>NC_045131.1:12111379-12763240 GCF_007655135.1 Punica granatum | reverse complement strand
AAAACCCCGATCCTCTAAAAAAGAATAGAAAAAAGAAAAAAGAAAGTGTTGATGCCAAATGGTAGGTCTAGCCACTAAATTAAAGATTAATCAATATTAATTATTATTAACAACAATGCTAATCATGTGGTTCGATTTGTTAATTGGGGTGATTATGTAGTCAATGAATTCAATGATATGATATATATGTTTAATATCTTTCGATCCCCCAACTACGTTAATTGAACTCCACATGTATCCTTATCATCGCAGATTACAAATCATACCATGCATGAATCATTCCTAGTTATCTACGAACATGTCAAAGGGCCCCCCATTTTATTTTATTCTTTTGTCTTTTCCAATTCAATTTTTATGAGAAAATGACGGGAATTTATTAGCGTGTCAGTGGTGATGGACGGTGAAATAAATGGAAGGCCAGGCCGAAATTTCTTCCTTATACATATATGAAAGATGGAAGAACTGAATGAAATCGATGTTTCCAATAATTCATTCAACATGTGTGGACATTTTTAGGCTTTATATCTTTGTTGGAATAAATTATTCATGAAAAGTCTGGTTTAAAAATCTCTTTTGATAAAAGAATTTAATTATTATTTGATATAGAATTTTGTGAGGTGATTTTTTGAGGCAAAAATCATAAAAAAGTGAGATAAAGTGATGAAATTACATAAATATATCTTACGGGTGAGAATAAATATAATGTTTCGAGAGGAACTTTATAAAATATTCCATAAGTTCCCTTGCTTTTTAAAAAAGGAGATATCTATCTATGCATATAATGATTAGCTTTAAGTTTCATTCAAAAGATATTACTAGCTAAGGGTTTTAAACTTCTCCCTCTGCGCCTCCAACCAAAAAACCCTACCGGAGCAAGCCCCCTTAGCCGGCATGTCCAGCTCAGGCCGGGCACTTTGGACGCCACAGCCACCAGGATTGGAAAGCCGAGACTCTCATCTATCTTTTAGTTGTTTTCGTTCCCAGTGATCCCCTATCTTTTCTCCCTTTCTCTTCTTCTTCCCCCTTCTCTTCTCTCTGGATTTATATGGGAGGCTCTTTTTGGGGTCACCACTCAGCGATGCTGGCTCAAGTTATGGCAGCGGTCTCCTCATGACAGTTAACCTTCGATTTGGTCGTGCACAAGGGATCCTTTATGTGGTGGCTACTTAAACAGTACGGTGGGGTTTCAGGCATCGACGACACGGGTCTCGCAGGCGCCTCCCAGACCCTCCCTCGACTCTCTGACATCAGTGAAGGCCTCAATCTCAGTTTGGTCCTATCATCCCAATCTAGGCATGGCGGAGCCTTCCCTGATCTCGATCCAAACGAAGCGTGGGTCCCACACTACAACGTCAATGTGCGGAAATCTGAAAATGGTACCCCTTTATGTAATATATTTTCTCATTTCCGAATGGGGATTCTTTTTTTCCCCATCGGTTCACTTGTCAAAATAATAAATAAGTTTTTTTCTACATAAAAGAAGATATAAGATCTTTTGAAAAAATAAAAATAAAAAAAGATCGTTGAGCGAGCTACATATTAGAGTTCCCTCTCATGTGGTCGTCCTCTGCCACAGTTCGGTGTGAGCTGCAGGTCAAGGCGCTCCACTGCTGCTCACCACCGATTGCCCATGGAGGTCTCCAACATCTCCTCCTCAGATATGAGGTGGAGTATGTGTTAGGTGGCGTCTTGGAGGTCCCAGCGACCCTCCTTCTCTTTCTCTTCGTTTCCAATGGTGCGTAGAGTTGACCCCTCGGATGGAGAAGTCTCTTGCTCCCCGTCGGGGTCACGTCTTCGTCTTCGAGCATATGTGTGGCGGAGTGTGAAGCCAGCTTTCAATTCCTTGGTCGTCGGCGACTGTTCCAGCAGAGATTTGTCGATTCGACTCTAAACTGACTGTGGCTAACTCGAGATGGCACGTACTGCCCCAAACGCGACTCTGATCCGATTGCTGCTACCCGATCCAGAGTGAGACACTCCAACTCCACAAACTCGATATCAACCCGACTTACCATATCGGACCACCAACAGCTCGCCGCAACCGATAGATTGCCACTGACCATTTGTGCAACGGCGTCGGCCTCCCTGCCTATTTGACTCCCCTCCTATATGGCGACTTCTTTTTATGTGGCCTCCCGTCATCCCCCTGTGATGGAATCCCCGCCCTTCACGAGAAAGGATAGTATTCTCAGCTAATTCCATCGTATCAACCGCCTACTAAAGACCGACTTTTTGTGGTTGCGCCTTTTTTTTATTGGTTTGTACAGGTTTCAGCTCCCTGACGACATCCATTGAGTTTGAACAAATCAAGGAAGCTAGGTACTTTGATTCAGCCATGAACAGATCAAAAGAACCTTGCTAAATTGATTTGAACGTCTGGGGATTTGGCTTATTAGTATTGGTTGATTGAATTGATTTAGAGATGCGATTTGTGAAGGGTTTCTGTGCCGGATACCGGCCCAAGACTCCTCTTTGCTTTGTTACTTGATATAGTAGTTTCTATATGGATTGCGCTATGCTTTGCTTCATGGTTTTCACTGGGTCCATATAGAGTGTAGTCTCAAGAGATTGAGCTTGCGTTTGGTTTTTGAGTTGGATCGTGATCCAACTTAACTTGATTTTAGGTGATGATTGTGGTGTTCACAAATATATGGATGTGTGAGAATATATATGTATGTATATATATATGTGTTAAAGTAAATGGAGAATTTATTATTAAAAAATTAATTATAAAAATTGTTAGGAAAAATATGAGTGAAAAATTGTTATTAAATGGAAAAAAAAAGACAAAACAGTAATGATTACAATGTTGAATTTGAGAAGAATAGAGTTGAGTTTGGCAAAATAAATTTTTTACTTGAAAACCAAACAAAGCCTGAGAATGTTTACAGCATTTGGATGGATTTCTGCAATTGTACCTAGATTCAATTGATATGTTTTTTAGTTGTATGTTATCTTCCTTTGTAGCGATCTAGGTGGATCTCTTGTATTTACTGTCTCAGTAATGTACCATCTTGGACATTTTCCCCTTGTATCCGTTCTTGTTATCAATGGACATTCATTACTTTTCGAGCAAAAAAAAAGGAAAGATATTATTAGCTTGCAACTTTATGTATAGTAGATCGTATGTCCGCGCCATGAGTGTTACTATGGATTTTTTTTCATTTTAATCTCATTATTAAGTTATTATGTAAAATACACTTTGATATTTTTAATAGGGATATAACCAACTTTTAAAAATTTTGAATTACTTATAACGTATTAAGCTTGCGTTTGGTTTTTGAGTTGGATCGTGATCCAATTTAACTTAATTTTAGGTAATGATTGTAGTGTTCACAAATATAGATGTGTGAGAATATATATATATATATATACATATATATAAAAGTAAATGGAGAATTTATTATTAAAAAATTGATTATAAAAATTGTTAGGAAAAATATGAGTGAAAATTTGTTATTAAATGGAAAAAAAGACAAAACAGTAATGATTACAGTGTTGAATTTGAGGAAAAATAGAATTGAGTTTGACAAAATAAAATTTTTTATTTGAAAACCAAACAAAGCCTAAAAAATTAACTAGAAAGAAAGAAAAAGGAATGGGAAAGAAAGAACAGAGACTTAAAGAAATAAGACGGGAGAGAGAGAAGTGAAAATGAATAATTAAAGAAAATATTAAAATTATTATACTATCTTTTATATCCTCCTAATTCAAAAAGTTTTTAGTTTTTTAAAATTCTATTTTACAATGGATATTTTATGAAGATGAAAAATTATTAGCCGTTTTTCTTTTCTCTTTACATTAGTATAGATTAGAGCGTGACCCGCGCTACGTACTGAATTAAAAGTAATTTTAATTTGAAAATTAAACTATCGCATGCTAAATATTATCATATACTATATATAATAACCTTGTCAAAATTACCGATTTTGAAAAGTTAATAAAAAATAAGGATATATTATTGTATTAAGATGATACACGCTAAAGAGAGGATGAGAGAAAACACGTTCAAGAGATGAGAGAAAGAGGGGCATAAATAATTGTGAAATGAGTTGAAAGTAGGTACTTATAAAGGAAGTTAAAATTACATAATTACCATTAACTTCCATTCATCTTGTGATTCTCAATTAACCTTATTATTTCTTTTTGAGTAGTTTTGGAAAAGGAAAGTTACAGAAACTAACTTCCTTTTTGAATTTGTTGTCATAGATAAATATATGAACTAATAGCAAACAACAAATGTAGGGCAAATCTATTACTCTATATGAAAAATTGAAACTCTTTCGTTGCATTTAAAAATTTTCACACATATTGTTCCCAATTATGACTCCTCAATGTTAAGAAAAAGGAAAAAATTTTCGTGGATTGCACAGTTAAGGATCACAATTTATCTCCTCAATTCCAAATAAACCCCTTCTTAGGTCACGTTTGGCCGCTCGGATAAAGAATATGATAGGATTTTTTAAATCCTAAACTCATATTTGGTGACAACTGGATAGGATTTAAGTAAAAAATTAACCGAAATATAATTATTAATAATCTAATTATATGTAGGGATATGTTATGGATGGATTGAGGCTGTGGTGATCGACGTTGGGCCACTTGAGCCCCCAATTTCACTCCTCTCCCTCTTTGAGTGAAAGGAGAGAGTCACAATTGAGGGCAATTAGGGTCGACACTGGCCATCACCACCCTAGGCGAGGTCGTCAGCGACCCTTGGGTCAATTGGCGACTTCACCGAGGTGGTGGTGGCCAGCGTCAGGTCCCCACTGTCCCTCTCTAGTTCCTCCTTAGTTTTTTATTTTTATTTTTAAATATTATGTTTTCTTTAACTGATATTTGTTTTACTTTAGCAAAATTATAAAAAAATTTGTTTTAGGGGTATCGTGATCTTTTAGTTTCTATCCTTATCCCAATCCTTAAAGTGCACCAAACATCTTACTAAAATATTGTAAATCCATGATATATTAAATCCCATTTTATCCCATCTAATTCCTAACCCTAATCCGACAACCAAACATATCTTTGTAAAGGAATTCATTGTGACTCGTCAATTCCAAATGAACACCTATTTACATAACAAATCTGGACTCCCTCCTCAATTGCAAGTAGAAGTAGGAAAATATAAAACGCACTTCCCTTTCCATTTCTTCCTGGAGTTTCTGCTTTTCTAGCCATTTGCAATAGAGAACATGGTATAAATTTATACTCTTGTGAAATTTTTTGATTTTTAAATTTGAAATTAGTATTCTCTTATACTTTTCATTTAACTATGAGTCAAAAGAATTTCTGTCTAATTTTTAAAATTCTTAATTCTAAATAAGTATGCATGGTCCTATTTTGATTTTGCTGATATTTTCTAAATCTGATTTTGTTTAATAGTTCATGTTCTAATTTTGATTAGATTTGTTGGTATTTTGAAGGTATGATTTTTTTTCATTAACTTGGAAGGATGTCACATGATTGTAATCTTTTGGTAATTAGAATTTTTCTCGTTTTGAATATTTTGTTAATTTTTTTTTCATACCTGCGTGTAGTATAGCGTTAAATAATAGAAAAAAAAGAATTAAATTAGGTTTTACATGTTAAAACTGAAAAAATATATAGGAAAAGAACTTCTCTCTCGTACGTTTTCATTGGAAGTATGGTGCAATCTGATTAAAGAGACAAGGGATGGAGACGGGGAGATAGAAGAGAGTTCGCATCTGTCTCAAATTATGTACATTTTCAGAGTTAGGATTTTTGCCTTGCTGCTACTAATTTGATGTACTTGCTATTTAACTCTTAGGATTTTCATTAGTTTTCCACGTTTGATTATGGAACAGTGAGGTTGAGATAATTATTGATGAGAATACTCCATCAAAAAAATTTAAAAAAAAAGGAAAAAGAAAAAGAAAAATCTTTTTTTTTTCTTTTTGAAATAAGAAAAGAAAACTCTTGCTTCTTTGCCAGACGTCCTTGGAGGTAATGTTTGTTTGTTTATCCAAGAATATGCTTGCAATTTGCGTATTGTTGTCTTTCTAATCTCTCTGTCTTTTAGTTGCAGGGATTTGGCGGCCAATTAAATTATGACACATAAAAAAATATGTCACATAGGAAGTGCCACTTCAACTTTCAACATATCAGTGTGCAGAAAATGTGATGGTGAAATAGGATCTCACAAAACCGTGTGATTTTTCATGTTAAAAAAATATGTTTTGACAGATTTGACCAAAAATATGTTAGCAATTTTTTTTTTGAGGTCATTTGGCCAAAATGCAATCCATCAACTTCTTTTTTTAAATTGCAATTGCTCTCTAATATTACAATGGTAACTATACATTGCTAGCAACTTATTTATCGGTCCCTAAGTTTTTCTTTTTTCTGAAGCAAAGATTCTGCAAAATCTTCTATACTGAAAAATATCTTTCTCTATTATTATGGAGATTAATGTTAATATCACCATTATCTCGAAAAGCAATTATAATGACAGAAGAATATAAAATTTTGCTTTATTAAGTATATAAGATAATTTTTAACAATATACACCTTCAAACCGATTAAAACTTGACTCTATACGCCGACGCATCAATGTTCTGCCTGTAGGAAACATCATTACAAACCATTTTTTCCTAGCATTGGTTTTTTTTTTGGAGGTAAAGTTGAAATTTAATATGAATTATTTTGAAATTTCAATAGGTAAGCGAAAATATTCCTACCAGACTTGTGGAATATAGTTGAATGTAAGACTTACTGGTTATTAGATCACTCACAGGTGAAATTCAACAAATGTGGCTTGTTCTAAATAATTCCACACCTCTTTCTTTTAAGTAAAGTCTTGAATCTTGTAGAGAAAATCCACGATTGGAAAAACATTTATTCTTAGTGGTTAATTTAGCTCAAATCTGAATTAATTAGAGTTTGTGAAGTGTTTGGATCGTGCAAATGAAAAAAAAAAAGGGAAAAGGAACTTTTGAAATTCAAGAACTGGGAAAACCCAAAGAGAAGGAAACTTGGGACTCAATGGTTGGCACCAATGCGGAGAAAACACTATCTTTAGTGGTTGACTGAAGTCCAAAGAACTCAACACATGTCTGAACTCTTTTCTTATGGGTCGACGAATGTCTTTCTTGGCACATAAGGTAAGTTTTCTTCCTTGACCTCTTCTTTTCTTTTTCTTTCTCCTACGAGACAATAAGGTGTGTTTAGATGATTATTTGCTACTAATTCTTATTAAGGTATCGGCCTGATTCTGACTACAGAATACTTCTGGTGCGTTTCAAACCCATGCACAATAAGTTAAGTCCACCCAATTAGATTTTAGTTTGCCGCCAAATTATATTCCCATTATCTTTTTTTACAATTTCCTCTTCTTCTTTTTTTTTTCCCTCTTTTTGGGTTTATTTAGTTTATTTACTCTCACTATATTCACATTCTGAAGACCTTACCCTTAGCCGCAAAGAATTATTAAGGAAGCATTGTCTAAACAACCTAACTTCACCTAACACAACCCGACTAAATTTAACAACTTGTGGGGACATTCCCTTTAGTCATAGTCTGCCCAATTAATGTAAGGCGATGGAAACTAGTAATCCAAAATTCAATGGCCATCCATACAATGGTGGGGGGGAGGACATTTATATCGATGACCTAACTCTATAATTTCGTCACAGAATTTTCATATATTTATTTCTCTCGTCTCAAGTTTTGAAAATTATTGGATAACCCGAGGTTCAAGTGGAGCTCGATCAATGAAGACTTCATGTGATGAGAGAGACCCATATACTGTACGAGGAATTGTTGAAGGACGAGGAATAGTACCAATGATGTGTTTTAAACTAGTGAAAGCTACTATGTGAATCCCTACGTCTGTCCACCAGGAGATTTGGAGACCTTCAATGGTATCAACGTGGATCCAGGTACCTCCGACTTCTGTTTCCGTGGCTGCGATGATCCAGCGGTTCTTCTGGTGGGGATAGTATACATAGTATACCAGGCAGCGCCGTGGAATTTTCCAACAATTTGGTCACGCAAAGAATGTTTTACCGATGGAGGATTAGTTTGTCCGACGGAATGATCATTGAAGGACCATATTAGTGGCAAAGTCTTTTGAGGACCAAATTACTGATAAAACCATCTTTTCTAGGACCAAATCGAATGTTTTCTCAAAATTTAACATGGAAACCATACACAGGAAAAGGACAGTGAGGATCCACAAATTAAAAGTCCAACCAACTTCTTCTTTTGAATCTTTTCTAATTAAAGAGCAACACTATGAGCAATTCTCTGTTAGTTCCAAGGGTCATCCCAGCCTTTAGGACCCTCCCTACTCACAAAGTCCATAATCGCCTCAATTGCTTCCTCGACTCTGTTCGACAGAGAGTGATCCCCTTGTTATATTTCAGTCTTCTCCACCCCGACCAGTGCCTTACATAATCTGCAGAACATGGTATTTATGATTCTATGTTTCGTTGCCAATCCGAAGCAAAGGACCCACCGAGTGCCATTCACCACTTCTTCTTAAGGAATTAAGAAGGAAGACGTTTCAATACCTGCCGACCAATATTTTCTTATCGACATGCTCCGGCATGTACTCGTCGGCCATTGAATTGCCCTCGTCGTTATATCGCTTATTAGGGACCTAATAGCAGCAAGGCATAGTCCAGATCCGACAGGATCTATTTTGGCCTTCATAGCAGCAAAAGCTAATGCAGTTCACTCACCTGTCCCAAAACAGAAACCTTTAAGTGGAGATCTGCCAGTACCTGACAAGGTGTGTGCAACGTGACAAGTTTCATTTTTAGCTGCTCATCGCTAAGATCCGAACTGAACATGTCATCATCTCCCATATATTCACAGAGGGAATGATACCTGCAGAATTTACAGTACCACTGTAAACCTTGCAGTCTTTCCTACTCTAGCAGTAGCACTATGCTAGTGGACACACCTGTAAACTGTTATAGGGGCATCGGGATCTGCTACCCTCATCATCAGCTCCGAGCCCCTTCCTTCCTTTATCATTGTGGAAGCTAACTTGATGAGAGCAGCTGTTTGAGGATTCAGAATAATAATGTAAACGTTATCAACCGAAATGGAGAGTTCGTATACCGAATCTGAGCCATGAGAAATGGAAATAAAGAGCTGTTCGAGACAAAGAAGGTATTACTACATGAATCAAGAAGCAAATCCAACATTATCACAGGGCAACAAACAAGATTGAATGAATTTAAGGAATGCTTTGTGATTTATGGATACATGCCTAAAGAAGCAAATCGAGCACCGTAGAGAATGATTATCTTTTACCCGCAAAATGACTGCACGAACTGCTCGGGAACATTTGACAGTACTTGTACGCATGTAATGCACAATATCCTGTACGTACGCCAGAATAAATGGAGCCACGCCATCAGAAAGTTTAAAAGACGATCAGAAAACAATGAATATGCAGTGCAGGCAATTCAGTTTCCAGGACCTGACAACCCGTGCTGTGCCTGAGTGGCACAACCTCTTAGGAATCTTCCTTGTTGATTAAATAACTGATCATGTCATTAATTTCCATAGCATCCTTCATGATAGAAACCGAAAATTTCTCAAAGAAGAAATTATGCGCTATGGTGAAAGAGTTCATCAGTTGTAAGTTATCGTTTGACAAGAAAACAATGTACTTGTTGCAAGCTGGAGGTACCATATCCCCTATACAAAGAAGACATCAGCATTTGAGCAAGTGACCATCTCTGTTTATCCAAAGAAATCGCAAGCGTTTGCAAGTAGCTGCACATGATGGTACATTAGGCCATCACAAATGCTAAGGTCAGCGAGCTTTATCATTTGAGTAACATCCAGAACATACATATGCTTGGTTGCTGCAAAGCCCTTGCTAAGGCCCCCCCTCCGGATGAAAATGACTTGTCTGTTATAATCGCCAGTTTTCAATGCAACCTGCACAGACATGAAAAGTGTCGTATCCGTACATCTCATAGAGGACACAAAAAAGAGAACGTGTACTGTTATAATAAATCTGTTCGGATGACACTCTTCTTAGTTATAAGCCAGACATGAACCTCTACACCTAGAAGTTACTGCAACATGAAATTGCTAATTTCACGGGCTAAACAAAGCAAGCTTAACCTCATCATACTCGAACAGCATACATTGCAAATTAAGAAGTGACAAAAGATATCTTCACACGCAAGTAACTGTGATCCTTTCCGCATTTCATTTCCCATAGTCAACAAAACAAATTAACCTCTTTCCCTACACTAGGCAAATGTAACTTGATCCTCCAATATGGAAATCATATCTCTCAGGACTAATATCGAACTTAAGAACCAAATTCGGCTTTGATTGCTGTCTCGTGAACTCAAGGGAGTGTAGCTGAGTGAGGGATTCAGTAATCAGTGTGATGGTTTTTATCTTACTCAAAGAGCAGAAATCACAAACTAAGAAATGACAGGAGATATCTTGAGACGCAAGCAACGGTGATTCTTTTCAAATTTCATTTCCCCTACTCAACAGAACAAATCAAACTCTTCCCCTACACTTGGAAAGAATTTACTTAACCCTCCAATACGGAAATTATATCACTCGGGGATTGATGTCGAATTTAAGAACCGATTCCGGCTTTGAATGTTGTCTCATCAGCTCAGAGAGTTTAGCTGGCTGAGTGACTGATTCGGTAATCAGTGCAACAGACCTGAATTGGCTTGAGGCCGTACTTGAAGAGCAGACCAGGGAACTGGTTCTTTCCCCTTACAGGAACAACGGGATCGCGAGCGGACGCACCTGATATGCCGGACATTTGGGCAAGGAGCTGCTGGAAGTTGGCGCGGAGGACAGTAGAACGGTGAACAGAGAGGATGAAGGTGGTGATGAGATACGGCGATGGCATTGTTAAGGTTTGAGCTTAGCGTGCGTAACGGTAAACTGTTTTCTCGGATCAGAAGCGTTAATCCCTATCTCTCTCTCTCTTCTAACCCGGTCCCTCAAGTTTTTGTTTTTACGCAATTCGCCACTAAACTTTACTTCCCCTGTTAAATAAACGCTAAAGAATAAATTAGTTTTTTAGTGAAATCATGGGTGTCCTCTACCTATTGGCTTAGACTAATCTTCTTGAAGCGTCGGCTTGACCTATCCACAAATGCTTTCAATTTGTGTTGGTTTGGTTGCGTGAACCACCTTTCTTTGTCAATGTAATTTTTAATACTTATCATTAACATGAAAGAATCAACAGTTTCGGGGCTACACATTTAATTAAGCATAAAAAATAAAAATATGCCAGTAAATATTATGAATCGGTTCAAACGATTCGACAGTTATTTTTCTTAAATAAAGTTTTGGGTTTGAGTATTGTGAAAGGAGAAAATTCATACTATGAGAATTTTGCTCACTACTAGACCAACCTGATTTGAACTAGATTAGTCGGAATAAAAAAAAAGTCGGTAAATAACCATTGATTTTTTTTTCTTTTTTTTATTTATATAATTAGGATTAGGATGGAATGTACGAATAAATGATCAATTTGATTAGTAGCCCATAATGCAATATATGAGTCTATTTAGGAGGCGAAGCCCAATCTCAGCCCCGTCCACTATGCAGTCCACCTTGGGTATATATGTCTATTATATATCCACAGCCCAACCCAATAATGTTAGACGTCCAGTGGGGATATATATCTCAGCCCCCGCCATGACTCTGTTCAAATTGGGGGAAGTCGGGGCGTGGGGGGCGTCAGTCCGACCCTGCCGATGACCCTCGTCGGGAGGTGGTGGCCAGTGGGGATGCCCCCAACCCTCTCTCTTCCATTAACCTCGTTTTAATTTTTTTATATTGTTTGATTTAATCTTCAATTTTCAAAAAAGAATTTTTCATTAAAAATGGTCATGTCAGTCTTTTTTTAACAGAAAATGTGACTTTTTATCAAAGTGACGAAAATGAAAAAAGGTTGGGGATGAGAATGACAAAAAAATAAGATTCAGGCCGAAGATTTCAAAAATGCTAAAGATTGAGAATCAATTTTTTTTTTTTTTCTAAGAAGGATTCGCACTTTACATGTAAATAAACTAGATACAAATCCGCGCTACCCGCAGGATGCTTGCTAGGATTTACATGACGTGGCATTGCTAATATAAAAATTAAATTAATAATATAAGTAAATTGAAATATTGTATTGAATAAATATAGATATCAACTAATGCCAATATTTTGCAAATTAATTAATTAATACATTTGTTTAAAAATTATTATGATATGTACCGTCAACCCAGGAGAGAGTGGGGAAGGTTGGGGAAGGGGAAGAGAGAAGAGTGGGAAAATGGTGGAGAGAAAATAAACTTAAAGTACTAATTATGTATATTTATAATTGTAACTCTATTTTAATAGTTATTAATACTATTATTAATCAGAATTATTTACTAGAGGTATTTAGGGAAAGTGAATGTTACACCATTGCATCCTTCTTCAATACAGTAATAAGTAGAGAGATGCCCATGCTACGGACGGATAATAATATAATAAATACTTTAATATTATTTTTTTCAGTCACAAGGGATGCTTATAAATCTAGTATGATAAAATAGAAATCATAATATCCATTAAAACGGGTTGTCTCACCAAGTATTGAACTTGGAACCGCTTAGATAAGAGCGTGCACTGTTGCAGTACGCCCTTTTTATTTTGACATTTTTTTAGATATGCAATTTCGACATGTCATTTTGAAATTTGTTAAAAAGTTAAAATGAATAACACATAATAAAACAGGGAAAAAAAGGAGGGAGGTTTGAAACTTAAAACCTTTCCTACACAATGAGAGAATAATATAGAGTTGAGGAGGAAAAGGAGAAAAATGGGAGTAAAAGGGGTAAGTGAGATGGTAATTATCCGATAAAATTACCAAATTATTTTTGTAGTTGTAATTAATTAAATGTGGGGTAAATTACACTGGTGGTCCAAAAAGTTTTCTAAATGTTTCAATATGGTACAAAAAGTTTTTTTTTGCTACTTAATAATACAAATTGTTTTAAAATTGTTTCAATATAGTACAAACCGTCATCTCGCCATTGACGCCGTCAAGCCGACGCTGATGATGCAAAATCGATTTTTATGGGATATTACATGATGGTGCAAAAATGTTTTGAAGTTGTAACTTAATAGTACAAAATGTTTTACGTAAAGTTACATAATGATGCAAAATTTGCAGTCTTGTAAAGGACGGCTTGACAGCGTCAATGGCGAGATGACGGTTTGTACTATACTGAAACAACTTTGAAATATTTTATACCATCAAGTAGCAAAAAAAAAATTGTACCATATTGAAATATTTATAAAATTTTTTGGACCACCAATGCAATTTATCCTTAAATATAATGTGATATGGACAGTTTTGAAAAATAGAGGAGGAGGAAGAAAAGAAAAGGAGAATAAATGATGCAGCAAGCATGCGACTAGCTGGTAAAGCAGAGTAGTTAGCAGATGAACTACTCTGCTTTACGTACAATGTAATAGAATGTATAAATTCGGCGAAGATGAATTTCCTCAAAAGCTTTAACCTAACACTTTTGATGGACAATGATGGGCAGAGAACTCTTTGTCTGTGGATGGCCAAGGAGAATTCCCAACTTCCCTCGTCTTCTCCATAATCAATGTACTTAGCTAAGGATCATTCCTATATTTAATTAATTTCTTGACTTAATGCGCTTTCTTTTACTAATTAAACAAAACACACACACACACACACACATATATATATAGAGTACGGAATTTGCAGGTCTTCCACTAGGGTCAGCATCTGTAATTGGGCATGCCTCGATAGCGACCTGCCACTTCCATTCCAGCTTAAACTGAACTTCGACCTGGAATTCTAGAAACGAGGGATAAAAAGATAAGAAAGAAAATAAATCATAATAATATATTGGGTCCACTCATGATGCTGAAGAAAGAAATTTAAACAGGTATTTAAAAATGAAGTATAGTCTAGTGATATATTTCTCGTATTTTACGATACATATTAAATAATTTTCTTTTTCTAAAGCAATAAAGGAAGCTTATAAATTTAATGTAAAGAATAGAAATGAAGAAATATTAGGAAATTGGAAGTTTATTCCCTTAGATTACGTTTGATTGTCCGGTTAAAGATAATGATAGGGATGGGATGACATGGAATATTAAATCTCATGGATATTGAATATCCAAATCTAGTTTTTGGTGTAATTTGGGATTGGGTTAAAAAGGAAAAGTTACTTACATGTCCAATAGTTTTTTCTTTTGTTCAAAATATGCCCAATAGTTTAGTTAATATTTTTAAATAAAAAATTTGAAAATTTGAAAAAGGAACCAAATCGCAACAGAGCTTGAGAGGGAAGGGGGTGGCCAACTGCTTGTAATTTAAAAAGAAAGTAAAAGCAAGAGAAAGAGAGAGAGGCATCGACAACCTCGATTGGAGCGGTGGTGGTCGGCGTCGAGCCACCTCAACCCTGATCTCTCTCACTCTCTCTCCTTTTTTTTTTTTAAATTCCGAGTAGTGGTGACCCTACGCTGAACACCAATGCCCGAGCGAGGTCATCGATGACCTTCGAGATAGCTGACGACCTTGCCCAGGGATGTGGTGGCTGGTGCTGGGCCACTGTTGCCCCTCCCGATCTTACGGCCTCAAACGCTAAAAAACAAAAAATTCTCGTGGCAATTTTTGGAAAATTACATGCTAGGGTTGGAGCATTTTTACTTTTTGTCATAGATATTAATCTTAAACCACCCTTATCCTACCCCCTACATGATATTAGTCTCTTAATAATTATATCTCACCTATCCCTATCTAATCAACACCAAACACTAGATAAGAATTTCCAAATCCTAATGCCAATCCATATCTTGACGATCAAACATGGCCTTAGAGTTGAATCTAGCGGCATCTCAAGACTGGATTACTTCTCTCAGTTGCGTTGACTTTAATATTAAAGATTAAATTTTTGGCAAAATACATTATTTTTATATTAAAAAAGTGAGTTTTGAATTAGGAAAAAAAAGGACAAATACCATGTGAGAGGATGGTGGGGGGCCGGCGATGCCCCTCCCAATCAAAATCATTAATGGGATTGGCAGTGCTCTTGATTGAGATAGCGGTTGCCATTGGGCCATGCTGCAATCCCTTCAAAATGGGATCGATTTTAATCTCAATTTCGGACGGTGCATGGGAGTCCCATTAGTGGCCATCCCCCTAATTAGGGTGGTCCACGACCTATCTTACGATCTTAAGGCCTCAAACCCTTTAAAAAAAAAATTATCGTAGCAATCTTGGAAAATTAAATGCTAGGGCAGGAGCATTTTTATCTTTTGTCATAGATATTAATACTAATCCACCCTTATCCCCCACCCCTTACATGACATTGGCCTTGTAATAATTATATCTCACCTTTCCCAATTCTTATCCCTATCCAATTGACACCAAACACTGGATAAGAATTTCGAAATCCTAATCCCAATCCATATCTCGACGGTCAAACATGGCAGTAGAATTGAATCTAGTAGCATCTCAAGACTAGATTACTCCTCTCAATAGTGTTGGCAATAATCTTAAAGATGAACTTTTTGGCAAAATACATTATTTTTCTATATTAAAAAAGGGAGTTTTGAATTAGGAAAAAAAAAAAGGACAAACACCAGGAGAGATGATGGTTGGGGGTTGGCGACCCCCTTCCTAGTCAAAATCATTAATGGGGTTGGCGGCGCTCTTGATTGAGAAGGCGCTTGCCATTGGGTCATGCAGTCATCCCTTCGAAATGGGATCGGTTTTAATCTCAATTTTGGACGGTGCATGAGAGTCCCATCAGTAGCCATCCCCTTAATTAGCGTGGTCCGCGACCTATCTTACGATCTTACAGCCTCAAACCCAAAAAAAAATAAAAATCTTGTAGCAGTTTTGGAAAATTAAATGCTAGGGTAAGAGCAGTTTTATCTTTTATCATAGATATTAATCCTAATCGACCTTTATCCCACCCCCTACATGAGATTAGTCTCTTAATAATTATATCTCACCTTATCCCTATCCAATCGACACCAAACAATGGATAAGAATTTTGAAATCCTAATCCCAATGCATATCCCGACAGTCAAACGTGGCCTTAGAATTGAATCTAGTAGCATCTCAAGACTAAATTACTTCTCTCAGTAGCGTTGGCAATAATATTAAAGATTAAATTTTTGGCAAAATACATTATATTTCTATATTAAAAAAGGGAGTTTTGTATTAGAAAAAAAAAGGACAAACACCAGGAGAAAGGATGGTGGGGGGCCGGCGATGCCCCTCCCAATCAAAATCATTAATGGGGTTGGCAACGCTCTTGATTGAGATGGCGGTTGCCATCGTGCCATGCCGTCATCCCTTCAAAATGGGATCGGTTTTAATCTCAATTTCGGACGGTGCATGGGAGTCCCATCAGTGGCAGTCCCCCTAATTAGGGTAGTCCACGACCTATCTTACAATCTTATGGCCTCAAACCCTAAAAAAACAAAAATTCTCGTGGTAATTTTGGAAAATTAAATGCTAGGGTAGGAGCATTTTTATCTTTTGCCATAGATATTAATCCTAATCCACCCTTATCTCACCCCTTACTTGAGATTAGTCTCTTAATAATTATATATCATCTTATCCCAATCCTTATCCCTATCCAATTAACACCAAACACTGGATAAGAATTTCGAAATCCTAATCCTAATCCATATCCTAACCGTCAAACATGACCTTAGAATTGAATCTAGTAGCATTTGAAGACTAGATTACCTCTCTCAGTAGCGTTGGCTTTAATTTTAAAGATTAAAATTTTGGCAAAATATATTTTTTTAATTTTAAAAAAGGAATTTCGAAGTAGAAAAAAAAGAAGAAGGAAAACACCAGGAAAGAGGATAATGGGAGGCCGGCAATGCCCTTCCTAATCAAAATCATTAACGGGGTTGGCAGCGCTCTTGATTGAGATGGCGCTTGCCATCGGGCCATGCCGCCATCCTTTCAAGATAGGATCAATTTTAATCTCAATTTCGGACGATGCATTGGAGTCCCATCAGTGGCCATCCCCCTAATTAAGGTGGTCCACGACTTATCTTACGATCTTATGGCTAAAACCCTTCAAAATAGGGTCGATTTTAATCTCAATTTCGGACGATGCATTGGAGTCCCATCAGTGGCCATCCCCCCAATTAAGGTGGTCCACGACTTATCTTACGATCTTACGGCTCAAACCCTTAAAAAAAAATATTGTGGCAATTTTGGAAAATTAAATGCTAGGTAGGAGCATTTTTATCTTTTGTCATAGATATTAATCCTAATCCACCCTTATCCCACCCCCTACATGAGATTAGTCTCTTAATAATTATATCTCATCTTATCCCAAATTCTTATCCCTATCCAATCAACACCAAACACTGGATAAGAATTTCGATATCCTAATCCCAATCCATATCCGCCGGTCAAAGATGACCTTAGAATTGAATCTAGTAGCATCTCAAGACTAGATTACTTCTCTCAATAGTGTTGGCTTTAATCTTAAAGATTATTTTTTTGGTAAAATACATTATTTTTCTATATTAAAATGGGAGTTTTGAATTAGAAAAAAAAAGGACAAACACCAAGAGAGAGGATGGTAGGGGGCCGGCGATGCCCCTCCAAATCAAAATCATTAATGGGGTTGACAGCGCTCTTGATTGATATGGCGCTTGCCATCGAGCCATGCCAACATCCCTTCAAAATGGAATCGATTTTAATCTCAATTTCGGATAGTGCATGGGAGTCCCATCAGTGGCCACCCTCCTAATTAGGGTGGTCCATGACCTATCTTATGATCGATCTTACAGCCTCAAACCCTAACCCTAAATAAATAAATAAATTATCGTGGCAATTTTGGAAAATTAAATGCTAGGGTAGGAGCATTTTTATTTTTTGTCATAGATATTAATCCTAATCCACCCTTATCCCACCCCCTACATGAGATTAGTCTCTTAATAATTATATCTCACCTTATCCTAATCCTTATCCCTATCCAATCGACACCAAACACTGGATAAGAATTTCGAAATCCTAATCCTAATACATATCCGAACGGCCAACTTAGAATTGAATCTAGTAGCATTTCAAGACTAGATTACTTCTTTCAGTAGTGTTGGCTTTAATCTTAAAGATTAATTTTTTGGCAAAATACATTATTTTTCTATATTAAAAAAGGGATTTTTTAATTAGAAAAAAAAAGGGACAAACACCAGGAGAGAGGATGGTAGGGGGCCTGCGATGCCCCTCACAATCAAAATCATTTATGCGTTGTGTAGGAGTAGATCCCTTTTTCTCTTTTTCAGTCACAAGATGGTTGATAGTCTAGTCAAAGAATGAATACCCTAAGAATAGCCCCTTATATATATGGATGAATTTATATATACGGCTGACCAGAAAAGCCGCAAAGCTTTTTTTTTAGCACATTTTTGGAGTTTAAGGGCGAATGCAATGATATCTTGTACTCGGAGGGTCCTGTAGAATCCAAAGAAGGTGGGGGCTATTTTAAAAGTGAGTGACCCCTTGAATTAGGCAATATATATTTATATCATTTCCGATATATATGTGTATATATATGCGTATATGTAATCAGATAGAGTTCAATAAGTTTCTTACATATTTATATCATTTCAGCCATAGAAAAAAAAACTTTTTGGTAACTATTTTTTGTGTTGTTTACTAACTATTTTTTTCTCGTGAATCTCGAAAATTCATTCATAACATGAAGTGGTTAAATGTGATGAATACATGACAAAAAGTTCAAGAAATCAAAATTATAAGATCAGAAAAAATCGGATTCTCCTAGACATACTACACATAAATAATATTAACGTGAAAGAAAACATCAAACATAAAGGCACAAATACAATGTAGCAGCAATCGATGTTCCAATCAGAACTCTCTACCGTCACACATGGACCCTAGCTAAACTAGGGGAGGGTTATCAAGCCATATTCCACATAGAACTCAGCCATCTAATGCCGATGTTCAGAAGATATGTCGACAATAGAGCAAATCCTCTGTGGGTACAAGCGACCTCGGTGGTGGGGTCGGGTTCACCGATCGGATGCCCAAGCTCCTTCCCCCTCTTTTTTTTTCCAAATTTTAGAAAAAAATTGAAAAAAGTTGAAAGTTTGAGGGTAATAATTGCAAAAAAATGTTTGATGACCAAAAGTGATGAAAAAACTTACGGCGAGGTCCATTATGTCTCACAAAGCAAATTACAGGGTGTTAGTTGTCCCTCGAAAAATCACAGGATCCAATTTACCTCGAACTCAAACCACAAGGGGATTTTTGTAATTTTCCCTTATAATTTCAAATATGATTTGATGACTTACTTATTCACAATAAAGAATTTTAAAACGTGAAATAATTTAGCACAATCAGGTTATGAGCAAGACTTTGATTTTACCCTATATGGCTATCAACATCTTTTAACTACTTACAGTTCACACGGTCAAGTTCAGGAAACAATGGTCTTTTCAGTAATAACGAGATTAAGAAGGTATTATCAGGCTTTAATTAAGATTGAGTGTTGAAATTTTAAGTGTCAAATGACAAAATAAGTGATTAATTAAATGATTAAATGAATCTTTGTTTAGTGAGAGGAAGCAGTACAAGTGCCGAAAATTTTAGATTGTTTTGACATTAAATTTACTTTGTGTCACTAGACTTTTCTTTTCCTACTTTTGGCCCATCGATTATTCTTATTATATAATTTGTTGAACTTTAAAATATAAAAGATATATATTTTTAAATAAAAAATGATCAAAGAACTCAAATATTTGAGAGGAGAGGATGACCTCGATTGTGCAGCGATGTCAGATGATTTTTATTAGACTTAAAATTAAGCACAAAATTTTTAAAGTGTTTAATGAAATAATAATTAAGTGAATCTTTGTTTAGTAAGAGGAGAAATGTAAGTGTTGAAAAATTTATCTCGATTGTTTTAGGAAAAAATTCCACCGAGTTTATATGGATTTGAGCCCATTTGCAAGTAACCATCTCGCTCTGATACCACTTGTTAGGAAAACATCCACTGGGTTACACGGACTTGAGGTCATCCGCAACAAAAAATTTAAATTAATAGATTACAGGCTCAAGTCCTATATAAATTTGTGAATTTCCTAACGTAAGCATGAAACTTTTTGGTAGTACCGATGAACCAGATGGTCGTGGCGTCATATTTTCAATGTGGGATTAAACTTTCAATACCGGCCCTATGACAATCATGGGCTCTAAACCGACCCAACAATGATTTGTCCCACACCTCCATCATATTGTTATTATATTTTTATTTTGCCTCAAAACTTTTTTTTTCCTACTTTTGATGTGTTATTATTATTATTATTACACAACTTTTAGAATTTCAAAACATAAAAAATAATTTATTATTTTTTTTTCTAAAAAAGAACAGAGAGCTCAAACACTTGAGACGGGATGGTTTGAATTGAAAGGGGCTTGGTCGCCTGCCACGGCCACTGGATCTTGCAAGATCAAGGACCTTAGCCCTTTATTTGGATAATATCTTACGAAAGGTTATGTAGGGGTAGGGTGTGGCGAGTTATGGAAGGATGAGATGGGGTAAATTAGGGAAGAATTCTTTAATTCTTCATAATTTATGTTTGGATACATTCTTTAAAGAGTGTGATAGTATGAGAATTTGGAAAAGATCTTGACCATTGGTTATTTTTTTATAATGTTATCTCAATATTAATATTCTTATTTCTCCATAATACCCTAAATTAGTGGGGTTAAAATATAAAGATTATGAAGGATTATGGTGGGATTAGTTACCCCTCCACAACCCTTCCTCTTAAAAATTTTAAAAGTCAAATATTGATTATTATAATCTCTTCATAATTCATTCATTCATAACCCTCCTTAACCTTCAATTCAAACAAGATGTAGATATAGCTAGTGACCTCTTTAGTAGTGGTGATACCTTGCGATGGAATTCCCATAACTCAGTTCCCTCCCTTTCTATCGACGAAAGAGAGAGGGGGACGACTTCTAGTAGTGATAGCTCTATGTCGACTAACAGAGACTCCAATCTTACCTAGGCAGTGATGACCCGTGTAGAGTTATCACATCACCTTAGCCACTCTCTGCCTCCCCCCTCTAGTGTCTATGAGCAGATATGACCTCTTTTTAAATAGATCAAATAAGTGGTAACGATACAAGTATACATACATTTTTCACTGGCTGACAGATTAAACCAAAAAAATAAAGTAAAAAAAAGTGGAGTTTTGGTGACTGAATCATCGACTGCTGTTTTTTGTTTTACTTATCTTGTTAAGTCCACTTTAATTTTGATTATCAAATGAATTAATTCTAATTTAAGTGTTAAAATTTTAATTCCTGCATTGAATTGAAATTCAAGTACCAATAAGTATTTTAATATATATGGAAGGAGGACAACAAGACGTTTTTGGCTATTAGTAATTATATCTCTTTGGAATATAGACTTTTTAGTCCCTAATCATGTTGCAAAGCCTCCACTTCATTTTGAATTTAATATCAAATTAAAGTGACTTTTTGTTGTGTCTCACCCTCCTCTAGCACTTATTCCTTTTCTTGCCAAATTAGCTCGAAAAGGCTATAAATTTCACAATATCGACCTTTCTTTGAATTTAGTTTAATAGCGATTATAACCAAGTTGGCACTACTATAGATAATATTCACTATTCACTATTATTTTAATAATTACTTTTACCGATACCCGCATTTCTCTTTTGATCTCATACCAAATGGATTCCATATTCTGTACGGTGAATATCATGATTTATGAAAAAAAAAATATAATCCATATCTAACACATGTCACTTTTTACTTCCAATTGCTTTTTCGCATGAATGGGGAGGTCGGTTTTGCCGACAGAGATATTGAACTGGTGGCCTAAATTATAATCGGCAGATTGCCATACTTGCCATGCCAATACAATTTTTTCGATACTGAATGGACTAGTTTGCAAAGGCCACAAAGTATATAGAAGGGAAGGAAGAAGACAACACATTTAGGGGCAAATTGTGAACCTCAGGGAGAGGGAGGGTAATGGGGGTGTGTGTGCGTGAGAGAGAGAGAGAGAGCGCGCAAGCGGGCGGAGGAAGGGAGGTGCCATCGTTTGATTGATGGTCACACGTACAAGTTGGAGAGTATGCGAAAAGGGAAAATAATGAATATATTTTAGTATTTGTGTTAAAATATTTTCTTATGAAATTGTAGTCAAATTAATTTAATTATTATCAATAAAGAGTGCAGCCTAGTGACGCACGCCATCGTCTGTTAACGTAGTTATCGTAGGTTTCATTTCTAATGATATTACCCATATCATTTTATCAGTTATTTAGAATTTCTCTTTTAAACCTCTTTTGTAACCGAAAAAATTATTTTAATTACTTATTGGAGAGTAAATAATCTTTAACACTCGATTTTTCTGAATTACGAGAGTAATATTTCTCATAATTCTAATTCACAGTTTGTTTTCTTTGAAAGGATCAAATATTGTAAAAAATTACAAAGTATAATTAGGAATTTCACCGAAAAAGTATAATTTTTTTAGTGAATCGAAAAAACATAAAAGAAACTTAAGTTTTAAGCATGTCCACACCAATGAACAAGCCTCCCTCTTCCGCACCGGCGCGCATCTTCTACTTCGGTCTGAAGTCTGATGCAAATCCTTCCTCGGCTGCTTGGGAACAAACAGCGGAAGAGAAGGACTTGCTGAATCGGAGTATTAAACGAGCCAAAAAGGTGGAGGCGCAAGGGGCGGCGAGGTCAAGTCCGAATCAAGTTGTGTCAGGTCTCGGGGGATCTCAAAGGGCTGAGGGTGATCAATGGGCGGTGCGGTATAGCGAAGTTTTGAAAGGGAGCCGGCTGTGGTATAGGTGGATTCCGGCGCTGATTTCTTAAGCAAATGGGAGAGTTATTTGGTGATGATTGACTTCTTGAATGAACTTAGACCCAAGATCATGGTAACAGAAGAGGAGATGAATACCATGAATTCAAGATTGAAGGGAGGTCTCGTCCTTAACGTCTTGGGGGAGATAGTCCCATACACAATTCTGAAACGTCGACTGGATCAGCTATGGAGTCCCAATATAACCTACTCACTAACAGATCTTCCTAATGATCATTTTCTCGCCAAATTTGCGACTACGGAGGACAGAGAGTGGGTTCTTTCAGGGGGGGCCTTGGATGGTTTAGGGTCATTATCTTACTGTTAGAGAATGGATGCCGGATTTTAATCTGTGGTCAACTCAGGTTGAACGTACCGTGGTTTGGGTTCGTATTCCTTCCCGACTCGTGCAATTGCATTGTGGCATTATGTTGAGGCGTATTGGTGCTGCGCTGGGGCTTCCAATTAGGATAGACAAGAACACTCAAACGGTCTCTCAGGGGATTTTTGCTGGTCTATGCATTGAGGTGGACCTTACTAAGTCTCTGCGGCCGGAGATTGAGTTTGATGGGAAGTTATATCAGGTGGAATTTGAGGGTCTTCACCTCATTTGTGTTGGGTGTGGTCGATACGGCCACCGAAAAGAGGGCTGCGTCACGGTAACGCAACACAAAGCCGTTGCGGGCGATCTTGGAGGTGAGGCCCAATTGGTTCCCTAGGAGAATGACAGAGTTGCTGCATCAAAAGTCAACCGGCAGGTGGTCGGAGAATCGCCAGCTGTCAAGGAAGGGGATCTTTGTGGCCCGTGGATGATAGTTCGTAATCGAGGGCGCAAATCTCGGGTTGTGACAGGTGTATCTACTAAGAAAGGAAATGAAAGTACCCCTATTAGGGGCAACGATCAGGCGTCCAGGAAAGGAAGCAAATGATCTCGATTTGTTGTATTAGAAGAAGGCAAGTCTGTCGATGAGATAAATGTGGAAGAGAATATTATTGTTGGTAGGAAATTACAACAAGTTTAAGCTAATGGGCCTGCTGGAGGGGCCCAGGCCCTAAGTCGAACTGAAGTAGGGGAGAGCTCACGGTCCCGACTCACTGCGTCGTACAAGGCCCAAACTGCCGGAAACAAAGTCCATATTAATGTTTCTGGACAGGCTTCTGTTAAACCTGGTCCAGCCCAGCCTGTATCCTCGGGCTGCTCCGAGTCAACAAAAGAGGATATCACTTCTCTGACGGTTGAGATGTCTGTAACTCAGGATTCCCATGGAAGTCAAGGTGACGCTGCCTCGCCCATTGAGCACTAGCCCGAGCATAGTCACTCGGAAAAGCAACAATGTTCGGGCTCAGAGCCAATGGCGGTTGAAAAACTCCCATTAGTAGCTGTGGAAGGCAAGCAGAAGATCGTTTGTAATTTGGAGATTCTTGTCAACTCGGAAGGCTTTAAGTAGGATGCATCCTGCCCCCCGTCATGAATCGTTTTATGTATTTCCTTTCATGGAATTGTAGAGGAGCGGGAAGTTCTAAATTCCTTAGCTCTTTTAAAAATTATCTTCGTTTGCATGATCCAGATATTGCAGTTATCGTGGAACCTCGCATAAGCGGTAATCGAGCTGATGTAGTGTGCAGGAAGCTCAGGGACTTCGATGTAGTCCATGTTGAAGCCCGAGGCTTTTCAGGGGCATATGGGTCTTGTGGCGTTCTGACCGGCTCTGGCTTACGGTCTTACATCGTCATGATCAAGCTATCCACACAAGAATTGAGGAGTGAAGGAGATCGTGGCTATTTACTGTAGTATATGGGAGTGCTTATGCTTTAACCCAATCATAGCTGTGGCAGTTTTTGACTTCGGTGCCAATCTACACCATAAGCATGGCTATTAGTAGAAGATTTTAATGTTACTGTATCAGAGGAAGAGAAATCCGGTGGGGGCTCTATTCAATCCAAATGATGCTTCCAGCTTCTGTGAGACTCTCAATCGATGTCGTCTGCTGGATTTGGGAAGTTCAAGCCCCAATTCACTTGGCGAGGGCCTACTTATCAAGGGCGGGAGCATCTTTTATCGGCCGGATAGAGCCGCGTGTAATGGAGAATGGCGAGTCCTATTCTCAGAAGCTTCAATCCGAGTTTTGCCCTATGTCAAGTCTGACCACCATCCTATTCTTGTGAGGAGTCATGGTGTTAGTCGAGAAAATAACCATAAGCAACCTTTTCTAGTATTTAGCAGCATGGTACACGCACCGGGATTTCCCTCAATTCCTTCGTTCCAATTGGGGACAGTCCGGGGATCTCGCTGCTAATCTTCCGAGTACGAGTTCAAAAGTGGAATAAAGAAGTCTTTGGCAATATTCACTTTCGAAAGTCCAAGGTTTTATCTCGTATCGGGGGTGCTCAAAAGGTGTTGCAGCGAGGCTTTAACCCTTCCATCACTCGGCTTGAGTAGGAGCTTGCACGGGAACTTGAGGAGATACTTTTTCAAGAGGAGTTTATTTGGTTCCAAAAATCGCATAACGACTGGGTCAAGTTTGGTGATAGAAGCACGAAGTATTTTCATACCCGTAGAGTCATCAAACGTCAGCGATTGAGGATTGAAACGCTAAAGGGTGATGACGGAGAATGGGTAGATGATAAGGCACATCTCCGACAGCTCGCAGTCTCTCACTTTAGCAGCCTGTACGGGGAGGACTTGGTCCGAGGAGTGTGCATGACGGAGAGCAGGTTTCCGGAGCTTCCAATTGAGGCTAGCGTTGCCTTCTTGGTTGGGGTTACTATTGAGGAAGTACAAAAGGCCCTATTCAATATGCCTCCATTCAGAGCTCCCGGTCCTAACGGGAACTAGGCTGTCTTCTACCAGACGAACTAAGACATTATTTTTCATTCTTTGTTAGATTTTGTGCGCGGTGTTTTCGAGAGTGATCGATCGGTGGCAGCCATGAATTCTACACTGATTTCTTTGATTCATAAGGTCCAAGTCTTGTGAACAATCAACCAATTCCGCCCGATAAGTCTTTATAATGTATCTGACAAACTTATAACAAAGATTGTGGCCAATAGGCTACAGAAATACATGCCTAGCCTTATTTAGCCATATCAGTCGAGTTTCATACCGGGAAGGCACATCCAAGACAATATTATTGTGGCTCAGGAGCTTATTTATTCTGTGAGAAGGATGAAGAGAAAGAAGGGTTTCATGGCACTTAAGATCGATCTAGAGAAAGCTTATGACCGCCTCAGCTGGAACTTTTGAATGCCACCTTGTCACTCGCTGGTATTCCGGAAGGCCTAATCCGAATTATTATAGATTGCGTTTCCTCACTTGTGATGCAGGTATTATGGAATGGTGAGTCCATCGATGCTTGCTCGCCAAAGAGGGGTGTACGACAAGGATGCCTATTGTCCCTGTATCTATTCGTACTCTACATTGAGCGGTTTGCCCATTTGATTCTTGACTCAGTGCGGGCTGGGAGATGAAAGTCGATCAGGGTAGGTATTTGGGGGTCCACCAATTGCACATATCATGTTTGCGGATAATTTCTTTTATTTACAGAAGCATCTGAAGATCATATTTTGGAGATCATGAGGATTCTCGATGTTTTTTGTTGCGGTTCGGGGCAAAATGTGAGCTCGGCCAAGTCAGTTGTCCACTTCTCGAGGAATGTTGCTGACCCAATTCATTCTGTCATTTGCCAACGTTGCTCATTTACCCCCATGGATGAATTAGGGATATACCTTGGGATCCCTATTGTGCACGGGAAGGTTCGGAAATCCTACTTCCAAAATGTTGTTGCTCGAGTTCGAAACTGGCTCAATGGGTGGTCGACATCTTCTCTCTCCATGGCTGGACGAACCACATTGATCAAGTCAGTAATTCAGTAGATCCCTTTTTATACGATGCAGGTGGTCTCTCTTCCTCGTGGTATCTACGCGGAAATTAACAAATTGTGTCGGAATTTTCTGTGGGGACATAAGGAGGATCAAAAGAAACCTCATATGGTACGTTGGGATTCAATTTGCCAACCGAGAGAGGCATGTGGCCTCGAATTGCATCAGCTGAGCGAGTTTAACCTAACTCTACTTGGTAAGATTGGTTGGGGGCTTCTCACTCGACCCTAGGAGCTTTAGGTGTAGGTTCTTTCTCATAAATATCTGAATCGGTTGGGCCCGAATTATTGTTTGTCCGTGAAACCAAGCGATTCATGGCTTTGGCGTGGTATTAGCTCATCTTGGAGCATCATGCATGGGCTGGCAGTTACGGGAGGGCTCTCGAACACGATTTTGGCTGGATCATTGGGTCCCGGGCTGTAGGCCGTTACTAGAGCAGGTTGTCTCCGTCCCATCGACTGCAATTCTACACGAGTCGGTTGCAAGTTTTGTGACATCGTCTGGAGGCTATGATTGGCTTCGGATCTTAACTTATTTGAACCATACATCGCTGCTCCGCTTGGCAAGTGTGCTGCCGCCATCCTCGGATACGAGTGGCAGTGATATTCCTTTTTGGAAGCTTTCACCGTCGGGAGATTATTCGGTGTTCTCGGCTTATAAGTTATTAACCCCGGCCTCGGGATTGCCCTCTCAGTCGAGACTATAGAAGACTATATGGTCGTGCGAAGGCCCACAACGTATTCATCTTTTCTTGTGGCGGGTTGCAGGAGAAAGCCTTCTCACAAACGAAGCCCGATTCAAGAGACATCGCAGCCCCTCTCCTGGCTGTTCAGGTTGCAACTTGGGCACCGAATCGACATTACATGCCCTCCGAGACTGTGCGTTGTCCAAGCCGATTTGGGTAAGCCTTATCCCTTTAGCAGACTAATCAGTGTTCTTCTCTTATCCCCTGAAGGATTAGTTACTGAGTAATCTTGGCCGACCATTCTACTCTAACTGGCTTTTTATCTTTGCCACGAGTTGTTGGTTAATCTGAAATTGGCGAAATAAAGCGTTGTTTGACCCCGATTTCTCCTACTCGGAGTCGGGTACACAAGCAATTCTTCGCCTACTTTGGGATTTCGGGAGTCCTGGGCAGCAGCTCGGGCTGTTGGAGGTGGTAGCAATAAGGTTTCGATGGACATTTGCTGGTTGAGGCCACCTGAAGATTTTCTTAACTTAAACACCGATGGATCCGATCGTGGGAATCCAAGAATAGCAGGGGCTGGTGGCTTAATACGCAATGACAGTGGTGGTTGGGTGATCGACTTTGTGCAAAATATTGGAATCACTTCTATCACTTTGGCGAAATTATGAGGAGCTCTTATGGGTCTAGAGCTGGCTTGAAATTCAGGTTTTCGAAAAGTTATACTTGAGATGGATTCCTTGGTGGTGCTCAATTTTATCTCTGGGGAGGGTAGCTATGCATCCACATTCAAAGCCCTACTCCAATGTATTAAAGAACTTTGCTGGCAAACTTGGGAAATCTGTATTCAACCCACTTATCGAGAGGAAAACTCGTGTGCGGATAGGCTTGCTAGGAGGGTGATCGACTTCCCTTTGGGCACTCATGTTCTCCATTCGGCTTCTAATAGGGTCTTATCACTTCTGTTAGGCAATATTTCATGGGCCTTCATACCCCGTCTTATTCCTGTTGAATTGATATTTAGGACTTTTGCCCCGTTTCCTCCGAAAAAAGTAATAATTAAATAGGGTTTTTAAGTAGGTCCTCTCTTTTAAGGTAAGTTCCAATCCCCAAATACGAGATTAAAATGGCCAAGTAGGTTTCAGTTCCTAAATTATAGGTTGCATTTGGTTTTATAGTAGGATTTTAAAATTAAATTTTGATTTTGATTTTGAGTGGTATAAATGGGACCCACCTTTGACTTTGTATGTGTTATGTTGTTTTGTTGTGGAAAAAAGTGGTATAAATGGGATCCACTCTTTGACTTTATATGAGTTATTTTGTTTTATAGTGGGTAGAGTTAAAGTTAGAATTGTAATTCTAAAATACCATTTTGAAACCAAATAGGCCCATAGACGCTAGATCGGAGAATCTCTCCTATTTTTCTTTTTGCTGTGCAATCAATGAATGTCAAGAATCTCCCTATTAACAAGAAGGGACTGCATAACATCTACATTTATATACTATATATAAAAGCTACGATGAAAATTACGAACGTGCCACGAAGTACAAAATAAAATTTTTATTGCATCGCCTTTTTAAGTCCCTAAGAACAAATAGTTGATAACGCCATAAGGGTCTCATCATTATACTGCCATTTCACTTATAAAAGTTGGCCGGAAGTGCACATCTTAAAGGATATAGTTTTATATATATATATATATATATATGGATGGATTTTAAAGAAGGCATTTTTTCTTTTTACAAGAAAGGCCCGTGGAGTATGTATAATGAAATAGAAATTCTAATAACTAATAAAGGGGTACGAGTAGTCTTACTGATTATCGAACTTGAAAATTATTGGTTATCATGCGAGAGAGTTCGCTATTGCGCTATTTTCTCTTTGATTTTAAACGACAACTTTTTTCGGGGTGAACCTTAATATTTCGAAGCCCAATTGGGTCCGACTAATTCAATTGACTCGGGTTTATCTATTAAGGGGTAAAAATCTCCCAACATGAATTTTCAACATTCACAAGGTTTCGAACTTGAAATCTTACTTAAGCGATACAAGTGACAAACCGCTTGAATCAATCCCTTTGGTTAAACAACAACTTTTAAACTAATGAAAAAGTAACTTCGCTTAAAAAACCACTTTCTCTCTCTGATTATCTCAAAACCTTTCAAAAAAAAATAATAGGAAGATCAAAATAAAAAAGAAAATGCCTATCAGTATCTTGTGAGAAAGAAGCGTGAAAGTTATAAAGAGAGAAATAACTCCGTTTGATAGAGTTCAATCCCAATAGGTCTTAGCACCCACATACGTGAGGGCCTTTCATCTAACATGAGTAACATTAAATACATGCGTAGACTGGTTCAAATTCAATACCGACAGGGCTTCCCTACGTAACCCAGGGGTTGCTAGAGGAGGCGGTATTATTCAACATAATAGAGGGCTACTGAATTAGTGAATTTTTCTGCATTACCGATTTCTCTTATTCAGTCATGTCTGAACTTTGGGGTGCCTTTTCGGGGGCTTGGTCTTTTGGCTTTAGAAGTGTCATTCTTGTTGAAATAGAGGGTCATAGAGTAGATTGGAAAGTGTGGTTAGAGACTTGAAGATCACTTTTCTTAAGGTGATTATCGCCCCTATTACGAAGAGTTTGTCGCAGGAACTTTGATTGCAATATCACCTCTAGGATACAGCATGACCACTGAGATTTTCGTGCGACAAGAACATAGATTTTTCCTTGAGACTTCTCTAAAGAGTACTGGGAGAAAGAAGAATAGAGAGAATAAGCGGAGAAAATGTGTTTGATGTTGTATTGTTATGTTTGTTCATCCCTCATAAGTTTATTTATAATAAGAGTAGTCGTGTTCTTTTGAACAGTCATATCCTTGCGGCCAACGTTCATAACTTTTAAATGGTAGCCGCCGCCGTGCTACAACATCGGTTTCAGTGTTGCAGCGTCGACTGAACTGAAACAAGATAACTGCCGCAGTGCTGCGGCATCGATTTCCGTGCTACAGTGCTGACTAAACTGAAAATTAATAGTAACTTCGGTGTTGCAGACTGAAACTATAGTGCTGTGGCACCAAGTCATCTATTAGCTGCACGATGAATTTTGACCGATTATTATCTTTTCATACAAACTCCAATTCGTATCCCGTTCGAAGCACTTTTCATTGAGAATTAATTTCACATATTTCCTCGAGTCACTCCATGCATGTTTTCCTTCACAAGTCACAATCTACCTTTATAAATTTACAGCAATTCTTAAGATTGACTCAGAGATTGTGAGATCTGAATATTGGAAGAGATTGTTATATGGCTACTGTTCGGGGTCTGGTGTTCAACATCTAGGTTTGTCTTGACCGGGATTATGAACTGGAGGCAAAGCACGTCTTCTAGGATGGCAACTCTTGTGCAAACTATAGTTCTGCTAGGCGATTTCTCAGTTACCCTTTCCATGTTCATATTCTTGATGGTTGTCCTTAACGGTCTTAATCGTAGTTTGTTACGAGACATTTTATGGATCGCTACCCCGCGTCAATTTATATTTAACTTCGTTCACTGGTTTACCAAAAAATATATCTATGGATAATATATTCATATACTATAATTATATATGTCACAATTTAAGACAAATTGTAACGTTTTATTGGCTTCTCTTATTCCTTAGGAAAATGAAAATGGACTCCTTAAAATGGCTAGCAAACCTTCGTTATGTGTTATTGTCCTTATTTCACTTCTTATAAAAGATAAAAAAAGAAAGTTCCAACTAGCTAGCTACCTATCCGGTGCACATATAGGCGGGGTTTCAAGGCTCCAAGGGACATAATTTGCCTATTCTCAGCAGCTATTGGTATCAAGGAATCAAATGAGGCAGAGGTGATAGCTGTCATAAGAGCTTTACAATTAACTGCAGTAGCACCTAGGGCCGAAGAAATTCAAATTAATTGGAGGGATAGATTCCTTTAATGTTTTTACTTGGGTTACAAAACAGAATGAGCTAGCGCCCTCGGAGGATGGTCTCAGTTGAATTCGACAGTATATCAAATCTGAAGAGTCTATTTGATGAGGTAAAATTTGTATACTCCCAGAGAGGCCAACAACGTCACTGATGCACTTGCGAAGAAAGGTATGAGCAGGAAAACCGAATTTGTTGCATGGATTGAGTCGTTAGGCTGACTTGAAAGCCGCTTCTTTGGTGCTAGTTAGGGTGCTTTTAATTTGTTTTGGATTATTGAAGTGTGATGGATAGTATAAGAGATATTGGTCTGATATATTTGGGAGACACTGCCAGTTTGTTTGATGTATCTTAATTTCCATTTGGGAGTACTTCTGATCCAACATATGGGAGTTGGTTTGATGATGCTTGTTATTTGTGCGAGGTTAATGTTGCGTCACCCATTTGTTACTGCTACTGTTTTGTTTATTTTATTAATCTGGAATTGTAGAAATTCCCATTGGACTTAGTTATAAATTCCCATCGGACTTATAAGTGATTGGACATATCTTTAACCCAAAAGCTCGAGCTGAGAGGTTGTGGTTCTCAATCTCTTACAAATTTGTGATTTTCTATTTCATTTTTCTGCGTGGAATTTTACTCTCAACAGGAGTAAAGTTTCACACTAATTTTTTAATCCTTTTAGATGGTAGGGTATGAGTATTATGAAATTTATAGGGCACTCCACTAAATTTATATATATATATATATATATATATATATATAATAAAACCGAAAATGGAAACCCTTTTTGTCTAATCGAATGGAGTAAAGTTAAAAGACACCAATCTCATTATCTTATGCTCATGGACCTGCAATTTATAACTGCAAAAAAAGGCATCAATTTAGGAAGAATGATATTGTGTTTGGTTTTAGAGTTGAATTGAGTTGAGTTTTAGTTTTAATTGTTCGTAATGATTATACTGTTGAATTATGAGAAAAAGTGTGAAAAAGTAATGAATGTTTAGAAAAAATAATGATTGTGTTGTTGAATTGTGAAAAAAATAATAAATAGTTGAGAGAAAGTAATGATTGTGTTGTTGAATTGTGGAAAAAGTAATAAATAGTTGAGAGAATTTAGTATTAAAAATTGAATTGAATGATTAAAAAATTGAAGAAAAATAGAAAAGTAATAATTATGTTGTTAAATTGAATATAAATGGAGTTAAGTGGAGTAGAGTTAAAAAATTCATATAGTGACATAAGTTGCTGACTTAAAATTAAAAGAGATTTCAAGTTCTATCTTCGCTAGTGAAAATTTTTGTGCATCTTTATCTTGTTTTTTTCTAATCTTATACTAGGTTCATATTGTAACTTAGCAAATCACATAGAGGAGGTAGCGAATCGACAAATATTGAAAGCTTAGGGGTAATAAATTAATATGGTAAAGGTTTGTTAAATTGTCAAATTAACAGCATTTCCCTTCTTCTAAAGAGTGAAGTTTTCACTGACTAGTATAATTCGTAGCATCAAAAACCTAACTTCGATATTCCCATATGTTTATAAATTTGTAATTAAATAACGGGCTAACTTAACTATATATTTATGTGGTCTCTAGCTAAGGATCATGGACTAATGAGTAAAACGACTTAAAAATGTATTTTAGATGCAATACGCTGATTTTTGAGTTTGTGACTACTACGAATTTGAGTACAAAGGGGCTTTAGTTTTACTATATACAATATGATCATGCGTGTTATGCACTCCATCTCCATAAAATCGTTGTAAGGATAAATCAATTCTTGAGAAAGGAAGCTTCTAAGCTATAATTATATGACTAGATCCGCATAATATGATGTTAGAAACTGTTTGCTTAATTTCTAAAATTGCCAATGGAAATAGTATAGAATAATTGTACGGAAGTCTTCGGTATTCCCCAGTGACTTAAAGGTTGGTTTCGGATTATCTGTCCCATCATGGAGCATTTTATCCACGAAGATGCAAAAACGAAAGTGGGGAAGTCAAGGAAGTGAAAAGGAATGCACTTCTGGCATCACACTGTTCTCTTAATGGTAAATGATGCTAAAATGCATCATTTATTTTTTCATTCTTTCGGTTACAAGAGAAGTTTTATTAATTTAGTATAATGAGATAAAAATTATAATAATTAATAAATGATCAAGGGTAATTCTGGAACGAGTATAAAATATGAGACATTTTGATTAACAAGTGAGGACGTGTACTATTATATCACATCATTTTTTGGTTCATTTATGTTTTATCTTTTTTGATTCTATTGCATATTATGAATTTTCCTTTGGAAAAATCACGTAATTTATTGTCACGGGTTAATTTCAAATTTTCCTATAAAATCAAGTAATTATATTTTATCTCCAAAATTATCACGCACCAATTATCAGTCAAACAGTCATAAGGCTCGTGCGTTGTGCGGGCTTTTGCCAATTGAATTTATATATTACATATACCGTTAGACTTTTGTCATGAGAATCCATTCAAATTACAAAGGTGTCCCATAATAATTATTTTCCTTAACTAAAAGTGATATAATAAATGTAATTGATACCCTAAAATAGTTTAATCTTCTTCCAAGTGTTTGCAGATCTAGAAGTTCCAAATTGTCTATGCCTTTCATGCAATTCATACTTTAATAGACACCTTCCTAATTTTTTTAAAATTTTAATTTTTGTTTTTTGATAAGCATGAATAATCTATATAATATATAAACTTGACAACTCTCCAATAACTATGAGTAGAATAGTAATTGTCTTTATAATTTAGTATGTTGTATAGAAATTAAATTATAACAATCTATATCATATATGTAAACTTGACAATGCCCTAATAAATAGGGGTGAATAGTTTGTATTTATAATTTAGTGTGCTGTATAGAAATTAAATAATAATAATAATAATTTATATCTCTATATAAAAACTTAAGAACATGACAATTAATATGGTAATAAAGATAAATGTTATAATATTGTAGAGATAGAAAGATAAATATATTCTTTATATATGTATATATTAAGTTGAATACATTGCAATAAATAGTTGGTGTAATTGCAAATATATATAATTAGGATTAAATAGGAGTAAATTAATAATAAATGCATAAAATTTATACATTTATAAATAAAAAATACTTCGAAATTTTAATATATATGAAATATATATATAAGTAGGATTGAATAGGACTAAATTAATAATAAATGAATAAAAATTAAGAGTTTATAAATAGAAATACTTGATAATTTTAATGTATATGCATCAATATGTTTAAACGTTAAATATTTTAGTTTAAATATAACCTCTAAACTTAAGATAATTACAAAATTATTCTCAAATTTGGCATACTAATTTTGAATTGGAGAAAGATAAATTTGAAAATGTTAAATCACTACTCCTTCTCTAATATGGTAGTAATATATGAACTAATCGCAATTCCATAAGATATTTGGAAGAAATTATTAGATATTATATACTATCAAAAAGAATTAATTCTTTATTAAAATTTTGAAATTAACTAAAAATAATTAAAGTTTGAATAAATAATACAATTATATTTATAGTAATGTTTCATGCAACACACGGGTTATAAAAACTAGTATAATAATAATAATAATAATAATAATAATAATGGAGATTAAAAAAATATTATGTATTTAATGCAGAGACTCAAAGAGACTTTCAATTTTGAATTGATGATTTGTCAAAAAGGATTACGTGGCATATTTTCTTTGCATGGATGGAAACCTCCCATTGCGAGAATTTAGGGTGTTTACTGTAAATACCCATAATATATTTTGTCATTAAATAATTCTATGTCAATTGAAATTATCAAAATTATCAAACAAATTTTAGAAAATAAAAAAGTTCAAAAAGGGAAAAGCTTTGTGGTCAGCTACAACAACCGAATCCATTGCCACTAGCCTGGTGGTGGATCGAGGCTAGATAAGCCTGCGATCAAGGCTAGATATCTTTTGGGCTTCGGCAAGAGCATGGTCATCGACCGATGCATTGTTGTTGACGGCGACGGAGCCCCCACTGTTGTGATTTCTTCTCTCCTCTCTCTTCAAAATTAAAGAGAGAGAGAATTTTGCAGTGGTAGCCCCAGTCCTTGCCACTAACCATCTAGATGAGGTTGCCGATGACCACTGGAGTCATCGGCTATCTTGCTTGAGATGGTGGTAGCCGAAGTCGAGGCCACCATCGTCCTTTCTCAAAGCAAGATCTTGATTTAGCTCTTTTTAGGAAAAATAATCCAAACTAATAATATAAAATATTGGGAAAAAGTTGAAAAGAAGATAGTTTTGTGGACATTTTGTAAACATCAAATCAATATCAGTATAAGTATATAAAAGCCATTGCACGGAATATGGTTGTGCCACGTAATGAAATTTTGGAACCCTTAGCTCCACAAAATTTTTTTTTTTTACCAACGTGGGTTGGTTGAAGCGATTCGGTATTTGTTCCACTTAAGTAAGATCTTGGATTCAAGCCCTTGTAAATGCAGAAAATTCATGCTATGAGATATTTACCCTTTAGTAAGCCAACTCGACTTGACTAAATTAGTCGGGTTCCAATTGTACTTTCGGATACCAGAATTCACCCAAAAAAATATTATCTTTCTTTTTTTAGTGAAATATAAATTGTCATTTCAGTTCCAACGAAATGTATTTTTACTATATTTTGTTTAGGGTTATATTCAACCAATTTTAAACAAATGTCCATATTATTTGTATGTGATAATATACAATAAAAGAAAATTTTGAAAAACTAAATGCTTTCTCGATAATTGAAAATAACTCCTTGATACATGTGATTCTTTGCTAATTCAATGTACCGTATAACCTACAAATGAAAGATATGAAAATTCATCCTACACGTCACATATTCACTCATTATAATTTTTCTTACACCCTAACTCCTACACAGTATTTTCTGCGTATATACATGTTATTATATCTCATATTTTTTTATTTTTTTTATTTTTTTTGAATCTCACTCATAATTTATAGCATTTATTATATTTATTTTAATATATATATTTTTTAATATACTTATTTTTTCAATCAATATTCATCCATATATTATATTTTTTGAGTATCTATTTTTGTCGTAAAAAAATTGATAAAACGTTACCGTGCAATGCGCGGTTATCAACTAATAATATAAAATTTTCAACATTTATCTTACTAAATTAGATTAACTTAATTGGATAAATACTTATTTCATTTAACACTTAGAAATTCAATAACTATAATTAAGTTAAACAAACAAATACACTTAATAGCACTTAATGTAATAGCACTTAATTTTCAATACTTAATAGCACTTTCTCGCACTAAAGCTTGGCCTCAAGTATTTCGTCTTTCTTTTAAACCTTATGGATTTCTCTTAAAAACATACACAATCTTACAAAACGATACCATTTCTCTTTGCTACTATAAATAGAACGACTTCTCTAGTATTCTTTCCTATACAACAATTAAAACTTACTTTTTTTGGGGTAAATAATTGAAACTTACTTAGCTCATTTGAATTTAATGTTAATAATATTGCATATCAGTTCCACTATGCACTTGTAGTGAGAAATCCCATATAGTATATTTCAAAAATCAAGAAAAGGATGCAAAGTATCAACGGATTGCAATACAAAAGTAAATAAAAATTTCATCTTTCGCTTTCTGAATTTATTGACTCCGGCCATGCTTGTGCTTCTCTTTTGCTTGACATGAGGAAGCTTTTCTTCTTCTTCTTTTTCTGTTTTTTTGAAATATGGGAATGTGCTCGATCAGCCAGCTGTTGCTCCATAAGTATTATCATTTATTACAAAAAAATTGTGATTCTCCATTGGCTCGCTACCTTAAATTAATGTAAGAAATCAACTTAAGGAGCTTCCTTTTGAGTAGATGAATATGTATATATGATGATGATAACTATAATATTACCATACAACGCCAAATTTATTTTCAAGTTATATCCTCACATTCCGCAAAAGTGAAAACAGAGTGAAACAACGTGAAAATTTGAGATTATCAAAATCATCTGTTCCAAAAGGATAAAATTGTTAGATTACATCAATATTTTTTATTATGTAATAAATAATGACGATCTTCTTCACGGCCTTCTTCTAGGATCTTCACAGACAGTGCCCAATAAATATATTGAGGTCATGAATATTCGATGTAATGTTTTTTTTTCCCCCTAAGAAGGGGAATTTAACAAAAACTGGAAAACCAATTTGTTGGTTCTGAGGAGTTATGATTAGAAGTACAAACATTATTGCATAGGATTCAGAGACCTGATGACCAGAGTAGTGAAAAGATAGCATATGATCACAGCAAGAGGATCGGCCGACAGTAATATATATTTACCAATTCACTTCATAGCTCCAAAGGTTAACCTGAATGAAGTTACTTAGATGCATAGCCAGGTGCTTCTTTTAGGATGATGGTCCACACATTTTCTAGCTAGTGGGGTAATATATGCTCATTGCAGTTCCTCATGATATGATATATCCATACAATTACACGATAAGTGAAGCATTAGCTTTATGGACATATCTCGATGGACCGATGTATTTCAATTTTTTCGATTCATGCCCGTGGCTCCTGTAAATTTTGTGGCACTGATACCTTTTCTAGTGACGGACTTTTCCGTCACTTCTGCCCCCTTTTTCTTATGGTTTACTGGATCAAATATGATTTGTGCATTGAATAACACATGCAAAAGTGCATAAAATAATAAATTTTGGGTGTGCATCAAAACCACTAAAAGAGAAAATTCTTCTTGCCCACTGCTTTTGTTGAAAACAACAGGCTCACCCATAATGTTGGGGCAAATGTAAGGATTCTATGTTTGTTAATTATTACTTTCTTTTGTCCCCTTTGAATAACATCACAAGGTATTCCAAGCACAAATTTTCATTCGGAAAATGGCTTTGAGATGCTTTACCAGTGAGTTTCGGGTATCTGCACTGCAGATAAATGTCCTCTATACTATGAGCTCAATTTGATGCTAAACCATATTCTCATGGTTGGATTCCACATTTATTAATCGGTGATTTAGTAAGGACCTAAACGCTCTACAAAGATAACCTAAATAACTAGCAAAAAGAAATATATAGTTCATAATAAAGAAGGAATCCCCTTACAGACAACGCTATACACTCCAAACTTTGAGTTGACTTATGCTTTATTTAAGTTATTCATACACAAAATAAAACAGAGAAGAATAATTGGCTTTTGGACTAAACTATATATAATGTCCATTGTGCACAATTTGGTAATGTGCTCTCCTGCAATATTTGTCCATAGCAATGGCTCTTTCATGAAAAAAACAGCCTAAGATGGTCAGGACCTTTGTTGTTTACTCTCCCTCTAGGGCCTTTACATATATACACACATAAATACAGATGTACATATATAAATTTATATACACGACTGGTATTGATTAATGTATGTATTTAGAGCAAAACTGTGGACAGGTTTCTGGGAAACTTCCCTATTATGAGTCGGCATATAAGAGAGATGGAATCTCATGAAATGTTCACGAGTTCAACAACCATGCGCACAAACTTTTTTTGGATTTCATACCATGTTCAAACTATTGAATTATCTCGATTCTCCAATGTTCGCATTACAAAGACTCCAAATCTCAATCATATGCATAATGACAGCATGCTATAACTACAGCTTATATATATGCTGACGAGATCTGGCCTTCAAAGGCGCCAAGGGAAATCAAATATCAAATATATAATAGACAGCTAACGTTAATTATAATCAATCGAATTCGTGATCATTAGCATTTTATGCTACAATATGAGATATCCATAATTTACTAATTGCTATTTTTTCTCCCCCCTTTTTAAAATCTGTCTCCATAGTAAGACGGGCGGGTTATTAAAATAAAGGATATATTGTCTCAATTCTATCAATTGCATAAATATGCTTTTTAATATTAGTATAAACTCTAGCCCTTTCTTTTGCGCCCAACTGGCCAATTGAGGTTTCTTTTTTCTTTTTTTCTTTTTGGAAGTTAAAATTTTTGTATTATACTAATTGTATACGTGGGATGGGGTCAACTGCATTTAAAATTAAAGGGCATATGTATAATTATTTTCTTTAATTTATCGGAGAAGGAGAAAAAAAGTTGAAATAAGAAAATAGATTGGGTCAATGGCCCCCTCATAATGAAATAAGAAAATTTAAGGAGTATAATGCAGTGATATATCCTTTTATTTGATGATATAAAGGTTTTAAGTTCGACTTTTGTCATGTTAGGATATCTTGCACTATACTAAAAAATTCAGAGTGAGGACGAGATCTGTCTAAAATATGTATTGTCGAAAATCTCAGATTTTGTTGAGATTGTATATCCATTTTTTTCTCAATTTCAAGTAATCTCATAATTTATTCAAAAGAGAAAATATTTTAGGGAGGATATTAGAATATCTCTGAAGAATATTATGGAATATCTATTGAGGACCTATATATATTGGTGGCCCTTGGAGTCGATTTGAGAGAGTGTTTCACCCTATGGATAGGTTATGGTGTAATCTCTTTGTAATTCTCTAAGATGCCTTCACGGAATTGGATTAGAGTGAGAAATGAATGAGAGAGAATGATACATTTGGTAGACTTTTCTCATTATGAGCTTCAAAATCCGACTGTTGTAATTTCTTGTTCATTGTCTAATGAATTTTCTATATTATCCATGTATGTTTCCCTCGTTGACAGTTTTACCATGTATATACGTTATTTGATTTATTACCTTATTCCTTTTATCTCGCTTTCCAAACCACTTCTTTTCCTAACAATTCATATTTGAGCTCAAACCTATGCGGTTGAATATGTTGCCTTGAGGATGCATTAGGAGGAGAAGCCTTAACTGCCTAGATTGGGACAATGGTGGAAAAGGGGAGCTCGACTGGAAGCATCAGATCTCGACTTGGCGTAAAGGTCGTTCAGAATTATAATTTGAAGAGAGGCCACAGCCTCCGCAAGACTACACGTTAGCACAAAACAAGCTGAGGTGGAGCCCAATGAGGGCTATGACAGAGTACGTGACTAGAGACGAACTATTGCAATGCTTGGTTTAATGCAAGCTAATGGGGAGATTTGTTGGAATGTCTTGAATTATACTTGAAAACTCGAAGATCCGGAGCGAGGACGAGATTGGTGGAAGACAGGTGTTGTCAAGAATTTCATGTTCTATTGAGATTGTATTTCTTTTTTTTTTTCCCTGAATTTTGTATAACCTCAGAGTTTATTCAAAAGATATAATATCTTGGGAAAAGATATTACCGGTCTGGGAGTTTATGATGTAATCTCTTCGGGATTCTATAAGATGCATTCTTTGAAACTCTAGGGTTAGAATGAGAAGATGAATGAAAGAGGATGAGAGATTGAGTAGACTCTTTTATGTGGGAGCTTGTAAAGGGGCTGGGTCGGGGTTGCCATCCTTTGTTTATTGTCTGGTGGATTTCTTATTATGTTTGTGGATATTTATCTCATTGAGGGTTATATCACGTATATCCAGTGTTCGACTTATTACCTTATTTCTTTATCTCGCTTTTTGGGCATCTTGTTTCTCTAACATACCGATGCGATTAATTGTGTCTCTTTATTAAACTTTTTTTTTACCCATCCTCCTTTTTAATCAAAATAAGGGAGAAATTGAGAAAAGGGATTTGGTTGCAGTAGGAACATTCTTGCTTTGAACTCAAGAGATTTCATGTTTAATTCTCATTAGTGCAACTTCAATGTCCTTTTATTAATTTTTCAATCCTTTTATTCTCTTTTTGCGCTCATGAGCTTTTTAAAAAAAATAGTAGGGGGATATTGAATACCAAACACATTAATTAAAAATACAGAGAGACTTTCCTCTAAGGGATCTCTTTTGTAATTTCAGAAAAGGAAAAAAATAATAAAATAATAGCTTTTGAGTGCTCTTGGCACTATATATAGTTGAAGATGCCAACCTGTGCCTGTGTAAGAGTTGAGCTTCCACATACTCCACAAGAGAACTAGAAATTGCAGAAGACAGTTATAATTTGTAAGTGGATCTTTTTTTCTTTTTTGTCGAGAACAAAATTTTTCATATTGTGCAAAATAGACACCTGCACTCTCCCTCGTTTTGAGGGTTTATGTTTATTTCCGATGAAAAAAGAAACCATTGAAAGGTGATATGGTTTGGTCCTGTGGAAATTGTCAATGTTTTTCTTTTTTTTGGAACCATAATTCTTGTCATGTGCATGCATTAACAGATAAATTCGAGCCCAAATAGTTTATAAATTGTCGGGAATAAGCTACAATTATGGAGTTGTCATGTTGGGTTGGTCTTGTTATATAATTGTAACAACTTCCGGGTTATGTTATATAAATCTTGAATACTTCCAACCGAATAATGATAACTTTATACAATCATACTGATCGAGTGAATACTTTTCATCCTTGTCGGGTTCGCACAATTGCGTGTGACTTTTAACTAGCAACGTCCCCAGCAATTCGCTAGTTCTATGTAAAGTGTGATTTAGTGGCGTATATAGAGTTGGCATCAAATGGTAATTAATTAATGACAATCATATATTTTTCAGCTTGCAGGATCCATATGAGTCTTTCGAAGTTAGCTGCTTGCAAGCAGGCACAGCCCGGCTTGTTGTGTTTCCAACCAGGACTCGCCCCAGATACTTTCTATGGTACAAAGGACAAGGTCGTGTTTGTAATGGGAGCGACTGGAACTGGAAAGTCGAGGCTCGCCATCGATCTTGCGACCCAGTTCCCCGCCGAGATCATAAATTCCGACAAAATCCAGGTCCATCGAGGTCTCGAGGTCCTTACCAATAAGGTAACAGAAGCAGAATGCCGGGGCGTACCCCACCACTTGCTTGGAGTAATTGAGCCAGATTCTGATTTCACGGCCGACGATTTCTGCTCCCACGTGCTAATGGCTATAGAGTCGATTCTGGGTCGAGGCCGGCTGCCGATAATTGCGGGCGGATCAAATTCCTTCATCGATGCACTCGTGAATGGGAACCCTGAGTTTCAGTCGAGGTATGAGTGTTGCTTCCTTTGGGTGGATGTGTCAATGCCTGTCCTGCAATCTTTTGTATCAGAAAGAGTCGATAAGATGGTAGAGTTAGGGTTGGTAGGTGAGGTGAGGAATATTTATGACCCCAAAGCTGACAATTCAAGGGGCATTAGGCGTGCAATCGGGGTCACTGAAATGGTCGAGTACTTGAGCATCGAAGCTTCGACCACCTTAGACGTCGAGACAAAGGCCAGAGTTCTCAAGATGGCCATAGACGAAATCAAGAAAAATACGTGTGCTCTGGCTTCACGGCAGCTGCAAAAGATTCACAGGCTAAACGATATCTGGGACAGGAAAATGCAACGCCTGGATGCCACGGAAGTGTTTGTGAAAAGAGGAGCGGAGGCGAATGAAGTGTGGGAGATGGTCGTGGCTGGGCCTAGTACCATGATAGTCTATGGCTTCCTCTACGACAAAAATCCAATAGCTCGAGCTATAACACCTGACACCTCGAGTGCGGGCGCAATTGCAACAGCAGCAGTTTCTATCCCGATGGCTGCCATGACACACTAGCATGTATCTGCTCGACCTAACCTGACAGGAGGCAGCTTTCTTAGGTCCCAAGGTATTAACACGAAATGCAGGGGTATGGCATATTGTTGGTTCACATGAAGTGTTGAAATATGAGAAAATGAAAAGGAAGGTATAGCTTGGACTACAAGAATGACACAGGCCACCAATGCTCTGCAAATTATAAGGCAGCACACAAACGCTTCGTAACCATTATCGCAAACTTGGTAAAACATAATTGAATTTCACAAGATATCTGAACGGAAAGAAATTTTATCTATATATGTATTACTTGAAGATGACATTATCGAGTATTTCTTCCCTTTTTCTTTCTCTTTTCTTCTTGTAATTTTGCAGCGAACCCTATGTAATGAAATTCGTCATGGATGAAAACGAAAATTCTAATTCTCAGCTTGCATCTAGATTCTTGATTTATGCTCGTTCATGAAATTGTAGCTACTTTGGATGGAATCTTGGCAAAGGGGGCGAAGATAACGTGCCTTTTCGCGTTCACACAAAGATTCACTGAATAGAAAATGTTAGAATGAGCCGTCAAAATAATGTTTTTTGTAAAAGAGACTTATCTCTAACTTTGCATCCCATAAAAGCAAAGATAAAATGTTGGGGGAGACAATCATTTTCTAAAGCTTCCATAACTGCCTGCCTCATGCTCTAGAAAAGCATGCAGTGTCTTTTCCGATGGATCACGAAGTGTGCTTATACTATTAAGGGCAATTCTCACTAAATCTTAATAAACTAAAACTCTTGTACATGGAAATGGAAGCCACTGGTCCCTCTCATTTTTTTCCTTTTCTATTTATTAATTGCCATAAATTTTTAATTATCATTTGCCACAAATGTAAAAAGGGATGTGGATAGGTTTTTTCTTTTTCTTTTTTAAAAGATAAATTAAAACCTTTTCTTTTTTAAGTTTTAATTCTTATTAGATTTAAGTATATAATTGCAAGAAAGGTTGTCTACCTAAAATTAATGGACTGCTCAAGGCCTATTATATTGCGATTTCGATATTCTAATTAAAAATATTGAAATTTTAGTTATACAATATATTAATTATAACACAAACCACTATAATAAATCAACAAATTCATGAAAAAAATTTCCAACCGTAGGATCGTGCGTAAAATTTTTCTACTTATACGTAAATCCATTCACTAACAATGCGTTACACCTCGCGGTCAAAGTCTGTAGCGTCTCCACAGGATTTGGCCCTCTTCACGGCAAGGAAAGCAAAAATTGGAGGAGGTATTTTCTTTTTTCTTTTTTAATTAGGAGTGAGGTGGCGTTCAAGTTAGTTTACTCGTACCTCGATTAATTCGGTTCTTCAAGCAAGTCAGACAAAGGAAAGCTGATGTTTGATCTAGAATTTATATTTAATATCTACAAGCAGAGATGAAGTTTGAGAGATTCCACTTAAGATAAAAGCTAATCACTCGTCGAGTGACTTAAGCCAACCACTCATCGAGTGACTTTTCGATTGAATGTCAATATAAATGTGACAAATGATCAAAGTATGTGGTGCCAGGTTATCAAAGAAGTCCAAAACTCCACCTCTTCAACCGATTATACAGTAAAAGTCCAAAGGTTATTAAGAGAAAGTATAGCGCGGTGGTACATTTCTCGTCTGGTGACAAAGAAGTCTCAAGTTTGATACTTAGGAGGACTATCACTGCCGATTTATTAGATATTTAAAATTTATATTTCAATGTGGGCCTCTCTTATAATCGAAAAAAAAGAGTCAAAAAGTTAGCCACTAATTTTATAAACTTTAAGAAATCATTTGTCATAATTCTCGTTAGTTATGGAATACCAAAGCATATTATGAAAAGCTATATAAGTGTGTTATATCCACGTTTCCATCTTTTTTATTTACTTTCGTATTTTAGAATTTGTTAGAGGAGATGTAAATAAGGGAAGATGATTAAAATAGGCTTAGTGACAACTATGAATATTGTTGGTCTGTATTAAGTCTATAGAAGTAAATTAGCAACAACTAATAAAAGTCATGAATTAGTATTATTAATGTTAATTAGATTTGTCTCCAATTAGGAGATATAGCAACAAACAGCCTCTATATAGTTTTTTTTAAAAGTAAATTATACCAATTACATTAGACTCTAATATCTCTCATATATTTACGTTTTATATTTTACCTTGAACCTGACTTGAACCTTTAACCTCCAATACTAAATTTTTAATCTCACTCCAATACTATATTTTTAATCTCACGTTTTTACCATTTGACTACCAACGTATTTTTGAATTAAATTACATTAATTTATATCTTATAGTAAAAACTGTCAAACCTCTATAAATAAGTAAAATTTTTATTTCTATAATTATTTAAAACTGATAGATAATTAATATGTACAAGTAATAGTAAATCAAACATTGTGCATATATAGTTTAATCTTTTTTTTCTCATGGTGGTAATTTGCAAATTGTTCAGTTATCCCAAAATGTATATAATAAAATATCATATATAAATGCAATTGATGCTGTAAATAAACAAAAAAATAGTAGTTTACCATTTTATATAATTTAATAATTGCATAACGTAATTTACACTTATAAATAAATAAAAGACATTTTCTTATTACGTAGAGAGTAACTTGAATATCTTTTAATCCATGTCGAATAGATTTTCTTTGTTTAGGTAAAAATAATCCATCAAACTTTTGACATTTTATCTACTTTATTTTCTAGATAAAATTGATTATATTGGAGGTAAAATGAGAATTATATTTATTAGAGGCAATTGTATTCTATCTCTAAAAGAATATATTATGTGCAAATAAGACTCAGCTAAAAAAAAGACTGGATTTAGAAGCAATTAAATCTTTTGCTTTCTAAGAAAAGATCTGGTAACAAGTTTTCTATATGTCTCTACTAATATGTCTCTAAAACTTATTTTTTAGAAGCAAAAGACTTATTTACTGCTAGTAATAGTGATAAATAATTTATTAAAGTACTAACTTTAGGTGTTTTAGAGACAAATAAGATCCTCATAAGAGGTATATATTGTATTTGTCTCAGAAAAAGGATTTTAGAGGCAAATGTTATAAATTTCCCTCATTATTGGCCTCTAAAGTCTAATAAGGGTATTTCTTTTAGTATACTGTTAGCTACCACAAATTACATCGAGCTAATCATCTATGATATATTAAAAGTCAAGCGCAAAAGTGAAAGATCCATTTCAAAAAAAATATATTTTCTAAATTTTCTTGAGTTTTCGAATATCTAAATCTTAACAAAATTATGACGATTAGTTGTTATAGTGAGAATATTGAGAATTTCGAAATATTATTAATGTTTTTATGGGAAAATGAAATATTTCTAAATTCACCGTTTGTTTTCCCGAAATTTGATTTTAACTTTAACTTTAACTTTAACTCAACACACTACACAACAAAAACACACATTTCCCAAGTCAAATTTATAACTACATCTCATTTGTTTTTTTCCACAATCAAAATCAAAATCAAAATCAAAGTAACTTTAACTTGAATCCAAACGGCTGGTAAAGTTTTCTAGAAATTCAAAAGGTAATATTTATTAGTTTCCGTACTCACTCTGGTGCTGTACAGACATGTACCTGGTCTGCATAATTACTTGTGCTGTCTGACTACAAGGAAATTTGAATCTTTGGTGAAGAGCATGGAATATAGAATGTATAGTGTTCCCTTTCTTAGAGGTTCTCGTTATTTTTCATGGCCGTTTAGATCAAAGATGCTCCCGGACGGCTAGTCATCCTTCGGCCGGGAAGAAGTCTAAGGTGAATTCCTGGTCAGGAAATTCAATGAGTGCCACTTTTCCGCGCACGATTCCTTGAGCATTGCACAGGATCGAAGCAAAATCTGCTAGGTGAGAATTACAAAATATAAGAATGGTAGTCCAATCAAGAACAATCAACCAACGGTATGGTTGGTCGGAGGAAATCAGGATTAATCGCCACCCTGGGTCCAATGGGCGACCCCAATGACAGCAGTGGCTTCAGTGAGCTGAGTTTTTTCTCACTTGCATTGTAAATAAGTAATTTATCTATTTTCTTTTAATAATGTGTAGGGGTATTTTGATACTTTTCGTTTTTATTAATATCTCATCGACTGCAAGTGCAAACATTATATAATTCCCAATTATTCAATTCCATCATCCATTAAAAAAATTACTCAATTCCATCCAATAAAAAAAAAAGGGAATTTCAGGCGCCCTCCCTATAATTTCATAAGATATCATTGACACCTTCTTTTTTCAAAATAAAGTAGACACAACCCCAAACTTTACCGATATCACTTATCCTTTAGGAGGGGAAAAAACTGTTGGCGTGGCAATTGACTCACTGCCACGTGTCCTCTTTGCTGATGTGGCACCTGCAAATACCATTATTACAATTTTAAAATATCAAAATAATTATATAATTAAAAAATAAAAACTATAAAACTAAAACATAAATCACCGGGAATATAGTGAGCCTTTAGCGGGAGGGCAAGCTCGCAGACGATCAGCACCGCCAAGGCAAGGTCTATGGCTGTCAAAGGGGTCACCAGTGACTTCGTACTTGTGAGTTCTGGTGACGACATTTGCTCTTGCTCCTTCATACAAACATCTCTCCAATTGTCTTTTGTCATTTAATTTTTTTAAATGAACAATAACATTACATCAGCTTGTCGTACCAACAAAAGTATGAGTGGTAGTCGTCCTATTTCAAAAGAAAAGAATATTGTTGCCATTTCATAAATTATAGAAAGTATACATAAAAAATTTAAAAAAAAAAAACACTATAATCTCTCTATTGTAATTCCCTCATTTACATTTTCGCCAATTTAGGGTATGTTTATTTTTTGAAAATTTTTTAACTCAATTCCACTTATCTTCAATTCAACATCACAATCATTACTTTTTTTTTCATTTTTTAAAAAATTTTAATCATTCAATTCAATTTTTAATATTAAATTCTCTCAATTATTCATCACTTTTCACAATTCAACAACACAATCATTACTTAATCATTACTTTCTCTCAATTATTTATTACTTTTTCACACTTTTTATCATAATTCAACAATACAATCATTACAAACTAATTAAAATCAAAACTCAACTCAACTCAACTCTAAATCCAAACGCACTCATTCCAGCAAACCCACTAGCCCCGTAAGACTTATAAACTCAACTAGCGGCTTGGAAATTTGAGAAGCTTTTGACCTGTTTACTTTTAGAAAAGCCATTTTCATTTTTCTTCTCTTTTTCTAAATTTATTCGTCCAAAGAAAATTGAAAAAAATCATGTTTACAAACTCAACATTTTTAATTTTATATTCAATATCTAATAATCATGAGAGACTTTATAATTAAAGGGAGGATAATTTTTGGTGAAATAAAGGGAGGATAATTGATACAATTAAAAAGACAAAAAATAATTGATAAAGAATCTTCCAATTAAAGAAAAGAAAATTGAAAAATTATTTAAAGTACTTACACTAAAATGCTTTGAATTTAGAAAATTAGAAAAATCTATTTGAAGAAATTGTTTTTCATTTTAATTAGGTAAATTATGCTTTTTTATTTTCTATGAAAATTTCCAAAAAATTGAAAATTTTTCTCTAAGTAAATAGGGCTTTCCTTCCCCACTTAGACTTCATCTATCTGACGATATAACCAATAATCTCAACCATCAAATTTTTACTGAATTATCACGAATGAATTTCAGTTTATCTAGATAAACTAGGTCAGGATAAACCCCAAAACAAAACAATTAATTATTGCCTGCTTTTTCCTGATAATTATCACTTTGATGATCTTCTTTCATTATGACTAGGTTACCAAGACAGAAGGACATGTTCAAAACACTAACATAGGAAAAGTAGATTGGCTTTTTTTCTGAAAGTGATTCTATTGTTTAATTAAGCCATGCCTAAAACACTTTCAGAACATATATAATCTAAGAGGTAATTATGTCAATTTACTACATTATAATAAGAAGGCATAGACGCGTTCCTTATCTAAAGCTCTTTTAGAAGCCAAAGACACCAACCCTAGTTTGATCTACATGGGGTAGACTCGGGTCTAACTTCTCATCATGCCACGAGGCTTGGCAATGCTTGATAGCGATATCGACTTGTGCATGATTATTTGATTATTTTTTATTATCAGTCCTTCTGGCCTAAATTAGTTATTCTTGGCCAGCGATGGAAAAAAAATACCGAGATATAATTTGTACATTTTCGTTTTCTACTTTCATCAAAGCGAGCCATGCGAAATTCACTATCCGTAAACGAAATAACAAATATTTCTGTCTTCTTTCAAGAACATATTTTTAAAGAAAATTCCATCCATACATATGTGCATAACAAATATATAAATTCATTTTTTCTCTCTTTCATCTCTGCTGCTTAAAATATAAAATTAGACATTTGTAGTGCATGTTTAATCGGAATGCTTGTATTTTGTTTTTTTAACAAAAACAAGCAAGGGGCAATACAAAACATTATCAAATATTTATAATTTTCTTGTTTTAGAAAAAAAGAGGAATCAGCAATATGTCATATCGAGAAGCAGTTTTCCACTATACCACTGTCTTAGCAAATATTTATAATTTTCTTTTTAAAGGGGGAACACGTTGACAGCAATTGTATTTATCCCAATGCATTATTCTAATTCCATTGCAGTATTTTGGTAATTCAGCCAAAAAAAAAAGAACACATTTGACGTTTTTCTCTGTTTAATGACAAAAAAGAAAGAAGTTCCATTTGGTTGTTCTTCCTAGACATTAAAAAATGCAGTATTTTGTTTTAGTTATTTTCATAAAATCCTCCTTGGTTCTGCCCACGAATTTTCTTCCAGTTTTATGAGGAATCAAAAAATATAATGCCATAACAAATTCTCTTGTAATTATTCACTCTAGCCATTTTGAAAAAGATTTTTTATCTCATAATACATATTCATAAATACATATTTTTAGAATATTCATATACACACATTCATACCTTTCCGTAGCAGATCAAAAGATAACGTAGAAGTTGTAATTCTCCAATCCACGCAAGGATTGCTACACATATAAGAGCTACGATCCTTATGAGGCCTTCAATTCTTCAACCTCACAGAGTTTGCTCTACAAATGAGAGAGTTGTTGATCTTTGCAAGATATCTCTCCTCTATCTCTCATTTCTAAATAATATTTCATGGAATTTCCTTGTCCTCAAAAAGCTTCCTTTGAGCATCAAGCTTTGCTTTTTGAATGGAAAGAACTTTAACATAGACATATTATGTGAAAAGACAGTCAACATTTCAAATAATTAACATTAATTTTGTTTGGTCAATAAATCAAACATTTTGATTTTACACCTCACATTTGGAGAAATTTTCTCCCTATAATAATTCCTCCACTTTTAGAAAGCATGTCTCTAAGTAATTTATTGTTTTTAATTGAAGATTCCACTTTGAACTCATGTTCTACACCGATTGAATTTCTTTTCTAAACAACATACATTCATGGATATATGCATATATTGATTTAAACATGCTTCATAAAATTATCGGATGAATTTTTTTTTTTAAAAAAAAAAAGAGAGACTCATTAGTCGAGACATTTTCATGATACAACCTACTAGCCGGGTGAAAATGTCTCGAGGGGGCAAAATGTAGATTTTCATAAATATCCTTGATAAATATGTCATCTCATCACGGCTCAAAGACCGTAGAGAATGACATGTGAATTATTTTGATATTTTATACTTGACCGCTCACGACTCAAAGAACATGGAGATTGGCATGTTAAAACTCGTGACTCAAAGATCGCAATACAATAGATTATTAAGCCCATGGCTCGAAGATCATTGAGGTGTAACCATATTATGGCTCAATGACCATATATTGAGGGAAATATGACATGTGGGCCTAAATTACGGGATAGGTGACGTTGTCCTGAGTTAAGTCCATATTCGGGATGTATTAGAGAGTTTTTGCTTGGTGGGCTCGGATTGGGACTTGTCAAGAAGCACGTTATGGGCTTGGTGCAAATCCAATTAGCAAATTAATGTCGAGAGCTCATCCAATCTATTACCGACAAGTGGTTTCTTTCTATTGATCCTAGACTACTATATAATAGACTGGAAGTCTTGAAGAAAGCCCAAAGCATTCTGGACTGTCACAGTGTACTTTGAGCGACTAGGATTGCCCATTCCTCCTCTTTAAGCACTCTCTACTTCATTCTTGTTCTTGAAGTTATTTGTGTGCAACTCTATCCTCGCTTGATTTTTAGGAACTCAGTGCTTTACTTATTTATAGGCTTAAGCCAAATACCAAAAATAATAGAAATGAAGAAAATCTTTAGGAACGAACAGACATGAACATTGCAAACTAAACTTATGATGTTCCCCCTTTAAAGAACTCAAGTAAGCTGCTTGAGTCCGGAGAGGGATTTCTGTCTCATTCCCGGCAGCAACATATTTATCTCCCACATTGTAATATAGCAACATGGTTTCCGCTGGTATTGCAATAATGGATAACAGAAATGCTTAACCAAGATACACCCAAATGGGTCAGTTTAGCAGTTTCCCGCCAATCTCCTGCATCAGAAGTTCGGAAATATCTACAATGCGTTTGCTTTCCCGAACTATATCACTTCAGAGTTCATGCCTGGGCTCTGGTCGGTATGAGCTTAACTCAGAGAGGGGATTTGTTATCACATGTTTATTGTAAATCTTCCGTGCAGGCCCCACATGCTTCAACCAGAAAGCGGAAACGGCCAACTTCAGAGTACCCCAATATTTCCTGTCACGGTGAATCCTGAATAGACTGCTGCCTTCGTCTGTCCAAACGTAAAAATCCATCCAATCCCGGTTTAAGATTTCCATCAAACCATGCTATTGAGGGATATAGTAGAGGGGAATCAGCCTGCAGGGTGAAGCTTGGTTCGCATTTTCATCGACCAATAGGCACTTGATCTCTAGCACTAACTACTCCGTCTGGTGAAGCTGCAAGCCAGTCATCTTCTGGGTGATTCTTCCCAAAGATCTGAAATTTAGAATTTGAGACATAGTTTCCGGTTATCAGCTCGTACCGCTCATTTGCTTCTTTTTCCTTATGATTGTTCCACCACATTGCAACGTTACCCAAAAAGGGCTCCCTTGCCCCAGTCTTTTCTGGCCAGAGTTGAACTCTTCGACGAGGCCAAAAGCCAACAGCTCTGGCAAAGATGCTTGTTGTCAGTTTATGCCTTATCTCCTGTTGCCAATTCTTGGAACGGTGCTTATAGCGATCTAGTTGTAATACTGAATCCAACTCGCCCGATTCAAATTTCAAAGAGCGTCCGATGTTGCTCAATTCTCTTCTAGAGGGAAGGCTGCGAACCTGATCTTTCGGAGGAAGGTGGTGCTAATTACTGGTTCAAATATCCTGGCCACCATAATTCGTTATATGTTGATGATGACCAGTATTAGGAGAACGCATCCTCTCTCTATTTACGATTCCTAGATATGAATGACGTGCAATGGAGCTGCAGCATCTTAAAACTTGTTTCCTGCCAATACAACTGGAAATTATGAGTAGTTGCTAACTGATCAGCAAGACAGCACATGCATATCAATCTAGATAGAAAAGGAAACGGGATCAGTGAAAAAAAGTGAAACTGATTTGAGACATCTATTATTTTTTACCCGAAAACCAACAATGAAAAGCTACCATATTGCATTAGCAGAGGTCATTTTCAGCCCTAGTGAATTCAGCTGCGTGTGATTGTCCGAAAACCATTTGATGCACCACGACTTTTGATCCAAGAAGAAACATATGCAACAAATAAAACGTTGCATGATGACTTAATTGACGAAAAAGTAAAACAACGAGCTCAATTGAGGGGAGAAGGAAGTAGCTGAAATTCAAGGGATGCTGGGGCTTGAGGACATTCTCATAGGAACGCATAGATTCCTCAATTTTATGAGCTAAAAACTTTCTCCCGAGCTCACGCAAATCATCAAACCCGTCCTTGGACCATGGCAATACATATTTCTCCGCACCATTAGATAAATTGATAGGAGAATTCAAATTTATTCATTAACTGATCATGAAATGGAAATTCACTGCCGATTCTAGTAGAACTAAACACTCAGACCTGATACCGTAGTTCCACTCCTGCTCATTCTAACAACATCAAAAGATTGTTACGCATTCATGATGAAATGAACTCGATACAGTTTTCTCTATCAAACCGCCCGATGGTCGGACAATTGCGTAAATAGTTTAACGAGGATTTGAGCGGAATGAGAAGCAGAGAGGGATACTGATGTCGGCCTATGAGCTCATGAAAACTCTGATGCATCGTGCGCCGCAACGAGCGAGAAACAATGAATCTCAACATAAGCTTCTTCTTCCTCAGGAAGCATGGAGTTGCAGAGCAAGCGAACTGGGATTGTTCTGAGGCACCAGCAGGCCTTAGGACGAGCGATGGTACGATGCCAACGAAGCAGGGGAGGAAACGGCAGCAACAGCTCCGGACCTTGCTCGGCGGCACACGGACCATGAGGTGAGGAACAGGAACTGATGGAGAGGCAGTGCAGCCAATGACTCGACCAGTGGAGTGGAAGCTAGAAAGGAAGGAGGAGGCAGTGGAAGGGGAGAAACGATGGAGCCTGGAGGGAGGGAAGACGGAAAATGGTCCTCAAAGTTTAAACCGGCCACCATTTTGCTCCTCAAAAAGTTTTTGCCGTCAAAATAACTCTTGAAGTTTAATTCTGTCTATCAAATGGTCCGTCATGAAGTTTGAGCGATGGAAATCTGATATAGCCTTCTAGCTAGACTACCGATGTCAAGTAAACTTAGTTAAAAAAAAATAGTATAATCAATACAGCATTAGATATTTTCAAAATTTAAGAAAAAAGTTCCTTTTAAATTTTTTAACAAAATAAGGAGAGGAGGGATCAAGTGGGGGCTCCCCACCGGCAACCTCCCCTACCGACATGGTCACCGAAGGAGCCTCTGGTGACCTTGTCGGTGGGGGAGGTTGCCGATGGGGAGCCCCTACCCAAGCTCACTCTCTTGGCTTAGGGGGGAAATCAAGGGGGGACTCCCCCAACAGCGACCTTCTCCCGTTGGTTCATCCAAGAGAGCAGGGGTTGCGACCCTCCACTTACGAGGAGCCCTCTGATCCTCTCATAGAGCCGAGGGGAAAGCTTTTTTTTTTTTTGGGGGGGGGGGGGGGGGGGGGGAGGAGACAGCTTCCCGCCAGAGCTCCCTTCTATAACAAAAATTTCTAAAATTTTTTTGCAAGAGAATGTTCTTTTTAGAATTTGACGAACTAAATGACAACTTATTTGCACGTAGGAGGCCACATCAAAGTTTCGATTGGTCATTTTAACTAGGATTAATTACATAAAAAAGCACCACCTTCGCACTTTTCTCTAAAGTAACACGACATTTAGAAAATAGTATAAAAATGCATGACGTTTGCTTCTTTTCTTTTTTTAATATAACATGACCTTTGTAGATTAGCATATAAATACACGACCTTTACATTTTTTCCTAAATATATCACGACCTTTAAAAAATAACACATAAATGCACGACTTTCAGATTTAGTTGCAATTTTAGCACGATGTCAATTATTCCGTCAAGTATAAAGATAACAACTAGTGGGAGTTAACTATGCAATATGGCACAATATGATTGAACGAGTAACACCTGGCACCGTTAGCTCCATGTTAGTTATTATCGTCCAATCATGTGGGGCCTACTCGTCCAATCATATTCTGTCATGTGGTACAGTTAGCTCCACGTTAGCTGTTATTGTTACAATTTCAAGGAATATTTTGATAGTTTTCTTAATATATAAATATATATTAATTTTTAATGTATATTTATGTATTATATTTAATATATATTTATGTATTTATATATAATGACCGGTGGGTCTTGGTCTCCATTAAAATCAAGTTCTGACCTGTACTGTGCTCCGCAATAGAAATATTACAGATCTCTACCTGTTTTAGAATGGGGCGAACGATCCAAACATGTCCGAAGAAGCCGATACCCATAGGTTGGGTACAAATCACCATCCCTAAAAATGCCCATTCTCCAAACCAAACAAAAAGAATGGTCTAAGCGCTAGGATTACATTTGCACCTCGCTCAAATTTTCAAGGGCACTTTTGCAATTATCTCACTTTGTTTTGTTTTGCTCATTAATAGTGGGAATGCAAAAGGGGTTGATTCGTGAAACCAAGTTCCTGCTTTTGCAATGTGCAGAGCAAGGTAGAGCTTCTACAAAGCACACCTTTCATGTCCGAGCTCTGGATAATTAGGTGCTGACGACCTCAAATGAGGGGTGTTGGCAGTTACTTAGGGTTAGGGGTAATCGGTTCCGCGTACCCTATTTTTTTTACAATACCCGGACTCTACCCTGTAAGGGATCAATTTCGAGATTTTGGAACCGGACCTTACCCTGCTGAATCTTGGAATCGGAACCTACCCGAAACATGTATTATATCACAAGTTCCGAGTACCATATATAAAACAAGCTATGAAGGGAAGAATGTTGGGAGTAAGAAATCTACAGAAGAAGGCAAGGAAATTGCAGCTTGGGGCATAGTGTAATATTATGCTGTCTTTCTCTACTTGTTTGGTTATTGATGTTGATGTCTAAATGTCTTTAACTGGGCCATAGGGGTTGGGTTGTGTGTATCCATTTCTCTAGCCTGTGAGTTTCATATGGTTTTGTTGGGGTTGGCAGTATGTTAGACGACCCGATTCTGACGATTACATGTAATTCGTTTTGGGGCAGTAATGAAAGGAAAAGCTTATGCATCAAAATAAAAATAAAAAATGAAAAATGAAAAAAAGTTCATTGAAAATGAGAGGAAATATTAGATCAGGATAGTAAAGCTCATCAACTCCTGCCTTTATCTGTTGTGCTTAGACCCTATTGACCACAACTCACTCACTCCCACTAAGTAGTGAGATTCAAGTAATTAGGGTATACGTTATATCAATATTTGGAATATCAAACTCACATTCACAAATTGAAAGGCACAGGTCCAACTCAGAAAACAGAAACAATATCTGGAATATCAAACTCAAAACAAAATATGACTTACAAGTAGAGACCCATGGTGCTTCAAATCACAAATAGCTGCCAATCTCCACTTGGGCATGAACCAAATAACCATTGTCATTCACTAGAAACCGCTTCGCTGAAATCACTCGTTAAAGTGATCAAACCCCTTCTTTCCAACAACAATAGTAAGTCAGATTTGATAGGGTACGTCATCTCCAATTTTGATCTCTTCTGTCCTCACCAAAAATCGAATCTATAAGCACATCACTCAGAGGCCAAAGAAGCTTTAACCGCATCCTTGGCGGAGGATGGATTCGTACCAGTCTACCAGAGGATGGCCAGAGGAAGCGATCGCCGACTACTAGGGTTTTGGAGAAGAGGAAGAGAAAAGGAAACCCTTGCGTAGTGCCTTAGGGAACTTGAAAGAGAGTCGGAGACGAAGGGGACTGGGCAGTCTTGGAGAGTTGGAGGCGGAGGGGATAGTAAAGCTCATCAACTCCTGCCTTTATCTGTTGTGCTTAGACCCTATTGACCACAACTCACTCACTCCCACTAAGTAGTGAGATTCAAGTAATTAAGGTATACGTTATATCAATATTTGGAATATCAAACTCACATTCACAAATTGAAAGGCACAGGTCCAACTCAGAAAACAGAAACAATATCTGGAGTATCAAACTCAAAACAAAATATGACTTACAAGTAGAGACCCATGGTGCTTCAAATCACAAATAGCTGCCAATCTCCACTTGGGCATGAACCAAATAACCATTGTCATTCACTAGAAACCGCTCCGCTGAAATCACTCGTTAAAGTGATCAAACCCCTTCTTTCCAACAACAATAGTAAGTCAGATTTGATAGGGTACGTCATCTCCAATTTTGATCTCTTCTGTCCTCACCAAAAATCGAATCTATAAGCACATCACTCAGAGGCCAAAGAAGCTTTAACCGCATCCTTGGCGGAGGATGGATTCGTACCAGTCTACCAGAGGATGGCCAGAGGAAGCGACCGCCGACTACTAGGGTTTTGGAGAAGAGGAAGAGAAAAGGAAACCCTCGCGTAGTGCCTTAGGGAACTTGAAAGAGAGTCGGAGACGAAGGGGACTGGGCAGTCTTGGAGAGTCGGAGGCGGAGGGGATTGGGCAGAGTAGATTAGGGATTTGGAAGTCTCAGACACAGCCATAGGGAGTTGAACTTTACTCTTTTTTATTTTAATAATATCATCCGGTTCTAAATACCCTGCAGGAACCGAAATCGGAATCGAAATTCACCGGTTCTCAATTTTCCTACTCAAACCCTACCCTTTTTCTAATTAAAACTACCCATAATTTACCCGTTATGGTAGGGTCCAACCAGTTCCAGGTCTACCCTGTACCCATGCGCACCCCTACTTAGGGTGCTGCCGACAACCTTGATTTCAAACTATAGGCATCTATATTGCAACTTGGCTAACTTTTGAGGGGCCAATAATATCATCCGGTTCTGAATATCCTGCAGGAACCGAAATCGAAATCGAAATTCACCGGTTCTCAATTTTCCTACTCAAATCCTACCCTTTTTCTAATTAAAACTACCCATAACTTACCCGTTGTGGTAGGGTCCAACCAGTTTCAGGTCTACCCTGTACCCATGCGCACCCCTACTTAGGGTGCTGCCGACAACCTTGATTTCAAACTATAGGCAGATATATTGCAACTTGGCTAACTTTTGAGGGGCCAATTGATAAACATTGTGAACGTTAGGATTGGTTGGCTCCTCTCCCAAAATTTCAGGGGCACCTACGCAATTATCCAGCTGCTGTTCTGTTTTGCCTTTCCCGCAAAATCACTTTCCCCCGAAGAACGCCGATTAGGGTTTCAGTTTCACTAACACAAATGATGCTCTCATGGTCATGGACGTCTTCCTCATCAATCGAATTACCTCAATCAGCCATCACTGCTGCAGCTGTGAAGCCCTCAATTTCTATACCCCTAAGTCTAACCCGAAATTCCCGCAATGCACATTCTCCATCGCCAAAATTTCGATTTGCGATTAATCATCGCTCGAGTGTTCGAGCGCTCAGTTCTTGCCCCGCCTCAAGTTCCTCCGTGGAGCAACGAGAGTCACCTTCCCCGAAGCTGTTCATAAAAGGTAACAATCTTCAGCTCAATTAAAAGCAATGTCAAATTTACATCTTTATTCGCAAGCTTTTCATCCGCTGGCCTAGTTTAAATTAATAAAATTGCATATATCTGCAAATATTGTTGCCTGAATCCGCAAGCTGGGTTTTTGAGTGGACATCGGAGGTCGAGTTGTCATGGAAAGGATCAATCTTTCCACCCTTATTGGCCTTCCGTCTAATTCCATTTTCGACGATTGCCTTTGTTGCGTATATTCAACTCCTCAGATGAGTTTTTGGTTATAGATAAATTGTCAGGCTTAGCATAATGTACTGAAGTGCGATTTAGGTACATTGGTTTTCACTCTGCAATTAGACCCTACCCTGTACAATTAGGTTAATGCTTCTTCAGTTGCAGTAAAAGCCTACGGAGGCTTTCTTGCTTTGATATATTTTCCATTACAACACTGCAGAGAAATGTTGATGCAGGATTGGCACGGTCGACAAGGGAGGGTCAGTTGAAGAAGGCGTTTTCGGAGTTTGGAGAAGTCACCCGAGGTAAACCAATGTCATCACGCCTACAGTCCTAATGAGATAAAATTTAGTGGAGCTAGATAATTTTCTGCTAGTTGTTAAGTAGTTTTGCCCAACGTAGTGATCATGTTCATTTCAAATTTTCAGTTTTCTGTATGATTTTCAGTCATTTTGCATACACATGTTGTAGAGTTGTTTCTGCCTGTAAAACATATATTCCCCGAAAATGCTTTTGCTGACATCACTTTGAAGCGACCTTTGTCGTCATGGTGTTGCAAAGATCCAACACGTTGCAAATTTCCTCTAGGAAACTGCAATCTTCGTCTTTCTTAATCCATATGTGAATGTTTCTATAGACAATGGTAACTAATTGACGATGATGTTTGTCTGATTTTGGGAAATCAGGAGAACTAGAGAACGTCTCATCTCTTTCCTCTGGTTTCTTTTTGAACCATTCTAATTTCTGTGTTGTGGTGCAGTTCAAATCATCAGGGATAAAGAATCCGAGCAATCTCTAGGATACGGGTTTATCTGGTTTTCTAGCGAAGAGTCAGCAAATTTTTCTGTGAAGGAAATGAATGGCAAGGTATTAAATTCATGACTCTGAACTTTTTCTTTCCTTGCCTAATGGCTTGTTTGGATGGAGGGATTTGGAGCAAAAAGAAGGGAGTGTTTGATGGAAAAATGTCTATCATCTACTCAGTCTCTCCCTCCGAGTCCCCTTCATCCATTTCCTCAACATCCCCACATCCAAAAAAGCTATGATTGTGTGTATGAAAGACACAGAAGTGCCCACATACGAGTCCCTTACATGCAGGATTTTCAGTTCTTCTATGGCAGGTTTATCCTCGTCGCGGTTGCGAAACCCAATCTTCATAAAAGACTAGAAAACACAACTCCCTACAGGTTCTGACACTCGTAAGCTCGAGCCTCAGCTCCAGAACCTTCAAGGGTATTGATTAGTGAGCCAAATTGGTCCTCGGTTCTAAACGCGTGGTTTGTGCAGAATCAAGGAAAAGGACGTACGAGAAGTGACTGAATAATGGCATCGCTGAAGACGAGGAAATGCCAAGATTTGCATCATGTCATATCAGCTAGGGACTGACTGCAGGAAGAAATCATAAGTCTGATGAACTCTAATGGTACTGCTGGTGGTGGTGGGGATACCCAAAAGAAAGGGCAAATTTTTTGAAGAGAAATTTGCCACTTTTCCTTATTTTTCTTTGTTTTCTGGGCCTGTAATTGCAAGTATTTGCTTATCGGTGGCTCTATCATTGTTCCATGAAAAGGACTATGGCGGGGACCACTTTGACGATGAAGAGGCTCTCATGGTAGATGTACACTATAAAATATTACATATAATCCTATCTTTTAAGAACAGGTTTGGTACGTATGCACTAGATATAGATCTGAATATTTTGATTAGAATATCTATAGATATGTATATTAAATTGAGTGAAACAGGACTTGTCAATACATATATTAAATCCTGGGGACGAGCTGTGGTCGTGATCGTTACACAGATTATTTTTTTCTGACTGAATATTTTTAAAGTTCGGATGCATATACAATACAAAGGGGAGTCCATCTCATAAGGAAATCACTACAATTAACGTCGAGATGTCACTTTACTTGAGAAATTCATCGGTGGTCCTACCTCGTTAGGTGACGTGAGAAAAATCAATTAAGATGTAGCAAACTCGTAAATGCAATGTTAATCGCATGGAAAATTGTCATGATTGTTGTTAATTGTAAGAATTCTCTTAATTCATCCTCTCTACATCATTTTGAGATATGAACATTTAAAAATTTCTCCTAAATCCATTATTTATGAAAGATTAACGAAGTATATTTTCTCTATTATTCTATATAGACTGTAATCTATTTTAGGTTGTTCTGTCAATGATATCATCATAAATGTATTCACACACAAGCGTATTATTTGTTCATGTATTAAGTATGTTAATGTATATTTTAATACAATACAATACAATATTTTTATTAACGTTATATACATTCGAAAAAAGAAAAATACATCGTTCAAAATATGTGCATAATAATTGGATATCCTCCTATATAATAAAATACTTCTCTCTCCCTCTCTCACTCGATTCTCGAATTAGTCCTATGTCTCTCAACTTTCTTTGTGCTTTTTTTTTAAATTTAAATGTACGAATGGCTGTTGATATTTGAAGAAGAAAAACATAAATGAAGAATAAAATTAGTTGAAAAAGATTTACGGTGTGTTTGGTTTCAGAGTTAAAATAATTTTGATTTTTATTATGAAAAAAGATAAATGTTGTGTAGTGTGTTGAGTTAAAGTTAAAGTTAAAATTTTTTACTTGAGAAATGTGTATTTTTATTGTGTAGTGGGTTGAGTTAAAATTAAAGTTAAAGTTTTGTGATTTTAACCCTGAAAACAAACGGGCCATTAATTCCTGATCAAGCCAGTATATTCATGAATATGATAGGACCATCTTCTCTTTTTTTTCTCCCTTCTTTTCTTAAATATCTTACACATTCAATCTTTATCGCTGTATTATATTTTTAGATCGTCATGCAATTTTGCAAGACACCGCAAAACACTTGGTGTGTTTGATTTTAGAGTTAAATAGAATTGAATTTTGATTTTAATTGGTTTGTAATGATTGTATTGTTGAATTATGAGAAAAAGAAATGAATAGTTGAGATAATTTAGTATTAAAAATTGAATTGAATCGTTCAAAAATTTAAAAAATGAAAAATTAATAATTGTGTTATTAATTTTAGGAAAATGACACTATTGGTCTTATATGTTTGGTATTTTTTGACTTTAAGTCCTAAAAGTTTTACAAGGGGTAACCAAGTCCTATAAGATTTCAAAAAGTGTCAACATTGGTCCTAAATCTAACTGACCATTACTGTCACGCCTACGTGGACCTAGCGCGGTCAAATTTGTCCTGTTGGGCGTTAATACGATGACGTGGCACGTTCCTATTGGACTGATTTGCAATCCGGCGGATTTCAACCCGACTTGCTCATGGGCGACCCGAATTGCTCCATGAAATACCCGTTTCAACCCGTTCGGGTCCAGATGTCTCCTTCTTCACCTGACTCCCTCCCTATGGCCGAAATTTTACTGCTGCTCCTCTCCTCCAAACAGAGCCAGTGCCGCCCTTGCAACAAGCCGATCATGGCCACCTCCGCTATCAACTGCACACGCAAATCGCACCAACACCAAAATCCCAAATCAATCCACACCCCCACATTCAAAAAAACATTAATTGTGTCGCGACGATTTGGTTCAAACTCGAAAGGTGTGAAACGTTCTGGACAAAGGGGAAGGTGAAAGAAACATAGCGTAATGTCTAGAAAACAAGTGAAAGAAATGGGCTAAGAAACAGAAATAGAGGACGAAAGAGACAGAAAGGGATTCGACTCGGATTAGGGTTTCTCAGTGCTCATCTCGTCATCTTCAGAGTTTCTGTTTTGTGGGGATTTTTCGCTTTGGGTTTGAGTCGATGAGTGTGCTGAAAGGGGAGGTATTGAGCGCTTTTAATTTCTGAAGCTCGCATGTGCAGTGCTGGTAACTTGTTCAGTTTCTTATTGAAGAAAAATGTGAGGTTTGAATGAAAGCCCTGTTCTCCATCCCAGTTTCAAAATTTGAAATTTGCAATCTTTGAATGTAAGGAATCTAATGACTTGTTACAGTCTACAATTGATTTTTGTTTCCATTCTTTCTTTTTTCCTTGTAATTTTGTCTTTATGACTCCAAGAATGGATTGGATTGACTCATGTTCATCATCATCTCGTTCATTATCATCTCCTCTTCCTTCTTCCTCTTCAAAAGCAGAGGCCTAAGGCAGAGAGTATCAAGCTAGAAAATGGGGAATCCCGGGTTCAAGCTATCAGACATGGTGACCAAATTTTTGGGTCGAGGAGAGGAGTAGCGGTAGGGTTTCGGCCATGGGGAGGGAGTCGGGTGAAGAAGGAGACATCCGGACCCGAACCGAGTTGAAACGGGTATTACAGGGAGTAATTTGGGTTGAAAAATTCACAGGATTTCAAATCGATTCAATAAGAACGTGCCACGTCATCGTATTAACGGTCAACATGACGAATTTGACGACGTTAGGTCCATAGGTGTGACGGTAATGATAAATTAGATTTAGGACCAATGCTAACACTTTTTGAAACCTTATGGGACTTGGTTGCCCTTATAAAATTTTTAGGATTCAAAGTCAAAAAATATCAAACATATAGGACTATAATGTTATTTTTTCTATTAATTTTTGTTACGTAATAGCTAAAGTTAAAATTAAAATTTTAAAAATATAATTTATAAATCAAACGGAGCGTAATGAATAGAATTTGAAAAATAATAAAAAGGTCTTTGAGAAGCTCTCTCTCTCTCTCGACAAGCAAGCAAGAAGAGACCATCGCTTCTCTCAGTATTAGACTTTCTTTAAATTCTTCGTCAACGCAGCCATCGATGATGTCCTTTTCAGAGATTCTGGAAATCTCGACAGCACCAGCCATTAGCCTCGCGATCTATTGATTTGAGCTACGAGCCCTACCCCGTCTTCACTTGAATAATTCAAGGGAATTCAAGTTTATTTTTTTCCCTCTGAATATATTATATCCATTTCATAAATTGTCAGGAATTTTTAAATATACATAGATTTTTATTTTATTTTTTTGCTTTTCTTTTTGGCCTTTTTGCGCTGAAGAATTGAGACATCTTTGGTTTTGTCCTCCTATGCATTAATTGCCCTTGACTGGGCCCCACGAAAACACACCTCAGACCATTCAGGGACCGCCACGTGGCAGATCACTGCCCCATACCTATAAGCTCCGACCACGTAACACAAAACTGAAACAAGATAATCGCTCTCTTTCCCTTTCTCGTCCTCCTCCGGTGATGGCGATGACCGTGACGACGACGTTGACGGTGATGAGGGCACGGCCGGCGACCATAAGCTGAAGGGAACCCACGTGAAGATCGAATTTTGGCAGCGAATTGGTGGGGGAAGGGCCCATTGATTGAGGGAGAGGGATGCATCCGGTGAACGCGATAATGGCGGCCCGGGAGCTGATGGAGCCTGGCGGCCGCCTCGGGGCGGAGTGGATACCGTTCGGGTCGATAGAGTGGTTCGCCTACGCTGGGGTGTCGTGCTTCCTCGTCCTGTTCGCTGGCATGATGTCGGGGCTGACGCTCGGCCTCATGTCCCTCAGCCTTGTCGACCTCGAGATCCTGCAACGCAGCGGCACCCCCACCGAGAAGAAACAAGCCAGTTAGCTACCTTCCTCCCTTTGATTAATCCGAGAATGAATTATTTAGTGATCTTTCTTTATCGACAGCTCGTGGTTGATTTCTCTGTTACTATCCTCATTGTTTTTGTTGTTTTGATTGGTTTAAGGCTTGATTGTCGAACCCAATTTTCCATTCGTCCAACGGTCTGAGCTGGTGGTAGGATGATTGGCATATCATATATGTTTGATTGGTGAAACTGATCCGGAATAATTGTAAAGTTCGAGCTGATACTAGGTTGATCTTTTGCTATAAATGTCAAAACGGAACGAATGATGCCGAGCCGTTTGTAAATCCATCATTTGTGACTTACTGAAAGAATTACGGGTCTTGTCCAGCTTTGCTGGTTTTAAATAAGACAATAGTCATAAAGCTGAATTTCCTTTTCGGTTCCTTTTTGGAGGGGTTTATGTTTGTGGGAAGGAACAATGAGATCTGATTTTCCAGGGAAAAGGTATTCTAATTTGTGCTCTTCTTTTTGGTAGCTGCGATTCTTCCTGTTGTGCAAAAGCAACACCAGCTCCTTGTCACGTTGCTCCTATGTAATGCTGCTGCGATGGAGGTGATTCTAAAGTTCACTTGCTTTACTTCATTTTCAATTTTTCTTTTTTTGTCCATACTTTGGATCCAATGTTTTGTATTCAACAGAAGGGCATCGACGTCACATGATACATCTCACATGAAGTGGACGTGTCGGTATTTTAATCGATTTAAAATTGTTATGGCTTATATATATGTAAACATTATGTAATGTTTGGAGTGGAAACAATTAACCACTGTGCTCAATCTGAAACTAAATGTGCTATCATCTAGTTGAAAGCAGCGTTATTGTATTGTGTTGAATATGATTTTAGTAGTTATATCTTTTCATTTCGATTCGCTCATCATAATGTTGTATCAAAGGCCAAAAGAACCATTGTCTCCTGGATAAATATTCACTCTCCAAACCTCCCTAGGATAAACAAACTAAAAGAATTGATCTGCTCATTTGGTATGACCCAGTGCAATAACATGTTTTTCCTTCAAGTTAATATTCGGAGGCTCACTGCTCAGCTTGTGCTATTGCCTGAGAGTATTATTCTTTTTATTTGTAAAAGTTCATTTACAAGTGAACTTATAAATTGCACAGAGATATATATTGCAGCTCACAAAGCTTAAATGTGCCAAGATGAAAAGAAAAAAGTTATGATAGATCAAAATAGAGGAGAACAGGGACTAAATCTGAGGGAACAACCCTGACAATATTCAGTTAGTGCTGCTTCAAATTAGGCTTCTCCTTTAATAATTAGATTCTTGCCTTTTGACTCTGATGACTTTGCATTGCATCTGCAATCTTCAGGCCCTCCCCATATATCTCGATAAGATGTTTAATCAGTACCTCGCTATTATTCTCTCTGTGACTTTCGTCTTAGCATTTGGAGAGGTACTTCCTTTTACATTCTTCAATCTTTCAGCATTTCAGCCCCACCTGACAAAGGTCTCGTTTACTCAAATTAGAGCTAACCCTCTTCTATTTTGATCTCAAGGTTATTCCACAAGCAATTTGTACTAGATATGGGCTTGCAGTAGGTGCCAATTTGGTGGGGGTTGTGAGAGTTCTAATGGTTATTTGCTATCCGATTGCATACCCCATTGGGAAGGTAGGCACTTGTCAAATTTTACTAGTGGCGAGGCTAATTTTTTCTTCTTTAGTCCTTTCATTTTGTTTGTGTTTTCATAAAAAAGAAAAGATTAACTCTCTTTTCAGGTTCTGGATTGGGTGCTAGGTCACAATGACGCGCTGTTCAGGCGTGCACAGCTGAAAGCTCTCGTCTCTATCCACAGCAAGGAGGTAATTTATCTCATTATTATTTGATGGACATGCATGACATATAATTTGCTATGTTCCTCTTGTTTAATTTTCTTCTTTTCAAAATGTTCTAACTGACATTTTTATATTTTTGTTAGGCTGGCAAGGGAGGTGAACTCACACATGATGAGACAACAATTATAAGTGGAGCACTCGATTTAACCGAGAAGGTAGCATTTGCCAATGGAAAATTTTCCCATTAGTGGAGCACTCAATTTTACCGTCAAAATTTCTGCCCGTTCTGAAGTTATTTTCTAATTTTCTGGATCCTTACAGACTTTTACTTCTCACTTTTACAAGTATGAATCTATTAGACTTTATTAGGACATGAGAAGCAAACCATATGTAAGTTTTACCAAGCTGCATGACGAATAACCATTGTTTCGTTTTGCTTTTTTGGCTGAATTTTTACGATATTTGCCTCGTGCTGTTGTGTGGATTGTTATATACTGCATGCTTGACTTTGCTGTTGTTTCAACCTAATCCAAATTCTAAACTATTAGAAATTCGGTCAGATGATTGGAGTGAATATCTCTCACTAATTTAAGTTCTGTTATCTGACAGACAGCTGAGGAGGCCATGACGCCGATTGAGTCAACCTTCTCATTAGATGTCAATTCAAAATTGGACTGGTAAGTCTAGGCCTCGATAAGGTTTTCCAGTGGGTCCTTTAATTTCAGCAGTTTATGAAATATTTTCTGCCAGCATCCCAGTCGATTTGCCCTCTGACATGATTAACCTTTTACATTTATCAAATGGAAATTTGAAACTGAAGTTGTTTAACATGTTTCGAAGAAATGTTTCAAATTCTTCTTCAGGGAAGCAATGGGGAAAATTCTTGCTCGAGGTCACAGTCGAGTGCCTGTGTATTCTGGGAGTCCTAAGAATATAATTGGGCTTCTACTAGTGAAAAGTCTTCTCACTGTACGACCTGAAACGGAGACACCAGTTAGTGCAGTTTCTATTCGAAGAATTCCCAGGTTGCCCCATCTCCTTTTCCATCGTTTTATTAAATTTTTCTTAATTCTAGTTTATATCCATTGAGTATTCAGATTCATATTCATATGTTTTTCTTCAGGGTTCCAGCAGATATGCCTCTATATGACATTTTAAATGAGTTTCAGAAGGGCAGTAGTCATATGGCGGCGGTGGTTCGGGCAAAGGGAAAGACCAAAACTCCTCCACCAACCTTTGAGGAGAAATCTGCCGAAACTAAACCTAATGATGCAGATTCCCAGTTGACCACACCTTTGCTCTCAAACCAAAATGCGAAGCTTGAGTCTGTCGTTCTCGATATTGAGAAGGGTTTGAAGCCTGCCACTGCAAATCGGGCCCAACTCAATGATTTGGCCACAAATGGATTTTCAACTCCATCAGACGATATTGAAGATGGTGAGGTCATAGGAATCATTACTCTCGAAGATGTGTTTGAGGAACTACTGCAGGTATAGTGTTTCATCTTATCTCGTTGTGAACTATCGAACGTTTTCCAGTAGATTATGTTATGGTTGCTTTCTACATCTGTGCAGGAAGAAATTGTAGATGAAACAGATGAGTATGTTGATGTGCACAAGAGGTACTGCAGAATTAGATTCACCATTGGTTTTGTTGCTGTAGTTTGCTTGATCAGAAGATTTTCAAAGCTAATACCTTTTTTGTTTCTCTATTTTCCTTCTTTTCTCCTCAGGATTCGGGTTGCTGCAGTAGCTGCGGCTTCATCAGTGGCGAGGGCTCCCTCATCTCGGAGGCTGAATGTGAACAAAGGAACTGTAAGTTTCTCGCGCTGATAGAACTTCTGCAGGAGTCTCATTGAATCGGCGTGATTGTACACTTTGTTCTACATATATGCACATGGATTGGTCTTCTAAACAGCAAGTTTCGGGGGAAAGAAGTGAATATATTATTGTGAAATTTGCTCATAATAATGACTTTCACTAGAAAGTTTGAAGCTTATACAGTTGAAATTCTCGTAAACTTACGGATTTTTCCAGGGAGGCCAAAACAAGCAGGGCACAACCCCGAGGAAAACTACCGAGGGGGATCTGCACTCTGCAAAAGCTCAAGCAAATCCTGTGGAGCCTCTTCCTGGGAACAAATGACAAGACAACTCGCGTGATTTTATCTGATTGTTCGCTCTGAGACTTTAGGAAGAAGTATTCGGGTCATCGCTGTAGAGAGGATGAATAAACCAAACTTTCAAGCAAGACATATAGATGAAGAATTTTGGTGATACTAATCTGTGCTTTAACTTGGAGAGCGGCTCTTAGGCGAGTGTAATTCATGACACCAGAGATTGAATGGGTTCATATGTAAAGGAGTTAAGGTTCTAGAAATGATCTTGACTTTGATATTAAGGATTATCAAGGAAAAAATTTTGTTCAGTTTATATTCGTCGCATTACTTGTTCCTTCCATGATTAGTAGGCTTAAAGCGACATTCTGATTTCTCTTTCGGGTCCATCTCTCTCTCGGAGGGGACAAATGGGAAAACATGAACGCAGCATGAGAGAGAGAGCAATAGAGACTTCTGAGTTTCTTACTGACGTGTTGTCGATACCATCAAAACACGAGTTATTGGGACACGACCCTGTCCCAGGCCTCTGTTCCTCGACGATTCAGGTATCAGGCGAAAGCCTGCATACTGCAACTTGTAATTCTGCCTGTCTTTGTTCTGTTTCCTACTGCAATTCTTATGCAGAAAAAGAGGAATTCCTTGAGGACTTGCCCCCCTTTTTTTGGCCTCAAATGTCTTCATGCGTTTCTGTATTCGACTTGATCATTCGATGCGAGGAGAATGAACATTGGTACAGCAGAGGTGCGTTCTTCCTGGTCCTCTCGTACTCAGAAAGAGGTCCTCTAAATGCTCGTGAAGCCAACACCATACCAGATATGGATTGAACTATTTCGTGGTGTTTTGTCCTCAGCTTACGTACTGCTCTAGTGGATGAATAAATTCCAACCCTTAGAAACATACAAACGCCAGGTAGCGAAGAGCCGACATCAAGTTGTCAAGAATCTTCCCCTAGATGATTGATTCGCCGACATAAGATGATATGGATTCATGGACAAGCCGCATGAGATACTTGATGTACGTGTGATACCATTCCTCAAGTAAATTTTCCTTAGAATTTGAAATAAAATTAGATAGCTTTTCATTAGATCTTTGCTCATATATGTGTCTAAAATGTTGCCTAAAAGTTTAATTTTAATTTCGAAATTAAGTAGTTTGTTTGAATTCAGGGATTTAGAGGGAACTGGAGGAGGGGATTCAGAGAGGGGGATATTTTTTCAGATTCCTGCATTTCCACTGGGGGTGTAAGGAAAATTGCGAAAACCCGAAAAAACCGAACCTACCCTAACAAAAAAACAGAAATCTCGAAAAATCAGCTTTGTTCTTTTTAAAATCATAATCCAACTCCATTCAACTCAATTTTATTCTTTCCAAAATTCAACAGTATAATAATAATTGTTTTGTTATTTTCTTCCATTAAATAATACTTTTGCACTCAAACATTTTTTCTAACTATTTTTAAACTTCCATTTAATAATATTTTTTCATTCATACTTTTTCTTAATAATTTTTAAAGTTAACTTTTTAATAATAAATTTTCCATATACTTTCGTATCTATATGTACATACATATATATATATATATATATATATATCATATATCAATATATTTATCAACACTTATAACCATTGCATAAAATCAAGTTGGTTGAATCACTTATATAACTCGAAAACCAAACGCAAGCTAAAAGACTTCATGGGTGGTTTTTAAGGGCATTAGAATCCACTCGAAAATAACAGGGACTGACCAAAACCCGGCGATACCCCAAAACCACAAGAAAAATGATTTTTCCCGACTCTTTTTGTGCCGACGCACCGAGCATGTGTTCGGAAAAGGTCATGCGGAATGGCTTTTGCCGATGCAATCAATGTGTGTCGCCGTCAGGAAAAAGTGGGTCCATGCCGATCACACATAGTGTGTCGCACTAGAGACCCTTTTGCCGACATAAAATAAGTAAGTTGGCACATCTTTAGACCTCTACCAACTCAAATGCGTAGGCAAAATGCAATTTTTTCCAACTCACATACAGTGAGTCGTATAAGTTTATTTTTGCCGACACACAAAATTGAGTCAGTACAAGTGTACACCTAGGATGATGCATGTGCATCAAGATAGAGGGCATTTTTCCGACACATAGATAGGTGAGTCAGCACAAGAACATATCTATGCCGACACATGTGAGTCGGGCCAAATAAAAATTTGGGCGCCAAACTGAAATTTTGAAAACATTTAGGCGCCAACTTGAAATTTTGCTCTACGTCTCCGTCATCACCGCCTAACCGCTTCTCCACTTCCTCTCCAACTGCTGTTATCACCGCCTACAACTTCAATCTCTCCTTCTCCAAACAACTGAAGGCCGCTGATACCCTGCCCCTCCCAGTTCCTCCCGCCGCTGCTCCCACTGCTCACGACTCCGACCTCTACTCTGGCTCCAATTCATGCCGATTCTAGTGTCGCTGCCACCCGACTGGCAGGGGATTCGGCTTCAACCGTGGCGAGGGAGGTGGAGGAGGGTGGGATTCCAATTGGTTCAATGGCCAGACCTGGGAGCATCCGTCTCATGAAGCTTGGGTTTCGTAATCAATTTCTTCCACGAGGTTATTTATTGGATTGTGTTTCGCGAACTGCTTGCACTTTGCGATCAAGAACGTCATCAGGATCCTCGGCGAGGCGATCGTAAAATCGAAGGTACCGATAGGACTTCTGACAAACTTGTAATTGGATAGATGTATAGATGATATTCCTCCAGATTAGCTATTTTTATTAGATTCAATTGGAGGAGAACTCAGCCTCCCTCAGTTGAGTTGGGCTTACTGTATAACACATGTACAGTTCGGATCATATAGCTTAAATTCTATTAGACTTACATGGGTTTGGATTCAACTTTCAACTTAAAAGCTCAAACTGATAAATTGTGAGATCCAATCTCATATATAGCATTCTATTTTCTTTTATGCTTCCGATGTGGGATTAATTTTTCCCAATTGACTTTTATATTCCCAACAATATTATGATCAGGTGGTGTATATATCAAATTTGAGCCTTAGCTCATTTGTTGTTGTTATGTCTGTGTTCTAGCTGATTGAGATTTAGCTGGTGCATTGTTGAATTGGATCGCAGATAATGGCTTGAGTGGGTGAAAGTTCAATTTTTCCTGTGTAGGAAAAACAAATTAGGCAACAGTGATCAAATGGAATCGTCTTAGAACGTGCTGTACTTCGGGGAGTTGTATTTTGCTTTGTCGTGCTAGAAATCTGTTGGAAAGTCTGAAAGTGCGTCGGGAAAGACTTTTTTTTTTTTTTTTTGTAGTGTATATACATTTTTGTATATATTTCCACTAAAATCATCGATAGATTATTCAATTTTTTTAAGAAATATTTATGTTGTAATTTTATTATACATCTTAATTAATTTGTATGGAAAAAAGAAAGAAAATGGCAATCCTTTTTTTTTGCGATTCTTGATCGTTTTTGAAACTTTTTCAATCGGACTCATAAATTTTTCACTTTATGTCCCCGAAAAAACCGAAAATATGGGCGGATGGTTTTCTATACTCCCAAAGAATTTTTAGAATGTTCTTTTATTCTAAAAAAACCGATCTGAACTAAAAGGGGATCGAAATATTTTTAAAAAGTCCGCCCATATCCACCCGTTTTCACCCCTTATTTCCACAGACTTTTTGACTTACGTAAAAAGAATCTCTTTAGACAAAAAGAAGAAGCAAGGTCTTAGTTGAATGGAGATTTCTATCTATTCCTTTCCCTTCCTTCCAAAATTTATTCCATTTAAACAGTCATAACATATTCAGACTAAATTCTATCCAACTATTTAAGCATTTAATCGGTTACCATTTTATATATATCAAATCGCTTACACATCACACTTCAATCTTTTTATCTTCCCTAGCATGGAAAGTTTTGCAGGTAATGTGACAGACAGCAAAAAATCCAGCTGAGTTTTCCCCCAAGAAACAATTTGTTCATACTCGTATTTCAATTTTATGCTCCAAATTACACCAACAAGAAACTAATTGATCAGTTTCTTGAAAAGGGAAAAGCTGAAGAAAGACAAGAAAGCTATCATATATATGTAGCAAAGAGCTGATTTATCTAAGAATACTTGTGCCAACACAGAAGCATAGAGATACACATCTTCATGATGCAGAGCTTCCCTCTCTGTTGCCTCACCATCCTCTTCCACTTCCTACATCTCTTACCCATCTAAATTCTATTTATAGAATTCAGATATACACACACACTCACAAGCTATAATCCCAACTTCCTTGCTTGCCCTATTATATATCGAGCCTTGCACGTCGTCTTCTCTCTTCCACTGATGATGAGCAACAAACACATATATATATATATACAATGCATGCACGCTCGCATTTATTGGAGCTTTCTCGGACACACGACCCATAACCCTAGATATAGAGATCAATGCTGAGAGCAACTAGCAGATTTGTCAAAGTTTTGCATGGTGGGTCCATATGTATAGCCATGTCGAACGAGTACATCACGTGCTCGTTCCAACACAATTTGACTCGAACTTAATCATCAGTTGTGTAGCTAATAATTAATCTCTTGTCTGCAAATTCTTTTCTTGGAGCATATGAGAACCAGGCACCCCTTATCTTGTTTCAGTTTCAAACCCCACATTATATTCCCTTTTCTGGACAGGAGCTCTTTGCCTCCCAGGTGAGAGGGACCCATATCCGATATCTTGATTTAGCAAGAGTAACACCAAAATATTTTTGGCTACTGGATTTTGGCGTATTGGTTCGATAAACAAGATTCCATAAAATGTGATCCGATCAGTACATATGTCTACATATTCTTTTTTTCTTTTCACAAGATGCAAGTATATTATCAAGAAATTGCTTGGCTAGCAAGCTGCCTACACTAGCTCTTTGATCTGAGAATATATATGATGGACCAGCCCTTTATGCATTGCGCTATGTGCGATACACACATAGCAATGAATAATATGTTAGTGTAAGGAGAAAGGATGGCCACTATGGAACGGAAGCTCGCATACTACGACATCAACCATAACATTCGTTATGTAACTTAATATGAGGGACTTCTATATGTGCAGGCATGTAGCATCTGTTCTAGTCTCTTCTTGACGAGTCTCAAATTTTATGTAGAAGGGCCAACTAATCAAGGATAACTATCTGATAATAAGTACAGCTTGGGTCCCGACCCGCACATTTCCAATCAATATGTCCCAATCTTGCCATCCCAAAGAATGACATGGGAAAGGCCCCTCAAAACCTTATCTTCTCTTTACGTCGAGAGAACTCAGAGAAGTATCAATCGGCAGAATAAAGATCTCTCTCTAAGATCAAACCGCGTCGACCTCTTGGGCCAGAAATGTACTGATCTCCAGCTATTTTGGGGACCCCAACTATTTGGATGGCTCACAAGTGTTCCGGCTCCACCTAGAGTCTTAAAACCCGATGAAGGCCATAAATCATATTGACGTGGGACACAGCTAGGATATTATAATAACCCCTAACAGAAAAATGAGAAAAGAGGAAACAAATATATTCTAAGCTGATCTTCTACATGAGGATTACTACGATATGAAGTATATCCGAGTATATCCATCCGGCTTGAATCATAATGGATTGGACCATCTCAGGGAAACTTGCATAGTATATATTGAACGTTTTGACACTTATCACGCTCAGTCCAGAGTTAGACCTTACTTACACTCACTAGCTAGTGCTTTCAACTTAGCTCCGTGACTCGAACTACTCAGCTGGAGATTGGTACGTAATACTAGAGAGTACTATCTTGGTAGTTAATATGCTATGATCTGGTTTCAGAACTAAAGATTAATCGTCTAGTGAAATCACATAGGTCACTCACTAGTGGCTGGATTGAACCCTAGAATATCCTCTGCTTCCAAACTATCGATTTCCCACTAGTCCTTGGCAGTTGAGCGAAATTCAAGCTCCCTAGAGGACTTAATAGCAGAAACTAGCTCGGAGAATGGACTGGAGGATCTTCAAAACCAAGGCCATAAAGATTTTTTCTTTTTTCTTTTTTCGGTTACAATAAAGATACTTTTTTTTTTACTCCAGTTGCTAAGATAGCCTTGTCCAAATTCGATCTTTCTACTGGATAGAACGATATGGACCAGATCATAATATCTTAACATTTGGATCAGACATTGATCACGATATTGTCAGTAAGATATTGATCAATATCTGGGACATAAATATTCGACCATGACTGTGGTGTCCTCTTTTGGTGGCATTGTCTATTGTCCGACTCTTTCAAGTATACATGAATAGGGGGTTTGGTGTGCAGTGTAGGGGAAAGGTGGGAACAAGAGACAAAGCTAAGGATGTGACCAACTGAGACACCACACTCGCACTATATCATCAACATATATTCCTCCTTTTGATCAAAAGAGTTGAAATAATTGAGAGAGTAGACCACATTATCTAAATGAAAGCTGGCAAACCGTGCTAAGCATGGAGGAAACCGGGATGACCCAAAGAAAAATGTGATTGAGATCCATAACATGGAGGTTCTCTAATTAATTAAGAGATCTAGTTCGCCTTGGGACTGGCTCGCATGAATTTGTCCAAAAGGTCTCGCGATTCTTGCTATTATGCGTTTGCCTAGGTCCTTATCTCTACCCATGAGTTGGGTGCTTCATCTCATTATCAACTCAAATCGTGAGTACAGGAGGCTCGAGCTGCATGAAGCTATAAACACAGCTCATATTCTGTGTGCAGTGATATAAACATTAGTCTTTTCTCGGTTCTTATTTCTTTCCTAATTATTACCAGTTGAATTTAGTAGATGGATAAGGATCATTAGCCCGCCGTTAATTGGATCAAGGAAAACCGAAGGAAAAGGAGGGAAGGAAATGATATTTTATATGGGAGTTTTTGAAAAATCCTGCACAACTCTCTCCCCTTCCCCTTATTTCCCTCCTATCCGAACAAAGCATTAGGGGGTTCATTCACGTCTAGTGCTGAAGCGAGAGGTTACCAAGCTGTACTACGCCCTCTTTGATATATGGTGATAAATTTGAAAAATAATCATTTTGGCTCCGTTTGTTTCATTTAAGTAATTTTTGAAGGGAAAATTAATTTCAAGGAAATTAATCTATTTTGCCATGCTTGGAAGGATACCAAGGAAATCATCTCATGTGCTTGAAGAGATATGTCTGGTAAGCCGATATAAGAGAGAGAGAGTTGTGTAGTCAGGAAAATGAATTACGAAAATTTTTACATGAATTCATTTTCCTCATTTTGCCTTTGCTTTTTAGGTTGACCGAAAACACTTTTACGTTGATAAAGGATTTTGTCTTACCAAACATAGGAAAATGAAGAATTCACTTTCCATTTTATTAAAAAAAAAAAACAGAGAGAGAAAACAATATATTTAGTCCTCTAGGTTTGATTGTTTTTCTATTTTAGTCCTTTTTTCTATTTGTTTATCATTTACATCCTTTACCTTTGACTATTTTTTTTATTTTAATCCTTTTCCCTTTTCTTGGTTTGATTTCGTCCAATACCTTTGACTATTTTTTGTTTAAATCATTATATCAAAATAACTATTAGGGAAAAAATATAATTTTGGTCCTCAACCTTCTTTTGCTATTCCTTTTGTCCTAATTCATTTTTTTGGTTTAATTTTGCCTCAATGCTATCTGCTTATTGACATTACATATCTTGAAATAATTCTTTTATTATAAATAAAATTAATAATAATTAAAATAATAATATGAAGCTTATGAATCTACTTAAAGCTTGAGGCATAAGTAACCTCAACTCGGGTGGTGCTAGGATGGTAACTTGAGAAGGTGGTAAGGGACGACGCCGAGTACCACTGTTCAAGGAGAGGTCACCTTAGGACTAAGCCTACAAATCTATCAATGTCTCTTTTCGCAATCACAGTCATCATTGCACTTTACGACTTCATTCCTTACATCACAAGCATGACCGGTGGTTATCGACCCATAATTGCCTCTATTCTTTTCTATATTTTTCCATTTCTTTGCTTGCAAATTTGGATATTGATGCTCCCAACGCAAATTGCCTCTCCCCTACCATAATGGCCTAAATGCTCGCTCCTCTCATTAACTCGAACGGGTTCATGATTTTCCTTTTATTATTTTAATTAATTTTCTTTTGTTTTCGAAATTAAAAAAGATTTTGTTTCTAAAATGTCATGCGGGCTTTTTAATGGACAATGGAGCCGTAGATTTATAAGAAACAAAAACATTTAGTATTAAGAAAAAAAGATGAACTAAAAAAGAGAATTAGGACAAAAAAAACTAGTTACAAAAGGTTGAGGACCAAACTTCAAACTTTCTCCAATAAAAAAATTGATAAAAGGTTGAAAACCGAAAAATAAGTAAAGGAATTAGATGAAAACGAACCAAGAACAAGGAAAAGGACTGAAATATAAAAAAATCAAATTTATAGGTTGAAACTGATAAAAAAAGAAAAATGACAAATAGAAAAAAAATCAAACTTAGAGAATGAAATGTATAGTTTTCCCAAAAAGAATCCAAAAGCAAAGTCTCTTGAACTACGTATGACTTGATCCTCTACAGAGTACGTAGGCAGCCTCAACTAAATTAATTGAGGTTCAGTCGCATTAATAATAATAAATGGTCAGTTCGCTGGAGGTTTCGATTTTTGTTGCTAACGCTGGTGCAAACTAGCCAAGCGGAGAATAAAGAGATAGCAATAAAATTGCATAAAAAAATTATAGCAATAAAGTTGCACAGAAAAATTACCCTTAATAAGTTCCGATACTACGATACAATTATTTTCTGGCAACAAATAAAAGTGCTAGCAACTAAACGAAGTAAATCTAAGTCCAAGCGAACGATGGAAAGAAAAATGATCTATGGCTCTCACACGACGTCCTTCAAAGCCGCCTTGCCTGCTCGCACAGTGAAACGCATCTCGCTCATGGAAGTGGCCTCCGAGTCGGTCAAGTAAGGCTGTGCCCTTGGCAGTAGCCACTGCAGCGATAGCAGTAGAGACAACAAGTTGTTTCGCAGTCACTTCTTAACGAGACCCCTCAATAAGCACATCATCTTCCCTTATTTGCTCCCTCAGTCTTAACTCCCTTTGCAGTGCATTTGCCTTGGAGACCATGCTCTCACGCTCAGTAACAAGAGTCTGCATGTGCTTAATCGCCTCCTCTTCTAACGCCGGAGGTTTCGTTTCGAGTTCTACCGACGAACACTACCAAACGACGTTTATCTCCTGATGTTCACATGGTGATTGGCCTCTACTGACTGGAAAAGCGACCTGCAAAAATAATTTGAAAGAAAAAAGAAAGAAAGAAAATTTATTTTTATCGACAGCAATTTTACTTTTTTTTTTGTTTTATTACTAAAAATCAAGAGAAATTGATGAATTTTATTGACTTATGATGTTGACACGTGGTATATCCGTTATATATAAAACTTTCTCCTAACCTAATGAGGTCGTTCAAATCCCATGCGCCGGTGCCACGAGAATAATCGAATTGAGTTTTATTTGATACTTCAGTTCGGCTTGCATCAGAAGAAAGAAGATATTTTCTCACGAGATTTCCATCCAATTTGAAAAAGAAAAAAAATATGGGGATGTGAGAACGAAGAAGAGAAAGATGGTCCACATAAAGGTTTGGTCAATCCAACAGCCTGGACCGGGTCGGGGCGTGCCCACTCTATTATAAATTGTCACCTTATTATTTTCAATATGTTAGTGCCCGATTAAATGAGGTACTAATGTTGGGGACTCTGGATGATAGACGTGTAAAATGCCATATGCTCAAATGGCCTGATGTGTTAATACATTACGTGCATCGTACGAGTACGAATCCAGTATTCACCATATTAATATTTGGTGGTTCATTGATGTTTCTGATACTATTTGAAATAATAAATTAATTTCGAATAATCCGTAACCAACAAAAATCAACAAAAATAAGAATGTATTTTAATCGAATTGCCAGTCTTTCTCCGATCACGACTCATCTTCAGAAACTGACAACAAAGAAAAGTCATAAAGGCCTAGAGAAAGCTCCGTTGAGATCGAGACTCCGACACCCTCTCGAAGTCCAGCCGATCCGAACCAAAGACTCAGAAGACCTCAACATGGACTCATTGAACAGAACAAGTTGCTTACGTCCTCGACCGAGACACCGCAGCACGTGGAAGAGAATCAGGGGATCGACTTGTATTTTATTTTACGAGTTATCCAATTAGAGATTGTACACCCTCTAGTATATATTAATATCCGTCTCCGAGTAAACTATCAGTTTGGTCCCCTAAGTTTGAGACAACCATCAATTTTATACTCATCGTTTCATTGCCATCAAAAACACCCCCAACGTTACACTTCCGTCCATCACTTTGGTCCTCACTATCAATCCGCCTTTAACTCACCTCTAACTGCATTAAATAAAATATTAAAAAATTAATTAAAAAATAAGGAAAAAAAAGAGAGAGAGAGAGAGGAGGACAACATAGTGGCCCCCAGTCCCGGCCACCTCCCCCCACCGGGGAGGTCATTGGAGGACAGAATGTCTCCGGCGACCACTCCGATGGGGGGAGGTCACCGGGACAAGGAGAGGGACACGATATGGCCCTATCTCTCTTGTCCAATTTTTATTTTATTTTTTTTTCCATTTTTTTAGTGTTTTTCTTTAACGCTGTTAAAGGTCAGTTAACGGCAAGGAGCAAAGTGATAAACGAAGTTGTTGGGAACATTTTTTATGATAATGAAACGTTGAGGATGAAATTGATGGTTGCCTTAAATATCGGGGACTAAATTGATAGTTTACCCTAAATCTCCTTTATCACATTTTATTTCTTGTCAATTACAGGAGACTCGGAATTTGTTGAGTACAGTGGGGTTTTCACATTTTTATTTTCCTTCGGAGAGATTTCCATGCCATATTTTTGTGTAATCATATAATATATAAAAGCCGAGGTGCAAAATATAGTTGCGCCAAGTAAGTCAAAACGTAAAACCCTAGCTCCACGCTAATTGTTCTCTTAATCGCGGTTAAACGAACCCTTACTATGTTTTGTTTGTGGCATATTCAACATATTTTCAATAGTTATCCATATTACTTGTACATAATAATATATAATTAAAGAATTTTTTGAAAAATTAAAAGTTTTCTATGTAACTGAAAAGAAGTTTTCAAGATATGTGATATTCTTTTGTATTCAACATGCTAAATATCATATAAATAGGAGATATATTGTTCCACTTCCGATAACATTTGCGACCCCCTAACCCTTATATTTATGCGATCTCCCCCCTCTTTCTACCTGCCTCTCTCTCTCTCCATATATATATATATGTGTGTGTGTGTGTGTGTGACATGATTGTTATCTTTTCATATATATGTTATTCCGTAAGACTAGATAAGTAATTTTGTCATTATGATTTTTCATTCGTAGCTTGCATTCACAATTTGTAATGTTTATAGGTATATACTCGATAGAATCTATAGTTTCAATCAGTCTTTCTAGATTTATATTCATTCGCATGTCAAATGTATTAATTATCTAATTTTAGTCGCATAAAAATTGATGAGGAAATTACCACACCGCCCGCCCGGATATTAACTAGTTCAATTGTATTTCTCGGGCCTAGTGTCCCGTTTTTCTTAAAAAAAAAAAAAAAAAACATAGTAATCCTTCTATGGCTTACCCCTTCCCGATTTACGAGGCTGCTATCGAACTAGACCCGACCAAAAAGGCCCAACAAGCCCATGTCGAGCTGATCATGGGAACCTCGACAGCCCAACAGACCACCTTAACGATCCATTCCCTCTTCTTCTTTTTTTTTTTTTTTTTTTTCTTTTTTGGGTTTTTTTTTTTTTGGCTCTTTCTTACTCAACTACCAGTCAGCTGTCTGATGTCCTCTGCGACTTCCGGAGGAGACGAAAATGGCAGACCTTTAAATCCTTTAATTTCAAAGTTGACCGCTTCGCTTCCATATCCATTTCCTCCGACCTAACAGTACCTTCGGGCCTACCAGAGATCTCTCTAGAGAGCGAGAGCGACGATGTCGTGCTTGGCGTCTTGCTTGTTCGCCTCCACGTGCGGGCTCTGCACCTCCGTGGCGTCGGAGGTCTCCCGGCGGTCGGCCAGGCTCGCCTACTGCGGCCTATTCGGCCTCTCCCTCGTCGTCGCCTGGGTCCTCCGAGAAGTCGCCGCTCCCCTCCTCAAGCATATCTCATGTCAGTCCCCCTTGATTCAAACTCGCTCCTCTTCTCTCCTCCCGTTTCTAGTTTGACTTCTGTGCCTCTGTTAGCTTAAAATGAGTAAGTCGATGTTTTGTGACAGTGATTGAACTGCGGTTGAGCTCGGTTATCTTGAATTTTGAGGTTTCTGCTTGTTCTGAGTGTTGAACGTTGTAGATGATTCGCATTCGGGACTGTGTAGTCGCGTTCTTGGTTGTTGTTGGCCGGGTTCTGCTATAGCAGGAATCAAAGGGAGGGAGAGAAAGAATGAAAGAGTTTCTGGTCGATTTTCAGCTTCGCTCGGGATATATGATAAGATCTTTTATGATTTGAAAAGAGATAGATATGAGTTTGCAGTGTAATTTTCGCGATTTCAGGGATAAATACTTCTTCGCATTCAAAGGCATGGTTTCAGATGCAAGCGGTTCTTCGGGTGAGCCTGGGAAATTTCCTGTTCTTTGGGATACTCGCTCTCATAATGATTGGGATAAAGGACCAAAATGATAGGCGCGATTCGTGGCAGCATGGTGGATGGATTGCAAAGATGGTGATCTGGCTCTTGCTAGTCGTCCTCATGTTCTTCCTTCCGAATGTGGTCATCTCGATCTATGGTTCGATACTTGGCAAATATTTCATTATTTTTACTCATCACAATGCTTTCTTGTACGGCTTGTGAATCGACTGAATCTTGTTTTTATGTGTCAAGTTATAAGTTTGCTTTGGTTTTCTATGAAAAGATGGGTACTAAAGCTACTATTCTTGTGTATTTTTGAATTAGAACACTGATAAAATTTAACTTTTTGTTTTGTTTATTCAACTTTTCATAAATTCATTGAATGTACCGAAGTTCCTGAAGCCGGGTGTCAATACTAATCTATCTGCATATAGTCTTTAATCAGTTAGAGTCAAGGGGAAACGGAGTAGGGGAAGCTGTCCTGATTCATAAGGTGGAAAAATCTTTCTTGTTATGGCCATCAAATGAATGACGTGAACAAATGTGATGAATTTTGCAGCAACTATCTCAAAATTTGGTGCGGCCTTGTTTCTTCTGGTTCAAGTGCTTATATTATTAGACTTCACCCATTCATGGAATGATGCATGGGTCGAAAAAGATGAACAGAAATGGTGAGCTCTCTGTTCCTTAGTGATAATGTCTTCCATTTTTTATTCGTTCAGCTCTCCTCTATTTCGGTTCTGACTGTTCCCATGAATCTCATTAGGTATATAGCTTTGCTGGCAGTATCAATTGGGTGCTACATCGCAGCATTTACAATTGGTGGGATCCTGTTCATTTGGTTCAATCCTTCAGGGCATGACTGCGGCCTCAACGTCTTCTTCATGGTTATGTCCTTGATTCTTCCGGTCATATTTACTGGAGTTGCATTACATCCTAAGGTGAAAATCGCATTCTTGACCTATGAACTTTTAATGTGCAGTTATTGATGTCTTGAAATCTAAGGTCATGCTACATTTTCGTTGTTTTATTGTAGTCCTAGAGACAAGGCTAGTTCATCCAGTCAGGCAACTGGAATCAGATCTTAGTGGTTCTTTTCTCGAAAAATTGGATCTGCAAATGGACCCCTTTTTTTCTTCTTTCACCATTGCAAATGAACCCATTGAATTGGCTCTTTCCGGCCATTGAACCAGACTGTCCTGGTCCAGTTTAGAATGATGTTTGTCCCTGGATAACCTGAACAGGTGAACGGAAGTCTCTTGCCTGCTTCAGTGGTATCAGTCTACTGTGCTTATGTGTGCTTTACTGCTCTATCCTGTGAGCCTCGAGATTATGCATGCAATGGTCTGCATGGCAAGTCAAAAGCAGTCTCCACTGGGACCCTTATTCTGGGAATGCTAACGACGGTGCTCTCCGTCTTGTACTCTGCCTTTCGTGCTGGATCCTCGACGACATTCCTGAGCCCGCCATCTTCACCCAGATCAGGTAATCCAACTACTCAAATCCTTTACTTCACCCTAGATTTTGAAAGGCGCTTTATATGATAGCCAGTTGTTGTCGGTTGTGTAAAGTGGAGATTGCTAGTAGTTATAGAGGCCCAAACAAACCAAAAGTGCCTTCACTTTGTATTTTTGGATTTTGGGTGTGTTAGAAGTGGTATCAGAACTGACTCTAGCCCACAATCATGTAGTAACTGTTGGTGTATTGTGTTCGGAGATTGCTGATGAGCCATTGTGGTGGGAGGACTTTTGGACCCTCTCACCCATCAGCGTAGTGAGACTAATAGAACTTAAAGGGTTGGTAAATAATCTGGTGACGTGAATTCAGAATCACCCGTGAGGCTCAATGAACTGAGAAATACATTAGTTAGTAATTTTTGGTCATTGACAAGTTAAACTACTCTTCCAGTGTAAAATGAAAGTAGAAAACTATGAACCCCATTATCAACACTTCCCTACCACAATTTTTAAGAGCTTCCCGGTCGAGGCAAAACTCTTACTAAAATCACCTGTATTCCTCCTTAATAAGTGCTTTAAATTTCGTGTTGCAGGGGCAAAGGCGCCTCTTCTCAAGGCCGAAGATGTGGAAGAAGGGACAGATAAGGAGGACAAGAAGGAAGCAGAGGCGAGACCTGTCAGTTATTCTTACTCTTTCTTCCACTTAATATTTGCTCTCGCGAGCATGTACGCAGGTATGCTTCTCTCCGACTGGACGAGCTCGTCCGACAGCTCCGACCTCGTTGACGTGGGCTGGACTTCCGTTTGGGTCCGTATCTGTACCGAGTGGGTCACAGCTGGACTTTATATCTGGACAGTCATTGCCCCGCTCCTTTTCCCCGATCGCGAGTTCTTCTAGATTCTTGAGTATGTGTGTACATTGTGGAGAGCAGAAAGAAGATAATAGTACAGCAGTTCTACTATGTAATGCGTAATTACTTCATTAAATTCCTTTCTGTTCCGGTTCTTTCTTCTTTTAGAGTTCAGGAAAGAGTTGGGAGGCGTGGGATGATACAATTGCCTTCTGCACTCATTGGATCAGTCTCCTTGTAAATAGAGTAATATTTTGCTCAAGTTTGGTTTAAGACAGAAATGAGAATGGTATCAGCAATATGCGAGCCCGGAAGGTATTGAGACGTGAACGATCTCTGTCTCTGACCGCAGGAGAGCGAAAACTGAGTTAGAATTGGAGAACCCATATTGTATCATTGGGAAGTACTTTTCCGATGTCATGTCAGAACTTCTATTACACAGCAACAACGTTACTATACAGACATTCTATGAAACATTTCCTCGCTAAGAAAAATAGGAACAAAATGCAACAGCTTTTATTCTAACACAGCTTCTCTAAGTTGGGACTACAACTATATCCTACAAAATACATCTATTAGTAACTCGAAAATTACAGACAAAACGCATCAGTATTCAGGAAAACAAAAATCTAAACCTCGTCCCGTATTATCAACTCAGAGGCTGCTCCCATCGTCCTGTACCCGCCCACCCCGAGCAGAGCAAGGGCGAGCTCATCCTCATTCCACTGCCTGAGGCCTCTACTCAGCCTCTTAAGCACATCAACATCGACCTCCAACACCCAGTTAGGCGTGCAGCCCACCATCAGGATCACGAACCCAGACACATAGGCCTGCCATGTGGACCAATCACACCCCAGTGATATCTTGCCATCAAGAACACTTGCAAGGAACTCCATGTGGGTCCCGAGGATCCTCGGCCGTCTCCTTGAAGCAGATGAGGACGAATCTACCCCCCAAGTGAAGGCCCCGCAGAGCACCGTGAAGTAAGCCAGAGCATACCCCCGGAGCATTGCCACCATCCCTTCTGATGAGCCCTTCTCCTTCTCAGAGCGGTGGATGGAGATAAACCATGAGGGGAGGGTTTCCATTATCAGAGACTGCACAAGGCACAAGCCACCGGAGAGCCACACCAGGGAGGCTGCAAGAGAGGCTGCAAGTTTGACCCGAGTCATTGCACTGGTTAGAGAAACTCGCCCATACCTCTTCGTTCTATCAGTTACTTTCTTCTCCCTAGAAAGGTCGATACACGAGATCTCCCTCACCGAGTGCATCAGGAGGGAGACGATCTCCTCGGTGATGAACACAATATCCCGAATGGATCTGTAGACTCGCAAGTAGAGAATCCCGGGTGCAACTGGGGATATCCCACCGCAGAAGTGGGACCCAAACCCATGCCCCAGCAGGGCCCCAACCCCACCATTGCTCGACAAGGGAGAGGAACTAAGGCCGAGGGTGGAGGTGAAGCAGCTCTTGAGGAGCTGGACGATGGCGTCGCTGTTTTGGAGGAAGACCGTGCGGGATGCAGAGAAGATGAGGAAGTCACTCCAACGCCTGGCCTTCTGGGTCCACAGAGATGCCACAATTGGCATGCAGGGCCATGGGCAACCAGCAGCAAGGGACTCCAGGGCAGGCCCTGCCAGATTGAGGAACCGCTGCGATGCCTTATCGATCTTATATGTTATGGTGAGGCTCACAAATGCGGCCAGAGGCAGTGGAAGAGTGGCCTCTGAGCTTTCCCCTGTGAGAATCAGCGAAAAGTATTGTCAGTATCCTCTACTATAAGTTTCATTGAGATGATCCAGTTTTCCATTTTTGTTTTGATAAAATGAGGAAAATGAGGAGGAAATACAGGCAAGAGTTCCACTTCACGGGACACATTCAGTTAAAAGACATATTGGAAGTGCAATCGGATACATTCTGTTTAGAAACAGACCCAGGGTTGCTTATCTGTCTAACCGTAGAGATGCATTTTGTATGCTAGGTTTCAGATGTTTGGTAATGCTGAAGAAGCAAACCTGTAGATAGGCTTGGTACGTTAACTCCAGTGGTCGCAAGAATTTTCTTAATTTGTTCCTCAACATTGGCAAGGTTTGCAGCAGGGCTCGGCCAGTCTGTTCCATTCATAAAAACTGGCTTCCAGATGCTCCGGCTCACTTCGGCTGAGAAGTAGCTCACTATGGTTGCTAAACATGCTGGGAGAAAATCGGCCAAATCTTTGAGCCCTGACAGATAAAGAATGTAGATGTATTTATGGGGGAAATAATAAAATTTTAAATATACAGACATGTCAAAGATCACTTGTAGCAAACAAGTAGAACTGCAAACTTTGGATACACCCTTTATCGTGTACTTAAAACGACTAATAAGCCCTGTCAGTTTTTGCCAATGTTCTGATGAAATGGCAACATTCACTGCCATATATGACTTGTAACATATATAAAAGAGTAACTTTTAGCAGACTCACCTGTAGCCAATTCACGGGGAGAAAGCCGGCCATGAGCACAAGCAGTTAGAGCAGCATCCACCACATAAGGCACAGCCTCCAATATATCCCATGCTGGCAATTTTGGTCTCAGCGTCGAATCCTCGTTCCGGGTTCCCGACGAGCTACTGCTCCCTGAATTAACCGAAATCAATGATTGTCCCCCTTCATTGATTTTCCGGAACATCATAGTCAAGAGCCCATCGACGATCTGATGGACTGGGGTTCCTGGAACAAGACCAGAAAGTGTGGAAGCTATACAGGCCTGATGTTGGCGGTACCATACTTTCAGTTTCGGGAAAGAATCAACAAACACAGGATTCTGAGATGACGAGGATGCAACTGCTGAGAGTCTCCTCTTGTTTTGATCTCTATGAACACTTCCAGAGGATACGAGGTGGGAGTTACGAACATAGAGGAGGTACTCAGGTGTAAGCTGGGACCCAACAGTTGGGACATCTCCGACTCCATGTTCAATAGGAGGGTGGTTGAATCTCCACAGCTTTAGGAGGAGTGTGAATGCATTCGAGAACACGGCATGTGCGGAGATTTCTTCTCCTGTTCTTAGGGTCCATGAGCTATTGGGCACACAAGATCCGAAAACCTCACAAATGGACATCAGTGAGCATGCAAGCTGAGGAACCTGGCAATAGGAAATGAAGATGGAGTTGGAATTTTTTTTCCTTTTGCCCCCCCCACCCCCCCCCCCCCCCCCCCCCCTCTTATTCTAAATAGAGAATGACACAAAAGCGTGAGAAAGTAATCATTTATTTTTCTTTTCTTTCGATGATAGACTCCTTAAGAAGCTCCCGGGGTCAATAAAACACCTTTTACTTTTATACCTCGAAAAGCCCATGTAGGTGGTTGCACTGCGTTAAAAAGGACATAAGATTTAAGGTAGAGAAGTTTTGCAACCATATGAGTCTCAATAACCTGTTTTAGCAACAAGGGATTTAAGCCTGAGAAGTTTTTCAACCAACAGGGGGCCACACTCACTCGACAATTGCAGTTAACTTGCCTACGCGTCTCAACAAAACACCTTTTGGACCTTCAAAAGCGCTTGTATGTGGTTGCACTGTGTTAAACAAGGACGAGGGATTCAACAAGAGGGGGCCACTCTCACTGGATGGCTGCAACTCGTTTGCCTTTTTTTAAAAGATCAGATCTCAGATACGTTGCTCACTTACCAAACCATGCAATGAGAAAACCTGAACACAATCCACCGATCCTATTCCAACGATCAGTACATTCAGCATTGGAGCATGCGCAATCAAATAGCTATCATCTCCGGTATAATCAGCTGGTTTGGGAGGAGAAAGCAGTCTCGTAATAAAATCAACAGTGTGTTCCTGCACATAAAGGACTTCATTACAAGGGGAAGAGTGTCTATATGTATAATTTAAAGAATGAAAAGAAATAAGACAACATATTGCCAATTCATTATGGGACTGAGTCATTTTGTTTGAAATATAAATCCTCGCTAGAAGCTTACTTGTACACTCCAACCCTGGAGAAGAGAAGCTCCACAAAGAATTGTAGCAGCCGATATCTTCTCTTCCTCGGATCCTTTGACTGCAATCTCGAATACTTTCTCAAGCTCTGCTAAACTTCCATCAAATCCATGAGCTTAAGTTCAGTGACTCTACCATACTGCTTAATTTAGTAAAAAGCGCATCCAGTCCAATTCCCCTTACTTCAGGTAAGGAAAAGGAGTATCTAATGAGACGAGCACAATAGACAAGTGAAACTGAAACAGAATCCTGTTGATGAAAAAGAGAGCGACTCTGGAGCCAAAAAGTGCATTTGGATCATGGAAGATAGACGAAGTTGTAATTTAAAAGCTTGAAGTAGTAGGAAGTTGCATCAACAATGTACGATGGGCATGGTTTTAGAACTCAGTCAAAAGCAAGTCAGGCTTGACATAGGCATAGGTTACAAAAATATCACAACAAACAGGATAGACAGATATTAATGGGAATTTGCAAGAGTACATATCTGCTCTAATAACATATCAAATGACTTTTCAGACAAGTTGAGCTGGTTATTCAGTGTGTTTAAAACATTCTATTAGTCAATTAAGTGAGTTCGTGGATTAACTACCAACATCCTGTTCTTCCGTTGTGATGAATAGAGGTTCTGGAGGTTTAATTAGATACTAGAGCTCCAGGAGAATTCTGAGTCTTAGTTTCTGATAGAGAACGTATCAGCTACCAAAGAGACGACCACATGGAACTCCCCTAACGAAAATCACAGAGGATCATCAAAAAGAGATAGTGCTGGAGTGATGAACCAAATGCAAGAAATATTGATGCCATAGAAGTAGAATTTTATAGTCTAGAGCTTGGGGTCAAAATAAAAAGTGCCAGTATCTTTGAATAGAATGCATATGTAAATTTACCTTGATGCTGGACTTGAAACCAAAGCATTTATCAGTGCTGGGGTAAGTGGGGCCCCTTTCATGAAGGAAGACCAACTCGGCACTTGGGTGGGAAAGTTAGGAGGCATTTGGTTTATGTGTCCATTTACATATCCAGGCCAGAAATATGCCGAGGTGTCCAGTAGATTTCTTGCAATGCAAGCTTCAACAATCAGGTGGCGCATGTTTCCAGCTACATAAAAGAAAAATGCAAGTAATACTCAAGAAATTCAGCAACCAATTTGCAGCTTTAGCACATATATATGCTACAAGATTAGCTTCTAATTCTTTCAATCTACAAAAAATTGTGTCCTAATCTAAAAACTTTGCCACTATGCATTCAAGTTCAAGACTTCCAGATAGCTTTAAAAAAAGAGAAAGTTGGAGCGCCTACGTGCCATGGTGCCCCTACAATTTTTAACATGCCTCTGAGGTTTGTTAACTCTCAAATCTTCCACATAAATAGCACTTTGTGTTCTAACTCTGCACATATTAACCAAATACTTAAAGATGGCTAATTTCAACAACATCCCAAGGCATTTATTTTATTTGACTAATTGGGCACAATTAGGAAGAATTAGAAGGAATATCAATTTTCCCCACATCACGAACAAGATCTGAACCAACGATGGAGGTAGGTCACTTACAGCAATTTAGGGGCATATCTTTCACGTTGACACACTCAAAATATGAACTCCCGACATTTATGCCCGAAAGAAACAGCATTGCCTTAGCAGCAGCCTGATTGGCCGCAGAAACAATGGACCGTGGCGGAGTAAGAAGTCCCTGAAAATCACCCAACATCTGCAAGCTTGACATGAGATCATTGCGGCGATTCCCTTCACCTGTGTTTTCTCTCATAGGATTGGGAGACCCACAATCTGCTGCTTCAGATAACGCAGTTTCCTCTTCCTCGATAAGATTGGCAATCACAAGGGGTGTGATGGAGAGCAACATGCATAAACGAGTGTCTAAACGAGGCATCGGACCCTCAATAGGATCTCTCTCCTAATTAACAATTGGGAAAAAAAGCAATGAGGAGGCAGAAAATTTGAAATAATTGCAAGCATAGCCCACAGTTATGCAGAAAAGGAAAACGCTTTTATCCACTCACTATTGATCTGAGATGAAATTACACACTTTTTCTAGGAAGAGAATCGTACCAGAAGGCTATGAGCGCCATAAACAAAACTTTTTGGTATACCAATAAAAGTCAGGAACAAAATATTGGCTAACCAAGAAAGGTAAACTTCTATAGTGAAAAAGACAGATGAGGTATTTTGAAACCAAGTCTTTCAGATATCTCAAACCTGGAGTTCCTTTTGCAATTAAAAAAAATCTTTTACTTTAGAAACAAGACTAACCCTCTGAACAAGGCGAAGAGCTGAAATCCAAAGACTCAAGAAGGTATCATGCCACGTAGTCCCATTAATTGCTTGAAGCGTCTTAACTAAACCTGCACATTAACACTTCTAATGTTAATTGAGACAATCAGATACGACAGAACTTTGAACAGATAAGGAAACAAATCTGACTATACCGGTGATGATTTCAATAGCACTGGCAGCATTTACTTGATACGCATCCATGGAATCTTCCAATACAATGTCCAGAGGGAGCCACACATCTGAAAAATTGGCAGAAGAGAGGGCTCCAAAAGCCATAACTGCATGAAACTTCTGGTGCGAACTCGTTTTCATTTCTCGAGACAAGACTATTCGAGCATCTGAAGTTAACTGCTGAAATGCATCGTGAGAAACGATTTTTGAATTTCTAAGTGCCGCCGAGTTTGTTCCGAGCACCTTCAGTCTTTGAGTGAAAGCTGCCCATTGGGTGGGCCTGAGAAAGTGATAATCACTATTTAGCAAGTCACACAGTATAGTTTGTAAATAGACACAAGGGCAAAAATTCTTTATAGAAGGAATTTCACAATGGTAAAGAATTCATCTTCTCATATTTCATTAGCGGGAAACAGCACCAACAAGAAATGCAAATGCAAATGATATAAAAAATATCGATTAAAGATGATATTTGATCAATTTCAATAGATTAAATACTTAAAGGGTTAATTAAAAGTTTTTTTAAGAAGAAAACCTAATCAGTGGAAGGAAAAGAACGAGAGGATGAAAAGACATTTCAACATAGGCCTAACCGCAAGTAAACAATTACTCAATCCATTAAGCAGATTCCTCTTCCTCTCTATCTTTCCCTTTTCATCTTGACGATGACTTAGATCTGACAAACCTTAACTAATTTATAATTTTGTAATTTGCTGAAGTCTATCAAACTGCCTCAGCTAAAATATCTTTCACATGAGTAAAATCAGAAAACCAATGAATGATATAAAGAACGAAAGTAAAAAAAGCCAAGTACATACAAGTTTCGGCGTGCCAAGTAAAGAATTCTGGAAGTTACTTTATCCTGTAAAAATAGTCCGATCAACTCAATCGCCATAGTGGTATTTGCACTCTGCAATCTCCCTTGACCTTCGGTCCATTTTTCTTCAAAACCTTCAAAACTGTCGATTTCCATGTCCTGGGGTTTGACTCCCCACATGGAGCTCTTTTCTGGAGTTAGTTCCAAAATTCCTTCATCATCTAATGAAGCATCAAGTAACTGCCAGACGATAGAGAAGATAAACTCGACCACAATAGTCCCAGCATCTCTTTCTGCTAAACTGAATTTCTCAGAAAGGTGAAGAACAGTATCTATTGATTCTGTAACCCTGCATTAGTCAAGTTTCACGTTTTTAGAGACCCTTTAGAAAGAAGGAATTGATCATCACAATATTTTCAGTTCAACTAAGGGGTGCGTGCAAGTAGTATCGAATGGATTAACAAATGGGTGTCGGTTGGTAAAGATTATTCGCCCCAACAAAATGTGTGTTGGTTGGCATAGATTAATCATCCCAACAAAAACTCCTTATCCAAACAAGCTGTTAAAGTTTGCATGTGAACAGCACGGCAGACAAGGTAATTAGCACAAACCAAAACATGAAGACCATGACTGCTAACCATCCTAAACCAACCGTAGCTACACAAATGTGTTAACTTACTTGTGATAATTCGATCCATCTATCTGAGATTTAAGGGCAAAAGCATGTCTTTTCAGCAGCTCCATATAGAGTCTATACGCTGCTGGTCGGGATTGCCTGACCGGAACTACTCTGCAAGAAAGAAATTCGAGAGTGTCCGTAACCAAATATGCAATAATGACAACGCAAAATAAAAAAAATATCTTTGCAATGCTTCAAACATGACCTGTCATGTCAAATTACACAAATGAACAACCGGGAAGAGGCATTGTGAAGCTCATCGAGTTTGACGCCCAGCATTGGATACTTATGTTCATTTAGATGATGGAGAATCTTTTTAAAAGGGGAAACAGAGGAAGGTTTGAACTGAACCGAGTGAAATTGGCAAAGTTGAGCTTCCAGCATGTTCCTTAATTTCTGGGTTTAAGAACAGCTTCCGCAAATCGGACAAGACAGCAGACACAAATTAACTTTCAAGAAAAACACTTACAAATAAAAAGAAACGAAATGAGAAACGGTCAATGAATTTGGCCACGTTGACTTTTCCAGTGCTTGGAGACGATCACTGACACAAATCACAGCGTCTCCTCTCTTCCCCTTTAAACCCGGCAGTCAATTCCGCGGATTGCCCAAGTCGGAATTTCACGGGACAAAAGCCGCGGGGATGAAGACAGAGGAAAATGCAAAAGCTTTTCGGATAAAAAAGAAATAAAGATAAGAGAAAGAACGAGAACGGACTATGAGAGGACTAAGACAAAAACACGAATAGCTCATAAAGTAAGTTCCCCTGTATGTGAGAGAAACGGCAAAGTGATCTCTTGGGACAAAGATTTTCGGCACCTAAAAGGGTCATCCGAGGCGGTTCTTTCGAGGTCGAATGGTGAGAGAAGGATAATGGGTCCTAGGAAGAACAGTCAAACCTTGTGGAGAGCAGAGCAATCACGAGCAGAGGCGGCGCGATCTTCACGGCCAGAGCTCTGTCCAGGAACTTCCACAGGATGGGGACGTTGTTGTCCCAGCAAATGTAAGAGACGAGGACGTCAGCGAACTCCGGCGAGGGGAGGCTGACGCCCGCCCGGTTCAAGCTGGAAGTGAGCTGCACGGCCCAGAGCAGGGGGTCGCAGCCCTTCTCCTGGGCCACCTTCATCATGTCCAGGATGCTGTCCCACGCCCCGCCCCGCGCCTCCGCAGCCGCCAACGCCGCGAGAGCCGCCATGTCGGAGCCAGATCGGCCGGGTTCTCCGGTTGCAAGGTCCGAGTTTCGGGCAAATGCAATCTCTTTGGGGTGGGTGGAGGGGCTGTTTGGCTCTTGAGCGTTTGTTTGGGTCTTCGGGGTGAGTCTTTTTAGTTTTGGAAATGGGAGCTGAGCTGTGGGAGGGACAAAGTCAAACAGAGTAGTGGGACAGCAACGGGATTAAATTATTTTTAAATAATGGAATAATGCCCATAGTAAGTACTGTTGCGATTATTATTCTTAAGTTTGGCATGTTGATGAGTCTAGTCGGGGACGTGGAACGAGAAGCCTAGCTCATAATTGAACCGATGATCTCTTGATTTCATATCGAGTACAAATACGAGTAAATAACTAAAACCTCTTGTTTATATTACATATTGAGTTTTTTTACTCTTTTATTTACTCTCCTGCTTTTCTCAGTTCTTTTCTTTTTGAGATCAATAACAAATCAAACTATTGGTATTTCCTCTGTCCTTGATAAGCCTAACTCGCGATACCAATTAGTTTTATGCATCCTGCCCAGAATAATCGAATTTAGTTTTGATTCGTTTACAATATAATTGTACGTCTAGTATGCGTAGCAAAAGAATAAATAAAAGAATACTGAATAATCTACTGAAGAGAGCATTAACTCAGAAACTCGTTCTTCCATATTGTAATTGAAAAACTCGATGTTCCAAATTAAGAGTGAGTACTACTGCCATACTAAAATGCTTACCATATATATAATATTTTCGAGCAAAATGGATTTTTTTTCCTTTTTTTACAAAGGAGATTCATGGATCTAATATGATAATTAGCAAAATAAAGTGTCTTGGTAAAATCAAATTCTCTGATCTTTTATTCAAACTACACGAAAGCATCGGGCGTTGCCATAATTAGCAAAATAATGTGGCATTCATTGGAAAAGGCCAACTAAAGATGTAAGGTGAAACTTTTTTCCATTTTAACATTTGTGAAAATGATATTTGTTTGTCCTTACTAAGAAATAAGTTTTGTTGATGCAAAGTAACCTTAATACTCAGCCCTCAACGGTAATTCCAATCTATCAGTACTCCTTAATTCAAAATATTTTTAGTAAATATAATCAAATCTCGTCTAGTAATCAAGAGTTTCATATTTGATACTCAGGTGAAACTATTATATCTTTTTATTAGATATTTAGGACATTCATTTCCATTAATTATGTCAATAGACCTCATTTATAACCGAAAAAATATATTCTCGATAAATATAGTTTATTCGCTATAACAAAAAAAAACTACGTCATAAATATGCCAATTTTTTACTTTTTACATCACTGTTTCGTCTCTTAATAGAAATTCAACAACTATATTGAACAAAAAACTCAATCTCTACTTAATATAAAATCACCCCCTCACTAATCTACATAAATATTAATTCACTCATCTAAAAAGTTGAACAATCTCATAATTTCCAAATAATAATTTTGTATAGAACCTGTTCAAGACAGTTAATGAAGAATGTCTCGCTCAAATTCCTTTTCATGTCATGGAAAATAGAGCCAAAAACGAGATTTTTCTCTCTAGAAATGAAGCTCCGTTAAGCTCCCAATAATCAAATTCACCACATTATCCCTGTGACTTATGAATGTAGCTACAACCTTTCGTAAATGCATGTCCTTTTGGCTTCCAAAAATGAGGTGCTAATAATCCATCCAAAAAAAATGAGGTGGTGTAATCGCTTGTCCACATATTATTGGAGGGTCTAAAAGGTAACGTTATCAAAAACCTACTTAATCCTACATGCCACATTCCGATGCATCGTTTTCCACTTTTATATATCGTACATATAATTTTTTTGTTATAACTTAAAGGAAAATTGCATTACTTTCCCTTTAAATATTGATAAACGACACTCTACCTCTTTCTTAATAAAATATGGCACTTCATCACATTCTTGACAAAAGATTGACACTCTACCCTATTGATCATGTTGACCTAATAGAAAAAAAATTGTTTGGTCCTCAATCTTTAGTTGCTTTTTCAATTTTGTCCTAGTTCAATTTGTTGTTTCATATTGTCCTCAACATGTTACAGTCAGTCTATTTTAATCTTACCATTTGAATTTCAATCCAATCTATGTACATGTTAATTATTCATGATTGAAAAATTTATAAAAAAAAATAAAATATTGAAGAATGAGTGTGTTATTAACCGTCAAAGTGGTTGCCCGAAATTTTACCAAACGTGATGCTTGGCGGCTTGTGCATAACCACAAGTTACCTATATGCGAATTTGCTGAAATAGAATTTTTCATAAATAATAAAATAAATTTGAAAATTTGATAAATAAATTTAGAGAGAGAGAGAGAGAACGACGAGGAGTAGGAGAACGGATAGTGAAGCTACCGCCCCGGCGAGGTCACAAGGACCACTATCTGGTAGTGATTGCTATGAGGTGCGAGTGCAAAGGAGCAGGGGGCACACTAGCTCAAATTATCGAGAGAGTCTCGATGAATAGTTGCCTTTTCTTTTTTTTTTTTGAAAGTATTTTATATACAAAATCATTGCACAAACCGTAGATTATCGAAAACTTAAGCGATTAGAGTAATAAGGCCGTGGATAAATTATGTTATGTTAAGAATAAGAATAAAAAATGAAAAAGAATTAGGGTGAAAGTGAGAAGTACATAGAAGGTTGGATAAATAGGTGTTTTTTATTTATTATTAATGAACGAAAAAAAATATTAGGACAACTGATAAGTATGTTAGAGCTCTGAATCAAAAACTTTTATTAAGTCAACATAACATCATTAATTGAATGGAGTATATTTTTTTTTATGAATAATCATTTTTCTCAATGCGAACTACTTGATATTCAAAAATCCAATCAAATCCCGACGAATCCAAATTTGAGATGGATCGGCCACTATAAAATAAATTTTTTCAATTATGAATTTTTTTTTTATTCACCCCTCGACCACCGAACCAAAACCAAAGCAATCTCAGTCGACAGAGTGTCATTTAACTGACCGTAATTTATTCAATTCTGTGAAGGGCGTTGCCTTGCCGAATGGTCCACTCTCTCGTCCAGCACATGGGCCCCACCTCGACGGAGCCCCCACCAGAAACAGCCGAATGGCCCACTCATAATCATCAGCATGTGTTGCCTGCTCCATCACCATTTGGGCACGGGTCGGAGAGACTTACTTCTTAATTAAACATATATATATATATATATATTACAAAAGATTTACGTAAAGTCCTTTTCGGTTGGTCCATAAAATATTGCCAAAAAAAAAAGAAAGTAAAACCAAAATTGGAATATAAAATGGATTTTGTTCCGATCAATTCAATAAATATAGTACAAGAATAAAAAATAAAGCGAAAAAAAAGAATACGCAAGTCTTATTATTGAAGATCAAATTCAGCATCTCTTAATTCCGACTCAGCACATCGTGACGCTGCACTAATATTCTTTTCTTCAATAAAGTAGGTTTCTTTTCATTAATTAGATCGATTGGATAGGGTTAATATTTTAAAAAGAAAAAAAATAAAAAGAAAAAACACTGAGTGGTTAGGGTAGGTAGAGACATTGACATGAAGAGAGGAGATCCCAATCGAGAGTTGGTCCAACCCCACTCCATTTGGTATGGATTATGTGTGTTAACTTGATTATGTGTAACTTTCCCTTTTCCAATCTTTTCCCTAATCCCATTTCGGAACCTCAGCAGTATTATGCACGGCTTTAGATTTACCTTCCGCACATCGTCCAATGAATTGCCGACGAATCGACAATTCCACCCGTTGATATATACAGTAACTGAAGTTTTGACATTGACAAAGACCTTGGTCATATAATGGTCACGGTAAAAGTACAATATGAGAGTACGTTAGGCGACGGTCTCATCCAATTTCTCATGTGTGGCGATTGGCTTTATATATATGAAGATGAGAATGATTCTTCTTCTTTGGTAGGTGAGAGCACCAAGCACCACTAACCACAAAGGTGGGGACTGAATCTGGTAGGGTTAGGGTTAGGGTTTCAGAGTCAGTTGGGAGGGATAGGGCCACCTCTCTTCAGTCCTCTTCAGCCCCAACAAATATGTATGGATGTATGTCGTTGAACCTCCCACACTAGCTTAATTGTATAACTAAATAAATTAATTAATGGACGAAGGACATGAAAGTCCTTAGCTAATCCTCCCATTCTCCTCCATTGATCTATTTGCTTATTCATTTATTCAAACATAATTTGTACGTCGTGGTAAACTTATTTAATTAAATTACATTGTGTACGAGATCATCAATCTCATAGCGGAGATCGATGGTTTTTCTAGATCTAAGAATATCGGGTGATTTGGATTGATTAAACAAACTCTTAAATGCTTGATATATGTTCATTTTGGAATTCCTCCGGGTTATATCACATGAACTATATGCATGCCTCATCTCGTGTGTTTCTTCAAGCTCAATCAAGTGTCAATTAATGATAATCATTAGCTAGTTTTGTCAGGGGAAACCCGAATGATGATAATCAAAGTATGGGAGAAAAGTTCTTTACCTACCGGCCAACCTATATATTACATTTACATATTTTGTTGCTCATAAAATTAAAAATAAAATAAAATAAAATATTTTTTATAAAGAAAAAAAAAGAAAAGAAAAAGGAATATACTTCTCACCAACCTTCACGGGGGACCACATAGGCACTTGCAAAGAATGTTAATTTTAATTTTCATCCCGTATTGCAGTACACTTCTATCAAGGTTGTCTCTACTTCTTTATTTAAATTTATATTTTATTACTTGTACTGGATACATGTATCTTCTTTATAACAAAAATAAAAAATAAAAAACTATCCCCAAAAAAAATCGAACAACTTAGGTGGGATTACTACGTGATAAACTTGCAAAACTTTTGGGTGAAAATGCATGCAATTAATTGGATGGTCAGAATCCTAGCTAATTTAGACTTAAAATTAATAGAAAATAGTCTCAAAAATCAATTACTTTCATGAAATTTCTCGATCTATCAAGTTTTTAAATTTTGGCCTGAAAAATCATCATGTTTATATCCGTTTTCCTGACCAATCCGTTAATTGGGCCCTCAAAACTGCTGATATGGCCGTTAACGGCGCTGATGTGGCAGACGATTGCATACGTTGATGGCATGCCACAAACTTTTTGACCTAAAAAATCACGTAATTTACTTTTTTTTCCTCATATACCAAAATATCAATAATTTTTCCCTCATCTACCAGAATATCAATAACTTAAAAAAATCACATAATTTACTTATGTTCCCTCATCTACCAAAACATGGCTTCTTTCAAAAATTACTTCTATCAAAATATAACTTCTTTGAAGGATTATAAGTTTGTATTAGGGACTTATATATATATATATATATGTATATTGATTAGAATGTTAAAAGAATTTTTAACAAAAAAGAAGTGTTAAAACAATTACAAGTTTGTCGTTTGCAAATCAAAATAATATCCATATTTGTTATAACATTAAGTAATATACATTGCATTTGCTAAAGAAGTTAAGTTTGATTTAATTTGATTTAGCTTTATTTGTAAAAATGAAGACATAAATAATTAGGAAAAATATGTGAGAGAATTTGAAAAAGGAAATAAAAAAGTAATGATTGTGTTGTTGAATTGATGAAAAAAGTGTTAAAATTGAGGAAAAAATTATTGAATAGTTGAGATAATTTAATTTTAAAAAATTAATTGTATAATAGATAAGAAAATGTATGAGAGAAAATTTGAAGAAAAAGATAGAAAAGTAATGATTGTGTTATTAAATCGAGGGAAAAGTAAAGTAAAGTTAAGCTAAGTTAAATTTGATTTTATAAACGTACATAGTAGGAACTTAAATATATTATACTACAAAGACAATAATCATTCCAACAGAATTTATGCACACCAACATCTATAAAATTTTAGCCTAGTTCAACTTGTTGAACACAAGTTATGATGGAATGGTCATTTTATGATGGTTATTGTCGTTGTAGTATAATATGTCTAAATTCTCATCTGTATATATATGAAAGCAAGATAAAGGTGAGTCAAGCCAGATGGTCCCAGAACGTTTCACTTATGAATGGAATTTTCATAGTCTTTTGAGTTTTTTCTAAATAATGAAATTTTGATTTTTTAAAAATACATAAATATAGATTTGCAGAGCTGTTCAGTATTTTTTTAACGATTTTCTAAGTTTTTATTTTAAATTTTCAATTTTAAAAACAAATAAATATAGATTTTTAAAACCGATTGTTATTATCTCCGATTTTTTAATTTTTTAAAAAATGATTTTTTGTTTTACTTTTAAAACATATAGATATAGATATATGCTCACATGCGCGTAGTTTAATCTTAGGTACATCTACAGTTTGATTTTTGAAGGTGAGTTCTTCAACTATATATTTTTTTATCGCACATAATTTTTTAAAAACTTTTAGGATTTATTTCAATTTTGCATTTGCAATTTAGGCGTTAAATTTTGATAATGCATATATGATGAATTTCTATCTTCATCATTTTGATCATATCTGTATTATTAAAATTTAATTACAATAGGTCCCATAAATTTATATCTACATGGACCATGTTAAAATAACCATGCCAAAATAAGTTGAACCATGTTAAAGTAATTGGTCCTAGTGTCCAACAAGTTTAATCATGCTAAATAACCATTCTAAAATTTTATAGATGTTGATGTGTACAAATTTTGTTGGAATGGTTATTTTAGCATGTTATTATCTTTACAGTATAATATGTCTAAGTTCCTATATTACTTAATGCGATAACATATGCGGATATTTGGCAATGACAAACTTATAATTGTTACAACACTTATTTATGTTAAAAATTCTTTTGAACACATATATAAGTTCCTAAGTCAAATTTATAATAATTTAAAGAAGTCATATTTTGATATATGTGATTTTTAAAAGAAGTCATATTTTGATAGATGATATGAGCAAACTATGTAGTTTTTTAAAGTTATTGATTTTTTAGTAGATCATGGAAAGTTATTGATATTTTGGTAGACGAGGATGTGCGCACCCGAATTTCGTCTCGTCGGGGCACGCATGCGCGCGTCTAAATGCAACGCGGCTTGGGAGTATCCACCTTCCCGGGGACGCGCAACGGACGCACGTGAGAAGGAGTCAACACTTGCCATTTTATGACCCGAAGGTCGAGGGTCGGCAAGTTACCCAGGTCTAGGGGTACGGAGTACACCTAATTGCTAAGGCATATGGTCTGCGAAACCCAAGGTTCCGAATTCGGGGGTTCTGTTACATGCGAGCCTATATCTCGCATGCCCTATCGGTACTCTAGCTTGTCTAGGCTTGCCATTTTATTTAATTACCCCCTTAATTAAGTTCCGCTCATCTTACGCGTTTTGACACCGTAAATTCGAAGAAACACTCCGACCGTCTGCTCTCCGACCGGGATTCTTACATGAATAAACATACAACATAAATCCTCACATTGTTCTCTCAAATAAATGAAATACAAATTATAACAATTGGATCCCGGTTGGTTCGCATTCGGTTATTATTCCACTCGTGCTCACCGTGTGGTTTGAAAAGACTGAAATTGAAATTAAAGTGCGCACTCGGTGTATAAGGGCATTGGACCCCGTGATCGACGGTTATGGGCGTTGGACCCAATGTGAATCGAGTCCTAAAGGATCGGGCTCGATCCGCATAACAATCAAGTGCAAAAGATGTAACAAGCAAGCTCAAATAAACAATCAATGGGGTTTTGTTATCACCAAATTTACGTGGATTAATTGATTATTAACCGAGGTATCTTGGCATACAAATCCTACCCTAAAACAAGCAAAAAGCAAGAGGGGAATGGCATGTAGCATTCAGCATCATTTACCGGACCTGACAGACTGTGTGTGTCCGTGATCAAGTCTCGAATGTGTGGGTTGATTTTAAAATGTTATGTATCGTGACACTTTGATTATGATAGGTTATTATAGAATGTGGATTTTGACACGAGAATCCTACAGCCTAGTGCCTAGCCCGCTATCCCCATTCTGTTTTCTATTAGGCCGAGTATGCGATTAAGTCAAATGTTGGTATCTTAAACCGTTATTCCCGATCTAACTACCCAAGATCATGCATAGATAACAATAAATTGTAAATACGCCTTTTTTGCCTTTGTATAGAAAATTTATTTTTGAAAAGAGAGAGACTGCGCAATGCGGGCCACCTCGGCCTGTGACCGGCGTTGACTGATTCCCTGATTCTTCTAGGGTTATGCGAGAACCCCAAAAAGTCAAAGAAACGGTCAATCTATCCGGAAGTGATCTAAAAAGAACTTCCACACCCCGACTTGAGTTACCTAAAATTAGGAGGCCTCGAGTCAAAACATGCAAGTTCTTCCCAGACGTCCATGTCACATCGGATCACGAGTCTCAGATTTTAGTATGAAATTTGCGAATTTTGAAAAGAAGGCGTCAACACGTATTTGCAATTTATCGACGCGTATTTCCGATTAATTACCAATTCGTGCAAAATTATTAAGGTCGAGTGAATTAATTAGTCAAATGAACGTCCCGTTTACCCGATTGGTGAAATCATTAAGTTTAATTAAAATCTGCTGAATGCTTTATTTTATTTTTTTTTGGGTTTCAAGCCGTCGAAACGATCAATAATAGATCGCCCGATAAACTCTAATTTCCAGTCATCTCGAAAAATTTGCATAAAGATCGAACAACATAATGTAGAATAATAAAGACTGATAAAGTAACGGAAAATGTTTCAAGGACTAAACTGAAACAAATCAAAAAAAATTTGAAGAATGATTTTTTTAAATTCTATAAAATTTGGAGAATGTTCGGGAAAGTATAAAATGGGCTAGGGTTTATTTAAAATTAATTTTTTGAAATTCAGGGCTGGTTTTAAAATGAATAAATGTTGCAGGGACAAAATTGAAACAAATTGAAAAGTTTACCGGGGTGATTTTAAATTCTGAAAAATTCGGAGGATGTGCTAGAAATAATGAAATAGCCCAGAGTATGTTTGAAATGAATTTTGAAATTTAGGGCTGATTTTAAAAAAATTAATAAATGCTCCAGGGACTGAATTGAAACAAATGCAAAGGTTTTCTGGAGCAGTATTTGATTCTGAAAAAAATTAGGGACGTGATGAAAATATCGAAAATGTCATGGGACTGGTTTAAAATTGATTTGGGAATTTTGGCAGGATTGAAAAATATGAAAATTCGTTGCAGGACTAGAATGGAACAAATTAGAAAGTTAGAATAATCGGATTCGGCATAATTTTGATAATCTACGCAACCAACAAGCAATTATTTCATGTCATCATCATTCAAGCAAGCATGATATTTAATATAAAGCCCTAAACATGCCGCTAAGTTGAGATTTTACCTAACCCAAAAGTTTGGGGGCGTTTCTGTAATATACGAAAGCTGCCGGACGAACGGGTCGGATCGGATCGGATCGGTCGGCCGGTCCGAAGGAGAAACCGCCCGAAAGGAGTGGGCTGGTCTGGAGCAACTCGGGCCGGACGAAGGCTTGGGCTGCGGAAGGATAGTTGGGCCGAGGTTGGCGGACTGGGCCAACTGGGCTGGTCCTGCAACAGAGAAATAATGAGCCGAAGCCCATCAGTGACGAGCTCCGGAGGAGGGTGGTGCTGGCGGCGCCGATCGGCTGCGAGCGGCGGTTCCGGCTGTTGGACGCCGCGACGACGACGCGAAAAGGATCGGGTGAGGGGTTTGAGCACCGCCTGGGTCACGCCGGCTCCGATCTGGGCTTCACTGATGGCCGGGACGGTCGGAATCAAGGCGATTTCACAGTTTTCCGGCGTTGTTCCGATCGGGCAACGATTTGCCAAAATCCCGAAACGAGAGCCAATTTCTCCTTTTTTCTCCGTGGGTTCTGTTGTGTCCCGATCGAATTCGATTCCCCCCCCCCTTTAATTGCAATTTTTGGTTGAGATTTCGGCCAATTTGGGGAGGAAATCGCGAAAATCCGCGATTTCCTGTTCTGGGCGGCCAGCCAGATCACGGGCAGCCGGTTGCCGCTGCCCGGCCTGCCCGGACTGCCCGGAACAGTAATTTTTTTTTTTAAAAAAAAGGTGATAAATAGAAAAATGACAATTTTGCCCCCCTGGAGCCGATGGACCGAAATTGGGTGCTGACAGCTTGCCCCTCTTTGGTTGCGTGCTCGGATAGAGGATACAACCAAAGACTATGAGAAGCACCTCGTTTGATCCTAGCGATCGTCTGGCCTGTTGCAAAATAGTACAAACCATAAATTAGTAAATGTAGACGCATACTTGAAGGACATTAAATGCGGACACGAAGTCTGAAAAGCAGTATATGCGGACACGAAATCCGGAAAGCAGTAAATGAGGACACGAAGTCCGAAAAGGAGTAAATGAGGACACAAAGTCCGGAATGCAGTGGACACGGACACGAAGTCCGGATTGCAATGAATGTGGATACGAAGTCCAAAATGCAATAGATGCGGACGCGAAGTCCAAAATGCAGTGAATGCGGACACGAAGTCCGGAAAGCAGTAAATGAGGACACGAAGTCCGGAATGCAGTAGACACGGACACGAAGTCCGGAATGCAATGAATGTGGACACAAAGCCCAAAAAGCAGTAAATGAGGACACGAAGTCCGGAATGCAGTAGACACGGACACGAAGTCCGGAATGCAATGAATGTGGACACGAAGTCCAAAATGCAGTAAGAGGCGGACGCGAAGTCCGAAAAGCAGTAAAGATGGACACGAAGTCCTGGACGCGAAGTCCGAAAAGCAGTAAAGATGGACACGAAGTCCTGGACGCGAAGTCCGAAAAGCGGTAAAGATGGACACGAAGTCCTGGACGCGGAGTCCGAAAAGCAGTAAATGTGGACACGAAGTCCTGGACGCGAAGTCCGAAAAGCAATAAAGATGGACACTAAGTCCTGGACGCGAAGTCCGAAAAGCAATAAAGATGGACACGAAGTCCTGGACGCGAAGTCCGAAAAGCGGTAAAGATGGACACGAAGTCCTGGACGCGAAGTCCGAAAAGCAGTAAAGGTGGATACAAAGTCCTGGACGCAAAGTCCGAAAAGCAGTAAATGTGGACACGAAGTCCTGGACGCGAAGTCCGAAAAGCGTTAAAGATGGACACGAAGTCCTGGACGCAAAGTCCGAAAAGCAGTAAATGTGGACACGAAGTCCAGAATGCAGTAGATTTGGACACGAAGTCCGGAAAACAGTAAATAAGGACACGAAGTCCAAAGAACGGTGAATGCGAGAGTTAGAATCACTGTTATGAGGTAGCGTAGGGCTATCTGTTCGATGTTAAGCCGGTATTGTGCTGAAATAATGCAGTGATAACTGCGCCCTGTCGCTGGTCGTGCGCCCATGGGTTTGTCTGGCGGAGTTGACGTGTGCTCCTTTTTGGGTCCTTCACCCGAATAGGGACTGCGGCTTGTCGAACGAGACAGACATACGCCCGCTCGGGGGACACCTTCCGGGATCTGTACACTCAGACCTGTATGCAGGAAAACGATAACCAACGATCGTTGTCAGTCGGGCAAAACTTGCTGAAATTGCAATATGTAAAGAAATCTATGTAATGATATTCCGGGAATTTAGATTCAGTGGCCGTTTGAGGGGTGACCGCGTCCCCGAGTATGACATGTATTTGACTTGAAGGAATGGCCTTTGCAAGATGGGCATGACCCGCAGAGTTTTTGCATGAAGGTAAAAGGAAGGATCTTTAGGAATCTTCTAAATCAAGGATACGACGATTCGAACTCATTTCGAGACATGTCTTGAACCCGTAGAGTCGAAGAGAGTTTGCTTGCGCTGAAAACCGCTAAACCACTACTTGTCATAGCTCCACACGAGGTGTCGCAGCTCTTTCGTGGTTGAACCGACAATTTTCCCTAATTTTTGCCCAGGCCGCAAAACGCGCAACGACCTGACGGGGTATTTTATTTTGACTTTTCTCTCATGAATGCTCTCCTTTTGCTACGACTGCCCAAGATAGAGTCCGATCGCACCTCTCGGTTCCTTTAACTTTTGCCTAGACCGCCCTTTGTGGGTTTTCAGCCTAGCAAGGATATAATTCATGCTCTCCTTTTGCCACGGCTCCCCTTTGCGGGATTTTAAGTCGTGCCCCTCATTCCCTAATTTTTGCCTAGGTCGCCTCGGGGAGGTTTTCAACCTAGCGGGAAAATTATTCTTTTTCTCTCATAGATGTTCTTATATGAAAGGATTGGATGGAGATGGCATAAATGCTGATAACAGAAGATGCGCTGAAGTAAAACGGGCGCGAAGCCTGAAGAATACAGAGGAAGGCAAGTGTTGGAAGTGTGAGTTGTAGCTGCGGGGACATGCAATGGCTGTGGAACGACGAAGCACCCAATTAGGGATAGTACTTCTTGAGGGCATCGGCGTTGACTGGGAGCGCATTTTCGGTCCCGTCCATGTCGCTTAAAATGATTGCCCCTCCGGAGAAGACTTCCTTGACGACAAAAGGCCCGTCGTACTTGTATGCGAACTTGCCCCGAGAATCAGGTGTAATATGTAAGACTTTCCGCAGGACGAGGTCACCGGGTTTGAACTCGCGGTGGCGGACTCTCGCATTGAACGCTCGGGCCATTCTCTGTTGGTAGCATTGGCCGTGACAGAGTGCTGTTAGCCGCCTCTCATCAATGAGATTGAGCTGTTCACAACGTTGCTTCGCCCATTCTGCTTCTTCAAGTTCGGTTTCGGCGAGGACCCTCATGGAAGGAATCTCTACTTCGATCGGGAGGACGGCCTCCATGCCGTAGACCAAAGAATACGGGGTTGCCCCGGTTGAAGAGCGGATAGATGTTCGGTACGCCAAGAGCGCGAAAGGAAGCATCTCGTGCCAATCTTTGTAAGTCACCGTCATTTTCTCGATGATCTTCTTGATATTTTTGTTTGCAGCCTCCACTGCACCGTTCATTTGGGGACGGTATGGAGTGGAGTTGCGGTGATGCACTTTGAATTGCTCACAAAACTCGTCAATGACCCTGTTGTTCAGGTTCTTGGCATTGTCGGTGATGATCGTCTCGGGAACTCCGTATCGGGCGATGATGTCATGCTTGAGAAAACGTGCCACGGCATTTGCTGTGACTGAAGCAAGCGTTACGGCCTCGATCCACTTGGTAAAATAGTCTATCGCCACCAAAATGAATTGGTGTCCGTTGGATGCTTTGGGGTTGATAGGACCGATCACGTCGATACCCCACATTGAAAAGGGCCATGGGGCTGCCATCGGGCGCAACTCGTTAGGCGGTGCTTTGATCTGGTCGGCGTATACCTGGCACAAGTGGCAGTGCTTGACGTGTTTGACGCAATCGGCTTCCATGGTGGACCAAAAATAACCCAAACGCATGAGTTTCTTGGCAAGCATAAGCCCACTCATGTGGGGTCCGCAGCTCCCTTCGTGTATCTCTCCCATGAGACGTTGTGCCTCGACTTCGTCGACACACCGGAGTAGTGTGGCGTCGAAAGAACGGCGATAGAGAGTTTCTCCACTCAGGAAATAATGTGTTGCGAGTCGCCGAAGCGTTTTTCGATCACGACGGTTAGCGAATGTAGGGTATCGACCGGTTTGCAAGAAATGCTTAATGTCTTCGTACCAAGGTTGCTCATCGGTCGCTTCGATTGCGTCGCAGTGAGCAGGGCCTTTGGCGATCTCGATCTCGAGTGGTTCAATGAGGTTTTCTTTCGTGATGCTCACCATGGATGCGAGCGTCGCGAGTGCATCTGCAAATTGGTTCTTGATGCGAGGTGTGTATGTGAATGAGATTTTCTCGAAGTTCTCCGCTAACTCCTCAAGATACTCGTGATATGGCACTAGCTTTTCGTCCTTCGTCTTCCATTGCCCCAGAGTCTGGAAGAATGTAAGCATAGAATCTCCGAACACTTCCAATTCCTTCACCTTTAAGTCGATCGCCGCCTGCAGGCCGAGGATGCATGCCTCGTATTCGGCCACGTTGTTGGTGCAAGGAAAATCGACTTTTGCTGCAATCGGATAATAACGTCCGTCAGGGGATATCAGCAGTGCGCCGATACCAGAACCGGTGGAATTCACTGCGCCGTCGAAATACATCTTCCATGCGAATTTGTTCTCCTCACTATCCACTTGGAGAATCCCTTCGTCCGGAAAATTAGAGTTGATTGGCGTATCGTCTTCGATTGGGAACTCCGCTAAGTGATCTGCAATTGCCTGCCCCTTAACCGATGTACGGGGCACATATTCAATGTCATATTCTGTCAGCTGACATCGCCACTTTGAAATGTTCTTCATGGAAGATGGACTATCGAGCAAGTACTTCAGGGGATCCGCCTTTGACAATAAGCGGATAGTGTGGTAGAGCGTGTATTGTCGAAGTCTCTGCATAACCCACACTAGCGCGCAACATATCTTCTCAATCTCCGGGTAGTTAGACTCCCCTTCGGTAAACTTCTTGCTCAAATAATAAATGGCGTGTTCTGTACGCGTGGACTCGTCTTCCTGCCCTAACATGCATCCTAGGGATTGCCGACGCACTGTCAAGTAAAGAATCAGCGGACGATCTGGTGTCGGCGGAACTAGCACTGGTGGCTGAGCCAAATATGCCTTGATAGTATCGAAGGCCTTCTGACATTCCTCGTCCCACTCAATTGCTGCATTTTTACGAAGCAGACGAAAGAGTGGTTGACATTTGTCTGTCAGGTTTGCGATAAATCTTGCAATGTAATTCAGCCGTCCCAAGAGACCTCGTACTTCGCGGGCCGTCGATGGCGGACGTAGCTCCCTGATTGCCTTCACCTTGTCCGGGTCAACCTCAATGCCTCGCTCACTGACCACAAATCCTAACAGTTTCCCTGACTTAGCGCCGAATGTGCACTTCGTCGGGTTGAGTCTGAGTTTGTACCTCTTGAGGCTGTCAAAAAGGCGTTTTAAATTAACCAGGTGGTCCTCTCCTTCTTTGGATTTGGCAATCATGTCGTCAACGTAGACCTCGATCTCTTTGTGCATCATGTCGTGGAATAGCGTGACCATCGCCCTCTGATATGTTGCCCCGGCATTTTTGAGGCCGAAGGGCATGACTCGGTAACAGAAAGTGCCCCACATTGTGATGAACGTCGTCTTGATCTTGTCCTCTTCGGCCATCCGAATCTGGTTATATCCGGAGAAGCCATCCATGAAGGAGAACAACGTGTGGCGTGCTGTGTTGTCGACTAAGACGTCAATGTGAGGTAAGGGGAAGTTATCTTTGGGACTGGCTTTGTTGAAGTCTCTGTAGTCGACGCAGACTCTAACTCTTCCGTCCTTCTTCTCTACGGGCACGATATTCGCTACCCATTCAGAATAATTGCAAACCTCCAGGAACCCTGCGTTGATCTGTTTAATAATCTCCTCTTTGATGCGGAGGAGAAGGCCGGCACGTTGCCGCCGTAAGTGTTGTCTTTTGGGTGGAAACCTCTCTGTATCAAGCGGCAGGAAGTGCTTGACAATCGATGGATCTAAGCCCGGCATGTCAGCGTAGGACCAAGCGAAGACCTCTTGGTAGTCTTTTAGAAATTCGATCATCCTGGCTCGTTGTATAGGGTCGAGACCTGTCCCGATCTTTAGGATGCGAGGTTCTTCTTCGGTACCCACATTGATCTCCTCCGTCGGCTCCACGGAAGTGAGTTGGCGGTTCTCAAGGCGGCGCAAACTCTCTTCTATCTCGGGCACTCGACCATCCTCGTCGAGTCCTTCCCCGAAGTATATGGGTCGGGACTCTTCAAGGAGTTCCTCAGATGGGTTCGAATCGACGCGTCGAAGATTCAGATTCGAGTGGAGTCTGGCGATTTAAATAAATTGTCTTAGAAACTTTAAAGTGCTGCGAATAAGTGAGAGAGAAAGAGAAAGTAGACACGAGAATTCTGAAAAATGCATGTAGGGATTTTATTAATGATGAGGGCGCAATGCCATAACAAGAATCCCTCTTCCGTCGTGTGGCTTATGGCTATGCCGACACGCGGGGAATATCAAAATATAGATGGCCTTACACATCGGCGATTACAGCCGAGTAACGCGGGACTGAGGTCCAGTTGTTGAGTTCCTCATTTTCCTGCGCGAGGCGGATGTAAGCCCCTGGAGTTGTCTCCTCGGTGACGGCGCATATGTTTGGCAGGTCAACAGGCTCGCTGTCTGAATCTGAGGAGGGACCGTCAAGAGTACCCTCGACGATGTGTGGAGGCCCAGGAAAGAAGTAGGAGAGCGGCTGAACCGGGATGCCCCTGTTGATCTTCCCATAGCGTGCAGCGAGACGGTGAAGGCGCTTGCCCCTGCGGCCCTCAATAATCTCGTGACAGGAAGGGCGAAAACCAAGTCCCCTCCTGTTCTTGTATTCTTCAACCACGATGGGACGGTTGATCCCTTGCCCATGTGCTCCAAGCCCGGAACCCGGGATGTAATTATGGCGCAGCAAAATCTTCCCCACCATGCGGTCAGCGCGGGTTGGACCGATCTCTCCGTAGTCTCGAATGACGGAGATGGTTTCAAATGAATGGAAGGGGAGGTTTTGATCGTCCCCGATACTGATGTAGGGAACAGCTGTCTCCTTGTAAATGGCGTAATCCTCCTCACCCTTGACGGTGATAAGTCGATCTTCTGCGATGAATTTAATCCTTTGGTGTAGGGACGAAGGAACAGCGCCAGCCGCATGGATCCACGGTCTCCCGAGCAACAAGCTGAAAGCATTCGGGATGTCTAGGACTTGGAACGTAACAACGAATGAGCAGGGACCCACCTCGATCACCAGGTCGATCTCTCCATTTACTTCCCTCCGAGAGCCGTCGAAGGCTCGAACTGCAGTCTTGCTCGGACGGATACGGTTAAAGTCCACGTTCATCTGCTTCAACGTGGAAACCGGGAAAACATTGAGTGCCGAGCCATTGTCGATCATGACCCGACCGATGATAAAGTTATTACACTTGCAGACAATGTGTAGTGCCCGCGAGTGTGCCCACCCTTCTGAGGGAAGTTCATCATCTGAGAATGAAATGTTGTTGGAGAAGATCGAATTGATAGTCTCCTCAATCCGCTCCGGAGCCGTCTCTTTGGGGATCTGCGCTGCTGTTAGGACCCTCAGAAGCGCTTCACGATGTGGCTCTGAACCCAAGAGGAGGGCGAGTAGTGAAATGTGGGCTGGAGATTTGCCCATTTGTTCAACGACCTTGTACTTGCTTGCCTTGATAATCTTCATGAAGGCCTCAGCTTCTTCTTCAGTCACCTTCTTCTGGGGAATGGACGAGGCTTTCGGGGCGACTTCGGGCATTGCCAGGGCTTTCCCTTTGTTTGCGACCTTCGGATTTTTATAGACTCGACCCAAGCGTGTCACGCCCATGACGCTAAATTGACTCTCGAGGTTCCCAACACTTCCTTCGTAGGTCCACGGGACCTTGCTGTCTTGATATGGCTCTCGTGCGGGGACTTCTATCACGAATGGGGTGGGCGTGGCATCGAACCCTGCGTACCCTACACCAGCTTCTGCGGGAACATATTCGATCACAAACGGGGCCGGTGCCTCCTGTCCGGTCTCGTACTCCCCTATAGCGCAAACACCGATCATGTTAATGCTAGGTCCCGAGCTCGACCCGTGATCGGGAAGAGGATTTGATTGTACGTTCGGGGGTTTGACGGCGTTGAACGTGAGTTGCTTGTCATCAATCAACTGTTGGATCCTCTCCCGTAATTTCCAACAATTGTCAGTGGTGTGACCGGGTGCGCCCTGATGGTACTCGCAGCGTCGACTTTGATCTTGGATGGTTGGGTCGAAATCAGGGTTAGGTGCTATCGATCGGATCTTGTTACCCGCGAGGAGTTGCCGGTATATGTAGGAGAGCGGAGCCGGCAGAGGTGTGAACTGTTTACGCTGCCGATTTTGCGTTGCGCCACCTTGCTGACCTTGTGGGGCTGGGGCCTGTTGTGTCGGCTGAGGAGTTCTCGAAGCCGGAGGCCTGTATTGCGGGGTCTGAGGAGGAGCAGAAGCATAATTATGGGCGTATTGCTGCGGGACCGGCAATGGAAAGGAAGCCGGTGGGGCGGAATAGTAAGCTTGCTGCGCTGGGGGTTGTTGTTGATAATGTATCGAAGGTGGAGCATATGCTTGAGTGGCTGGTGGTGCGGGCGTGTAGCTTATGGAATATTGCTGGGGGGCCTGGCGCCCTGAGTTGACAGCATTGACGGACGTGTCTTTCCCTCTCCTGCTTCACGCTGTCCCAGTGGTGGCCCTCTTCGAGGACTCTCCTTCCTTTTTCTCAGCCGGACCTTCTATCTTGCCGAGCTTAATGCCGATGTCGAGCTTCTTTCCGGCATCGATAAGGTTGGAGAATGACGACGTATGGGCCAACAAGTGCAAGTAGTAGGCACCTTTAAGAGTGGAGTGGAATAATTGGATCTGCTGTGCCTCACTGATCGGAGGGATATGCTTCGCCGCTCTAGCCCGCCACTTCACTGCATAGGCCTCGAAGCCCTGGTCATCGGTCATCTCCATCGTGCTGAGCTCCAGCAGAGTCGGGGGCGTCTCCGCACAGTACCTGTACTGGTCGATGAATTTGCTTGAGAGGTCTGCCCACGTGGGGATATCCGCAGCTTTCAGTGACATGTACTAATCCAGAGCCGCTCCTGCCAAACTATCCTGGAACGTATGGATGACAAACTCTTCGTAGTCCCAGTACTGCAGCATTTTTCCCCGATAGTGACGGAGATGGTGACGAGGGTCGGTGGTGCCGTAGTACCTCTGAAATTCAGGTACCTTAATCTTTGGGGGTAGCTGCATGCTTGGGAAAAGACTCCAATCGCCGTCGCCGGCATCGAGGCGGGAGCCGCCTGATTGTAGGGCTCGGATATTCTCTTCCAACTTCTTCAATCTCTGTTCCTGTTCAGTCCCCGTTTCCGGGAGAAAATTTGTGGGTGGAGCTCTAGGGGCCGCGTGGTTCGGCGTGCCCGGTTCAGAGTAGGCTATATTTATGGGAGGTGGAGCTTGGTAAGAAAGGCCGATATGGGGTTGTGGAGCTTGGTACGGGGGAGGTTCAGCAGTGTGAGCAGGAGCCTGGGCAGTTGTAGGCAGGAAAATGATCGGGGGTGGGACAGCGGAAGTCGGAGCTGGGACCGACGCAGAGACTGGAACCGGAACTGACGTGGAGATCGGTGGAGGTACTAGCATAGGCGGTTCCAACATTGTCGCTGAAGCCGGTGGTGCTGGAAGATTGTTAACCGGATGGGCTGCCGACACATTCACTATCGTTGGGGCAGACGTATTTCCATTATCGGGGATCAAGGTCGGCTGGGCCCATGGGCTTGGATCGACCGCTGGCCCGTACCCAGGAGGTGGGGTGAAGCTCGAAGAAGCACGATTTGGGCCTTTGAGTAGGGCCATGAGCTCGGCCATATTGGTGGCCATGGTGGCAGCCAGTTGATTGACCGTGCTCTCAAGTACTGCAATACGTGCACGATCATCAGCTGCGGAAGATGGCTGCCCTCCTGAATATGCCGGGTGTGGGCCCGAAGATACAGGTGGCGGAAGATGAGTCGGGGAAGCTCCCCGATGTGCTGGTGGCACGCCTACAGGAGACACGTGTGGTGGTGGCGCATGCATAGTCGGCGCTTGAGAATGAATTGGGGTGATAGGCGTATCTTCCTCAAAGACAGCTAATTGATTTTCTTCTGCCATTCTTTGCTGGAAACGAGTAGGATACCGATGAGGTGCCGCCAGTTGTTAACACCTGGATTCCATAAGTGTGTGAGTTTAATGTAAGAAATTATCTCTAAAATAACATGCAAAGCAATGAATAAAAGCAGAAATGCATGAGATGCATGAATTTTCAAAAACTAATGCTGTCATTCATATTAACTCTGAATGGTTCAAAGTGCAATACAAATTTTGAAAAGATAGTCCTAAGTCGGTCTTCCAACGTGCTCGAGGTGCAAGCGACCGTCACCATGGAAAGCACCGGTGAGGGCCTGGTTGAGGTGTCTATCCTAGGATGTGCGTGGACCTACACAGGCCCTCTTCCTGACCCTTTCCAAGGCAGCGTTCGCTTGCGCCAACTCCTGGTCACGCTTCTGGAGTTGGGCGCGGGTCTGTGCAAGTTCCTTCTGTAGTTGGTGCTGATCGCCCAGCTGCTCATTCTTCTCAGCGATCTCTCGGCGGAGGCGATCCCTTTCAGCCCTGAGATTGGCGAGCTCGGCTTGGATGGTCATGTCCGGTACCGGTGCCCCGGATGATGCGCTACTTTCTACTGGAGGGGAATCTGTGAAATCGTCATTCTCTGATGGACCCCATCGATAAAAGCGGAGGATATATTCCTCCGTGGCTTGAAAGTCCCGTTCATCTTGGGTCGGGTGCTCGGGGAAGTAAAGATGTTCGATGACCGTAGTCCGCCACGCGGTCATAACCCGTTCGATTTCACTTAGGCGATCTATGGACGTCTGGTCCTCCCGCCAAGTATGTTCGAATTCGGTTCGCGCCGTACCTTTGGGAACTGTCTGTAAGCCACCTAACTGCCTCACTACTCGCGCCGGAAAATAGGTGGTGGACCCCGCATGGCTCACGAGTGGTACTCCGTTAAAATCAGGACATTTAATGGTCATGGGTCCGGGTGGCATCCACGCGGCGCGCCATTTAAAGCCCTTTGGTGCTATTTCCCGAAAAATTTTGATCCACTCGGAGACCTTGCGTTCTTCCACACGCAACAGAGGTAGTAACCGCGAAATGATAGACTCCGGACGTGTGAAAAACATAACCGGACGAATAAGGCCGAAGTGGTTTGCATGGCTTTGGAGCCAAATTTGCAAAAGGATTGGGGACCCTCTCAACCTTCGATCGGTCTTTCTTGTAACGCGATCAAGGGACTGTATGGTCTCGGCCAACAAGGCCACCTCGTATTCGCGGCCTCCCACCACTTGGAGGACAACGCTAGCTAAGGCTGCGTCAATGTGACCGGCCGAGCGAGGGAATAATAGAGTCCCGAAAATTAAAAATAAGATTGCATGACGAAAATTCTTTTGTAAAAGATCCCCTTGAACCTCGCACGTTCGTATTTCAATAAAACGGAGTAGTTTCGCGGTGACTATCTCTGTGCCACCGGAATATGCAAGTTCGGCTTGTAGCTGAGACCTATGCACCCCGAGTAGACGCGATACCAAAACAAGTCGGGTGGTGTGGAAGTTAGGTTCCACAATGTCGCGGGTGGCTGCAACTCTTCCGACGAGAGTGCGATATTCCTCGATGGTAGGTGTGAGCTCGGTACCTTGGATGTTGAAAACGGCGTGGACTGGGTCCCAAAATGTCACCGCTGCTCCCAAGAAGTTCCAATCCACTCGGCACATAGCTAGCATTGGTATATCCCCAACAAAGGTACTAATGTAGTCGCGGTTGACCTGATGTAGATGAGCCCAGATGTGACTGATTTCCTCAAGTGGTGGCGTGACCCTGTCGAGGTGTGGAAAGGAGACCGAGCGCGCCATCTCTTACCAAGATGAAAGGAAAACCGATTTAGGACTAGTTAATATAAATGACGCCTAATTTTGAAATTAGATGATGCGTGGGTACAGAAAATAAATGCCCACGGCTTAATGTATACAACGTACATCTCTCTCAAAAACAGAAAAGGACTCAAATGGCGCGCAGGCCGACTCGATGGACTGTTACTGAAGTCGGGTTGGAATATGGCATGGAGCTCCTGCAGTATGCATGGTTTTGGCACTACAAGGACCGTGCTACCTAGGGATGGGGGCCCCCGACTCAAGGGTGTCAATTCCTTGAAATCGAGCGGGATTTTTTTCAAGGCCTAAGCGACAGTCGAACTGCGCGCCGTACCCCTACTTCGAACCCCTATCTAACCTATGCTCCTATTACCGGTCGTGGGACGCGACCCATAGGTACCTAGAAGCTAGTATGTTATGCAGTGCGTGTGCGGGAAATAAAAATGCATAAAGTAGATAAGCGAAAAATTGCGGAAAGCGATAAATAAACAAGCAAACAAAGCAAGCGGAAACGAGCCCGAACCCTCTAAGTTTCCCCAGTGGAGTCGCCAAGCTTTGCGCACCCGAATTTCGTCTCGTCGGGGCACGCATGCGCGTGTCTAAATGCAACGCGGCTTGGGAGTATCCACCTTCCCGGGGACGCGCAACGGACGCACGTGAGAAGGAGTCGCCACTTGCCATTTTATGACCCGAAGGTCGAGGGCCGGCAAGTTACCCAGGTCTAGGGGTACGGAGTACACCTAATTGCTAAGGCATATGGTCTGCGAAACCCAAGGTTCCGAATTCGGGGGTTCTGTTACATGCGAGCCTATATCTCGCATGCCCTATCGGTACTCTAGCTTGTCTAGGCTTGCCATTTTATTTAATTACCGCTTAATTAAGTTTCGCTCATCTTACGCGTTTTGACACCGTAAATTCGAAGAAACACTCCAACCATCTGCTCTCCGACCGGGATTCTTACATGAATAAACATACAACATAAATCCTCACATTGTTCTCTCAAATAAATGAAATACAAATTATAACAATTGGATCCCGGTTGGTTCGCATTCGGTTATTATTCCACTCGTGCTCACCGTGTGGTTTGAAAAGATTGAAATTGAAATTAAAGTGCGCACTCGGTGTATAAGGGCATTGGACCCCGTGATCGACGGTTATGGGCGTTGGACCCAATGTGAATCGAGTCCTAAAGGATCGGGCTCGATCCGCATAACAATCAAGTGCAAAAGATGTAACAAGCAAGCTCAAATAAACAATCAATGGGGTTTTGTTATCACCAAATTTACGTGGATTAATTGATTATTAACCGAGGTATCTTGGCATACAAATCGTACCCTAAAACAAGCAAAAAGCAAGAGGGGAATGGCATGTAGCATTTAGCATCATTTACCGGACCTGACAGACTGTGTGTGTCCGTGATCAAGTCTCGAATGTGTGGGTTGATTTTAAAATGTTATGTATCGTGACACTTTGATTATGATAGGTTATTATAGAATGTGGATTTTGACACGAGAATCCTACAGCCTAGTGCCTAGCCCGCTATCCCCATTCTGTTTTCTATTAGGCCGAGTATGCGATTAAGTCAAATGTTGGTATCTTAAACCGTTATTCCCGATCTAACTACCCAAGATCATGCATAGATAACAATAAATTGTAAATACGCCTTTTTTCCCTTTGTATAGAAAATTTATTTTTGAAAAGAGAGAGACTGCGCAATGCGGGCCACCTCGGCCTGTGACCGGCGTTGACTGATTCCCTGATTCTTCTAGGGTTATGCGAGAACCCCAAAAAGTCAAAGAAACGGTCAATCTATCAGGAAGTGATCTAAAAAGAACTTCCACACCCCGACTTGAGTTACCTAAAATTAGGAGGCCTCGAGTCAAAACATGCAAGTTCTTCCCAAACGTCCATGTCACATCGGATCACGAGTTTCAGATTTTAGTATGAAATTTGCGAATTTTGAAAAGAAGGCGTCAACACGTATTTGCAATTTATCGATGCGTATTTCCGATTAATTACCAATTCGTGCAAAATTATTAAGGTCGAGTGAATTAATTAGTCAAATGAACGTCCCGTTTACTCGATTGGTGAAATCATTAAGTTTAATTAAAATCTGCTGAATGCTTTATTTTATTTTATTTTTGGGTTTCAAGCCGTCGAAACGATCAATAATAGATCGCCCGATAAACTCTAATTTCCAGTCATCTCGAAAAATTTGCATAAAGATCGAACAACATAATGTAGAATAATAAAGACTGATAAAGTAACGGAAAAATGTCTCAAGGACTAAACTGAAACAAATCAAAAACAATTTGAAGAATGATTTTTTTAAATTCTATAAAATTTTGAGAATGTTCGGGAAAGTATAAAATGGGCTAGGGTTTATTTAAAATTAATTTTTTGAAATTCAGGGCTGGTTTTAAAATGAATAAATGTTGCAGGGACAAAATTGAAACAAATTGAAAAGTTTACGGGGTGATTTTAAATTCTGAAAAATTCGGAGGATGTGCTAGAAATAATGAAATAGCCCAGAGTATGTTTGAAATGAATTTTGAAATTTAGGGCTGATTTTAAAAAAATTAATAAATGCTCCAGGGACTGAATTGAAACAAATGCAAACGTTTGCTGGAGCAGTATTTGATTCTGAAAAAAATTAGGGACGTGATGAAAATATCGAAAATGTCATGGGACTGGTTTAAAATTGATTTGGGAATTTGGGCAGGATTGAAAAATATGAAAATTCGTTTGCAGGACTAGAATGGAACAAATTAGAAAGTTAGAATAATCGGATTCGGCATAATTTTGATAATCTATGCAACCAACAAGCACTTATTTCATGTCATCATCATTCAAGCAAGCATGATATTTAATATAAAGCCCTAAATATGCCGCTAAGTTGAGATTTTCCCTAACCCAAAAGTTTGGGGGCGTTTCTGTAATATACGAAAGCTGCCGGACGAACGGGTCGGATCGGATCGGATCGGTCGGCCGGTCCGAAGGAGAAACCGCCCGAAAGGAGTGGGCTGGTCTGGAGCAACTCGGGCCGGACGAAGGCTTGGGCTGCGGAAGGATAGCTGGGCCGAGGTTGGCGGACTGGGCCGTCTGGGCTGGTCCTGCAACAGAGAAATAATGAGCCGAAGCCCGTCAGTGAGGAGCTCCGGAGGAGGGTGGTGCTGGCGGCGCCGATCGGCTGCGAGCGGCGGTTCCGGCTGTTGGACGCCGCGACGACGACGCGAAAAGGATCGGGTGAGGGGTCTGAGCACCGCCTGGGTCACGCCGGCTCCGATCTGGGCTTCACTGATGGCCGGGACGGTCGGAATCAAGGCGATTTCACAGTTTTCCGGCGTTGTTCCGATCGGGCAACGATTTGCCAAAATCCCGAAACGAGAGCCAATTTCTCCTTTTTTCTCCGTGGGTTCTGTTGTGTCCCGATCGAATTCGATTTCCCCCCCTTTAATTGCAATTTTTGGTTGAGATTTCGGCCAATTTGGGGAGGAAATCGCGGAAATCCGCGATTTCCTGTTCTGGGCGGCCAGCCAGATCACGAGCAGCCGGTTGCCGCTGCCCAGCCTGCCCGGACTGCCCGGAACAGTAATTTTTTTTTTTAAAAAAGGTGATAAATAGAAAAATGATAATTTTGTCCCCCCTGGAACCGATGGACCAAAATTGGGTGCTGACAGAGGGAAAGAAAACAAACTATTTGATTTTTTAGGTTAACAAGTTTGTGGCATGCCATCCACATAAGCAACCGTCTGTCACATCAGTACCGTTAACTGCCATGTTAGCAGTTTTAACGGTCCAATTAACAGATTGGTAAATCAAGAAAACTGAGGTAAATATTGTGATTTTTTATGCCAAAATTTAAAAAATTGGTTGTTGATTTTTCATGTTATTTCCTCTAAAATTAACTGAGAGTAGTAGGTAAGAGTAGCTGACGTTTAGGCTTCGGGAGGAGTGAATTCGAAGAAACTATAGTTGTTCAATTACGATAAGGGAAATTCTTCAATTTCGTATTTACAATGCAAGAAATATTTCGTAAAATGGGAATTATTGCATGTGCTTTAACTTTACGTACATGGTTGTGTTCTAAGGTGGTTGATGTCTTCATCTCCATTCAGACCTCTTGTTTTGCTATTTAGGGCAAGGTACTAGCTATTAATTAAAGATACCAGCTAGATCGGTATGCATTTTGAGTGCAACCAGGTCTCGAGGTATCCTGATTCACGCTTCACCCCTAGTGGCACTAGTATTGATTATTATCAATCAACACTCAACTTTTGCTTCTTAAGGCGGATTTGTGTTTTTGAGGTTAAAGGGAAGTACACAAAATAAAAATAAAAGGGTATGAAAAATTTCTCCAATAAATAAATATCGAAATACAACTTTTATTCTCCATTTGAATAGAGGGAAACAAAGAAAAATGGAGAATATTTAAAAGTTGTACAAAAAGATTTTCCCTCTTATATAATTTTTCCTCCTCTTCGTGTCCCTTCCCTCGTATTTGAACAAAAGAATTAGTTCTAGATCTATTCCATGCCATCCGAAAAGCATGTTGATTGGATTTGCATCTCAAGGCATGATTTATTGAGATATATAATCTGATCGATATATCCTTAAATATATAATAAAAGAATTAGTTTTATAGACATATAGTCTAATAAAATTATATGGTGAATTACATTAATCTCTCCTTGTATATGTTTGTGTGCGGTGAAAAGTCATTTCCTAGTCGCGTTTGGTACACTAGAATGAAATGAGTTCTATTATGTGAAATATAATTTTATTGAGAGAAAAATGATCATTTACTAGTTAAACTTGAAAAATGCGGAGGAATATAATTAGAATGAGTGAATTTAACTATTAAGATTTCACAATTTATAGATATATTTAGATATATAAATCTCAAAAAATATATATCATTTAAAAACTAATTGAAATGATGAAATGGGTATTACTTTAAGTTTTTAGAAGGAAATATCATTATATTTATTTAAAGAAAAAAGATTATCATAATGGAATATTATTTCTGACATATAAAAGAGATATTAAAAAAAAAGGAAATGGAGGACTGGACGAAATATCCACACCATTTCATTCCTTTATATATATATATATATATATATATCACATAGACTGGCAATCGTTCGCCTGGTTGATAGCCCAACCTGGTTTCCTCCCAAATCAAGTCATAAAAATTCAATTATATAAGCATTTGTGCGTTTGTCCTTTCTGAGACTTTAGTAGGTGGTTGAAAATTATGTGAAAATTATTATAGGGATTCAGTAGATGAAATTTAGTTGTCCATCAATTAGTAGTTAATGAAGGTCGAAGGATCCAAAAGTCAGGTGAAACTTAACTGAGGCTACGATGGATATCCAAAATTCATTGGATTATTGGATGTGGATGTTCCCAATGGATCAATTTGATATGAATTGGATTTGGACCAAGGTGTTGGTACTGTATGAATTGGATTATGGCAAATCCGAGCTATAGCTATATATTCTCGAGTATCATAAATTATCGTCAATAATAACAAATAGGAATATGGATATCCTTTTTTGTTCTTTTGTTTTTTCTTGACCTTGTACATCGTCAAGATATGCATATCTTTTAGAAGAAGCTAAATGAGAATTCCACAATAAATAACCATAAATAAATAAATAAGAAAACATTTATAGTACATTTATTAATTAATTAGTAACTGAGCTTAAAGATCCAAATAATAATCTATTTCCTTATCTTGTCCATATTGTCTTGCAATTAAGCTAGATAAATAAATTCGTGCCTTACCTATAATAATATTACATGTTAACAACCGAAAAAAAAATAATATTACATGTTAACATCACCATTAGGAAGATATAAAATATATATGAATGAATTAACATCTCTATATATAACATAAAACCTGGGAAATCAATACGACAATAATTGTGATTGTGCCAAAGCAGAATATAATTGGTACTTATGATCAGTTAAACAAAGACGTAGCATATGATGGTAATAATTAGGCCAAGTTTATAATTGAAAGATTTTTAAGTTTATTTTTAGATAATTAAAATTTTATATGTAACGTGATATAAATAATATAGATCATATGGAGAAAGATATAAGTACATTTGACTTAAAAACGAAGAATTATTACTCCAGCTATTAGGTTCATAAATCTCCCTTATAATTGAAAACAAAAAACTCCGGCTATCCAATTCAAAGACCTCATAACAAAGTGATCATATTGATGAAAAGTTGCGCAATATATGAACCACGTTATCATGTATATCAAGCTTTTGTACGTAGCCTTCAATACATGGCTGGCATACTTATATATAGACACATAAGAAGAGATATGTCAGAAGATGCTTCATTTTGGAAATAAGCTCTCGTGGTCCTTTCAACTAGGATTTTTTTTTTATTGTTTACATTAAATAGAGGACCATGAGTATAATACGAGTCTATGAGAAGGAGAAAAAAAAAAGAGTATACTAAACTAATTGATAATAATAATCAAATAAAAAATCTAATCTCAATTTGATCAGATAGAGGATGAGTTTATATCACTATACCGAACTTTCATTTTCAGTTTCTATTAATCATGAAATTATTAATCCCTTTCACTTTGATGATAATTAATTATGAAAATCCTTGCCACGTTAATAACAACAAGCACCTCGACACATCATTACTTAAGAATCTTTCATGAGATCAAAACTATATAATATAACATCAAAAAGCCAACCGTGAAGAGATGCGAAATTGTGGAAGGGATGAAAACGAGACAACATTCCCCCAAAAAGCTAATGGATAGAGCCCCAATTATTACATTGACAAAAGAGTGCCCTTCTGATTGGGACAACCACCACAAGTAAATAAAACACAAAATGGCACCTGCCCGTAAGGATATCATTGCACATATTTTTTACTATTTAGGGGTCGGCAAGATATATGTAATTTTAATTTTATAAAATAAAAAGATCTAAATAATTCAAAATGAATGGATTTTGTTGAAACATGTTTCTCTATTTTTTGCTTAATAAATGAGCTGGAATATATGGAAGTTCACTTAAGTCGGTCGTCCAGTAATAAATAAATAAAATACAGCGCATTTAACCTTTTAGATTAGTTTTGACACATTAGAATCTCACATGGTATTAGAGAGCATGCTCGATATGTCCCGCACATATTTGTCACCATTAATTATATTTCATGCGATGCCTTCAAAACTGATACGGCCCACATGTGAGGGTAAATCACATGGTATCTAATAATGTTAACTTTTTAAATTAAATTGTTGTGACACTTCAAAATCTCATATCATACAGTTAATGATTGAATTGTTTCTGTTATAATTCTCCTTAAAAGAGGAATTTACAGAGACCGGTCGGAGAATCACATAACATAATGTGTTAAATTAGTGTCAGTGAAGCTTCTTGGTTAAATAATAAAAGTCTTGTTATTTAATAAAAAAATTCTTATTTTTAAGATTAACCCTCATTATAGCTAGAATGTAATAAACTCGTCGTTTTTAAGTTGCATTTTAGTTTTTAAGAAACCTACTAGTTTTAGTGTAATTATTGCTATTTAGTTTATTTCTTATTATTTTATATACTTAAAGTGTTTCATCCAAAGTAGTAAGACATTTTTTTTTATGATAGAGTATTAAGGCATCAGTAAAATAATATGACTCGTCAGATTTCAAATAGTAAGAATTATAATATTTTAAGCATTCATAAAAATGCAATTTTAAATATGCTCTAGCCTCTAGACGCCCTCCATATGTGAAAAGTTTAACTTCTATCGGAGGCTCCTTAAAGGGTTGCCAACCAAAAGTCAACATGCCATATGTTGTCGAAAAATAATTAGTCAAATATCTCGTGAATAGTAAGACTCTTTTTTTTAATAAGAAATCTATTATTTTTAAATATATTAAAATACTCGTTAAATAATATAAGACACTTAATTATTTAAAACTTATAGTGTTATATGTTCAAAATAAAAAAGCAAATTAACTACTAAATAATAATAGCCTTGTTATCATTTAGAGCTATCTTTAAAAGTTGTATTTTAAGGGATGCTTCAAATGCTATCAAATTTCATATGTAAAATCTCAAGTTATGGATGGTTTGAACTTTAAATTGGACTATTTTGGAAAATAAGGCTAAGCTTGCTTCTGTGCCCACCATCCCTTAGAAAATCATTGTGTCAAAGAGACTTTATCACTTGAAAAGTCAATGCACACTAGAAAAAAGAAAAAAATCTTAAATAATCAACTCATTCAAATGATTTTACATTTGTTTTTTCTAAATAAAATTTTGAATTCGATTTTTATAAATGGAAAAAAGTCACACTTGGGTGAGTTTTATCCACGGCTTGAATTTAGATTAGTCAGGGTCCATATGACTTTTGAATACTAGGAAGGGCAAACCGAAGAAAAAATATATTTTAAAAAAGCCAATACCGTTTACGCTAACATGATGTGAAAGAATAAAAAAAAGATTCCGATGCATTAATTTTTTAGTCTATTACGTTTATATTATAAGTCAATATTCAATTTGTTTGATTCAATACATTTTGTATTTTCTCTCCCATGACGAGACAGGGTTATAGAAAAATTATTTTCTCTATTAAGAAGAGAAACAGATCTAAACTCCACCACTGGGGGAAGAATTTTCAACTTAGACACATCATTATACGATCAAGTGGCTCTTACCAATTCAGCCCTAGCAGTCACAATCCGTCGACAAACATAATTCCGTACAGTTTTCTTCAATTTTCTCAAAGCTTCAATCTACTCCCTCGTTTAATAATTTCAAAGATATGAGATGATGATGATAAATTTTACGTGTTGAAATCCGATTAAGGATCGATTGTGACTGAATAATAACTAATGAGCCTAATTAATACAAGCCTTAATTTCAACAATGTCGTTATGGGACACCATGACTCCCCGTTTTCACTTTTCTAGCCTAACTAATCATAACTACTTCAAAGACACCCTAAAAGGATATATAATCTGAAAAACCCTACAAAATAAACGAAAGGGAAGAAATTAAGAAAGAACAACAATGCTTACGGAAGAGGACATATACACACACGTATATATATATTATATACACACACACACATATATACATATATATGTACACAGAGATATACATAGATCTATTCAAACTTGTAGAGCATATATAATATTTTCATGTTTAATAGCTGTTAATCCATCTGAATTATCGATAATGATGATTTAAATTAATTACCAGGACGAAAAGGTGAAAAGGCTGCCCTGATCAGCTCCCAAAATACCTATGCATGCAAAGAAGGCTTTATGTAGGCCAGAAAATGGTTTTAGCCCAATAATTAAAGCCCATAATGCTCTCTTTTATGGGGGAAAGCCCAATGAAATAAATGGGTCCAAAAATGGCAAACTCGAAGTCGAACGAAACTGTGTGCATATCCTTCGACCAGAAAAATAAAATAAAATGAAGGGTTTAGCTATATATATATATATATAAAAGCCCTGGCCGTTATTATTATTATTTTTTTCGATTGCAAGGAAGGTCATGGGCTTAATACATAAATTTTAAATATTTAATAAAAGACCACGAATAGTTTTACTGGATATCGAACCTAAGACTTCTTAGTCACCAGGTGAGAGGTGCACCACTGTGCTATTCACTCTTTTGATCCCTGGTCGTTATTATCAATATATATTGGCAGGAACAATCTTTTTTTAGTATGAAAATTCACCCCTTATCGGTTTGGTTTGATATCAGTATCAGCATGATATCACTTTTTTTTGTTAATTTAAACAAAACTTAAATGACGTATAGTTATATATGGCACGTGATAAGAGCGTAAGTAAGTTGAGGCATTTCGTAAATTGTTCGAGCTCGAGCTAATGTGCATGCCCTACCTTGATTGGACCTAGCCCGAAAAGCTAGAACTCTAGCCGCTCGACTCGCCCAAGAGTCAGCTTGAGCTCGGCTCTTGAGGCTCGGCCCGAGCTTGAGCTCAAGCTTTCACGTATGAGTTGAGCTCGAGCCTCTTGTGTTCGGACTCGACTCGGCTTGATTGCTCTACAACGTGGCACGTAAGGATTGGTCGAGTTTTCTTTATTAAAAATCATCTTGGAAAATTTTAAAAGGAAAGAAGGAAAAAAAAAACTCTAACGTGGAAGAAGAACAGGGGAGTTGGCTATTTCCCCTTGTCTTCATCATCCTTCCAATTCATTTATTTCATTCCCTCTCAAAGTAGAAACTTCAAAAGAAAAAAAAAAAAACTGATTCATTCCTTTCTGGGAAAATGTCAGGTCCCCAGTGCTTCGAGAACCCACCAACTATTCCCACTGGAGCCGGAGATGGGACGGTCGATGACTTCGCCGGTCTTAAGACTTACATCACTGGTCCTTCCGATTCCCAGCTCGCCATCCTCTTCATATCCGATGCTTTCGGTGAGTCGGAAGCGTTACCAGTCATCGATCTTCTTCGGCAACTCCTCTACTCGTTCAGTACTGTTGTTCGATCATACTTACTTTCTCTGCCTGTACATGTTTCTGCTGTAAGTTGATTGTATTCTTTTCCCTATGCGTCTCGCAGGTTATGAAGCGCCGAATCTCAGGTATGATTTAGTTGGAGGGGGAGGGGTTTGGAAGGCTATGAAATTCTAAGGAGGGAAAGGTTTTGAGAGGGGTATGGAGAGGTCGCGAAACCCTTTTTCGGATAGAACTAATTAAAGGGTGATGAGGGGTTTGACTCGATTCGATTTGTTATTTCGGAGTTGTTTCGGGCCCGAAATGTTAAATTTGTTATCTTTTCATGAAGAAATGTCTGATAACCTCCTAAACCTCCCAGTTTGGAGGTTTAGGAATTGTGATCTTGGTGTTTCAAACCCCTGCAAGAACCTTATAAAAATTTGCCAAATAAGGTCTTTGGAGTGGTTTTGTAACACTTCCATACCCCTTCCCGTCCAAAACTCCCCTGAACCACTCAATCCAAACATAGGAAAAACCCGGGGCATGATTCCTGCGATGGCATGATATATTCTGCTTCTCCGATTTATCATTTATCGGCAGTACCTGTCGTTCCCTTATCAGTGCCATCCCACTATCTGTATGTTGTTTGAGTTTTGGACCGAACAGTTTGGTTGTCATGTCACTGATCACGGTTCATTAGCAATAGGACCTTCTCAACTCACGAAGTTTCTTGTTGCAGACATTTACTTGCTAGCAGTGAGCATATAACTGAAGCTCTTTCGATATTGTAACAGGAAACTTGCAGATAAAGTTGCGGCAGCTGGATACTTAGTAGTAGTCCCCGATTTCTTGTACGGTGACCCTGTCGACCTGAATAAACCTGACTTTAGTGTAGAAGCATGGCTAAAACTGCACAGCCCGGTAAATCTCTTTGCTCCACAGCTTGAAACCTTAGTTGATTTTACGAGAAAGAATTGCATGAGACTCGCAAAGTAAGCATTATGCTCACTGAAAGCTTGTTAGTTTGGACATCAAGTCGGAGAAAGAAATGACCGACCCCGAGTTTATGCAGAATGTTATTTAAGTACTATGTTCATCCACTTCTGTTCTGTCCCATAAGTCAAAACACCGCCATCCATTTCGGTCTGACGTAGTTCCAGCATGATCTTTGGGTTTCTATCAGTTTATTAAGCTTTTATGATAACACATATAGGTTTAGAGGTTGTTTGAAACAAAGCCCTGATTTTTCATTTAATTCTAAAATTTCCAACGAACTCTGAATTTTGGATGTCATTTGAACTCTTCTTTTAGGATAAAGGATGCGAAGATGCGAAGCTAGTGATCGCAGCTTTGAAAGCTAAAGGTGTTTGTGCGATAGGTGTTGCTGGGTTTTGCTGGGGAGGTAACAATAAATCTCTTATGTAATCGGTCTTCGGGAACGCTTCAGCTGAATTCTCAAAAAATGGCAGGAAATGAACTACTCCTAATAACTTGGGAGTTTTTACTAGCTAGCTCGAGTCATAGTAATGTTCTCAACCGGCCTCTTGTTTCAGGGATGGTGTTGGCGAAATTGGCAAGTTCTGATGACATTCGAGCAGCGGTTATTTTGCATCCCGGAAAAATTACCAAAGATGAAATTGAAGGTAAGCTGAGTTCGGTTGCTGCCGAACATCCTCAGAAACCAATAAGCATATTGTGGGATCATGAGACATTGTCAAGAAGTAGCAGCCAATGCAATGATTTCCAGACCGAACCAAGCATGGTCTAGTTTTATCATTGCAAGTAACTAAGCTCAGGTTTTCTGGTTGGTTTGTTAGCTGTCAAGATCCCGACTGCTATCCTCGGGGCAGAGAACGATCACATTGTCCCGCCAGAAGAGCTCGAAAAATTAGGAGAGATTTTGTCAGCCAAATCCGAGGTAGGTTGAGAGTTACTCGTTCCACTAAGACTTCCATGTTCGGCATTCGCTCAGGAAAACTTTCATAGTCCCTGGATGAAGAACTATATGATTGCTGGGAATTGTGGATGCAGCTTGAGAGTTACGTCAAGATTTTCCCTGGGGTCTCACACGGGTGGTCGGTGAGGTACAAGCTCGAGGATGAATCGGCTGTCAGGAGCGCAGAGGAGGCCCATCTAGACATGTTGGATTGGTTCCAGAAGCATGTGAAGTGAAAGCAAAGCACCGCTGCAAAAATAAGGAAAAGGCGATTGATTCACGGACTGGTTTATGTAACCTAAGACTAAGAGGAACTATATGAGGTCTAGGATTTGAAATTGAAGGTCATCCTCTCATGTTGTTGTACGATTATGGACTGCGACTTAAAAGTTTGAAGATAATAAGATTTACCACCCGATCGTCTGACCAGAAAAAGTACATAAAAACTTGAGGTTTTGATTGTACGTGTTTTCTAAATAAATTAGTTGGAATATATATAGAAGTTGATTCAGGACCCCATGTATGTTAATGGTGATGTTATAGCCCACTGAATCAACCCGATGGTAAACTAGAAATTGCGCAAGTCCAAGGTCAATAAGTCCAACAAAGGCAAGTAGTTCGGCGTTTGTTTCTCTTAAATAAGATTTCATATTCGATTTTTGTGAACGGAGAAAATCACGTTGAGAGTGCTCTTTTTAGTGAGCTGATCTAGCTCGAATTCACTAATTGAAACCCGTTCGAAATTCGTTGGACTTCCAACACTCGCCAAAAACACTCCAATGCCGAATCCTTAGCAGGGTCCCTCCAGACCTTCGGGAGCGTGGAATCAGCACTTGGAGACGGGCTCTGTCGTCGGTCATGCATCCACGAAAAGGGTCGGGAAAGGTCCAGCTAAGGCATCCGATAAATTCGATTCGACAACCGACCTTGGACCTTGAGCATGACGACCGTGCAAGTACAGAGCGTTTCATGTTCGGCATTTGAAAACACGATTCTTTTTTCTGTCAAGAGCTTCATAACTGTCCATGACTCGCCATTTTCTTTTACCCCTTACTCATCGTCGGATAGATAGTCGAGCGTGAGCGAACTGAACGAAACGAGCAACCGCGGAAAACGATCAGAACTGCACGTGAAAAATATGACGCGCACGCACCAAACTTTAGCCTGGATATTCGAATGAACTGCCAATTCAGACATTGGAGTTTACAATTACAAATATTGTTCAAATTATCTTGGAGAAAGAACAAGGACACAACACTGGGGCGGTCGGAATCACAACCTGCGAATTTGTGCCCATTTGTCGTTTTATGACGCATGGGGTGACGCCATTACAAATCCAAATCGTCCCAACCAAGAAGGGAGGAACAAGAAAATGACATTGATTTGATGTGTCCTTCCCTTTTATATATAAACTCTCATTTCCCCTCTCATTAGGAAATCAAAGAATCAGTGAAGAGCAGTCAACCATCTCCACCAAATCAGTCAACCGATTCCTGGGGGAAAAAAAAAAAAAAATGTCAGGCCCTCAGTGCTTTGAGCACCCACCAAGCCTCTCGACTGGAGCTGGAGCAGGGATAGTTGAGGAGCTTGCGGGGCTGAAGACTTACACCACCGGCCCTTCTGATTCCGAGCTCGCGGTCGTCCTCATTGCCGATGTTTTCGGTGAGTCGGTCGGAAGTTTTACCCCGCCATCCATCAATTTTCTCTCTTTCGGTAGCTTCTCTGCTCGTTCAATGCTGTTGTTTAATCTTTACTCTTCTGAAACCTTCTTTCAGGTTACGAAGCGCCGAACCTGAGGTATGATTCCTGCGAGGAAAGGGTTCTGCTTGATTAACGACGAATCTGTCACGATATTTTCGTTGACAAGATGTATGTTCTTGCGGTTAGTCATGACTGGAGCTCTTTTGATGTGAAGGAAACTTGCGGACAAAGTCGCAGCGGCCGGATTCTTAGTCGTGGTTCCCGATTTCTTGTACGGGGACCCTGTAGACCTGAGTAAACCTAACTTCGATCGCGAGGCGTGGCGAAAACTGCATAGCCCGGTAAGTCTCTTCAATGATTGTCGGCCTTGACATCAGTAAGGTTTAAAGGCTGTTCAAAGGTTAGATTTGGTCCTTTGTTCTAACCAAAATCCGACATATACCAGAAATTAGAACCTTTTATGTACATACATCTTTCAGGATAAAGGATATGAAGATGCGAAGCCAGTGATTGCCGCCCTAAAGGCCAAAGGCGTGCGAGCGATAGGCGCTGCCGGGTTCTGTTGGGGAGGTAACAGTGACGATCTCGAATCCTATCTATCTACCAGGATGCTTCGGCAGGAAAATAAATAACCCCTACCTCGGGAGCTGTTACGAGCTCGGGCCGTATTGAGTTTGCATTGGCTTCATTTTTCAGGGAAGGTGCTGGTGAAATTGGCTAGCAGTAATGACATTCAGGCAGCTGTTATTTTACATCCTGGAAAAATAACCGAAGATGAAATCGACGGTAAGCCAACTCCCCTTTGCCGTCAAACATTTCTCTGAAGCTAACAAGTCAAGAGAAGTTCTGAAAACGGGTAGTAGGGAAAGGCATTCATTTTTAGACCAAAGCACTACACTACAGACTAAATACGGAGATGTTTGTAATTTTATCCTCACGAGTAACTTTTACTTTGTTACACTGATTTTTTCGTCAGCTGTCAAGATCCCAATCGCCTTCCTCGGGGCCGAGATCGACCACGCTTCCCCTCCAGAGGAGCTGAAAAAGTTTGGAGAGATTTTGTCAGCTAAATCTGAGGTAAGTGAAAGTTGATCATTCCACAAGTTCAATGCTTTTGTTCCTTCGATTGGGAATAATTTCACAACCCCTGCATGAAGGATTATAATCACTGGAAATATTAAATGCAGTTTGAGAGTTACGTCAAGATTTTCCCTGGGGTCTCGCATGGCTGGTCGGTGAGGTACAATCTCGAGGATGAATCGGCGGTCAAGAGCGCCGAGGAGGCCCACAGAGACATGTTGGATTGGTTCCTGAAGCATGTGAAGTAAAAGAAAAGCACCGCCTTATAAATCAGGAAAAAAGACTTACGGCCAAATTTATGTCTCTTAAAGTAACAGCTATGGGTGAGGTGTAGGCATTGAACCAAATAATATCTCCCGTGTTGTATTTGAACCGAAATAGCAACTCCACCTCAATGCTTCCATCGTGTCGGTTGGATACCGAGTAGCATTGTTTCACAACACGGAAATCTTTACTGCAATGCTGGAGTTCCCAGCTCCTCTGCCCTTAAGCCTGCAAAAGTTTGGATAACACTGCATTCTGCAACAACCCAACAAAGTTCATATTTGCCTCGTCTGAGGGAAATATTTTCTCAAAAGATCAGGGTAGATGAACTCGAACGGAGCTAGGTAAAGGCTCCGACTAGAACTTTCTCAGAGCAAAGAAGTGAGAGAAAGAACCACCGCCATGGTTGTGGCCAATCTTCCAAGCCACCACCAGGATACCGACATGGGAAACTGAAGGGACCTGAGAACCCATCCATGGCTGCAAGGAACTCCTCATAGACCCTGCAGTTGGATTATCTAAATTTTCCTGCAGTCGGTCTATGAGGGGGGGTGCCTTGCAACAGTGAAAAGCAGTCCAGTCTCTAGCTCGCCGGTCACTGAGCAACAATGAATATCAGAAAAAGGAACTTCAGGAGATGACGAGAGAGAAAACCATCGAAAGAATGCTGGAACTCAAAATCCTAACGACGCAGAAGAATTGAGGCAGGATATGGAAACACATGTAAACGGGCCGTTATGAATCCCGGTTACCAACCCACACTGAATCCGAATCACTCGAAAATCACTAAAGATGAACAACTTGAAGTAATTGAGGCTCAGATTTTCCTTTTATCTTGGAACTGGAGAAAGCCCCCGTCACGGCTGCCACAATGAACATTTTGGTAATCATAAGTTCATTTCACAAATAATAATTTTTTTGGGCCAACAAATTTGAAGAAAGTCTTATATGTAACCGGTATACCCCGCGGCATGTATCACAAGCCAATAAGGGTTAACCAACATTTGACGTGGAATGGTACACTCAATGAACTACATAAACACATATACAATTGCTCTCCTTCCTTGTTCATGCTGCTGTTTGTAGTTCTTTCTGCATGCCAGAGAAATATGTGAAATTCCAAAAGCCATTTTCTTTTTCAAATACCAGCTCCAGCTATAAATCGGAGAAGGCTGCGATTGAGGGCTTCTCCAATAGCAGAACCTCATTTTTACTCTTGTGATTTGCATAAAGAACTCAGCATCCGTCAACATGGTTCCGGAATGATTTAAATCGCATAACAGCCTTCATTCTGGCTGCCAAGAAACAGTAATTCTCAGTTAGAAGGACTCAGTAACTCGGATTCTGATTTTGATCACACAGCTCTAAGGAGCCCTACCATGCTGCAGCCACGGTGCCGAACAGCAGATGGCTCTCTATGCCTTCCAAATTCTTCTTTCAAACATCTGCACAACATAATTTCAACTGCCCTTCTATTTTCAGGAGGATCTGGAAATGCCACACGTAGTATAAGTTACATAAAATGGCATGCCAAGTGCTCTCACATAGTTTAGGTTACATAAAATGGCATGCCGTAATGCATATATGATTACTTTTTGACTTTTGATACCCAGAAAATCAAAGTTAGAATATTAGGAAAGAGAGAAATGAGTACTAAAGCTATTCTTAATAGTACAGATAGAGACTGTTCTTATTCTAGTAGCTTTTTCATTCATCTCCTCACCAGAAAATCTAATGAAATTTTTGAGATCGAGGTTTTGAAAAACAAATTCTTGAGAAACCATGCTCCGAACTTTTAACAGTCGACTGAGGCTCAAATTTGCAACTGATCATCAGACACATCAAAAGGAACCTGTCCTGGCTGCAGCCTTTTGGAGCCGCCATGCCGAGCAAGACAAGCCCCTGTGCAACGGAAATATTCCCACCTCTTTGTCTAAAAATGTTCATTGCCCGTTCATTTTTCCAGTCTTACACCTGAAGCATCAGCTTCTAGTTTCTCTCAGGTAATGGAGATGATAAGAAGTCGATGATGATTATGATGACAATCACTGCAGAGGCATCTATAGCTTCTGATTGTAGCTGCTGATGCTGTTCTTCTAGTGATCGGACAAACTGAATAAGTCAAGAAAGATCAGAAAGCTTCGATAAATCATCAGGTGTGCTGTTAAGACAGGGAAGGCTGTTGTCAAAGGCGAGGGGGAGTCTCATTCTGAAACTAGTGACTCAAAAACTTCCCCATAAGAAACATTGCGAGCGAGTTTACATGCGCTGTGGATCAACAAAAAGGTAACATTTCAGTTACCGAGGCATCATATGATTTCCCTTCTCCCTCCCCCAACATCCGGCTGCAGCTACCGCCGCTACCCTGAGCCACCATGTCAAGCTAGGGATGGCTGTATTGCCTGAACTTCATTGACTAGGTCACAAATCTACAAATTACAGAACCGCAAAAAATTGAAAATTGTCATCTCTCTCACCTCATCTAGAAAATTTAGACTACAGGCGCAAAGGCAGAAGAAGTTGCATCAACAGCGATCGCCAAAATTAAGCAGGCCCTGGGATATAGAGCGTAAGTGCGCTTTTCATATCACTCATGGTGGATGAGCTCATGCCATATCCAACCTAAGGTTCAGCTAGTCCAGACGCAGACTCTGGATCAACCTTGGTCGGTCTAGCGAAGAGCTTCATCTAGAAAACCTTCAAAGGACACTCAGATATATTATCAAACCAGATAACAACAGCAGACCAAAAATTTGCACAGGATCAACTAAAATTAAAACCATGAATCCAGCAAGCTTCAACGTTGAATGAATCCAAGCAAAACAAGAAGCAGCATGAAAGGCGGTTGGCTCAGATTCCCCTTCAATCAGGCAAACTGAGAGAAGCCCACATTGGCTCTGGCTTTACTAAGCCACCACAGGCAGCTCTCCGAACTTACAATGTTCGAATATTCATTCTTAAACAGACAAGTTGAAGAAGAAAAACTCAGAAACCTCAAGGAGGCACTTCAGTAATTCATATTGCTCCCTTCCTTTGGGCCAAACAAGGGGAATCTCTAATTACCAAGGCTCAGATTTGATATTTATCAGACAAACTGAAGGAAGCCTGTCATATCTGCTGCTTAACTGAGTGCTGCCACGCCAAGCAAGAGGCGGTCCTTTCTGCCTGTAAAACATGCGAACAAATCCGCACTGCCTCTTCACTTTCATCACAGAATGCAGCAGCATATGCTTAAGTATATAGTACATTTGGGGAGCTTCGGCTACATGGCATACATGCTGAGGCTCTCTGCACAGTTGGCTGCCCAAACTGTGGCTAGTGGCTAAACCGACGTTATGAAGCAATAATTTCTCAAAATTTAAATGCCTCAGTGATCTCAGTTGTACCAGTCATCACGTTCCCCTCTACTGAGTAGAGTATGAGGATGACATCAATGATGCAGACCAATGTTTTAACAGAAGCATCTCCTGCAAAAGTATGATACGTAAGAATAATATTTTAGAACTATTTTCATTGGTAATGACAGTTTTAGATCAAACAGAAGGATGACATTAACCCTTCCATTGAAATATCAAGGATGACAGTACGACCTGTCAAGGTAGAGAAAGAGGTTTGCTTAAACAGCTAAAGCTTGATGCCTGAACTTGGACTTTTTACTAAATAAATTATGACCTCAGTTTTATCATGATTGCTGTTTTCTCTAAATTTGTTCAAGTCTTGCTATAAACACAAACAACAAAATTTGCAAATTCGGAAGGAGAAATATGGGGGTTTGGCTTTGTATAATACCATGAATCATAGATATAAAATGGATTGCAAATTTGTTGAATTTCAAGCCTTCACAAGATTTCTAAGATGAAATGAAATAGCAATGGTATATGGACAAAGAATATCTAAAAGTGAATGCAGACCTGGCTCCATCACGGCCGCCATGCCAAGCTACAGCCACTTTGCCTACAAATTTTCCAACCTTTTCTTTTCCACTGCCCCTTCATATCTTTAAATCTTTCACCTGGAGCATCAGCTTCTAGTTTCTGCAGGGCAGTAAGATGATAATGAAGTGATGATCAATGTTGAAGAGGCATTTTTAAGGGGGCTCAGTGGAAAGAGGGTTGTATCATGAGGGAAGCAAGGACAACCTCTTTCAAATATGCAACATGGATTCCGGCATGCAATTTAGTTGGACTCTCGTTTTGACACAATAGTCCCATTTACTACAAGTATCTTCTTCTAGCTTCTACTTGTATTGTTCCTCCAGTCTCTGGTGACCAGAAAAACTGATGTATCTTGACAACCAAATTTAAGAAATCATCAGTTCCAACTTCTGATTAAAAAAGAAAAATTAAGGAGCCCCACATGGCTGCAGCTATTCAAGCCACCATGCAAAGCTAGGGATGATTGTCTGTGCCAGAAATTACAACATACCAGATATCTATAAATGACAAACCCTATAAGGAAAATTGTCGCCATGTTTCACTTCACCTGGCAAATGACAGAATGCCTGCAAGGACGGAAGAAGCATTGCAAATCAGAGATTGCTGAGAATGATAAGTGACAGCAGAAGAGATTTAAGCAGTTAAGTGCAAAGTTCAGCAGCCACAAAGCAACAACCAGAAGCAGCACAGAGAAACTCAGGCATTAGCAGGGAGAAGAGAGCCAGCTTAAAAAGGGGCTGGGAATTGAAAATCTTAGAGATAGGTAGAAATACTGAGGCAGGCCATAGGATGAAAATGTCCATGGGCTTTTAAAAAGATTCAAGTGGGGCAAGCTCCCGCTGGTACTAACATAGATATGGCCAGTCAACGTCTTGACTTTGGATATCTACATCAAGCACAGAGCCTGATACAAATATGTAACATGTCAACAAAAGCAAACATTCTCACTTCCCCTCCAACACCGTTAACACTTGCACAGAAACATCTTGAAGAAAAAGAGCATGAAAGAAAGAATTGGCTAAAAAAAATGGTAAAATCCAGAGGAAGCAAAGAACAGGGCTGCAGCTCACTCTAAGAGCCGCCACGCCAAGATCAACCCTTCCAGCATTTTGTTTTATGGGATACTAGGCTGCATGCACTGAAGCAGCAAAAAGCTCCTCTTGTTCTTCGGAATTATCATCACAGCCTTGTTGCATTTCGGATGTCGCGTCGGAGACCAGATAACTATTAGCAGAAGAACTGCTGTAAGTTCCACGACCAAACCGTGCCTCAATCAATTTCCTCATCATTGCGTAGAGAGAGAGAGAGATTTGAAGAAACAAATCTTGTCCGTATAACCTTTGCTATTTCATATCATCTTGATCTCCCTTCCCAGAAAAGCTGGTGAAAGTTTGAAATTCGAGGTTTTGGTAAAACAAATTTTCAAGAAATCACAGATCTGAATTTTCAGCAGTTGACTGAGGCTCAGATTTGCAACTAATCATCAGTCATCTAAAGCGAATGCAGACCTGGCTGCAGCCCTTCACGGCCACCACGCCAAGCAACAGACAGTTCACTTTGCCTGCAAATTTTCTGACCTTTTCCTTTTCCACACTCTACATGTTAGAGCCTGTTGGATTACAAAAAAAATTTTTAACTCTACTCCACTCACCATCAATTCAACAACACAATTATTACTAACCCTTTTTCTTCAATTTTTTTAACCATTCAATTCAATTTTTAATACTAAATTCTCTCGACTATTCATTATTTTTTCCGCAATTCAACAACACAATCATTACTTTCTCTCAAATATTCATTACTTTTTCACACTTTTTCTTATAATTCAACAACACAATCATTACAAACCAATTAAAACCAAAACTCAACTCTAAAATCAAACACAACCTTAAATCTTTCACCTGAAGCATCAGCTTCTAGTTTCTGCAGGGCAGTAAAATGATAATGAAGTGATCATCAATGTAGCAGAGGCATTTCTAAAGGGGCTCAGCGCAAAGAGAGTTCTATCATGATGGATTCAAATATACATGGATTCTGGCATGCAATTTAGTTGGACTCTCCTTTTGATACGATAGTTCCATTTAGTACAAGGAAGTATCTTCTTCTAGCTTCTACTTGTATTGCTCCTCCAGTCTATGGTGACCAGAAAAACTGATAGATCTTGAAAACCAAATCGGGAAGAAATCATCAGCGCCAACTGTTGATCAAAGAAAGTTGATTTTAGTGGCTACCATTTTCAGAATGTAGCATTGCCTAGTTAGTCTATGCCAGCAAAGAGTAGCGCTCGGTTACAGAGGCTTATATTCAACTTCTGATTAAGAAAAATAAGGAGCCCCACATGGCTGCAGCTATTCAAGCCACCATGCCAAGCTAGGGATGATTGTCTGTGCCAGAAATCACTAATTAGGCCAGATATTTATAAATGATAAATCCTTTAATGAAAATAATCACTTCCTCACTTCACCTGGCAAATGACAGAATGCCTGCAAAGGCAGAAGAAGTTGCATTGCAAATCAGAGATTGCCGAGAATGATAAGAGACAGAAGAAGAGGTTTAAGCCGTCAAGTATTAAGTTCAGTAGCCACCAAGCAACAACGTGAAGCAGCACAGAAACTTAAGGACATTAGCAGAGAGAAGAGAGCCAGTTTGAGAGAAGGGGGGGGGGGGGGGGGGGGTGGGAGAAGAGGCAGGGCTTAACATTCTACAGAGAGGTAGATCTGGTGAAATACGAAAAAACAAAATAGTTTTTCCCTTATCAGATAGATCTGGTGAAATATCAAAATGAGTAGGTTTTCACAAAACAAATTTTAAACAAATCGCCGATCTTGTATCTCTCAATAGTCAACTGAGGCTCAGATTTTCATCTGATCATCAGCCATATGAAGAAACCCTGCACTGGCTGCAGCTTTTAGAGCCACCATGCCAAGCTATGCACAGTTCTTTGTGACTGCAAAACATTTCAAACTTTCCTTCTCCACAAATCCTCATCGCCCCTTCTTATTCCTTAATCTTTTGCCTTAAGCATCAACTTCTAGTTCATGCATGTTTCTTAATAAGGCTAGGTTGGGGAGTGTTGTTGCCGAAGGAAACGTACTAATGCACAATAGCCAAAATTTGTATGTAGAAGACTGATACTTACTGATACTTGGATCACTAATTCAACTCGAAAACCAAACGCAAGCTAACATTCCCACTGAGATAAGATTACCACTTTTGAAATCACTGGTAATGCTCATTATCATTTTTGGTATGGACTGGTAATGTCATACATTACTAGTAATCTTGCTAGTACTCTAAGATAGTCACTCCCCCTTGCTGGGAAAGCATATTACCAGCTTCTCTAGGAGCAAAGCTGCATCCTTCCGCCATTAATAGAGGAAAAAAACCAATTGCATTATAGCACTTCTCCATATTCAGTACTACCTACCACTGCTGTTGCTGCTGGTACCGCCATTCAAGTACAGAGCTCCCCTCAGAAATATAATCATCATTATGGCAGTAGCCATGGTCATCGTATGCCTGATGAAAAGTAACTTCTGTCATCGGGGATAGCGAGCATTGAAATGTCAAAGCTTAAGAAATCAAGAGTCCTAGGATACATCAGCTAAGCTAGCAACCAGAGAAGGGCAAACTCGATGCAAGCAAAATTCCACCAGCTTCTCTAGGAGCAAAGCCGCAGCTTTCAACCAGTCATAGAGGAGTAAACAAATATATTATGATTCTGCTTCAAGGTGCCGAACCTGCAGTTTCTTGCCTCACTTAAAAGCAGCAAAAGGAGGTTCATATCGAAAGAGGCGTATCCAAGCAAATTGTTAGGCCTTTCGAAGATTCCTGCCTGTTCACAGGCAAAGAGAGGACTCCACAATGGAACCCCGCCATGGCTGCGATACACACCGGAATCGCCGAGCCAAGATACGGACAGTTCTCGAGAATTTTCCCTCAAATATCGATATTTCATTCAGACAATCATTACAATAGCCCTGAACCTCAGTATATTGATTTCGCCGGTGGGCAACCACAGTTGCCCTCAAGACTTGTCTGTCTGTCTGTCTGTCTGTCTATCTATCTATCTATCTATCTATCATTTTGCATGTCCGCACCTATAAAAAGCTGCGGGGGCAACCAAACGACCCCATAAGGTGAACGGATAAAATTAGGGCTTTTCCTCGAGGCTCAATCGGAGAGGCTCAGCGATCAAAATTAGGGTTTTCCTTTTCTGTTCTTTCGGGCAAATAGAAAGAACCAGCGGTAGGTAGCCCCGCCATGGCTGCAGCTCACTCTAAGAGCCGCCACGCCAAGATTAACTTGCCCGGCATTCTAGTTTTGTGGGACACAAGGCTGCATGCACCTGGAGCAGCAAAAAGGGTCCTCTTCCTCTTCGCCATTATCATCATCACAGCCTCAGTCGCATTTCGGATCTCGCGTCGGAGACCGGAGAACTATTAGCAGAAGAACTGCTGCAAGTTCCACGGCCAAAAAAGCCTCGATCAATTACCTCATCATAGGAGAGAGAGAGTGTGTGCGTGCGCGTGTACGCGTCTCGCATTCTGAGGAAAAAAGGGTGGGGTTCCGATTATCAGCTTTCATTCAATCGGAGAGGGGAGGAAGGTCGGCCTCTGGTCACCGACCGCGTGCCTCTCCGTGGCGTATCATCAGAGTCGACAAGTCGAGTAATAATCCACATCCGAAATTTTTAGAGTGCGCAATAATTGTATTGTTAAATTATGAAAAAATAATAAATAGTTAAAAAAATTTAATATTAAAAATTAAATTGAATGGTTAAAAAATTTTAAAAATGAAAAAAAAGTAATGATTGTGATGTTGAATTGAAAATGAGTGGAGTGTAGTTGAGTTGAATTAAAAAATTTTTAAAAAACAAACACACCCTTAAGGTTTAATATCACGATATTTTAAAAATTTTCAATGCTATTAATTTCATCATTCAACACGATATTTTAAAATTATTTCACGACATAGTATAACAAGTAATAATTTCACTAAATAGCACAAAATTGTGAAATTGCTTCACCATATAGCACAATAAAAGGGCAAAAAATTAACAACGTGCTCCGTGATGAAAAAATTTCAAAATTTTGTGCTCTGTGGTAAAAGTATTACTTGTCGTGCTATGTCGTGAAAAAAATTGAAAATATCGCGTTGAATGGTGAAATTAATATGATACGTATTATGTGGTGAATTTTTTCAAAATATTGTGTTATACGGTGATATTAACCTAATTTTTAAAGAAAAAGACCTTGGGGTGATCAATTTTTTTTCTCGAAGGGGTAATCAATCTGGAGCTTATCCAATCCAAGGGCGGAACAGGTCCAGGAAACATAATTGATTACAAAATAAACATAGTCGTCTGGAGTAAAGTGCAGTCGACTATGTTTTATTTTCAGTCGACTTTATTATCCTAGACTGGCTCCGCCCCGAGACTTGATAAATTTCCCAATCGAGTATTAGTTATCAATATCAAGAGAGGCTTTAGCAAACCACGACGGTATCATAACGTCGGCGTGCTAAGTCGTTAGATCTGACCCTTAAATCCTGGCCATTGATGCTTTCTACCATATCAGTAGACAGTAGATAGCTCCGTTTGGTTTCGCAGTTAAAATCACAAAAATTTTAACTTTAACTTTAACTCAACACACTACACAACAAAAATATACATTTCTCAAGTCAAATATTTTAACTTTAACTTTAACTCAACACACTATACAATCATTTGTACTTTTCCACAATCAACATCAAAATTACTTTAACTCTAAAACCAAACGCACCATTAATATTTATTATTTTTAACTTAATTGACCTATGAAACTTCTTGAATAAGCCACCTATAAAAAAAAATTAAAACCTACCGAAAAAGAAAAAAAACTTCTTGAATAAGCCTAAAAATAAAAAAAAAACGTTGGAAAGGAAAGAAGGTAGTGTTTGTTCGACGACGGTCTCTCGTGTGCTCTCTCTTCGTCATCTCACTAATCAGTGGACATACATGCTCTCGGCTTTTCAATCTTTTGTGTCAGCTTCCATAATCCATAGTGCAGTATTCCTCACTTTCGTCTTCCATGGAGAAAGTCTAGGTTATGTAGTTGTACGGTGGTGTATGGATCGGTCGGTGAAAGTTGAAAATTTGGAAGCATCTAAAAGTATGTATCGCAAGCATGATAGTTTTAATTTTTAATTTCCTTTGATTATTGTATTAGGGTTTAATGATGCGTATGGATTTGGTTATGTAGTAGTTGGGGTTTAATGAAATTATAGCCCTAGATTGAATCTACTTTACCTCAATTTTCTTTTTTTGAAAAATTATACATTTCGTACTTTAAATTTGAATACTTTCTCTATCTTCGTCATTTTTCTAATTTTTTTTATCGTTTAAATCATCTATCTTTGAATAATTTTTTTTATTTCATTCCTTTTCCTTTTTCTTGATTCATTTTCATCTAATACCTTTAATGACTTTTCTATTTTAGTCATTTTATTAATTTTTTTATTAGAGAAGATTTTAACTTTGGTCCTTAACCTTTTAAAGTTATTTTTTATCCTAATTTTTTTATTTTGTACATTTTTTCTTAATATTGGATGTTTGGTTTCTTATACTTTTACCCTCAAATTCCCATAAAATGCCCACACGGCATTTTTAAATCTAAAAAGACTATTATTTTAATTTCAAAAATATTTCAAAAACAAAATATATCAAAATAGTAACACAAAAATTGTGAACCTATTCAAGAGAATAAGCAGGGTCGAGAGTTTAGGTTGTCGATAATCTCGATAGGGACAACGTCAATAAAAACGAATTACGAGTAAAGAAATGAAAAAAATATAGAAAAAATAAAAACGATCATGGTTCGATAGCCACGAACCACACCTATAAGGTTGGTAGTAACACACTATGTAAGGACATGATAAATCTTGATGTAACGAATTATGTCGCAAAGTGTAATCGTGAATGGAAGTATAAGCCTAAGATGACCTCTTCTAAAGTGGTGGTGTTGGACTTCATCCCCTACCGACCGCCTCTCCCTCTCGATTTACCGTTAACCCTCTCAAAGTATAATTCGATCGATTTTTTTTTTGGATTTAAAATAATAAACTTTTTATAAAATTCAAAATGTCGCGTGGGCATTTTTATGGGAATTTGAGGGGTAGAAATATAAGAAACAAAATGTTTAATATTAAGAAAAAATTGAACAAAAAATGAATTAGAATAAAATAATAACTTTAAAAAGTTAAGGACCAAAACTAAAATCTTCTCTAATAAAAAATAAAAAATCTAATAAAATGACGAAAATAAAAAAAGTAATTAAAAATATTGGATGAAAACAAACCTAAAAAATGGAAAAGGACTGAAAGAATCAAAGGTATAGGATCTAAACGATAAAAAAATTAAAAAGGATAAAAATAGAAAGCATCCAAATCTAGAGGACCAAAGTATAGTTTTTCAATGTTTATATTAGTTATTTTCATTTAATCTCTCTCTATATATATATTAAAACAAAACATGAGCCGAATTCTCACACCATCACATTATAAAAAATAAAAAACGGAGTTTTCGCTTTACCACGTCATCACTTATGTATTAATAAATTTTTTTAAGAATATAAACCAGAATATATATCAATTCTTACAAACATATATAAATATATTACATGGCCATATAAGTAGAAAGGACATTCAAAACAAATACATATACATATATATATTGATTCTTTGCATAGATATAAGTAGAAAGGAAGATCCAGCCAATATCGATATATTCGGTGAATTTCATATTAACGGAATATACGTATATATATTCAATAATATACATGAGATTATAAAAAAAGAAAATAACATAAGTGCAAACCACAATATATATATATATATATCAGATAATATTGCCTTTATAAATAAATTAAAAAATATATATATATATATATATATATGTATATGTATATACATGTATATATATGGGGAAACAAAGAGGGAAGGCAGAACAATTCCACCGAAAAAAAGGGGAAGGCATAAGACAAACTTATATATAATTCTATATTTTATGTATAATCTTAAACCTCTTCTTTTCTTTTTTTCTTTAATTTTTTTATTTTTCTTGGTTGAACTTTGACTCGCTGAATGAACTTTTTAATGCAAATTTGAAATTGATGGCGACTCTAACCCCACCCCCGTGGTCAAGCTCACCCTCAAGTCCCAGCCAATTCGAGGCTAGGGCCGCCTACCCTTGTGGTCAGTGGCATCTCTGTGGGTGCGATTGACCTCTTGGGTGCAGTCAACCACCGAGTGTGGGGTCGAGATTGTTGATTTGTGGCCCCAGCCCCTCCCTCCCTTTGGTAGGACTAAAGTGAAAAATTCTTGAAAGTTGAGGATAAAAATGACAAAGAAAAGAGTTTAGAACTAGAAAGTAAAAAAATATAAAATGTACCAAAAGTGAAGAAAAAAGTAACGGTGAGATTCTTTATATCCCACGGAGTAAATCACAAGGTGTTAGTCGTCCGTTGAAAAAAACTCATGATCCAATTTGTCCAAACCCCTAAGTCCCTAACCACAAGGGGGATTTTATAATTTTTCCTCATATAATTTGATGGAGATCTTTTCTCCATGAACTTCGAAGTCATAAGCTTTAGTTATTTATTATTAATTCTATAGTTGAAATTTAATTGGTAGAATAAATCTTTTAATGCAAATTTCAAACTAATTTCTTCGATATTGATTGTTCAGTTTTAATAATCTTCTATGTTGCAATTCCATTACAGGTGTTCCTTCATAAAGGTCAGGCTTTTCTAACTTTTATGCCAAGTTTTACTCTTATTTCATCATATCATAATATAATGGAAAACTTTTCTCCATGAACTTCAAGTTTATAAGCTTTATGAATTTATTCTTAATTCTTTGATTGAATTTAATTGTATAATTTTTTTAATGCAAATTTCAAATTAATTACTTCGATATTAATTATTTTAGTAGTCTTCTCTAAAATTTTCTTTTTCATGGTTCAATTTTGATTTGTTAAATGAACATTTCAATGCAAATTTTAAGTTTTGATATTCATGCAAGTTTTACATATTATAATTATAATTAAACCAAAAAGATAATACTAAATTAATTTCTACATATTCTTTTTCTCAATTCCTATTTTTACATAAAACTGAATCATTTATATAATATATATATATATTACAATCAAATTTTACATTATTTAATAATATAAATAAGTTTTGATATTTCAATATTTGTATAATAAAATTTATTTTTAGCGGATCACCGTCTAGTTAATATTAATAATAAGAAAAAGTAAATCGAATGGAAATCTCATTGAGATGACGCCTATGTGCCAAATAGTGGACCCACGTTAGAGTCCCACCATTATACATGGTCTAATATACTCACCAAATATGATAACACACTATAAATTTCAATAAATTTCTCGAAAACTTTCATTTCGGAATTACTTTCTTAGCAATTTATGACCCTTTTATATTGAGAGTTAAACCCGTTTGTTTTCAAAGAATTTAATTTTAACTTTAACTTTAACTTTAACTTTAACTCAACCCACTACATAATAAAAATACACGTTTTTCAAGTCAAATTTATAACTATATCTCATTTGTCCTTTTCCACAATCAAAATAAAAATAAAAATAAAAATAATTTAACTCTGAATCCAAACGGCCCCAAAATCACTTTGATTTTAACTTTAACTTTAACTCAACACACTATATAACAAAAATACACATTTGACAAAAATTTTAATTTTAACTTCAAATCAACACAATACACAATTTTATTCTTTTTCACAATCAAAATTAAAGTTACTTTTAACTCTCGAACCAAACGCACCATACATCCCGTAATTTAACAATAACGAATCAAATGCACCCTAATAAATTAGAAAAAAAAGAAAAAGAAAAAGAAACCCATTTTTTTTCCCTGTTTTGAATCGAAAAAACAGATACCGATAATGTAGATCTCAATCTCAGATTTTTAAATGAAGAGAAGGTAAAGGGCTCAGATCGGCGTGGTATGCGATTTCTCAGGCAAATGGGACGAAGGAACCCCGCCATGGCTGCGGCTCGGCCCCCGAAGCCGCCACGCCAAGATACGGACGGTTCTCTGTAAATCGGCCTGACCTTGCCACTGTCTCTTTCGTCCTCACAGCCCGGTTCAAGCTTACCTGGCGCATTTTCAGTCTCCGAGCCGGGGGAGCTCCAATCGTCGTCATCGATGCATAGCTATATATATATATATATATATATATATGTACGTATGTACGTTCGCGTGCTTCACCGACGCGACAAATCGATCGGCAAGTGAAATGCAACACGAAGAGAAGAGTGTGAGAGGAGAGGAGAGGACGGAAGGAAGAGTGAAATCACAGGGCGCCATCGGAGAGGGAAGGGCTACCGCCGGAGCGGAAGCCAGCGTGCCCTCTCCGAGGACAAACCCTCCTCCAGCTTAGGCTCGGGAGTAGAAGCCACAGCCGCTGAGAGGCTCAGACGGCAATGGCAACCCCAAGCAAGCTCTTACCCCCTCATCGCGCCCTCTTTATATCGAGCCCAGCTTTTTGTCCGTGTTTCCAATTTTACCCTTGCGTTTACCTACATTGTTGAACGAATCATGCCGATAAGAAGAGGGCATTCTCGTCAAAAAGGAAAATATATCTACTCTTTTCCACTGCATAATTACACGAGAGGTAGGGGCGTCAACGAGCCAAACTGGACGCAATCCTACAAGGCTCAAGCTTGGCTCGTCAATGTGCTCCGAAGCCCAAGTTTAGACTTGAGATAATGTGCTCCGAAGCTCAAGTTTAGACTTGAGGTTTTTTGAGCCTGAACAAACGAGATCGAGCTCTACTCGTTAAATAAATCGAACGCTCGTTTACACTCGCGAGCTCTTCGAGCCGAATACTCTAGATAACTATCTCATCCAAAGCATAATCTAACATTGACATAATTTTATCACCAGTTAATGAATAAGCAAACGTTGACATTCCGTTGAACATTGCTAATGAATAAGCAATAAGACATAATTTTATCACCAGTTAGCCACAAACGTTGACATTCTGTCTAATATTTATACCATTCCATAATGAAAAAGTGATATGACATATAACGCCGTCCATGAATTTTTCGTCATGAAAGTTAACGGAAAGATATAAATGTTAGACGGAATGACAACATTTGGGGCTAACTAGTGGCAAAAATATATCAGGGACAAAAACGATTACTAATGAATAAGTAGAGAATGAAAGTGACATTTTACTCTAATATCTATGTTTATAAAATAAAAAGACTTGTTTAAGCTCATGAGCTTTTACTATTGATCTTGACTTAGCTCATTTCATTAGCGAGCTTGAATCAAGTCGAACCGAGTCGAATTTGATGAACGGCTTGGCTAATTTGATTAGGGAGAATTGAGCAGGATTCGAGCTTTCATCGAGTCAAGCCCGAATCGTTCGCGAATTGTCTTTTGACCTGCACCCCCTAACGAGAGGTACAACCATTCTTCTCGAATTCAAGTTTCTAGTGATTAATGAGCTCAAGCTTTGGGCAACAATAATTCGATGCCCCCTAACAATTTCGAAAGTCGACTCGGACGTAGAAGCAGTCACAACAATGGCATTAACAGCAATCATCTATCGTTCAATCAAAAGGCAGACACTATCATCCTCTGTAAGCATTTACAACCCACCATCCCCCCTTGGTTCTTCCCTTTTTCCCATTTTCCTTCCCAAAACAATCCTTTTTTACAACACAAATTAGATCGGCGACCCCGTGGCAACGGAACAATATGCCCACAAAAAATATAAATGTCTATCATCAGCACATCCAAACCGAGAAGCGAGAAAAATAACTTAAAGACTTCCAATTTCATCTACTTCTGAAGCAGTTGAGATCCCAACGGCGAATCAAACCTTCCAAAATGTGGCTCGTGGGGCTCTTAACGACTGTCAAGGTGGCTTTGGTTTTTCCCGAGACATCTGCTGCTTCATCGGATTGGACTGGGGCGTTTCCTGGAGGGTTGGACTGAGAAGACCCTTCTTCTTTGGTTTTACTCGATGGAGGAACTTCCAACACAGCTCGAGAAGATGATACGCTTGTCTCGGGAGAGGGGTGTTCTGACACCAAAACTTGGCCATGGATTGTTGAGCTTGAAGCAGACTCTGTTTTTGAGGCTGCACAAGTTACTGTGGTGGATGAGGTCTCTGGATCACCTACACGAGAGGACTCAAAGGAATCAGTTCCACTGGCGAGAATCAAGTCTTCAGTTTGGGGACCACGCTTCTCCAAATCTTTCAGTGAAGCCACGACTGCTTCCATGAGCATCTGAGGAATATTGGCAAAAAGCGAAATAGTCAATACACCATGGAAAAGCCCCAGCTCCAATATGTACGAGTGCTTGGGGGTCCAGATATGCTACCTTTTCTTCCTCCTCCACACTGCTCGGGAAACCTGCCAAGTCCTCAAGTTCGTATTCTACATATTGTTCATCTTCTATGGAGGCTGGAACATGAGGACCGTAAGGATTCCCATTAGATAGCTCGAAGTTTATCATTCGGGAAGAAGACGTACAAGAATCATCATCAACTGATAAGTCCTGAATCAACGCATCGACTTAATTTCAGATGGTGAAGAACGAAAAGAGAAGGAAGAAAATCTTTAGTCAAACTAAGCGTCAGATTCCACACGTCTATAGAAGCATATCAATTTTAATGAATTCTTCAAGTATGTCTACCTTTGTATCAGATAATGTTGACACATTGTACTATAATAGTTTTTATTTTACTTGTCCAGTGCCAGACATCCAAAGTTCCTATGTCTCCGTTATTAGCATCACACAAACTAGCAAAATTCTTTTGGCCTTGTTAGGTCATATCGTACAAGTCGAACAACATAATATTGATTACTTGTTTTATAGAAACAGAAACGAAAAGCACATGCAAGTACACACCTCAGCATCAGATTGATCATCTTTTGATCGCATATCAAAAGGCACCTGAGAATGTAAGAAAAGGACAGAATGATTAAAATAAGCGCACAAAGGAAGATAAGAAATTGTGCTGCCAATGGATTCAGCAACTCAGACTAGAAAGCACCAACCTTTGTTTGACTCATAGTCTGTTTGGTGCGCAGTTCTCTAATGGCATCAGCTGTGCTGCTAGTCACCAGTCCTACAACAGTTCAAGGAGAACATTTCTCCATCAGAAAGAATCAAGCTCCAAATGGAAGCCAACCCATTTTGTCCCCCAGGAGTTGTATACAGTTATCTACCGGATTATGTTAATCCCCTCATTTTAGTTACATGAATTTTTATATTCAGCAAATGTTTCTTGTTATTTAATATAGCAATTCACCAGCTTAATTCGCCGGTAACTCGCTATATAATACGATGAGTTGTTAATAAGTAAATGTCACCAATTTTTCTGGGACCCCAGAGCACACAGGCTTTGCAGAATCATCCTAAGGCAAGACTAACCATAATTAAGAAAATTGCAAAATCCAGCGCCAATTGCATCAAATTCTCTTTCGAAAAGTCAAGCACAGGATTTTATCCTCAGTCAGGCATTAAAACCAATTAGGTATCCTAAACCAGAAGAATTCTCACCTTTAGACAAGACAGAAGATTTGTGGGCATAACCTGGCTCGTGCTCACCACTCCATCCAGTCTGAAGGCAAATTGATCAACTACTGATAAGGTATTGAGGACCCAAGAAAGCCGGAGGTTTAATCAGGAAACAGGGAAATAGAAGTTACATTGACCTTTCCAATGAAACTTGGAAAACTATCGAAAAAGGTCCCCACCACCTCGTCCTCAGGAGGCTGAAGAACATTGTGGAAGAAAATGTTTATGGAGTCAAAGTAGAATTGCGGGCGCGGTGAGTTGTGATCTCCCTCAAATTTGATAATGTTCTTGTCTCCCTGTAAATAACATTTCCAAAGCAAAAGGCATCAGTTAGTAAATACCAATGAACTGGAGAGCTGCAAACCAAGAAAATGACAGAGCTTAGCATTTTTAGATACTGAGTTTGATTTACTTCCCACAATATGTGGAGATCTACACAATAAAATTGGATGCTATCAATGGAATATGTTTCTTTCTTCTTCTTGTTTTTTTTTAATATTCCAGAATACCACAAAATATATTAATATATATACCCACACACACATAAATATGCATATATTTACGTATAAAAGTAATGGAGAACATCCCCAGACATAACAGTACGAAAGAAATTACCACATAGCCTTCGAATATGCGATCGGAATGATGGGGCCGTATAAAATCATCTTCAGTGGCATGGCCAATTAGTACAGGAACAAAGCACGTCTTTGCAACCTGTAACAATGAAAAACTTGCTCACACAAACCCTAACAACTGAATTTTGAGGTATGCATACTCATAATATTTATTAAATCCTCCTTGAAACAAAAAGTTCATAGTGGTTTTCCATCCATAAACCCCTACAAAATTAAATCCCTTTAGTTATCTCAACTAAATAAATCTTTCAGTCTGAAATTCTTTCTGCTACTTACAGGAAAAGTCAACAAATTCGTAAGAGCAGTAACGTGCCTTTGCCAAACATAAGCCCCATACGCAACCACAATACTATGTTTGTTTACAAAATCAAATTTAACTTAACTTAACTTAACTTAACTTTTCCCTCAATTCAACAACACAATCATTACTTTTATTTTTCTTCAAATTCTCTCTCATACTTTTTCTTATATATTATCACAATTAATTTTTAATATTAAATTCTCTCAACTATTCAATACTTTTTCCTCAATTTCAATTTTTTTTCCTCAATTCAACAACACAATCATTACATTTTTATTTTCTTTTTCAAATTCTCTCGCATACTTTTCCCAACTACTTTTGTCTTCATCTCCTCAAATCAAACTAAATCAGATTAAATCAAGCTTAACTTCTTTACCAAACGCAATGTTAAATATATAATTCAATTGTACCAGCATTTTCTCTGTTTTATTTTTTTTGGTTGATGTTACCAGCATTTTCATTAATTAAATAATAGAATGTAATGGATTACTCTCACACACACACACACACACAAAAAAGATTCATCAAGTTGATGTAAGAGGAAGTACAAACACATACATGTTCACCAACAAGAAATAAGCACTCAAACACATGGAGAAATTAAATATGGAATAGATGGGATAGAACCTTTAGTGCATTTAATTCAGTTATGTCAAACTTCGCTTTCTTCTGGATGGCCTTCCGCATGAATTGAATTGCAAACTTCACCTGAGACAAGCCCCACAAAATGGATAAGGCACTAGATAAGAATTCAAGGAGTAACAAGCAGATTGATAAAAGCACTTAGATCCCATTAAGTAACAAAGAACGCCTTCATAATTAATTTGCGCAATTATAAGTACCCAATATATGACTCGAAATATACAGCTATACAGCATTAACAACCATCCCAACGAAATCATTAACTAGCAATGTATATGTTGGAGGGTTTAACTTCTAACATAGATTCATTTATCACAAAAGCAATGTGAGAACAAGTCAAAATATCCACGTCTGAGTTTTGGCTTAGTGAAATAATCTATTCCCACAGAGAGACCTCGCAGGACAAGGACCACCGTTGTATAACCATTCATCAACAGATGCTGCTTCCATATTGGGTAAAAATGCAAACCTATAGCTGCAGAAGTAGGAACTGCGTAGCTCGAAATGTGCCTCAAATTACTTTATCCTAACCACTTTGCTTAAAGACAGATATTTTCTCATTTCCAGTCTTTCCTTCTCTTTTTTGGGCTCTTGAGATAAAGTCTCTTACCACACATAGCAAAGAAAGAGCTATTTCAATGCACCAGCAGCAAAGTAGTGAATGACTCATAACACCGACTCATGACTAGGGGGAAATCTCTCCATCTTGCTAATTACCCAAAGGTATGAGATTCTTTTTATTAGTAACAGAAAAGCTATAAGTTTCTTTTCTTAAAGTTTGCTGAAGGAAAACATTTCAGTAAATACCTCGGTCCTGTCACCAGCATATCTCCAATCTTATACCTACCTATTTTTCAATAGAAAAACCATCTTCTTGCACTGTTTTATCTCTTCTAATTTTCCTTTTTTTGTTTTAATCTCTTTCAATCTTTGGTAACAAGGCCTTTCGTAAAAGGATTACTTACAGTGAACTTAGGCAACCGAATTTTGTAGGTATCAACTAGTTCCATCATCAGGTCAACCAAAACAGAGAATGGACTATCAAGAACCATTCCAGCAATTGAAGGATCCTCAGCTCCATACATAAGGCTGTGAAAATAAAATAGATTGATTACATAATATGATATAAGAAAATAGAAAGAACGAGAAATGCATTGTAAATAATCATTTCCTCCTTCAAAGCAAAGGGTGTATTGATCGTGCACTTTATTGCCTATGCTCCAGTGTACAGGAAGTATATGCTATTGTAGTTCTCAAAATAGAATACAGATTAGTGATTATTTTTCTCCTTCAAAGCAATGAGCATCTTGGTAGTACACTTGATCACATGTGGAGCGGTGTACAGATACATGTTATTCTAGATCCAAAACAGAATACCAATAGTTCTCAAGTGTTTTATATCATAGGGTGTCAGATTGAATAAGTTAGACAAGCATGGATGGAGAAATCTGTCCAAGAAGTTTATTATAGCTCTGCTGTAGGGCTTAAAAAAAGCGAGAGTGAGTGAAGAAAACCTGGTGACAGCACCCATTGAACGGCCCCACAAGCCAATCAAAGAGACATTTCCATCAGCACGCAGATAATCAACGGCCGCCTTTAGATCATCTTTCTGAAAGCAAAGAATAAGAATTGGAATTTTTAATAGGACTAATAGAAAAATTAATGTGGATGGACCCAAAGCACAAATATGGTAATCTAAATATAACTGCAGATCCTATCCAGAACTTCTATGCAAAATGGAAGACATGCGTATACAAGCATGTGCATGATCATTCACATATGCAAAACACTGCAAAGGGTCCTAAGAATTTATGACTCCTATGGCAACTCAAGGAATCATCTTCATATTTTGAGTTGTTAACTATCTGGATTACGGCAGCATCTTGATAACGTTTACATTTCTAGCATGACATGCAGAGCCAATTCAACAGAATCTTTGCTGATTACTCAACATAATCAGCAGACACTTACTTCATTCCACCCCAATGTGACATGTTCTCCTCCAGAAAGTCCTGACCCCGAGAAATCAAGGGTAAAAACTGTAATGTTTGAAGGAAGCAAAATAATGGCTGCTTCACTGGCATCAACCCTACACCCACTGCGACAAATATGAACCCGGTCTGTCAAAATTCATTTACGCTTAAAGAGTCAAGTAATTACTACAGAAAATGCACTGCAACATTTATAAAGGGAAAAGAAAAAGGGAAAAAAGAAAAAGAGGAGTTGGGCTGGGTATGGAGCTACATGAAGATGCAGTCAACACTCAACAGTACTATTTGAACAGATGCATATGCAAGAACTTCATGGAACTTCATCCTTCTGCTGAATATATGTGATATCCACAGTTGAATATTATGTCTAGTAGAAGAGATTCTCCCCCCCCCCCCCCGAGTTTCTCACATTCAATGGATTGTAGTTTATGAAATATCTCCCCATGAAAAGCTCAAATAGCTACACAACTTATTAACAAACATGTCTTGCGGGAAAACAATGCATCAACGCAGACCAATATATAGAATGATCACAGGATGTAATTAAGTAGTCAAGTAAATATGCCATGTTAAAAGACAATCTATGAACCAGTCTGCAAATTGTGCATGAAATTTCCATGTCGCTATTGCGGCTATTTCACATAAAACAAAATGCCAAACATGAAATATAAACAAAGGATGCTTCTAAAATAACTGTGCTGGTCAGGTAGAGAATCAACCTGTTACCATGGCAATAAATTACACAGGGCAAGGGCTTTCCCTCAGGACTATGAACAGGCACATAGTGACTACATTTAAGGACATCTCCCCGGCTGTTTGTGACCTGCAGAAAGCTCAATTTCCTTCAATGATAGTGTACTTGAAGCAAAGGAAAATTCTACAGGAAAAAAGGGCTTTGAACAAGTGGAAAATAAATTTGCATCAATCACAAACATATACACCCATTCCACATTTTAGCAGCGGTAAGAAATTCTAAAGAAATTTAGAGTACATCTAAACCAGAAGGTAGCAGGCAGACAGTCTAACACAGCTAAATTCCCTATAAAATGTATGAAGATGGAAAAATTCTCCTTGTAAGTACACTATCCCTCACATCCTTATTACTAGTCAGGTTTTCCAGCAGAAGCTCTCTGAGGTATCCCAAATTAGTCTCGGAGAAAGGTCAAAAAAGGTTATCTCCACCATTTAACCCAAAAAAGGCCAGAATCAGAACAGAACCAGAAGTCATATCACTAACAATTAGGCTCTTCACCCAATTAGACTATAATGGGTACTTTGACCAGTGATGGTCCAGATGCTTTAGGGCTCTTTGCTAGCTCTAAAACAATGCCTCTGCAAGGCCACAATTATTTCCCTCTAGGGATCTATAGGTAATCTACTAAGCTATCATAAAAAATCCAGATTCCAAAGTTCTCCGGGCCAGATTTAAAGTGAACATGTAAGAAGCACCGCTATAAACAAGAAAACAAGCCAATTAAATGTACCAGAAGATTCCTATAGACTCTACTATAGGGAACTTATAACGTCAGCAGAAAATAATCTTCCATAGCCAATAATATGCAAACCAAATAAGCCATATAAAGAGTGAAGAACGAAATGGGATAACTGGACTAGAAAGCATTTAGAACATGTTAAGAAGAGAAAAGGTACAGATTCAGAGTAAGACAAACGAAAAAACTGCTTCTAGCATGACCAAATAGATTTTACCTCCAGATCTTTTCTTTGGTACAATTTTCCTTTCAGCATGAACTCATCATCTAATAAATCTGATTTTGGATCATACTCAGCCCTGCAGTCCAAAAAATGTATGTTCACGATCTCTCCAAATTATAGAAGGCAAATTAAAATGTCTACAAAAGTATCAAATCCACATCCAAACTTGGGCCAATGAATATGATTTCTTCATATTTTCCAAGTTGATCTACCAGACCCTCATTTTGTCTATTTACTTAATTTATCAATATCCGTCACAGAGAGATGATAACTGAACCCGATTGCCTACGCGAGAGTCCAATAATTGTGCTGCACTCGGATGAAAAAGCTATTCCCTGCCCAATTTTGCAGAGGACAGTACAAACGATCCACAGTAAGTCCACTGGATATTAGCATTGTCAGAGGGGAAAATGATGCGTCATAAACCTTATTTGAGGTAACCCAGTGCTTCATTATTCCTTTTGCCTTCTCAATTACTTCGAAAATGCTGCTGAAGAAGATGCCATTCCTTTTATTATTTTTTTCCCAAGAGTTGACCATGTCATGTCGGTCGCCATTATCAATGAATCTCTAAAATCATAGATTAAGTTGGCGAAATGAAAGTATAATGTGAAAACTGATTACTCTAAAGGGGGGAAGAAAAGATCCGCCGAACTTAAGGAGGTTCATAACATTGCCAAAAGATACAAAAAATACTCCATTTTTAGTTTCTACGATTGTTACTAAATTTAAATATTGCACTTATTTAAGTAAGGCATCAAAATGCAGATGCTGAAAGCATTAAAATTTGAAATTAGGACTTATTGCTTCACTTAGGCCCCTTGATCCACCCTATCACAGGATTCGCATCTGTCAAAACTAGAACAAGATTACTCACAATTCATGTTTCCAATTTTAGCTTCACGAAAATATATATATATATATATATATATATACACAATTTGCGTGTGCGCACAAGCGCACAAAAGGACCTCCCGAGGCCTGTTGAAATACCTTTTAAACTAGCAAACTAGTATTCACAGTGGGGTTTTGAACAGCTATAGATTCAGTTTTGTCCATTAGATTGGTACTCTTTTTTCATGTATATCCTTCCAAGTTCAGAAATTTTGTCTCCATTACTTCGTCCTAAATTTCACAAACTATCTTCCCCCTTCTTACCTCACCATTCAAGCTCAACTTTAAATCTCTGGGCTAAGCCTGCAAGCAAATTCGATGTCGGAGCACCAACAACACAATACAAACAGCCTAATCCCGTAACGAAACAGCTCAGGGAACCGGTGACAACAGAGACAACCTAGCTGGCACCCTACAACGGAACAGCACCGGTTCCGATTGGCGGACCAAACTCCGACGATCGGTCGAAAGCAAACCCGAGAAATGAAGCAAACGGTGAACTCAGCAGAACAGATAATCAGAAGCCGAGTACAGCACCAGGGTGATCGATCACCTGGGGGGCCGAATGACGAAGTTGACGAGCTGGTCCATCGATGCAATTCAACGCCCGCAACTGATCTCTTCTACCTCCCGCCCCCGCCGCCGAGCTGCCTCTGACGATTCCCCTTCCTTTCTCACTCGAACCAATGGAACAGACAACCGAGCGAAATTCCCCGCAGCGGCGGAGCGCACACTCGATTTCCAGGAGGAGGAAGACGAGGACGAGGATAAAGGGGCAGCCAACCCGGCAGCGCTTTGTCGCAACGTCGCCTCGGTCTGTCTTTTTTTTTTTTTTCCCCCCCCCCCTCTCTCTCTCTCTCTCTCTCCCCCCTTTCCTTTGAATCCTGAATCGAGATTTCCTTTCCCTAGTGGGAAAGCCGTTGTTCCGGACACTTTCACTATACATTCGGCGTACGTAGGCCCAAAGACGGCAGACCCGTGGGGCCGGCTGGGAGTCGTTTTGAATTTCCTGCGCCCGGTGTATGTACTGGATGCACCGTTTGTCGGGTTGCGGGGCATTGTGCCTTCGGTAGGGGGTCGCACGTGCGGGACTCACCTCGGTGTAGGTGGAGGCACGTGGCGATGGCGAAGGTGCGTCCTCCTGGCTGGCTTCGGGTCATCGGACTTCGGGTTCGGTAAGATGTGTGCGAGCTTTGGTTTGTGGCCTTTTTGCTTATGGCCCAATCTATTATGACACGTGAACTAATCAAAACTAACTTGGACTAAATCCCATCTCAAGACATAATCGTTTGGGAAAAATATATAACATAACATTTCATTTTTGCGTTAATTTTATCACAACCATTTAAAATTACACTATGTAATACATCGTTTAGGGTGCAATATAACATTTTACTTTTGTGTCAATTTTATCATAACTTTTTAAAATTACACTATATAACACATCGTTTATGGTGAAGTATCAATTATGTCATGACATCAAATTTTTCATCAAAATTAAAAGGCTAATGTGGCACATCGTAGATGAATAGTGGGCCTAAACTCTTGGCACGTGCAAAATAACCCATACTTCAACTCGTCCGGTGCTCTTTACCCACCCAACTCCCACACCAAATGCCTAAATCTCATTTCTGCCTCTTCACACATCTTCCGCCTTACTGCGTTTCTTCAGTTCAAAGCTTTGCACTTTCTCCGCCCTCTTCACTCATGAACTTGTTAGTGTCTATCTTCACACTTCTCACTCTTTTGTTCACATAGAAGAAAGCAAATTAAGATTTGCAATTCATTTGACAGGTATTAGCTTCCATTTTCTTTCTAATAATTTTTCATTCATTGTGTGAACTGTAACAAGTTCAATATATGATTTTTTTTCATTCTATTGATGACGTGGTTGTTTTCAAAAAGAGCAATTTTATATGTGAAGAGGTGAGGATGAGATTCATGTATTGATGTTGAGAGAGTCGGGTGGGTAAAAGAACACCAGGTAAGTCGAAATATGGGTTATTCCGCATAGAGCAAAAGCCTAGGCCCATATTCATCCACGTGTGCCTCATATCAACCTTCCGTTTAATTTTTACGGAAAATTTAAAGTCATGTTATAATTGACATTACACCCTAGACGTTGTGTCATTTAGTGTAATTTTAAAAATTGTGATAAAATTAACACAAAAACAAAAGGTTGTGTTATGACATATATTTTTTCATAATAGTTTACTTGTTGTACATTATTGGATGTATGTATCTATGGGTTAAATGCACATACATTTAGCTTTATTGTAGGATTAAGTTTTTAACTTCAATGGATCATCTCTCAAATGCATGATTCATTTAAGTTAATTGGAAAACGCGTCACGTCCATATCAGTGGAGAAAACTGGAATAATCTTTTACATTATGGTAAACTAGACGATGACTCGGCTGATGCGCTGGTTAAAAAAATTAAAAAATTCTACTATATATATCTAAAAAACTTGTATTTTTGAATTAGATAGAGAAAATAATTCTTAAACAGTAATAATTAATATCGAATAAATTACCCCCTTTTATTTAGGATTAAAAAGCATTATATATATTATTCACGTAAAAAAGTATGATCAACATAAGAGTTCCAATAAAAAAAGAAGAATTTATAATAATAAAACAGCTATACAACTCATTTTCGATATTGACTCTTCGAACATTGAATTATTCCTCAAACAATATTAACCTAATTACACAAATTTAGAGAAAAAATTACAAATATTCAACTTTTTTTTTTATGTAAGCATGTGATTACTCATCAAAATAAAATGACAAATTACGTGTAAATATAAGCTTGACAATAATAGAGTATGAATGGAGAGAAGAACCTAAACATAAAGCTTGGATTAAGAGAAAACAGAAATAAAATGTGTAATTATATATCACACAATTAATAGGATTTTATGAGTTAACAAAACGTAATAGGAAACACCATATATGAACTATATCATTCTTAACCTCAAATTACTAAATAATATTCTATCGTGCATATTTCAAAATTTTCTTATAATCTAATATTTTGGAAATAAAATATATATGCAAGTTATTTTCTTAATAATTAATAAAAAATTCCTTTCCTTTTGATTAAAACAAGACACAGAGCTTGTGCTATGCACAAGCTTTCATAATTTTTCAATACATATATAATAGGTTAAATACCAAATATTAATATTAAATAATAATAATAAATAATAAATAAAATGTTGAAGGAGAGAGAAAAGAGGGGGGGGGGGGGGGGAGAGAAAGTGAGAACTCATTTTTTGTGGTTAAGAGACACATAAATTTACTAAATTATTCTCTTAATTTTCAATAATTTTGGTGGTTACTAAATTGATAATATTATCTTGTGAGGGTATTTTTGGGAATATGAATGATACCCCAATCACCACCTTATTCCAATTTGTAATATAGACAATATCAACGAACGCACCTGCACTATGCATGAAAAAAAAAAGAAAGAGAAATTATTTAAAAAAGGAAAGTAAGAAGGGGAAGGTTGAGAAAATAGAGAGGGAAAGAGTGACAGGTGAAGAGAAAAGTGAATGAGTGGAGTTGAAAGTTATTTGATGAAATTACTAAATTGTACAAAATATAGTGGTTGCAAAATTAGAAAGAAAGTTTCATGAATATTTTGGGAAATAAAAAGTGACACTGAATATGAAAGTTTTTACTTTATATAATAGTATAGATACTCTACTATAATATCTATATATACACGCAAAACAAAATGACATCTACTTAATTAGAATAATATATTGTATACTCCACTATGCATTCACTTTCCTTCATAATAAATAAGAAAATATTATGAATATAAAAGACCATCCATATGTGAATATTTTATTGATAAAAAAAGAGAAAAATTTTCATAGTATACATGATGATGATGACGACGATATGGCAAGAGAGCTCATTTTATATTTTTATACATGTGACGGCATGAAAATTCAATTCAAAACTTTATTTTGTATATATAGATTTCAAAAACACCATTGTAGTTTCATTATTAGGTGGTAAAACCTCATGTTTAAGGACTGTAAAAAAGAGAGTAATAAAACCTCATATTTGGACGTTGCCCCTCATGTTTGAGCGAATCTGATACTATTAGGATTTAAATTTAACGTTTTGCATAGTTTTAGGACTTCTTCGGCAATTTTACCTTAAATTATATTTAGGATACAATAACCTTAAAATAATTTTTTTTTCCAATAGAAAGGATAAATACAATTTTCAGAAAGATGAGGAAATCAAGTAAATAAAATTAAAGTTGAGGAGCCGAAAATCTAAAAATAAAGAGTTGAAGGACCATTTATGTCACTGTCCGATTATCACGAATAGATCGAGCCTTTCAACTGCAACGGCAGGTTCGTCGTTTCTCCTCCCTTCAACGACGCATCAACAGAACGCGCGAAGGCGAAGGAGATCTTCCCTCCTCTCCTCTCTATCAACTTACCAAAAGCGGCCAAGGCCAAGCCTCCGCTCCGCAACAGAGCTCCATCACGCTCCACAACCAGCTACCAAGTACTATCTCTCTCTCTCTCTCTCTCATTCATTTCTTCTTCAGTGGCATCAGTGATTCTTCCATTTCTTCCTAGCTTCTGATTGTGATCTGGATCCAACAATGCGATCACGGATCAATGTATCAACTCAGAGTCGATTCGTTCTCTGATACCAGCGGAATCTTTTTTCTTGCAGGTGGACTGGAATTTTCAGCTGCGGTCTTTGTTTTTCGGTGATCACTGTCTCTCTGTCGGCCAAGATGGTGAGGTCCCTGTCCTGACCATGCTGTGCTTCTCCTATTGAGTGATTTTTCAGACTTTACGTGCTTTGATTTGAGTAGTTCTGTCAATGTATTGAACCTGCGATCACGCGATTTGGCACATTGTTGTCATGTATAGAAGAAAAGGCTTGTCTAACTCGTCCCAGAAACAGCTCTTTTTCTGGGTGAACTTTTTTTTTTTGGGTGAACCAAAAAAAAAAAAGGGCTCTTTTAGCTTGTTTGGATCGCTGGGATCGGATTATGTGAATTCGTAATTTCTAGTAGATAGGTACCATCCTTTCGTATACTCAGATCTACGGACAGATGTCTTTGATTCGGTTTAGTCCACTGATGATATTGGATTTATGTTATTTCTTGACCAACTTAACATCTCCCTGAAATTGGACATGAATATTTCGTAATTCAGAATCTGTTTTTGGGGAGTAGACCATGGAGAATGTTCAGCAATGCCTAGTTTTTCTTCTTTTTGCCTTTATGCTATTAGTTTAGGTTTGAAGCCATCCATTTTATTGGAGTAGACCATGGAGAATGTTCAGAAATGCCTAGTTTTTCTTCCTTTTCCCTTTATGCAATTAGTTCAGGTTTGAAGCACTCCTTTTTATGGGAGTAGACCATGGAGAATGTTCAGCATCGCCTAGTTTTTCTTCTTTTTCCCTCTATGCAATTAGTTCAGGTTTGAAGCAATCCATTTTATGTTCCTTCGACATTAAGGCCTTATTATGGTCATGGTTTTTGAATTCTTTGTTTCATAGGGCAGTGCCCTGCTTGAGCGAACAATTTTCCTGTAGGAGTTTTCTCTCAGTAAAAACGGCTAATACACCAAGATGCACCATTACCATCAGTGGTGAGTTCTCAATTGTTAGGGTGAATAAAGGACCAAAACTTACATGTAGTATTTTCATATAAAAAAACCCCAAGTTTAAGGATGGGATGAAGTTTAAAAGAGGGGGGGGTTTGGGTATGTTAAGCTTTCTGGTTTTCGTTTTTTTTTTTTTCACTCTTTTATAGCTGTGGGACTTCCTTGATATCATTCAAATGAAAATTCCTATTCAATGACAAAATAAGGCTTAGTCAGTTCCCTGACATGCATGCGAAAGTCAGACTGCACTTTAGACACCTGTAAGAGTTGTAATGCAAATGACACTTACGAAATCATCAGAAAACTTCTACTGGGGCTTAGCAGAAGCTGGATCAATGAATAGCATGTCCAAATCCTTTTTACTTTCCTTACTCCATGAACGCCAGTAAACATGATATCCAGTTTCCTTAGGATTCTGCAATTGAATTTTATTCGCTTGATAGTGTGCAAATGAAACAGATCAGCATTCTATCTTTGTTTCTGCATTCGTCCTCACTGCTTGTTTTTCATTGTTTTAGGTTGTATTGGCAGCTTCAGTTGTGAGCAAGTCTGGAAAAGGTAATCAATCATATCAATATTGTGGTGTCTTGTTAATACTATTCATACAATATCCCTTGTTATCTAACACTTCCAAGTGAAGTGCAAGCTGGTAAAACTAAGAGATGAATATGCTAGGATTATTGAAAGATTTCTTGCTTTAAATCCCTTCTTTATTTTCGTTTCTTCTTTTTCTTTTATTTATTTTTTTGACATCTTCCTTCAAATTTTAGTTCGCTCCTTTTCACTCTCAAGAATATTATATTCTGCCGTTCTTGATATTTCGTTAAGGGCTGACTTTAACAAGTAACTGTGCCCAATGATTTCAACTTAGTCATCTTGCTGACATTAAATATTTTTTTCTCAATGTTTGATCCCAAGAATAGGTTTTTGACATGTTATAAATAGTGTATGCTCATGTGTGTTACTTTTGAAAGCTTACTCTTAGAAAAACTTGGGACAATATAGTGATGGTACTATCACAGGAATGTTGCCAATGTAGCCTATCTACTTCAAAGTGTTTTTGCTTTCTTTCTGAATATTTATGACGCTTTTGTAGTGTATGTTTTCTTCTAATAATTTAACCTTGGCTCCTGTTCTTAGCTAGAAATTAAGAGAGTTTACTTATGATAATTTGCAGAACTTTTTCATGAATAATTCTGTTAATCTGAATGTCATTTTTATTTTCAATGTAGTGCTTCTTGTTAATTGTAGTTGCTTCTTTATCCTCATGTCATAATGGGGCTCTTCTGTAGATTTAAGCAGTAGTTTCTCTCTCTTTTCCAGTGCTTCTCAGTAGACAGTTTGTGGATATGTCTCGAATAAGAATTGAAGGTCTTCTTGCTGCCTTCCCAAAGTTGATTGGAACTGGAAAACAACATACTTACATTGAAACCGAGAATGTTCGCTATGTCTACCAACCAATAGAAGCTTTGTACCTGCTACTTGTTACCAATAAACAAAGCAACATTCTTGAAGATCTGGAGACATTGAGGCTTCTTTCCAAGACTGTATCCTTCTTGACCGATCTATGACTATTAAATTGTATTAACACCATTTTTGTCTCCTCTATTTTTTCACTGTAGTTGCTAATCTGTACCTGGATTTCCATGCTTTGTTTATATTGTGCAATGCTCCTAATAGACAGGATATTTCTTGGGAGAATATTAAGAGCAGGGGTGTTTTAAAAATTCGGTTCAGTTGACTCCTTAAATGTAGTTAGGTACCTGAATATTGTCTCTCTCTTGATGAAGAGTCCATTGGGCATGCAGCTTTTGAATTGATTTTTGCTTTTGATGAAGTCATCTCCCTTGGGCACAAGGAAAATGTAACTGTTGCCCAAGTTAAGCAGTACTGTGAAATGGAGAGTCAAGAAGAGAAGTTGCACAAGATGGTTATGCAAAGCAAGATTAATGAGACGAAGGACGTCATGAAACGCAAAGCTAGTGAGATTGACAAAAGCAAGGTATACAAGTAGTTAGATATTCATAGAGGATTCAGTAGTCTTTCCATCATAATGTTTCCCTTTTTTTCTTTTTTTTTGAATTCGAACGATCTGCTGAGATGTTGGTTCACTGTTTTCAGATTGAGAAGTCTAGAGGTGACAGGGGAGGGTTCAAGGCTTTGCAGTCAATGGGCTCTGGAAGACTTGAGAGTAGCTTCAGTGACATGAGCATATTTAGCAATGGAAGTGGTTTTGGAAATGGTTCTGGATTTGGGTTGAGCACTGATATTGATTCCTTCTCCAACAAGTCTAAAGGTTTGTACTGCATCTTCATTTTTGTGTAAAAACAGACTGATAGATTCAGCAATTATGGTCCTACCGATGATGAAGTTGTCTAAAATATAGTTTCCATGTGAATGTGAATATGGCATGCTTAACTTTTTAAAAGTTATTACAGCTATGTTTCCCTTGCATGTGTAGATTTGTGCAATTGCCAATTGATTTAAATTAAATGAAAATTAGTATTCCGCATTGTTGCTCAATTGAAGGATATGATTCTCTATGATATTTGAAGAGAGGGCACTGATTTGGAGAGCATAACAATATTGTGGTAGTTTCATGTGGTTCAAGAAATTTATGCCCCAGCCCATGAATTGAAGTGGCAAATCAGTGGAAACTATGGTGTGAGGAATGCCAGAACTTGAACATGTTTCACACCCAAAACAAATATCAAAGAGTTGATTTGATTTGTTGTTTGTTTTTGGAACACTTTTGTACATAAGTTTTGACCGTATAATAGAAGCAGCATTCATTAAAAAAAAATGTTTTATTTGTGTTTTGCTTCTATGAGTCTCCAAATGATGCACACCTAATGTGGGGTTTCCTTTATGCCCGAATATACTTTATGAAAACCTTGTAGCTAATGCAGTTGATTGAGAATAATTGTAGTTCGTGACTTGTACATTATTTGCAAATAATTTACAGGTCATACACCTTCATCTGCTGCCGCTCCTCCAAAAGGTCTTGGTATGCAGCTTGGTAAAAGCCAAAAGACAAATCAGTTTTTGGAAAGCCTGAAAGCGGAAGGTGAAGTTATTCTCGAAGATGTGCAGCCTAAAGCAGGGAATACTAAAGTGGCTGCACCACCACCAACTGATCCCATCACTTTGACCATTGAGGAGAAACTCAATGTGGCACTTAAACGAGATGGTGGATTAAGTAACTTTGATGTGCAGGGTACCTTATCACTTCAAATTCTTAATCAGGATAATGCCTCGGTCCAAGTTCAGGTGCTCTCTCTCTCTTTCTCGCTCTCTATGTGATGATAAAGGCTCACCGTTGGAGACAGACATCATGCATTTCTGCATGTCCCGATTCTCAGAGTTTAAAATTACTTCAAGGAACGAATTTCCCCCTTTTATGTCCATTAACATGGAAGAGATCAAGAGAGTACTATACACCAGGCACAATTAAAGATAGAACAGTAGATTCATCATAAGGAAAAGAGAATACGGTATGGTGAATCTTGGCTGCACACCACACCTCTTCATTGATTTGATGGTGACAAGAGTTTCTTTAGGTCCTGAAAAAATGGGAATGCATTTTTGACAACAATGAACATTCACCCATTACCTATCACTAAAAGGTTTTCCTGCTCCAAAGAACTTCTGGCATGGTACTATGAAATTATTGAACTTGCAGCATCTGATGGTGTTATAAAGTATAAAGCCGTATAACTACGTGATAATTTTTTCCTGAGCAGCATCTAGTGTTGCTCCATGCTTTGAACATGCAACTCATTTATGATTTGTTTTCATAATTATATGGAGGGTTCCAAAATATATCAATAATCTGCTTTTATTTAATTCGTTATTTTTCAATGGATAAGGGAAATCTTTCCAATCCTCTAACAGCACAATAATCAGCACGAATTTTACTTTTTCCCTGAATAAATGACATGTTTCGCGTTTGCAGATTGAAACTGGAGGAAATCCAGGAATTCTGTTCAAGACACACCCTAACATCAACAAAGAGCTATTTGCAAATGAGAACATCCTAGGACTCAAAGATCCAAAAAGGCCTTTTCCAACTGGCCAAGCTGGTGATGCAGCGGGTGTTGGTCTTTTGAAGTGGAGGATGCAGAGTGTTGATGAGTCAATGGTGCCACTCACAAGTAGGTCAAAAGCTTTTCCTGCTTTGTTGGTTATCTAATAGTCTAATTGTCATGGTATTTGATGTATAAACATGCTTGTTTTCCAGTAAACTGCTGGCCTTCAGTCTCTGGAAATGAAACCTATGTCAGCATTGAGTATGAAGCCCCATCGATGTTTGATCTGAGAAATGTCGTGATCTCAGTACCTCTCCCGCCTCTTCGAGAAGCACCGAATGTGAGACAGATTGATGGAGAATGGAGGTGAACTGCTTCGATTATCTAAAATCATTCTTATGGTATTGATGTGATATAGAGATCCATGGATAGTATATCTGAGAGGCACCTTTAGATGAGAGCTTCCCAGTGAAGAGGATAATATGATAGATACGATTCGTGTGTATGTCTAATTAGACCTAGCTAGGGGCACAATGAAGTTTGTTTTGGCTTTTTGAAAATGTAAGTTGCTAAAAGTACTGTAAGAATGAAGTAAATTTGACATCTATCGGTTTTCTTTTGCTGTTTGACTTATGTTTATACGCACTGTTTGCAGATATAACTCCCGGAATTCCATTTTGGAGTGGTCAATACTTCTCATAGATAATTCAAATCGCAGGTTTTTAACAGCACCCTTTCACTTATTTCGCCTGGACCTGTCCAAACATAGATCAATTTTACTCGATTTCACTAACTGATGCTGCAATGTTGCTTGCAGTGGGTCAATGGAGTTCGTTGTTCCTCCAGCAGATTCTTCTGCATTTTTCCCCATATCAGTGCAGTTTTCAGCCACTAGTACATTCAGTGATCTAAAGGTTTGTTCACTAGCAGCCTTGCTTCCGTTGAGATTTCTTTTCCCCAACATCATGTCATTCTTTTGTGACCTCGTTTTTCTTACTCATGCTGCGCTTTTCTTACATTACGAAAAATGTGTTCTCTGATGACATTTCTCGATCCTCTGTTCTTTTCCAATACTGTCATCGTATTGCTTCTTCTATACACAAGGTGGCTCTGTCTTTTCCATTTCTCTGCCTGTGACTGTGAGAGTAGATTGACAAAAATGGATCCATGTTAAAAACTTATGTAGCATTGCCATCTGCCTTGTAACTCTTTCCCTCTATCAATCACATTGCTATTTAGGTTCGAGTACTAACGAGCCATCTCTTTTGCAGGTTGTCAATATTTTGCCGCTGGGTAGTGGATCGCCTCCCAAGTTCTCTCAGCGGACTCAGTTGATCACAGAGAACTACCAAGTGGTTTGACTGTCTACGAAAGTGCACCTTAAGTTTCCCATTTCTGCACTCAATAAATAGTGTCTAGCCTTCACTGCCTGCATTCAGCAGCTTTCGAGCAATACCTCACAAGGAAATTATTCTTTTCTGAATACATCTTAAATTTTACAGCCAAATTTTTTCCTGTGAGTTCCATTCTTTTTCACCGATTTGAAGTGCATGTTGCTAGAAATTGAATTGACGGGGAGACCGGAATATCATAGATTTCAATTTTGTTTCTCCGTCGGTGTTTCCTCCCAACTGCTAGCTTCTTGATGGTGTCTTATCGCGTGTCTTTGGGATTCCTGGAACTGAACATATAAGTTTTATTCATACTTGGTTATATGGTCGGTTCGGGGCTCTTCTGGGTGGTGAATAATCTCTGCTATATAACCTGGGAGTAATCTTTGATGTAAAAGGAAATTCCTTTGAAGCCTGCGATTCATCAATCTGGTCGGAAATAACATTTTCACATTCAAACTAACATGGAGGAAGTTCTGAAAAAGTTCCTCACGACGTAATCATCAACAACAAAGACACTAGAACTATTGCGGGCCACTGTCGGGTTCCATTCTATTAAATAGGCGATGGCAGATTCCGATCTCAATTCATGGGATATTGTCCAAGTAACTTGAAACTTCGAGGGAATTTAGAAGGAAAAAAAGTAGAGGAAGAAAACCATTGAACTCAAAATGTACAAATGAATTGCGTCCCCTAAAGAAATTCCTTCCTCTTCCATGAAGCATACATTCAAAGGAGTTAAGGAATGAGAGCCATTTCTTCGAAATGAAGATACTTCAAATTTTGCATTAAAAATAAGGTACAAAACTAGCCTCGGAATCAAGCGAATCAATTTTATATCATAGCCATGAGTAGTATATAAATATATATATATGTATGTATTTACTTGCATATAGCCCGAGAAAAAATTGAAATTTGTTTCAAGTCTCTTTTCCATCCCATTCCAAAAGCTCCAACCCAAGTCATGGCATCAGGAGCAGCCAAATCAGCAGCATTCATGCTGCTAATCCTCAATCTCTTGCTCTACTTCATCGTAGTCGTCATCGCCTCGTGGGCCATGAAACACGCGATTGAAAGAACTCACGAAACGGGTAAGCTAGACCAAGTAATTTTTTTCTCCCCTTGATCTGTCATTTCTACTTGGACGGGTCGATGGAGGCAGGACATTATATGATTTTTTTTCATCTAATGCACAAGTTCGAATAATTCGGGTGGTAAATTCTAAGAAGTGCTATGTATCATCTAATTTTCTCAGATAAATTCTCAAACGTGGTGATTGAGATGCATGACAGAGGTTTGCCATCTAATAGAACTCTGTTTTGCATATGTGATGCAGCTTCAATTCTACCCACACCAGCTCGAATATTCCCGATATTCTTCCCAATGGGGAACATGGCTACTGGTCTCTTCATCTTGTTCGCCCTCATTGCTGGCGTTGTTGGGATGACAACCTCAGCCACAGGCATTCAGGATGTCGCTCGTGGAACCGCCCCGACTCTTCACTCTGCAGCTGCCTCCTCCCTCATAACTCTCTTCCTCAGCCTCCTGGCAATGGGGTAATACTTCAATTCATTCGTAGCCAGAAACATTTTCGAATTTTCGTGTTGAGTGTGGTAACGTATCTAATGATTAATGGTTCCGCCTCTCTATCTGCAGACTTGCGTGTAAAGAAATCAATATCGGGTGGACGGAATCAAATCTGGTAAGGCTGCATGATGCTTCATATGCCAATTCACACTAGTGGTTTTAATGGAAAAGATTAAAGAGATGTGTTCGTCGAATCCCATTGTATAAAATCTTGCTGATGAGCATTGTTTACTTGATATCGTAAAACTTTGCAGCGAACCCTGGAGGTGATAACGATAATCGTGACCTTTACGCAACTCTTCTGCGCTGGCGCAATTCATACTGGAGTCTCGCAACTTACTGCACTGTATAGGGCCGAAGGAAGGATATGAAGTGAATGAATTCCAATGCCGCATTGACATAAAAAATAGTCATATTTGTCCGTGTGTATGTATATTTATACGTATAATATGCATGTATATGCATATATGTTCTTCGGGTATTATCGGCACATTGACCTTTGTTTTCTTTTTTCTTTTTCTGCCCATTCTTTTTCGTGCAAGCTTGATGGTATGAGTTGTGAAAACATTTTTTTCCAATAAAACCATGTGCATGTTATACGGTGGATACGTGTTAGATGAATCCCACAAAACTTAACTAGTAAAGAAAGCTTGAACAATGAAACGCGGAACTTAATTACACACGTCTGAAACACCGAACTCATAATTACCCAACTATATTATTTTCACGAAATTAATGGTACGATCGTATAGATTCTTTTCAAGATACATATGGATGTATATAACTAGACGGGCCAATCGAGATGTGCAAGCGTTCCACAAGATTGTTTGCATGATATTCTCAGATCGATCGACTGTCATCATTGTGAGCTCATTCAACTTGATTGAAGAAAATTTAAGGTTAAAATTGGATCCCATCAAGGTGGATAACTCACATGAAAATAAGCTTAATTTCCTAATCCAAGATTGCAGCATTTTCATATATACCTTCACGTGCTTCGGTCTCCCATAAGATCTTTATTGTCGAATATATAATCCGTCCCTTCGAATCAAAGAAACATAAAGCAATCTTTGACATCCTTAACGGACAATTTTGTCTTTCCCAAAGGAAAGCTATATGTATATATATGTTGTATATATGTGTTTGTGTGTCTCTTGAATTGCCCATCTACATAGATCTGGAACATGGGAACGTACTTCGTTTCTGTTTCTAGTCCGCTCCTCCTCTCAATCTTCGCAATAAGTTATGCCTCTGGGTCGGACCCCAAACGGGTCATCACGAATCTCATTCATCGCGATTCGGTTCTCTCTCCATACTATAACCCGAAAGACACCATAGCTGATCGCGTCGAGCGATCCCTCGAGATCTCGGCTGCACGTTTAGCCTACTTTCAGGCAAAGTCGTCCCTTGACGTGACGAGGGACTTGCGCTTTGATCTCATCCCTTCGTTTCCGATGATCTTCGTGAACTTCTCCCTTGGGGACCCGCCGGTTCCACAGCTCACAGTTATGGACACCGGGAGCAACCTCCTGTGGGTCCAATGCGTCCCTTGCAAGAATTGCTCTCAAACTAGTCCATTGATCTTTGATCCAATCAAGTCATCTACTTATTCCAAAGTTCCTTGCAACACTTCCTACTGCAAGGTCGTGCCGGGTGGTCGGTGTGGGTCATCGGATCAGTGCGTGTATAACCAGACGTATTACGATGGGCCATCTTCGAAAGGAGAACTAGCTAGAGAGCAGTTGATGTTCAGAACATCCGATGATGGCACTGTGGCCGTGTCCAATGTTGTCTTTGGTTGTGGACACGAGAACGGAAAGTACTGGGACGAGAAATTCACGGGTGTCCTGGGGCTAGGCAGCCAACTTATATCTGTGCCATCAAGGCTCGGCTCCGGTTTCTCGTATTGCATTGGCAATTTGTTCGACCAGCAGTATGCTTATAACAAGTTGATTTTAGGCGAGGGGGCGATAATCGAGGGGGACTCGACCCCTGTGAAAATTATTGATGGACTTTATCATATCACTCTCGAGGGCATAAGTTTCGGGGAGAAAATGCTCGATATAGACCTCGGGGTATTCAGTCACCGGACCCAGAGGATTGGCAATTCGATCATCGACTCTGGGACTACAGTCACTTGGCTGGTGCTGGGGGCATACAAGGCACTCTTCGATGAGGTCAAGGGCCTATTGGAGGGTGTACTAGAAATAGTCGACCGCAAACCGTTGAGACTTTGCTACCAGGGCTCGGCGAGCCGAGACTTGGTAGGGTTTCCAGCGGTGACTTTTCATTTTATCGATGGGGCCGAGCTATCCCTGGACACGGGGAGCCTGTTCTACCAAGCAGGGGATGTGTTCTGCATGGCTATTGCCCCGAGTGAATTCGAGGGGCTGTCAATCATCGGGCTGATGGCCCAACAGTACTATAACGTCGCCTACGATGTTGCAGGGGCCAGGGTATACTTTCAGAGGATCGAGTGTGCACTCCTCGACGATTGACCGCGTTATGTTCTCTTTTTTCCCAATCGGTAAATTAATTAAAACCAGTCCTGTATGGTCTACAAAGTTCTCGTTAACATATCTAATCTGATAATAAAAGGGAGGTTTATGAGCTTAGAAAAAGGAATTAGAAGGGTAAGCAATAATAGACCAAAAGTTCTACTTACAAGTTTGACAGCCAATCCTGTTAGTTCGAGGCGAAAGCATATGTCACTGTATTACGCTAATTACTTTCTCTTACATAAAAGACTTTCAGATCAATTTGGAATCAACAACCTTAATTTGGCCCCAAAAAAAAAAAATCAACAATCTCAATAGAGTGATGACTTATTCCTCCATATTCCATGATGGTGGAGAATTATTCCCATACATACTGATAAACCGAGATTACATTAGTATTTAAACACTTAAATTACGAAGCAACTCTTAAACTACCAAGTTACCGACATAAACAATAGTAGTAACCCTTAAAGTATTCCAATACGTAAAACTTCATTAAAAATAATAAGCATTTTAACTAGACAACAAGACTCTTAATGAACTTGGCTTATCGATAAATTCTCTGTCAAGCAAACACAAGCCAAGTAAATCTTTATTTAGAAATTTCAGTAATGGAACACATAGACATCATACTCCAGAACAAGGATCCCGGCTTTAAGATCCATGAACTGGGTGCTCGTCTTAACATAACCGGTGGCAAACCGGAAAACACCACTCCCGCCGACCACCGGCAACTCCCTTAGTTCCGTAAACACCATGTTCCGCCCCGATATGGTAACAGTACTGCCGTTGTACTTTCCTTCCGTGAATGCTAGGTTGATGGCCAATAGCACCGCAAAGTCATTCTGAGATGCGAATGCCGTCACTGCCTGGGCTCTCCCGATCTGCTTCGAGCTTCGCTCGGGCCCCACTAGGATCAGGTCATCTACCACGTTGACGGCCCTGAACGAGAACCGGGACTTGTCAGTTGTCGGGGCCTGGGCAACCTGTATGACGTTAGGGAAGGGTCCAGTTATGTTCTCATGCAAATAGAAGTGGAGATGGGTTAGCTTTCGAGTCGTGAGCTCGAGTTGTTCGGGCAACAAACTTCTCGCAAAATCGGATTTTCACTATGAGTACAGTGGAGGAGAAGAATAGCATAGCAAAAAGTGAGAGTTTTGTGAGGAAAATGGTCATGGAATTTGAGACGCAAATTCTTCTTGATCGGTATGGTGTATGTACGACTAGTTGTGTCTTGATGGAGAAATGACTGATGAATAACATCGTGCCTATATATATAGGGCCTTACCGGTTCTACAGCTTCATATTTTCTGATTCTTTTTTCAATTTTTTGTTTCGAAATAGATAATAAGAGTGCAATAATTAATTTTTTCTACGGAGGACGCACATGGGTGAAAATAATATATGTTTTATACAATATATAAAAACAGAAACGAAATTATCCGCATCGTGTCATGTGGAATGAAGAAGGCAGTCCATTGAGTGATGATTCTTGTCCCAATTAATTGATAAATATTGATTCAATATGGTAATGACATGTTGTAGTTTATTAAATATACTAAAGTACTACTGGGCGATTTGCAAGAATTGCACTTATAAGAAATCTATTCACTGGTAGCTTTCGGTATTTATCTCGCTATTAGAGGTTACTGTATCTATTTTTATCTTCTCTTTTCAACAACTCAACTAAATCCATAAAATTCCTCTAATTATAAAATAATAATAAAAAATGATTAACTTTTACATAAATTATAGGAAAAAAAAAAGAAAGAAAAACGTCAGTTGAGGTCGCTTGCTTAGCCACCACGTCTCACTTTCTCAAAATTCTGCATTGTCTCCTCCACACTTTTTACTTCTTCCCAAAAGCGGTTTCTTCCTTTTGTCCTTCAATCAAGCAGGTACGATGTGACCATTTCTGTTTTCTTCTAAATTCTCATTCCACTAACAACTTAAATCACTTTAAACGATTCGCAACTTGATTTTTTAAATAAAATTTACAATAAAATTATGTTTTTGGAAATGCAAAAGAAAAAAGAAATATCTCGTTCCATCATTTCGTTGTCCTTTTCTTCCTTTCTCTAATTATGATGCAATTATGAGTTTGTTTCAGCCAAAAGAAATTGATCCTCTCTGTTGTAACTAATCGTCTTCTTCATTCGTGAAAGTGTGTTTGTCTTTTTCCTCTACCTCAATTCTTTTAAGTGTTTTTTCTTCTCTGCTGAAGCTCAACATCTCCATTCTTTTTTCATCAGTCCGTGTATTTTTGCTCAGACAACCTGCAAGTTGGTTTCATGGGCTAATAAATAAAGACTTCTGTAATGTTACATGTCATTATATATTGGGCCCAAATTACAAAAGTTTTGATTAGTTAATAATGGTTCATGAACTTTATTAGCTCATCACCAAGGCCTAATCGATTTCATATACCCTACCTGTATCATTATTTCGATTTTTGAGCAATATAAGAAGTTTTCTAAGATAATTCTATAGATATATAAACTTTTTCTACTTAAAAAAAACATATGATCTAACTTAAACATCAGAGGGGGCTCTCCAGTACCAACTCGGGAGCTCTTCTTATAGGTATCGAGTGGCAGCCAGATCTCGAGGAGCAATCCGAAAAATTTTTTCGCACATTAGGTTTCGTGCCCTTTATTGGTTTGGCAGCAAATAATTCATACGAACTTAACTAAAATCACTCAATATTAAAAGTTATTCCCTTATTTTTTTTTCTATAAGGCTCTTTTTATCCCACTTTGATTTTCTCTATTGTTATATCTCTTAACTAGAATTTTATGGCCCGTTTGGATTGAGAGTTAAAGTAATTTTAATTTTAATTTGATTTTGATTTTGATTGTGGAAAAGGACAAATGAGATGGGGTTATAAATTTGACTTGGGAAACGTGTGTTTTTGTTATGTAGTGTGTTGAGTTAAAGTTAAAGTTAAAATTTTTTATTTAGAAAATGTGTATTTTTGTTGTGTAGTGTGTTGAGTTAAAGTTAAAGTTAAAGTTAAAAAATTTTAACTTACAATCCAAACAGCCCATTAATGTCCCTAATAAATCGAAAACAACCGATTCTTGTTATCTTTAAGGACAATTCAGAATAGTAGAAAGGAACGTAGTGTAACAGCACACTCTCTTATTTAGAAAGCAAGAGTTTTCAGATTTGATCTCACTGAAATCATATGTATTCATTTATTTAAATTTATGTTTTTCTCGTAGTAGACTGATGAAAATCTTTTATTTAGATTTAAATGATTCGTTACTTGTTTTCTTTAAATAAAATTTTAAAAGAAATTTACTTGATAGGTCGATTCGATTCAAACTGGATTAATCATGAAAATATTGTCCCATCATTTCGCTGTCTTTTTCTTCCTTTCTCCAATTATGATGCAATTATGAGTTTGTTTCAGCCAAAAGAAATCGATCCTCTCTGTTGTAAGTAATTGTCTTCTTCATACGTGAAAGTGTGTTTGTCTTTTTCCTCTACATCAATTTTTAAGTGTTTTTTTTTTCTTCTCTGCTGAAGCTCAACATCTCCATTATTTTTTCATCAGTCCATGTATTTTTGCTCAGAGAACCGTCCATGTATTGCAAGTTGGTTTCATGGGCTAATAAAGACTTTTGTAATGTTACATGTCTTGATTAGCTAATAATGGTTCATGAAGAACTTTATTAGCCCATCACCAAGGCCTAATCGATTTCATATACTCTACATGTATCATGACTTCGATTTTTGAGAAATATAAGAAGTTTTCTAAGATAACTCTATAGATATATAAACGTTTTCTACAAAGAAAAACACATGATCTAACTGAAACATTAGAGGGGGCTCTCTAGTACCAACTCGAGAGCTCTTCTTATAGGTATCGAGCGGTAGCCAGATCCCGAGGAGCAATCCGAAGAATTTTTCAGCACATCAGGTTCCGTGCCCTTTTTTGGTTTGGCAGTAAAGAATTCATACGAAGTTAACTAAAATTACTCAATATTAAAAGTTAAAGGGCCATTTAGAATCTGCCCCTGACATATTTATTGGCTTATAGGCCAAATTATTATTTAGGAAAAAAATATAATTTTGATCCTCTATCTTTGAGTACTTTTTCTATTTTTGTTCTTTTTTTATTTTCTTTTTTATTATCATCCTTTACCTTTTGAAACTTTTCTGTTTTAGTACTTTTGTTAGTAACACTGTTAAAAATGCTGAGTTAGAGTCAGGTCAGCTACTATAAGGGATACACATTCCACATCATCAACAATAAGGGGAGAAAAAAACAAACATAAAAGTCAGTAGATCCTAAATGAAAGATTTAATTCCTAATTAGCTTCTTTCTCCGTTCGCGAAAAAATATTGACTTCTTGAGCTGTACAACAGCAAGTCATTTGCTTTTTTTCTTCTCCCTCTCTCAATAGAACTCTTCTAGCGAACATAGTTAGCTTACATAACATGCACTAACATCTCCTTGCAAGCCCATTCTTCCCTATTTCCTCTCAAGAGCACAATTACATAGATCCCATTTGATTATGAAAATGGCCAAATTAATAATGAATCCCTGTATTAATTGACATGGACAAGTAGATAGAAGAGAACCCAGTTGAGGTCTCTCCCACAAAATCTCGGCTTTCAATTTTCCCGGCTCAAGAATCCTCTCAAAAAGAAAGCTTCCATCAGATTTCGCTCAAGCCCACTGAATCTTCACTCATTCTCTCTCTTGAGCTACTTCGAATTCAACTATGAGCTCAGTTCTTAGATCTCGATGTGTGAGGGTTTGACTCCCAAACACCAACAAAAAGTTTGGGGGGGGGGGGGAATCGAAAGGAATATAAATCCTTTACTGTGAAGAAAATAAAATATGGGAGCGAGAAAAGAAAAAGAACTTGTTGGGTGTTTAGGTTGGAGTCGCAGAGCTAAGAAGCCTTTTCTTGGATGAACCATGGTATCTGGAAACCCAATTGGATTCCAATGAATCTAGTTGAGGCGAGTTGGCTCACTATAACTTTTCTTTGCATTTGTTTTCCTCTTATTATTGATGATGTGGAATGGGTATCACATATAACAGCTGATATGGCTCCAACTCAGCATGTTTTGACAATGTTAGTAACAAAAGTACTAAAATAGAAAAGTTTCTAAAAGTAAATGATGAAAATAGAAAATAACGAAAATAGAAAAGTACTCAAAGGTAAAAGATAGTTTTCCTTATTACCTAAGACCACTATTGTGAGCGAAATAAATAAGAGGTAAATAAACATGCATATCATGGCCACACATGCGCCTAGTTCTTGCTCGCTTATCAATAGCATCTCTCGTGTCGGTCAGCAAAAAAATTGCTATTAGCATTATATGTTCTTTTAAACCTACATGCAAGTTGGTCTTAACTGAAATTATTGAACATATCTAATTACTAATATACATAGTCAGAGAAGAGATTCCAGATAGGGTCATTTCGGTAATTCCATATATCTTCTTATTGATTTATTCTCTTTTTCCAAATGTATAAATTGATTTTCTCTATGTTCTATTTAAAGGCTTATCCATATGTCTATGTGTATTGTCCCTCATTTTATGAATAATTTGTTTTACCCTTACGTATGATTAAACTCAACATCATTAATTAGCTTGGCCGCTCCTTCATTGCCGTGACCGCACGTCTTGATTCCATGCTTTGGCTTGATTGAGATATATATCTATGTGTGGTATATATATGGTGTTTAATTACCTAAAGTAAGTAAAATTAATTTATGGCACTTAATTGAATTAAATATGTTTGATAAGTAAAAGAGAATTTGACTTAACTTATTAAAGTTAAGTCGAAAAAGCACTTAATAATTCAATAAAATACAGTTATTTTTCCAACTTATTCGCAAAGCTAAAGAGGCGATTTTTGCTTGTTTGCATTGGTGCTTCTCATTTTTGTAAAATTTACAAACAAGTATCATTTTCTCGGAAGGGACGAGAGAGGAGAGAGAGAGAGGAGTTGCGACCGGAGGGCAACAACAAATGAGAGGGGATACGTTGGTTGGTCAGCCGACCATCACATAAAACTGTTTGATAAAAATTATTTCAAAAAATAAAAATAAAACAAAAAATGAAAAAAAGTAATGCCTATGCCAGAAAGAGAAAGAAGGCAGAGGGGGTCGGCGGTGGGGGCTTTACCAGCTGCCACCATCCCCAATCAGAGCTGCCAGCGGCCTTTTGTAGGTCCAATGCCTCTCTTACAAGAATTGCTCTTAAACTACTCCTGTCTCTTACCCTATCAAGTCATCTACTCCAAAGGCCTTCGCAACAGTTCCTACTGCAACAACGTCCCATGAATGTGGGGACATTGGTCAATTAATATGTTCATCTGCAATTATATGTTGATGATATGCTAAAAGCTACGAAAGACATAAAGGAAATTGATAGGTTGAAGTATCAGCTAAATGAGGAATTCGAGATGAAAGATTTAGGAGTTGCGAAGAAGATACTCGGGATGGAGATTAGTAGGGACATAGTTGCAGGCACACTGTTTTTGTCACAGAAGATCTACCTCCAGAAGGTTCTACAACGTTTTAATCAATCTGATTCCAAGCTGGTAGGTACGCCTTTGGCTTCGCACTTTAAATTGTCTACTCACTCATCTTCAAAAAGCGAAGCTGAGATAAGTTACATGCCAAATGTTCCTTATGCTCATACTCGAGAACGACAAGCCTGGCATTGAGGTCCATGAAGTGGGTGCTGATCTCAACGTAACCCGTGGCAAACCAGAACCACCGGCAACTCCCTTAGCTCCATGAATGGCATGTTCCGCCCTAATGTTTTAAAAAAGACGGTCGTCGTTCCCCACCTCTCCCATTATTTTCTTTGATTTTTGGAGGGATTCAAACCCAAGACCTCCCCCATGCCCCCTTCTCCTCCATGACATTCTTCTTAACCGTTGAGCTATACCTAAGAAAGGATAGATTGCAATATTAACAAACAACTTGTGCACAAAATCACAAACATGATAGAATCGTCTTAATAGTAAGTATTTCCATCATTCTGGAAGCATATTTAAACACAATATCCACTGAACCCAACATTAACTGGTGATTCGCAAACACAATTGAGAATGAGAAGGATCAATCTCTTTGTTCCACAACCATACATTGAAAACAACATAATCTTAACATAACATTGTCCATACCATAACATAACACAACCAACAGTGTTCATAACATAACATAATTTATTGTGACTCCTCGTCGTCTCCATCTCCATCGCCTTCTTCTTCTTCTTCTTCTTCTTCTTCTTCTTCTTCTTCTTCTTCTTCTTCCTCCTCCTCCTCAACATGTCTACTCTTATGCGACCCTCACCCTAGAGTGGATCGCCCAATGCAATGATGCTTACCTCAGATGAATCAGGAACGCGTTGTCCTGTCTGTTGAGCGACGTACCCCGCAACAAATTTAAGAAGTTCTTGTTGCGTTTCAAAAAGGCCCCTCAAATGGGACATCTAGCCTGTGATTTCATCATAGCATTGGTTGCTCATCCCAGCCGTGTCGGATGGCCCGCATGCAGTAGGTGCTCGGGTATTAGTTTTGCCAAGACACTAACTTGTCAGCACCCCATTTTGGTCCACCAGCTACAACAAAGTCTTGAACCAACCGGGTCATAATATGAGATTCAACCAAAGATAATCAAACAAAATTTGTTTAGTATTCATGGCAAGATCGACAGGGCCAACCAGGTGACTCAAGAAGCATGATGACAATGGAAGGTCTCGGGGCCTCCTAGAAAGTTTATGGAAGGATAACAAATCATGCCCAAACATGCAGTACAGCGCATAGACATGCAAACCGGCGATTGAATCAATTAATGTTGCTCCGGTCACCCGAACCGGGCAAAATCGGTTCCCAAGCTCCCAATGCATCAAGTCATGATAAACCAATATCGGACTTGTCAGGATCACCCTTCTGCACATATCAACAGTACCTTGTCCTTTGTATTATGAAATTTGAATGTGCAATTGATTGTGATCCAAACTTCTCCAACATCTCTTGAATCCATGTGGGACCCACGGCCAATTCCCATTTTTTATTTATTTGCAAACTAGCCCCATTATTTTTCTTTATTTGCAATCCAGCACTACTCTTTTATTATTTGCAAACTAGCATTTTTTATTAGCCCCATTCTTTTATTTTTCACAAACTAGTCACATTCTTTATTTCATTGGCAAATTAATCCCATTCTTTCCTAATCTAGCATATTTTCATCCATATTTCTCTTTAACTCACATCCAAGCCCCTTCTTTCCTATTTTATTCTACATTTGGTCACTTTTTCTCCACTTATTCCTTATTAACTTTTCTTCCATTTTTGATCTCATTCTTCCATTCTTGAACCCCACTTCCAACTCAACTTTTTCCTTTTTCAACTTCACAATTTTCCTTCTTGTTTCTTTCCCTCTCTTGCCCAAAGATCTCATTCATTTTTCAGCAAGCTCAAAAAATTTAGTCAGCATTTTGGGGGAAATATCGGCCAAGCTCATGGATAGAAGAAGAAAGGAAGTTCATTAAACCGTTTTCCCGATCTTGAGCAACATTCCTAACTAGATCATTCTTTCCTCCTTGCCCATAATTTTCATTCATTGCTCCTATTCATTTTCAGCTAAAGATGGGGAAGAATTAAGTCAGCATGGTGAGCATAATAGGAGCCAAGTTCAGCTGAAAAGAAAAAGAGGAAGTTCGTGGGAATTTGCCTGGTTTTTGGCACCACTTTCCAATCTAAACCTTCCTTTCTCTTCTTACCTTTGACCCTCAAGCAATCAACATTCATTCCAGCACCGGAGCAAGAGGAGAGGAGGGAGAAAAGAGCAAAATTCGTCCAAGTACAATCGGGGTAGAATAGAGCAAGAAAAATCTCATTAATCGCTTTCTCGTCTTGCACAATTTTCCGGTTTTGGACCACCTTCCCACCTTGCCACTCTCCCTCACCTTCACGCATTGATTCAGTAGAGAAATAGAGGGAATAGGAGAATAATTTCGTCTAGATTCAAGGAGAGCAAAAGAAAGAAAGAAAAAAATGATTAAACCGCTTTCCCGTCTCGCACAACTTTCCAATCTAAACCCTTCCTTCCTCTCTTACCCATCACCCTCATTGATTAAGAATTGATTCAGCAATTTTCGGAAGGGAGAGTGAGCAGAAGACAGAGAGAATTCGTCCAGGTTAGAGCTGTACAGAAGAGAGCAAAGGAAAAACCGTTATTGCCGAAAAAACGTCATTTTCCAGCAACTGCCCATCCACCTTCACCCAAACCCCAAACCAAACACATATCCCACCTATTTTTGACCTCCCGAGTCCATTGGTGGTGTTAGTTTTTCCATTTAAGGTCTCATTCCCACCATTCCAGCATGGTCTAGATTCGGGTCTCCCCCGAGTTTTCCCAGTTCCTAGGTGTTTTCTTCATCCTGTCTTGGCCCGAGCACAAAACAAACTACATGCCCCTCTAGTTTTCGACTTCCCGAGTCCATTGGTGAGGTTAGTTTCTCTATTTAAGGCCTCCAACATCCCATTCCAGCAGTTTTCAGAACCGGGTTCCTAGGTGTTTTCCCGATTTTTCGACGAGTTCGTCCCTTCCACTACCAGGCCGGGTCAACCAACGACCCATAGACCCATGAGCCATCTCCAGCAATGTTCCATGGTCATCCAGGAGCCGTGAACCGTTGTGCATCGTCGCACGAACCACTTCCTTTCCTTTCTTTTCTTTTCCGGGTTTCCTCTATACTTTACCGGTTTTCTTTCTTGTTTTCAGGTTAAATCAGACCATGGCTCATTGAATTTCACCTATAGCCATGTCCAGGGGTCCCTTGGGAGTCAAGATCCACCGTGCCAATTTGCTGGAACCACCCTCGACAACCTACTCCAGCCAATTTCCTTCTTATGGCGCGTTTGAGCCTTCTTGGGTCACTCAGGCACCCTACTGTCCAGAGTTGTTCCTTTCCTTTCTGAGACATTTCCCGACTCATTTCCAACCCCAAGGCGTAGGTATAACACCCCCTAAACCCTTAGAGGAGTTAGGTCTTTTAATTTTCGAGCATTGTGGGGTGATAAGGCTGTCCTAAACTGATTTCCGTGAATGTTTCGGTATGAACCGGTGCTGTTTTATCGATTCCGTTAAATCTCATATTGTTATGCATGCTCGAATGTTTGTTTGAAATTTTCGAGATTATGGCGACACCGGTTTCGTATTTGTTTGATATTGTTGTGTTGTCGATTCAATACTCGCATGAACTATGATGACGTGAAATGTGTATCTCGAATGAAAATAGCATGAATCGGTCTAATAACTAAACCCGACTTTCGAAAATGGGGAGTGTGAAAAGAAACCGATATGAACACGAATTTGAATATTTTCAAAGAATCGGATTTAAAATCGGTTGTTTGAAGTGAGAATAAACCCACACGAATTAATCTCATATTCATTCGATTTTAAGGAATAAAATCGACTAAACAAACAAGACTGGCTTAATCGATCACTTGGATTTAAAACCGGCAAATTAAGTCTTAACGTGATTGAACATGTCTATGATTGTGTGTTGTAGTGTTTGAGTTTTTTTTTTCAAAATCCACACGAGCCTGATAAATCATGTAAATATGATATTAACACACAACTTGTCTGTTTTTGTCTGCTTTTATCTATTTTTCTATTGTTTTCTTGCGGGTCGAGTCCGACCTTTTAGGATACGCTTTGCACGGGGTCCAACGCCCCAAAACATCGATCACGGGTCCAACGCCCATACACACCGAATGCGCGCAACCCGAGTGCGGAATCGGGTCTTGTCTCGACTCACTGCTTCGCTCTTAGTGGCGTCTATGTGTGGAAGACAACTCGGATCGGATAAGTGAGTCGCTCTTAGTGGCGTTTACGGCTGTCTCAAGAGTCAAGCGACTCTTCTGCTATTCGTCGGTCCGATCGAACCCGACCCCCGACTCTCTGAGCCCACGTTGCATTAATTCACTTTTCGGTTCTTCCAAAATTCATGGTGAGCATGAGCGGAATATTTGGCTTGAGGCAAATTGATCGGGTCCAAGTATTGTATCATGTCTGTATTTTGCATTTTTCTTGAGAGCACACTGTAAGAATTCTCTTCTGCATTTCCATTTAGTCGGTTGTAAGGACCCCGGTCAATAAGCAGAAAAGGCCTGAGCGTTTAATCAAATTTACGGTATCAAAACAGGCGAGTCAAGTGCAACCCTAAATCACGAGATAAATAAATAAAAGGGCAAGCTTAACAAGCTAGAGTACCGAAAGGGGGTGTGAAATGTAGGCCCATACGTAATAGAACCCACGAATTCGAAATTTTCGGTTCCGTACAGACCATTGCCTTAGCATACTAGGTGTACCCTGTACCCCTAAACCCGGGCAACTCACCGACCCTCGACCTTCGGGTTGTAAACAGGTAGTGGCGACTCCTTCTCACGTGCGTCTGTCACGCGTCCCCGAGAAGGTGGACACTCCCAAGCCGCGTTGCATAGGCGTGCGCATGCGTGTCCCGACGAGACGATATTCGAGTGCACACACAACTCATCCCTGGTATACGACCCTTTTTACTTGTTCTGACCGTATCCGCCCAAAGCTTGGCATTCATCTCATTTGAAAGCCTGGTACTAGCAGATTGGGATGTCTCAGCGAACTTCCCCGGTCAAGAGAATCAAACAAAAAAAATTAGATATCCGCAAATCATTAAAATGAACGTAATTAGAAAGTCATTATTCTCTTTCATATATATATTAAAAGAACATGTTCCATATAATATAATAACTTATCATATTCTGATGGTGCGTACGAGCTAACCCAAGATTTATCCTTGACTTTTTTATGGTTCTTTTTTCATATAGCCGCACTACATCGAGCAGTTTCCCATCTTTCTTCATCTGAAAAATAATAGTATCAATTAGTTAAATGATGATCGCTCAAATCATATATTAAATCATTCCAAAAGTTAATAGTTAGATGGTTAATTCCATTAATGATATTTCAATGATGATGGACACACAACAAATGTCTTACCACTTTATAGGCAAGTGTACCCATTGATATAAATCCTCCGCAGTGGACCGATGCGTCGACATTGGAATTTCGATTCGCCAAGGCTTTCTCGGAAATAGTCTTGAACTTGCAATCACTTTAATGCCTATGGAGCCCCTCCAAATGCACTTCCCCGATGAAATGAAGCTCAAGTCTACTGACCCGGTGATCGTGATATATATCTAATAAATGATCATTGGCTTTCTTCATGAAGGCCTTTCTCATATGTTCCTCGTGAATTGGATTTCAAAAACATAATTTCTGCATTATGAAAAAATGACAACTAGTTAAACTACTTTAAATGAAATACATACTATATATATATATATATATATATATATATATAAAGTATACATAATTACCTTTCATTCTTGGAACATCATCTGACATCGGGGTTTTGGGACTTTACCAAACGAATAGATGGGCTTGCTCGGCTGATAGAAGCAGTTGATGTTGCTCTCCAATACCGCCACAATCTTATTCACACCTTGTCTCGAATCAATAAACCTGCAAGGAGAACATCATTTATTACTTGATCTCATTTATGATAATCAACGTACATTAACAACACATGCTATAAGGTAACACGCAAAGGAAAGAAACTATGTACTTGTCACCGAAATCGGGAATGAGATAGAGCATCCCATTATACAACCCTGGCTCATCAGGCCACTAGCCTTTCGGTGGCATGAGGACCCATGTAGGTGATGGACCAATACCCTCCCTGGGTGTCCTGCGCACCTGATCCCTAGGAGAATTCCCGTAAGTGACTTTGTTTGTTGACGTTGTCCTGGTGATGGAAATGTGTCCAAATAAGTCTTTGGAACATGCAACATCCGTTAATCAATATTATAACACTTAACATCCGAAAAAAAGCTCTCGATATGGTGGAATATTCATCTAGAAACATGAATTTAGCAATATATGTATTTCAAAAACATATACAGGTAAAGCGAAAAAAAATTTGATCGATTCATCGATAATAGTATCCTTATTACTCCGCAACAATCAACAAGAATAACCAAATACAATGGGAAGGCTACAACCCTTCCTCAAAACCCATCCTCCTTCTCCACAATTATTTCATTCATAATGGCAACTAACCTAGGGTCGTAAACAATCAATTCAGAATTTGCTATTTAAGTACAACAAAAGTTAAGCATACCTCTAGCTTGTGCAGTGAGTAATGGAGGGAGACTCCCGGATGCAATCCACGAACCTGCATCATTATAAGTTCACTTGAGTAAATATTTTTCAATTATTTGTAATTAAAATTTTCATTAATTATTTTCAAACTAAAAATAATATCATATTTAATCATGAAAGAGTTAATACATTGGGTCTGCGATGGTATTGTGACAATACTTTGTGTCACGTAGGGAACGTCTTTACTATCTATGGCCGGAAAATTTTAACCGCGAAAAGAAATGCTTTTCACGGTTAAGATTTTCCAAACTTATTAAAGTGAGTGGAAAAGTGGGGATTTACGTATCAAAATGAGTGGAAAAGTGGAGATTTTCTTAGAAAACTTGGAACTTTCTTTCAATCCAAACGTTCCCATAAGTGCAATTTGTTTACTTATAGAAAATAATATAGTTTTTAGTTTGATGTACAAGAAATAATATAATTACTTTCCACCAAATAGATATGTAATTTGTAGCAATTAGTTTGGTGATTTGTAAACACGAGGAACTTCAGTGGTAATTGAGTTTTCAGTTGGCGAATTTTGCGGGCAGTACGGTGGTTCAAAATTTATTGAAAATAAATTGTGATTAAAGCCAAGTTAACGCCTGAATAAATAAGGATTAATTTCAACTATAAAAATTCAGGACCATTGTGGCCTATTGCAAGAACGTCTCAAGTGGTTAGTGTGGGTCATCGGGTCAGCACATGTAATACCGAACGTATTTGAGGGGCCATCTTCGAGAGGAGAACTAGCTAATTAGGTACAGTTGACGATGTTCAAAACATCCGACGACGGTTCTGTGACCATATCTAATGTTATGTTCGGCTGTGCGAACGGGAATGGCAAATCATCCTGGGATGAGATCAAAGAAATATACGGGGTGTCTTGGGGATAGGGAGCCAAATTACGTCCGTGGCAGCAAGGCTTAGCTCTGGTTCATCGTATCGTACTGATAACTTATTTGACCGGCAACCGAGATATAACAAGTTAATTGGTTTAAGGTAAGGGCGATGATCCGGGTGGCTCAACCCCACTGAGAATTATCAATTGATGAACTTTACCACATTAGAATATCCGATCACGCGTCCTCAGCATAGTGATCAAGACTAATCTCGTTCCAACATCGGTTTGGCCTTGTCCATGAGATAATAAGGTATGAAATGAGGTACTTCCCTGTGATTGCGAGAATCTATTTGACTACAAGTATTGAAAGAATTATTTTGACTGCAAGTATTGCAAACCGGAAAACACCGCTCCCACCAACCACCGGCAACTTCCTGGCTTCGTGAACACTATGTTCCGCCCTAACATAGTCACCGCACTGCCGTTGTCCTCTCCTTCCGTAAATGCGATATGGATAAATTCCACGCTCATTCCTGTAGTTTCGTGACATGCCAGCAACATCTCCTACTTCACTTACCACCCCTTTTATTTTTTGCATATGTGGCAGCTGACTCATGATCGTGTGTTATATTGGAGATGCCGATGACTGATGAGTAACATCGTGACCATATAAGGGTGAATCGGCTCCAAAACTTTTTTTGTCATGGGTTTAATTATTAGATATAAAATCATGTTTACCCATTCTGCCCAGAAAAGATTCCGTTTTTTTTTTGTAAATCAAGTCAATTAGTCATTTTTCAAAATTTAAGAGAGATTTGGGACCGAACTAAATAAATTATGAATGTGACGTTAAACTCTCAATTATATAAGATTATTCGGTAGCTCTAGTTAACTTGTAATTCGATCTTTCGTTGTCTGTTTCCCATGCAAACGATTAAATAGTCTTCTCATTGAAGAAGCAATCAGCCAAATTTACTTGGAGGTTTGTGACCGAAGGATTGTAACATAGCCCCGACAGAGACTCACAACATTAATGAGATTTGTAACAAAAACACGTCACTGTTCGATTAAGTCTTTGATTTTTATTGATTTTCATTGTTCTTCTCAGTAGTGTAAGTGTTCTTGTCGCAAGCCCTAAAGTCGCAGGTCTTCGATTGGCTACCTCGTCTTCCCTTGCGCAACGCAGATCTGTGACTTCAATTAAACTGGTATGGCCGACTGCGTCTCTCTGATAAGCACACTGAGTTGCAAAGAAGAGGGAAAAGAATTTTTAATCGTTCGCGTGCGAAAGGTGCTATAAAATTTACCAAATAATTATATTAATGTATTTATGGTATTTTTAATTCCGACCCTTAAATCTCACTTAAACTTCAGAAAATGACAAATTAGCTTGATTGGAAAAAATATGAGATTGTGTGATTTTATTTTTCAAATTTGAAACGTTTGGTTTTCTCGATAAAATAGATAAATCACATAATTTTATATATAATTATTATTTTATTTTATTTTATATCATTTATGTTTGAAATGGATAACGGAAAGCAAGAAGCTGTGTCATAAGAGTAGAATAAATTTCCCCCCTTCAATGGACTCACATGGGCGAAAACAATATATTTTTTTAAACCTCTTAATGAAAAGGGAATTCTTTGAGAAAAATAATTAATTAACGATTTTAAATGCAGGAAAAAATAATTATGCGACAAATCCGCGTTGTTTGTGGAAGAAAAAATAATATAGAGACCGTGGTTGACTCAAACACAAGTTTCTTTTTCTTTTCTTCCTTTCTTAATGTTTCTTATTGGGTGGATTCTTTTGTAAATTTAGATTAGAGGTAAACAAATTTTTTTTTATAATGAATTATAAAATGTCTTTCCTTAACCTTCATATTAGGAAATTTTTAATTAAATAAATTCAATATATACGTATAGGTTATTAATTTAAACCCCTCGGTATCAAGTAATGTAAGGTTTTCATTCGTTCAACAAGAGCCTTCCACATAAACTTTTTGAGCAATTTCGTGCCTTATGGTGAATCGTTCCTTTGCATGCCGTATATTAATGCGTTATGTAAATATCTAGGATAATTTTAATATATGGTCATATTAATAAATAGCATACTAAAATATTCTGAAAAGAAGAATTTTTTAATTGAAGAATTTGTTTTGACAAATTCGTATTTCAATTGTTGTAATAAAAAATAAAAATTATACGTGTGATTTAAGATCTTAAAATAAAGTATATAAAATATAATTATGATAAAATTACCTATAATTCTTCTATCTCAAATGAATATAAAGTATTTTCGATTGAAAATCAAACATGTTTGCCTAATTAAACCATTTATCATATAAATTGCTTTATTTTTTAAATTAGTATCATAATAATATATAATAAAATAATCTGAAATTAACTTCTTCCGATTAATGATTATAATATAATAATATTTATAGATATTATGATTGAAAAACTAATATACATATTATATATACTTTAACTGCTACAATACAAATAAGAGCATATAACCTGCAGACGACATCTTTTTTGAATATTTTAGAGCATGGACTTATTTTGAAAACTTATATTTATTTTGATGCATAAAATTTTAAGGATTCTTTTATATGAATCATTTTTTTAGAGAATAAAATTAGATATGATTAGCTTTATATAAAAATTAAAACTAATTACATAATCTGCCTTCAAATTCGCTGTGAGGACCCTTTATATTAATTTCTTGCAATGATCGAAATTTTTTTTATGTTTAACACGAACGATTATCCCACGACTCTTCAATTTCTATTCTAACTTTATATACTATCAATATTCATGAGTTTCATTTTTTTTAAGTTTAGTTAAAAATCTAAAATGCAATGACCACGCAACGCGCAGGCTACATAACTAGTTAGAACAAAGATGAAAATGCTTGCCCAAAAAAGCATAGGTTTATTTGGGAAAAGTAAGACGAAAAAGAGGGAAAAGGTGAGAGAAATTTAAGGAAGAAAAGATGTTGAATTGCAAGAGATATTAAAAATGGAATTTACATATATAACATTACATCTTATGTAATTTATAAAAACTAATGTTAGATCAAAATTTTCATTCTCCTTTTATGGTAGTATCTATATATAATATATAATTACAAAATAGGGAGAGATGATTAATGTCGTCACTCCAATCTTCAAAACCTTAACTCCTCATGACCTAACCCTTTGTATATCCATGACATTAATTAAGTATTTTCATTTATCACATTGTTTAAAATTATTAACCCACAACGTATATTAAACGACCACATTAATAAAACCATGATAATCCTCAAAAGAAAAAAATAACATAACATAAATTAATTCATAATATCAATTTATCACATGCACAATATAATAGAATTATTATCTAATGATGTATAATAAAATAAAATAAAATATATAGTCAAACAATAACCCGTAAAGTGCGGGTGAAGCGGCTAATCTATTGTATGTATTTAATTTTCACTCCCCAATATCGTGTAATATGGTGCCTCAATTCATGTAACCAAAATGCGCCACATCAACATTTTGAGAACTTTCGAAGAATTTGAGCAATGGACCCTTCATTTTCTTGCATTTAGCTTTCGACTTTCATTTTCTTGTATTTAGCTTTTTTATGCCCAAAAAATAAATAAAAAGAAAACGTCAAACAAATTTATGGGGGGTCCGTCTGTAACTGATTCTGCCTTTTTGCTCCAACACCGGTGCTGCCGCCACCGTTCTTCTCCTTGCCTCCTGTGCTAGCAATATATAATATTAATTTTTTTCAGCGTGTACATTCAGAAGCCCGACATGCCATAATTAATCTAATTCGAGCCTAGTCGGTCTATTACGGATAAAATTCTCATAATCAAAGACTTTCTCTATTCATAAATCTTCCTTCAGAGAAATAAGTCTTGAAAAGCTAAATCAATTCTTGTTGGCATATATAATATTAATTTGCACTCCTCCCAATGAGGACTCACCACTAAGCTTTTTAAATTATTCCTAAAACTTCTCTTCTATCAATATCTCGAGTCTATCTCATTAATATATTCGTCCTATAAAGTCCACTTCCTTAATAAATTCTTCCCGTTCAAGTAATATTAAACAAAAAATTAATTACATCTATATTAATTAAAAAATAAAGATAGAAATTTGAAGGAATGCACATAAATTTATTATGTTATAAGTATTTTAATTTTGACTTCTCGATATCGTGCAATAAGGTACATTGATTCTTTTCTTTTTTTTTTTTGCTGACCCGGAGTGTCCAGGCTTCGCCCGATTAATCCCCGGGACTCCGTGAACCCCCGGCGACGCACGGAGCGGGTAATCACGCCAAAAGCGCTCCGGTGACCCCAAAGGGATTTGAACCCGGGTCTCGGGGCAAATTGGATGCCCATTAACCACTAGGCCAAACCCCTTGAGGTTAATAGGGTACATTGATTAATGTAACCAAAATGTGCTACATTAACATTTTGAGAACTTTCGGAGCATTTAAATAATGGATCCTTCATTTTCTTGCATTTAGCTTTCGACCTTCATTTTGTTTTTAGCTTTTGTGCTCAAAAAATAATTAATAAGAAAACGTCTTTCTCAAACGAATCTTTTAGAAGTCTGTTTGTAACTGATTCCACCTTTTTGCCCCTGCGTCGGTGTTACCAGCACCATCCGCTTCCTTGCCTCTGGCACCAGTAATATATAATAACAATTTCACTCCTCTTAATGAGGACTCGCCACTGTGCTTTTTAAATGGGAAAAAAGTCATTTTTATCCTATAGATTTATTCTTCGATTAATTTTGATCCACTAAATTTTAAAAGTATCGAATTAGTCCTATACATTTGATTCATAAGTCAATTTTGGTTTATTTCGTAACTTATAAGATCAAAACTGTCTCTCTTTTTCAAAACTTATAGGGCCAAAATTATCTTTTTCAAAATTTATAGCACCGAAATTATCTCACGGAGTAAATGTATTGGATTGATTCGGAAGTTTTAAATCTTTTAGGATCAAAATTGACTGAATGTCAAATTTATAGGATCAAAAATATCTTTTTTCCCATTTTAAATCATTCCTCAGCTCCTCTTCGATCAATATTTCGAGTCTATCTCATTAATGTATTCGTCCCTTAAAGTCCACTTCCTTAATGAATTCTTCCCGTTCAAGCAATATTAGACAAAAAGAATTAATTAAATTTATATTAATTAAAAAATAAAGATAGAAATTTGAAGGAATGCACATAAACAAATTAATATGTGTAACAATTTCAGATTAAGTCCATCTAAGTATTAATTATCTTATTAAGATAGAGGTAATTAACTAATTTTTTTTATCTTCATCTATAAATAATTAAATCAAAATCCTCTCATTATGAACGCACTCTCGTGATATCTTATCACTTGCACATCTTTTCTTCCAAGTTTTCTTCATATTCTTTGTCATTTTTAATATCATAAATGTTCATAAATTTAATTTACAAAAGATTGATAAAAAAACGCCCGTGCAACGCACAAGGCTACCTGACTAGTTGATACCTAAAGGGGCCTCTGACTCAAGCATCGAAAGATTAAAAGAAACAGAGCGGAACTCAGAGTAAAAATAATTCGCGCATTTATTATAGATAATGTTGAGATATGTTGTCCCACATCGAAAAATTGAGAAAGAAACCACAAGCTTATATGAGACTTGAGTCCAGTAACCTATCAGCTTAAGCTTTTAGGTTGCAGATGAGCTCAAGTCCGTGTAGGCCCAAGTGGATATTTTACATGGTATCAGAGCGGGTTATGCTTCCGCGCGCTCATGTGGGCTCACACCACGCCAGATTCTATTTCGAGGTAGCCAAGAGTGCGCCTCATGTTAATCAGGCCCAAGAGTGGTCCAGTCCAGTTCCGAGGTAGCTAAAGGTGTGGAGCTCGAGGTTAGTTTGGTATTTGTCCCCCCTTGCCCGAGCACGGAAGAGGATGCCCGGCTCAGGTCAGTTGTTAAGGGCGAGTGTTTAAGGCACGTGGCGCGTGTTGGACCACACGTTACCACGTGAGGGCGGGTGTTGAGATATGTTGTCCCATATCGAAAAATTGAGAAAGAAACCACAAGCTTATATGAGACTTGAGTCCAGTAACCTATCAGCTTAAGCTTTTGGGTTGCAGATGAGCTCAAGTCCGTGTAGGCTCAAGTGGATATTTTACAGATAACACATTTGGACAGATAAGCATTAGTTGAGGAAGAAATAATACCCCTTTTTTCCCCCACCCGATATATAATTAATGAAAAGCTATTAATTACGAGATACGGTATTATTATAATTCTTTTTCGGTGAATGTGTTAATATATTTTCCTTCATTAATATTATTGACTTAAGCCAGCTATTTGCTTAGTTATACGCAAAGAACTTTCCTGCCTTTCTTTTTTTCACGGGGATAAGAAGTTTGGACCACATATGAACTTGGGCACAACTCCAAATCGAGGCTAGTCGTAATGCAGTTCCATCGACTTTTGGGCTTCGGACCTGTGTTACAGGAAAAATAAAAAACTTTAACCTACACATTGATATGAACAGAGTTAAATTATTTGTGCACATTTTCTGTTTGTGCTCGAAGCATTGATTAATAAAAGAGAAAATTAAGAGTTGAACAGTTAAACACTGTACGGTCTAAGTTAGGAATTCCTTTTTTTTTTTGGGTTATAGTTAGGAATTCTGTTTACTCGTCCTCTATCCCATGTGTTACACATGTTTATTTTTCATATATTCATTGATATTTGTCATAGAAATTATTCTCATGTATAGTTAAGAAAATCAAAATTTATCATTGAAAACTAAGAATTTTCAATAATTAATTGCAAACTTAAATAATTAATATTTAGTAAAAGTTAGATTAATTTTTAAAATAATTTTGCAACCATTTGTCTTATTTAATATGTTATTATACTTATTTAATTGTTAATGCATGACAAAAATTTATCGCATATCAATAATCAGTTAGATATCTTTTACATAACCTTTATTTTCCATTTTTTTAACTTAATATTCTGTGCATCCTTATCAATTATTATTTATACATTTTCATATTACCGTATGTTTATGAAATTAGTAATTTGTGATAATCTCTTTTTGAATAAATTATATAGGAAAAACTGATTTTGTATCTTTACATTTAAATATTTGGGTAAAATGCAATAACCTCCCTTGAGGTTGAAGAAATACCATTTGTTGAACTTAGCTCCATTTGACTTAGTTGACCAAATTATCATTACTTATTAGGGTCTTATTTCTTAGTTTTTTCTTTTTCAGTCCATACATTTATTTTTTTTACTAAATAAGGTTCACATTTCATGAAGAGGTTTTTACCTCATACAGCCCATGGTTTACGCGTTTTGTCAAATCTATCATATGTTTTAAAAAAGTATCTAATATATTACACGGTTTACATTTTTCTTCAAATATATCCCGCCGTTATATCTTCGTCAACATTTAACGGCCTTGCCACTGTAGCCCTTTTTATTCGGGATAGATTTGAGAAAAAAATTAAAACCATAAGATAGATTTGAGAAAAAAAATTAAAACCATGGGATAGATTTGGAGCCTACTACCGTTTCATTAACGTAACATATAACGCCGGGATAGATTTGAGGCAAAATATAAACCATATGATATATTAGACACTTTTTAAAGTATAAAATAAATTTGACAAAACAGATAAACTATGGTAAAAATCCCTTTCATAGAATGTCTATACACGATTTTTATCATTTCTATATTTTATTTTTACTTAAGGAGTAAAAAATAAAAATAATTGAAAGCTTTGATTAGAGAGGATAAATAAAGAGAAGGAAGGGGATCGGCCTGCCGTCGGGCACTAGGGATGAAAAAAAGAGGCGAAAACCGAGACCCGATCCAATTCGAAAATCTAAAGATAGAGTCTGTTAAAGAACCACCCTCCACATTATTTGTCAAGTTACTTACCCAATTTCAATTTTGGATGATTTCATACCTTAATCCGGTTCTAGGGTTTCTGAAAAAATCCAATAGGGACTGACCTTAACTAATTTTAAATTTCAAAATAAATTTAAGATTTCTAAATATCTAAATTTGTTTTACGTGACTTTGAATATATGAAATTGGTTTCTATTTTGGTAAGTATTATACTCAATGTCATTTGAATTTGCTTCATTTAATGACCATCGCCCTAGGAAATGTTACTGGAGGCCTTTTTCCTCCCTCTTTGACCAGTTTATTTTATTTTATGTTTATTTTTAAAATTTTTTATTTCTAAAATTCAAAAATACATTAAGAAAGTCTTATAAAAATATTTTATCTAATGTGGTTGCTTTATTCAAGAAAAAGTAAATGTATGGTCTTGAAAAGAAAGATTATTAAGTTGTGAACCCAATTAATATTTTTTTCCTAAAATAATAGCTTGGTCAAATAAGTCAAATGGGGTTAAGTGTCTATTTTTCAACAAATGGGCTAAGTGCCATTTCCCCAAACCTTAAGGGAGGTTAGTGCACTTTACCCTAAATATTTTTATAATAACTATTTGATTTTTTTTGCAAATAATATGCTTCTTAAAAATAATTAATATTTTCAATAAATAGTTTTGCTTTTCAAATTAAAATCATTATGAAAGTTGGCTAATCTGGTTTGTTCAATAACTATTTCGCAACTAAATGTTCTATGCATTGCATGTAAAATCGTCCATATGTTAAAGGGATTTCTGACAAATATGCAGGTCATGAACTTCTCTTACAAACTTCACTTATACATTTTTTTTTCCTTATTTTCATATATTTTAATATGGGAAAAATAGCCTGAAAAATCAATTACTTAAATGAAATTTCATGATCTACCAATTTTTTAAATTTTGGCTTGAAAAACCACAACGTTTACCTCCATTTCCCTGATCTACCAATCCGTTAATTAAGTCGTCGAAATTGTTGACGTGGCCATTAACGACGCTGATGTGGAAGACGGTTGTCTACGTAGATGGCAATGGTATGTCATAAACTTTTTCACCTACAAAATCACACAATTTACCTTTTTTTCCTTATCTACCAAAATATCAATAAATTTTCCCTCATCTACCAAAATATCAATAACTCTAAGAAATCACATAGTCCGCTTATGTTCCCTCATCTACCAAAATACGACTTCTTTCAAAAATCACATCTACCAAAATATGACTTTTTGGAATGATTATAAATTTGAATAAGAAACTTATATATATGTCTGTTCATTTGAATGTTAAAAGAATTTTTACCAGAGAAGAAGTGTTAGAACAGTTACGAGTTTGTCATTTGGAAAATAAAAGAAAATCCATATCTGATATCACATTAAATAATATAGGAACTTAGACATATTATATTATCAAGACAATAACCATACCGAAATAACCTTTCCAACAAAAATTGTGCACACTAACATCTATAAAATTTTAGCATAGTTTAACTTGTTGAACACAAATTCTGTTGGAAATGTTATTTTATCATGGTTATTGTCTTTACAGTATAATATTTCTAAGTTTCTATCTGTATATATGTGAAAGCAGAATAAAAGTAGGTCGTGCCAAATGTCCCAAAACACTTCGTTTCTGAATGAAATTTTCTCGATCTTTTGAGTTTTTTCTAAATTATAAAATTTAAAATTTTAGAAATATATAGATATAGATTTGTGGAACTATTCATTATTTTATCGATTTTCTGAGTTTTCTTTATTAATTTTAATTTAAATTTTAAAAATAAATATATATGGATTAGTGAATCGGCCGTTATTTTCTCGAATTTTTTATTTTTTTAAAAAATGAATTTAGTTTTATTTTTAAAGCCTATAGATATAGATATCTGTAGTGATTGTTATTTTCTCGCATGTATGTAGTTTAATTTTAGATACATCCACAGTTAGATTTTTGAAGGTGAGTTCTTCAACTATTTTTTTATCGCACATAAAATTTTTCAGAATTTTAGGATTTTTCAATTTTATTCTTATAGTTTATGTATTATATTTTGATAATGTAGATATGTTGAATTTCTATCTTCAGCATTTTCATCATATTTGCATTATCAAAATTTAATAACAATCGGTCCCAAAAGTCAATATCTACATGAACCATGCCAAAATAAGTTTAACCATGCTAAAATAATCAGTCATGATGTCCAACAAGTTTAACCATGCTAAAATTTTATAGATATTGGTGTGCATAAGTTCTAATGGAATAGTTATTTTGGCATGGTTATCGTCTTTGCAGTATAATATGTCTAAATGAATATTCTTTTGATTGCAAATGACAAAAACTTGTAACTGTTCTAACACTTTTTTCTGTTAAAAATTCTTTTACCATTCAAATCAACATATATATTAAGGTCCCTAATTCAAACTTATAATCATTCAAAGAAGTCATATTTTGGTAGATGATGGAATATAAGCAAACTATGTGATTTCTCCAAGTTATTGATGTTTTGGTAGATGATAGAAAGTAATTGATATTTTGGTAGATGGAGGAAAAATAAGCAAACTGTGTGATTTTTTAGGTTAAAAAACTTGTGTCATGCCATCCACGTAAGGCAATCGTTTGCCACATCAGCACCGTTGACGGCCATGTCAGCAGTTTTGAAGGCCCAATTAATGGATTGGTAAATTAGGGAAACATAGGTAAACGTTGTGATTTTTCATGCCAAAATTTTAAAAATTGGTAGATCGAGAAATTTCATGAAAGTAATTGATTTTTCAAGCTATTTTCCCTTTAATTTTTTTTACATGACAATAAGTTAATAAAATTAGTGGCATGTGATAATTTGTTGTAGTTCTATATATTATGAATTGATTATTATTTTTATATAAGTTATGCTAAAATCCCATTGAATATTTTTTTTTGTATTATTCATATAAAATCCGCTTTTAGAGTTTAATTATTGCATTTTTTTAGAGAATCTAATTGCATTTTTTCGATTATAAGCGAGATCTATGGCTTATTACAAGAATAGAAATAGCGAAGGCAAATAAAATGGTACATAAGTCCCATTGACGAGGATCAAACCCGAGACCTTATGATTCTAGGGAACGACTTGTGTCACTGCACCAGATCTCCTTCCTCAATCTAATTGCATTTTATAATTGTAAATGTCTTCTACGATATAAATGGTTTATTGCTTTAAGTTTTTGTACTTATATAAATAAATCGCCACTACATGGTGTATATTGGAATAACAAAAACAATAGGTCGGTAAAACAGTATAAGTCCATACTTCAGGGTTTAAAATCAAATTTCCAGAACTAATAACCAGCCAGTCGCCATATATCATATTATCGCCAAGTTCCCGCCATTTCTGGCCAAAACCTCCGAAACCTCGGCTGAAGAATTACGGATTCCCATCAATGTTGTGCGCAAATTGTACGTTCCAACGGGCAACCTTAGCTCCTCTCCCGCAGGAACCCAGCGGACGACCCTCAATTTCGTCGAATTCCGGCCTTCATCATTGGAACCCCAGGCTGCCCCCTTCTCAGGTCAAAACCCTAAAGTTGTTGGGACACCGGGGCTTCAAGGTCGGGGCCTCCGTCGGCAGCGATGGTGGTGGAACCGAGAACTGGGTCAACCGATTGCCCATCATTTCTCTCGGACCTGATAAGGTTTTCCGGTTGATAGCGAACGCGACCGCCAGCCCCATTTGCCAGTTCGTGCCCTCGCCCGGGACGTTCTTGCATTCGGTCGACCCGAGAATCAAACTGGTACCTTTTTCGTACTCCTACATTAGTGTGAAGTATGTTTAATTAGGGGAACATCGATTGATGATTGGTTTTGATAGCTGAGGTCGGATTTGGTTACTTCGTGCTACTCTCGGTTTTTTTCTAAAGTGACTTTTGCTTACGGTAGAGAGGAGAAAGTATCTCAATTAGATATACTGGAGATTGCGGTTCTTCAGGGAAAGCCGAATTTCGGCGGTTGTGAGATGTCGGAAAGGTGGAAATGGAAACTTTTTCCTTTGTCAGGAGAAACTCTGAATTTCGTGGAACATTTGTCATAGAAGTGTGATATCCTTGATTCGTTTTCCGGAAGAGATTACTGTTTTTTCTTTCGATGCGATAATTCTAAACACTACTAATGATGATGGTAATAGAGACTACTTGATGGATTCTTCTCTTTTGAGAATTACAAGTGACTGAACTGAGAACCCTGCTTTATCTTCTTTCTTCATCTTTCAGTAACTTTTTATCTCGGTTCCTTAAAACGACAATGCAGGTTATGGCGTGCATTTGTGATTTTGTTCTCTTCTGAGCATTATCATTGCTCTGTGCAGGTATGGGTTGTGGCTCTTGTCGTTTTGCCTGCTCGGTCCCACATAATGATGCGCTTTGGATTAGTCGTGTACTTGGCTTTCCTTTCGATATGGATCCTCCCTAGACATTTATGGATGGTGAGTTACTTAGGCATGTTGTGTTTTTTCCTTCCTTTGAAACGATATTAGTTGTTGCTGCACTATGCCCCTTTGATTCAAAAACTTGTATTCATTTCTTTTGTAATAGTTCCCATGCTTTCGGGAAAGATGCCCTTTCACGGATTGTACAAATCTGTGTAGGATCAACTGGGAAGGGTATCCTTGCTCTCGGGTATTCTTTTCATCATGTTGGGTCTGGGATCGGATGGTGCGCCTGCTCTTGTCCAATCAAAAACTCCACCAGCTGCCATGATGGGACTCCCTAGTCTTCCTGCATCTTTCATGAGTTACTCTTACCTGATTATGAAGCTCGGACCACTTCAGTTTACGAGGAAGGGCTTGTCGGTTGCTAGCACAGCAGCATGCTTAACTTTCACTGTAATTATCAATCTTCTCCTACCTGCCTTTATTTATTTATTTATTTATTTATTTTCCTGTTCTTTGTTTCGATTAGCATTTCTTTTTGGAGTTTGAGCTCAAAAGAAAAAGGTTCATATTCTACCATCTTTTGTCGGTTATCACCACTTTTTTGGTAGAACTTTTGTTCTAAAATATTGAAATCAATGGTGCTACTTATCCAAAGCCATAGTTTGTTTTCCAAAGCTATGGGCTGCTGGTTCAGTTGATACAACGAAATTGCAGTTGATTTGCAAATAGTAAAAAAATCACTCAGATGGTAAAGTATGGAAAATCATTGTTACAATTGTTTCTATAAAGGAAACCGTTTCGTTATTATTCCGAGAATAATCATCCCCTCATTTTATTTTCCTTGAAAGATCTTCCAAAGTGCAAGCCTTTGCCTGACAACCACATCACCTGAGCAACTAGCATTTGCTTTAAGATGGTACTTGATCCCACTAACATACGTTGGCGTACCAGTGGATGAAATTATTCTGACCTTGTTACTCTCCTTGAGATTCATCCATATAGTTTTTGATGAGGTACGACTGTGACTGTCAATGGTAAACTTGGGCATAATCGACTATTTACTTCGTTAAAGTGGCTTCCTCCTGTACTGTCGACAGTTAAGAAATGTTGCACTGGGAATCGTCTCTCGTAGGATAAATTGGGTTCAGCTAACCATGATGGAGACAATTGATAGTAAGGATAAATCGTGAACACTGCTTGATTTTATTAGTGATAGCCATTTCTGTTCTTTTTACTTGTTTATCGGCACCCATGATGAGCAAGCTTTCTCGTGCAGTATTCATTGGCTATATCCAACGCGGATCTTCAAAAATATATTTAACCATGCAGAGCAGATCTCTCAGGTACCCTCTCTCTTTTAGGTATTTCTTACTTATCTCCTCTATCTCCTTTGAGAATTCCCCCTTCTGTCTGGCTGTTATCTATATCTGCAGCAATATTGGACATTATAGTTGTATATAGAGTGGCAAATGAGCTGGACTCTGTATCGATTAAGGGAGATATATATCATAGTAGCACACTATTTTATGTTTTTGTCCGCCTCCCTAGTAATTTTTCTAAAGAATGCTCAACATTGTTTCGTTAACGGTTTTGTGCAAATTCACAGGCGATGATTGTCAGAGGCTTTAGGGGGAACAGCTGCAGTCACAAGATCTACTTTCTGTCTGGCTCATCGAATGCTACATCCAATGTCATCTCCTTGGTGTGCTTGGCAGGCCTTGTAGGCGCTTCGATCTTGTCAGAGTACATCTTTGTTTGACTTGCGGATTCATCCGTGTATTCTTTAGCAGGGATAAAGGCCAAAACAAAAAAGGGTTTGACCCCGATCGTTATCTGCGATCCACCTGGTTCATACTTTACAGAAGAAGATTGATCACATGAGTACATGGAAATAATATTATGGTCCCTTCCTGGATGATCTTTTGGTCCCTTTGAGCCGTTAGATTCTCACGAAACTCCATCCCCTGGTGCTGAGTTGACGGACCAGAGGGATCAAGTGACCGTTCAAGGGAAGAGATCGGATAAGTTTTCTCGTACATACTATGCATGCCTATCTGGCAGACACAAACCTGAGACATTGTACTGTAATGCTGTTCTTATCGAACACCAATGATACTGTTTTCAAGTACTTCCAGGAGAAGCTTTTAGATAGTGCAAATTATACGCAAAGTCCGCCTATCCCGGGAAGTTAACACCAGCGATTTGTATTTGGTTGAGGACTGAATAAATCCGATGACCCTTTCGAAGCAACAGTGCTTCATTTTATTCCAGCACGATTCATAAACGTCCCACATGGCAGAATTCATTTATCAACTGAATTGGTGACTGAACTGAATAGAATATCACTGATTGAATTGGATCAGGAAAGAAAAACAATTTGGCATGGGCCTGCCTCAATTCTTAAGCCCGTATCCGAACATATTCAAGACCCGGCCCATGTCCACTGTCTCCTTTCCTTCTCCGGGTCTGCTCCCCGTTGCTCGATGGCTGCTGATCTGCGGTGGCGGTCTCCGATCCTTCCGCCGCCTCTCTCTATCTCTGCGACGGCTGCTGATCTTGCCCCGGCAGATTCAAGCCTCTGATTCCTTCCGTCTCTCTCTCTCTCTCTCTCTGCTTTGTCTTCTCCCTCTGGCCGGTCTACTATCTGCGACGGCGGCCTCTCGGCAGCTGCCAAATCACTGCACAGGTGAACTCCGAGAGGTAACGATTTTGATTTCGATTTCGGGGTTTTGTGGTGTGTTGATTGCTGGACGCGTCTCATCATTATCGGTGAGTGAATTCAATCATTTCATGGTTGGTTTGAAGTTATTTGGGCGACTCAGCCGCTCCCATTCGAGCTCTGTTAGTGAAATTCAAGCTTTTCATGCACATCAGCAGCACTGATGATATGTGCAGCATTGATGATAGTAGCAACAGACTTAATACTTGATACATTCCATGGCGCGAGCTTACTGGTCCATCTCAGTCCTACGCCATGGCCACGGCGCTCCGCTGAGACCCGCTGCCCTAATTCGGTTCCTCAGCACAGAGCCTGGAGTTGATGCCGAAAAACTCAATTCGAACGTTAGCATGTCTGAGATTGCCAAAAGGGTTTGTCACATTACGAGGACTCGACCTAGATGGGAGAAGACCCTGGCCTCGGATTTCCCTTCCTTTGATTTCTCCAATCCGGTGTTCTTGCAAGAGCTGTTCAAGAACCAGAGTAATTTGCTCATATCTATCAGGTTCTTTTACTGGTCTCTCTCCCATTATGGTGCCCGGCTCGACCCCGGTTCCTGCGAGTTGCTCTTCGATTCGCTTGTGGAGGCCCAGGCTTGTCATGCTGCGAAGTCGTTCATTGCTCAGACGGGTTTTGCTCCCCAAGCTGCCTCGCTTGAACGGTATGTTATTTGTCTCTTCAAGGGGGGCTTAGTTGATGATGCAATGGATGCGTTCCGCAGGTTGAAGAAAAAGGGACTTACCCTTAAGTCCAAGACGTGGAATGTGGCGTTGTCAGCATGTGTCAAGGCCGAGAGGACTGGCCTCGTGTGGGAATTGTACAAGGAGTTGGTGGCATCGGGTAGTTTAGTTGACATGGGAGAGGAGACTGTCGGGCATCTCATTCGAGCTTTTTGTCTCGATGGAGAAGTGTCGAGGGGTTACAAGCTGCTCAGGCTGGTCTTGGAAGATGGGCTGGTCCCTCGACCGGTGGCCTTCAATGTATTGATCTCTAGTTACTGTAAAAGGCGTAAATTCGATCGAGTGTCTGAACTCCTGCACTTAATGATTGAGAAGAACTGCACTCCTAGTCTTCCCACGTATCAGGCAGTCATTAACGGGCTGCTCATGCGATGGCAGCAGTTTGAGGCTCTTCGTGTTTTCAATGAATTAAAGGACAGAGGCTATGCCCCAGATCGGATCATGTATGCAACTATGATTCACCGCCTTTGCGAGATTGGATGGGTTTGGGACGCGAGGAAGTTGTTGTATGAGATGATCAGTAAAGGGTTTCTCCCAGAAAGGACACCATCTGTAGAATGATCAACGCATTCTTCAAGGTCGGTAACGTCGAAGTTGCCCGCAAGCTATTTGCCCAGCTGTCAGATAAGGGTCTTGGAGGAAGAACCAGCATTTACGACACGATGATTTGTGGGTTGATTTTCCATAAAAAGATAGAAGAAGCATGGGACTTGTTTCAGGAAATGCCCCAGAAGGGCATTGCCCGTGATTACTTGACATACTATGCGTTGATTGGGTACTTTTTGGCAGAAGGGGAGAAAAAGGAGTGCAGAAAGCTCTGTAGAAAGCTCTTTGATGAAGCCATTGCGCAATGTCTCTTGAAAGAGATGGGGGATGTAGAAGGAGTAAAGGTACTTTTGGAACAGATGAAAAAGCAGCGCTTCACTCCATTGCCTCTGGATGATCTTCTCATTTGGGGATTGTGCGGAAAAGGGCTTGCTGCTGAAGCAAGGGATGGGCTTGTGAGCATGCGAAAGAGAGAGATCAAACCTCGGATGGAAACCTTCGCGAGACTGCTTAAGTGTCTTACGGAAGGGAATAGCGTCAATAATTCATTTGCAGTCCTAGCTTTTATGTTCAAGGCAGGTTGTCACAAAGTCGTAAGACGTCCACTCATCCACAAGCTCCGTCAGGGGGAGTCGGGTCTCATCGAAACATAAAGATTCAGCTGGAGTTTTGTCTAGGTTAGCTCTTGTAACTCAGCTATGTACCAATTTTGTCAGAACCTTGTCACAGTAGATCATTTGTCCCCCGGATTTTGGTGGGTTTTTCTATTAGAGCCTTCTCCGGAATAATTCTTTTCTTATATTTAGATTCATTGTCCTGCTCGAACAGGAGTAAAACGGTTCTGTTCCCATTAATGATGTTCCAAACCAGCGATACATTACACTGAACGATCCATGCTGACCGAAGATTCCGACAAATGACATGATACATACATGAAAATATGGAGCAACAATGAACTGCTAGTCTGCAAGTTGTTGTCAGCGGGTTGTTGATGCGGGGAGGAGGGGGAGCGCTGGGGATTGGGGATTGAAATTAATTAAGAACAAGAATATTTCGGGACATTTACATTATTTCTCATATGTAATAAAATTGAGATATGTGGATTTCATTGGCAATTCAGAGATCACACTTCGTGATCAGGGAAGCTCACGCTCGAACCATCCGATGATCCGACAATGGTCTCCGTCTCACCATTGATAATATATATATATATATATATATATATATCGAACCATCTTATGGCTTTGATACCATTTACACCCAAGATCTATCGTAGGGGATAACCATGGAATACAGAAAGAACAAGGATCTGATATGCATAGACCATCAAGATAAATATAAGATCAACATGAAAGATTTATTCAGAAACTTAGCCCATGATGGGCCGAAGGGAGTACATGATGTTCAAGAAAACAAAACAAGACTAAGGTTGATATCCTTATGAATGGGGTTCCTAGTATAACCTTATGACTAAGGTTCTTTACTAGAAGAAATGATGTTTTGTACCGGACTCTGTTCTGTTCAACTTCTACTTCACTCAACTTATACTGGATGTCGAGCTTAGTACCACTAATCGAAGAAAGTGATTCAGTTGTTCTTTCATAGAATCTAGCAGGAATGAGTCGTTCATTAATGCAGTTTTCATCTGCTCCTGTGTCAAATAGAGCAGTTGCATTGATAAACAGATTATGGTTAATGACAAGCGTGATTTTGATCAACCATCTGTTAGGAGAAGGGTCTCCTATCATGGTCAAGTTTTCAAGCTGATCATTTTTTCTCTGTACCAAGGCCAGATCTTCCTCTGGGTTTTTGTCCTGGTGTATGAAATTCTGATCAGAGCTGGCTGAGGGTTTTGGTGCCTCAGTGAATAGCTCTTTCAATTAAGCAATTATCGAGGAATGTTGTTGTTGCTCAATTTTGAGGCAAATAACTTCATTCCTTAGAATTTCGAATTCCTTTTAGGCATCAAACGAGGTTTTTTGAGCTTGCTTCTGATCGTGCCTTTTAAGGATTTCAGAGAGGTTGTAATTAGGGGTTTTGATCTCGCCTTCGAGAGTGCCCTGTTTCAACTTCTCCAGATATTGTTTTCTTAACAGAGGGTTATGGATTTGTTCTGCTATTTCTAGCAAGAATTCTTGGTCCCTGGTTAAGACATTTATCGATTTTTCATCATCGGATGAACAATCTAGTTCATCCATTTGCAGGCTTCCTTCACTTGCAGATGAGTATTCTGTGTCAGAGTCAGAGGACTCTATCAATAGATTACAGATCTGAATTTTATGTCATCATCAATTTCCAGTTGATGAATCTTTTTGTTGGGGTAGCAGTACCTCTGGGTATGGCCAGTTTTCCCGCACTTAAAACACTTAAAGGGAGAGTTGGATTTCCTTTACCCTTATCAGTGAGAGGTGGTTTTGAGGGAATCCTGGGTTTATGGAAATGTTTGGGCTTATGTTTTCTGCTGCAGTCCCCACTGCAGGTTTTTGGTTTTTCGACCTTTTTGTCAACCTGAAAAGAGGGATCGAATTGCTGGCAAAAATTGCCAAGCTCTTTCCTGGTCTGGGTCTTTTCTTTTTTCAATTGTTTTTGGAGTTTGTGCTGAGTACACATTCGGATACCTTCCTTATGGATGAAGCTGATGAGCTCTCCATAACTCAGTTCTTTGTAAGGTATCTGGCCATGATTTATGGATTTGATTTCGTTTCGGACTTGTTCTCCTAACAAGGTTGGCAGACCTGCTAAGAACTTTTCCTTCCAAAACGGTTGGTTACAATCCTCCCTAGACATGACCCTAGTGAGGAAGGTATCATTGTACTGTCTGAAATCAGACAGTCTTTTGCATTTTAAGTTCGACAGCAACTCTAGGTTTTTATCTTTGAGGTGAGAGGGATCTCCTACGAAGTGTTGGGAGATGACAAAGACTAGGGTTGCTACGGCGTCAGGGATGTCTTCGTTGTTAGCATCCCAGATGATCTCACCAGATTCATCTGTCTTGACGCTGGTCAGGATTTCATTTTGTTGGAAAGGCGATAGGTAGTTATCCCACCATCCTTTCAATTTGCCAGTGAACTCTGCTATTAGCATGTGTGCTATGGCTGGGTCAGACAGTCGCGTCTGGGTTTTGTAAGCATTTGACACCATTGTCATTTGCTGCAAGACGCTGAGTATGTTGTACTCAGACTGTCCGTCTATGTTCCACTCATATATGGCGTTGGCACTATACCTATTTTGGACAATATTGGGTTTTTCTTCCAAAACTAGGTCTGGTGCACTTATGGTAGTGTAGTAGGGTTTCTGGGGTTCTTGCCACACTATTTTGTTCAACTCTCCAGTTTTATCAATGGCATTGACATTCGAACCTTCAGATTCTTGTGTCTTATGTTTGGCTGCTTTCATTGGTGTTCCAGGCTCTATTCCTGACAAGGGAGTGTCCGGGATAACCATTTTAGGCAGACTCATGGAGGTAGATTCTTTCTGGAGATTTATGTTTTTTTATTCTTCTCTCTAGTTCCTGATTAAACTCTTGTCTCCTAGAGATGGGAATCTCATGGGGTTTAAAAGGAGGTTTTCTGAGAGTTTCTATGGGTGTAGGCCTTGATTGGTTTGGACGACTAGAGGTCCCTACCTGGTTAGAAACAGGCTTGGTGACTTCTTGTTCTATCCTATCCAACTGGGAACCTATGGTGGAAAGACACTGGTTGGTGAAATTATTTTGTTCAAAGATGTTTTTAATATCTTTGGGGGCCAGTGAATCATCGACTTTCTTTTTGAAAGGAGAAGCTTTGATCTCCTCATTTTGATGGGGAATTATGATTGTACCTAAGGGTGGATGTGTTGACTCAACCGGATCCGCGTTTGGCAGATTTCACTTTATGGTTTTCTGAGTTACACATACCATTCTTTCATGTACGAAATGATTTTCAAACCAATCCCAAAATAGGATATTTGTGGAGTTTTTTAGCACAAATGCTGTCCAACTTGCCATAATATGAGACTTGGTATATTCTTCAGAGAAAGACTCATGGAGCCATCTCCTCTTATGGTCATTATGGGGTGCTAGGAAGTCACTCCTAAGCTTATCGTAATCTATTTTAAATTCCTTAACTACTGTGTCTACCATAGGGACAACTGACACAGATATTGAAAGCTGGGAATTTAATTAAGCTATTTTTTCATTAATTCTATCATGAAAAGAACCTCTTTTACAGACAGAATTCTTATCGATTTTATGGTTGGAACCTGTGCATGCATATGAAGGAATCATTTTGAACAAACTCATTTTCAAAAACAATAAATTTTCCAGTCTCTCAAATATTTATCAAGACTTTCTATACTTTTGCATATAAGCTCCTTACCCTTGGGATATTCCATACCTATCTTAGACGAAAGCTCTACAGATCTATAGAACCAACGGCCTAGTGGTATTAAGATGCTAAACCGTTTCTAACTCTCCTACCCAGCTTCTCTCAAGATCAAAATCTAAGACTTACCTGGTCGATTGGAAGAAACCTCACACAGTGTTTCCCTGTAGAATCCTGCACATACCTCACCCAACTGCTGTACCTAGATTTAACAATAATAGTAGGCAGACATGCTCACACAGTAAAACTCTCTATCGATCTTTACCCCACCACAACTGCTGTACCTAGACTTTCTGTAATACACAAGGATAACTCTTTTCTTGTCGATAACCTCCATCTACTTAGACGGTGTCCATAACACTACGGGCCATTGTCCAATTTTCTCCCTGAAACTGCCCTAACCGTCGGGTCTTACAAACGGGAACACCTTAGGACTCCCCCCGGGTTCCTATGAACGGTGAATGTGTAGGGTCCATTAGAGCGACGAGATGGACATTAGAGCCTCCTGCATTACTTCTAACTAGCATCAGTTCATTGTGATATTGGATCTAAACCTCTAGAGAGACCTACGCTATGGCTGCCTAATTACTATGTTTACCAGCTTCAGTTCATTGTATAGGATATGCAAGAATACACTGTAGGAAGAACACAACATGAGTTTCTACCAGCCATGAAGGCGGTCCTAGATGTCATGACCTACGAGTTCTACTGGATCTGAGAATTCTAAACGGAATATACATCCTATCCCCACTTATGGCTCTGATACAGCCATGAAGGCGGTCCTAGATGTTTGATTTTAGGGTCGGTTTTTAAAATTTTAATTCTAACTTTAACTCTACTCACTACACAATAAAAGTCAACAACACAATTATTACTTTTTCCCTTTTCTTTAATTTTTTTAACTATTCAATTCAATTTTCAATATTAAATTTATCAACTATTCATTATTTTTTCACATTTTTTCTCATAATTCAACAACATAATTATTACAACCCAATTAAAATCAAAATTCAACTCTACTTAACTCTAAAATAAAATACACTAATGTCTGGGTCTCTTGTTCCAGCCTTAGGAGATACAATGACATACAGGAAAAAAACTAATCATTCATTTAATATATACTGTATATTTATTTAACAATCAATATAATAAAAAGATATACTAAAAACATCCAGTGTAGATATACAAACTTTGTTTTTTCCATTTTCTGAAATAATACTATTCAAAATCATTATTTTCATACTTTAAATTTTACTATTGATATGGTCGTAAATTTATATAATTAGTGTGTTCTAATAATATATATATATACTTTATTAATTATTCTCGAGTAACGAATTATTCATATATATTTTCATATTTTTTTATTAAATCCTTTGTTGTTTTCAGAAAACCTTTAAGTATAGTCGATCCATTTTTTATAGTATTTATGATAAGATGCGTCAATTTTACTATATATAATTGTTGCATATATATATTTACAAATTTGACTACAATATAATTTATAGGGTTATAATTGTGAATATCAATCCAAACTAAAATAAATTAGTAATTTCATCCAATTAAAAATTATATTAATTTTTTATTATGTATATTTTTTCTATGATTGTAATTAGAAAAAAGAAGTATTTCTTTTAATTATAAAAAAGGTCTATGTACTAGTACAATGAAATAAAAATTTTAATAGCTAGTAAAGGGATACAAGTAGTCGCACGAGTATCGAATCTGGAATATCTTGTTTGTTAAGCGAAGGCATGTATCGCTGTGCAACACCCTCTTTGATAAAAGAAGTAAATTTAAATTAGCTAATTATGTTAAAGAAAAGATTAATTTTAGAACTAACTCTTTTACTTCTTATAATATAATAAATCTGCCAATCATCATATAGATACATAAACATGGGATTAGCAAAGTTTGATACAGCATTTTAAAAACAAAATTCACCATATACAAAGAATTAATATAACATTTAAATACATTTATCAGTTAAATTGTAAATGATCCTTTTAGAAGATTAGAATATTATATTTTGAAATAATAAAAATCTTAATTTATACATACTTCAAATTATGTATTTTAATTTAAAATAAAAAAGTATTGAAATAATTAAAGAGAGGATAATTTATATATTTAAGAAACAAAAAAAGATAAAAACCTTCCAATTAAAGAGAAAAGAATTATAAAACTATTGAAAATACTTCTCTAAATTGTTTTGGATTTGAAAAATTAGAAAATTCTTTTTTTGTGGTGTGAGATATCCAAAAAAATTCAAAAATTTCTTTTTTTTTAAAAAAAATTGTTCTTCATTTTAGGTAAGCAAGTACATAATTTACGGTCTTTCATTTTTATAAAAAATTTCCAAAAAAAATAATAATAAACAGGCCTAACGTTTTTCATTTTTTGATATGTATTTTAATAAAACAAGTTAAATAAAGTTTTTTTAATTATTAATACTAAAAATAGTAGAGGCAAAAAAGAATCTTAAGAATAATAATGACAACCTCATGAAAAGGGTTTGGTTGGTAATTTGTCTTTGTTAATTGGTGCCTGCCGATGGTGTTAAGCAAACCTTGAAGGGATAAAACAAGGTGAACCCTTCGACGATCGCAAGGTGGACGTCGACATAGATGGTGCTTTCACAACCGTTGATTTCGACTGGCGTGGGCCCCACTCCACTGGTCCCACCAATCTTAATCTGATCCAACGGTCGACATTGGTCTCCCCCTCCTCGTCAACTCTTCCAAGTCTTTCCCCCTTCTCCTTCCCCTCCATTTTCCCGAGAGAAGGAAGAAAATTCATTTCGAGGGAGAGAGAGAGAGATTTTCCGGCCAAGATCAGATCATGGAGAGGGCTGCGTTCGGGTACTCTGCCGTGAGCAAGGGTGAGAAGGATCTCGAGTCCGGGGAGACGCTCTACCCGGGCCTCAGCCACGGCGAGAACCAGCTCCGGTGGGGCTTCATCCGCAAGGTCTACGGGATCCTGGCTGCTCAGATCCTGTTGACCACCGTCGTCTCCGCCGTAACCGTCCTCTACGCCCCTGTCAACGAGCTCCTCAGGGGAAGCCCCGGCCTCCTGCTCTTCCTCGTGTTCCTTCCTTTCATCTGTACGTATGAAAGTTAAATACCCTAGATCTATGGAATTCGGGTGCTTATGATCGCCCAATTGCGTCGTTTCTTGGTACCTCTGTGCTGATCTTGGCTTGATCCGAGTAACCTTTTAGCAATTCGGTGTCAATTTCATCCGCTTGCCCTTTCGGTCGTGCGGCAGATTGGACACGGTCATGGATCTTCCTTTTTTTTTTCGATGGAAATTATGGATCGTTAGATATACCATCATTTGCTTTGAATTGAATCATGAGTCAATGTCGTATTAGCCCATCTGTGTCACGTCTGTGGTTTCGTGTCGAATTTCATGCTGTCACTTCCGTTTTCATAATCAACCAGCCCCATTTCAATATTTTGTGGAATTGAATGATGATGAAGATTTTCATGTGAATGGTGTTATTCGTATTAAATTGTGGTATTCATTTCAATGGTTTATGCATATATTTCTGTCGGTGCTTTTATGATTTGATGAGCGAAACAAGATCCAAAGGATGTTTTTGGTCCCCCATGCTTGTAGCTTGATAATCAGCTTCAATCAACAATAGCTAGAGATTAAAATCCAACTCCATATAAGTTTACCATTGAACCGAGGGGTGGAAAAAAATAAAAGAAAATGAAGAATCTAGGAGTATGTAAGGAATCAGAGATAATTGATGTAGCCGTTCTCCGTTTCTTGTTTAACTTTTGCAGTCAAATTATGAATTTGATAGGGCTTGGTAGACAGTAGGCTAAGTTTTGATTTTTAATTCCCTTCTTCTATGCCTGGGTGTTCATTTCTATGCTATCCATTTGGCAACAAACGCTGATGAACTTATCTCAGAGACCATCTGAAGGAGAGTGAGTTGTACGAGTAGCGACATGGGATACTTGCAAATTTTTTTTCTGGGCTTGGCCATATTGCCTCAGTGTGAAACTGCTTAGAGGTTAAGATTCGTGCTTCGGTGTAGTTTGTTCTTTAATAAAACCAGGGTTTTGAGAAATGACTAGCGTATATATTATGTAAAAAGTTTTGGGCATCATAAGTTTTGTGCTTGTATTGTCAGGTGTGGCATGCTATCGTGTCAAGTTAAACAGTATTTTCATAAAAGGAACCCGATATTGTGTATTGTGGCCCGTGGTGTTTGTGGTAAAGCACGTACTATTGGGAGGAGGATTTGATACTTTTATCTAATTGTGACAAAATTTCCGTATGTACAGTGTTGTGGCCTCTGCATGTTTATCAGCAGAAGCACCCCTTGAACTTTGTCTTCCTGGGCCTCTTCACGCTGACACTGAGCTTCACTGTCGGAGTGAGCTGTGCAAACACTGATGGTTTGTATCTCTTCCTCACTGAGATATTTTGATAGAAATAGAAAACCTTCATGTTATCCAAGAATTCTTTTGTCTCTCATCTCTCATTCATGGACTTATAAATGTCTCACCTGCGGTAATCTTTGCAGGAAAAATTGTGCTCGAAGCTCTAATCTTAACATCAGCAGTTGTGTTTGCCCTAACCGGGTATACATTCTGGGCCTCTAGGAAGGGCAAGGATTTCAGCTTCCTTGGTCCGATTCTGTTCACCAGCCTTGTCGTTCTGATCATGACTAGCTTCTTGCAGGTCCGGAACCTCGCCTTTGATCCCGTAATAAAATAGGAATATCTCGAAAATACACTCGCTTTAACTAAATTTCTGAAAAATGCAGATGTTCTTCCCACTGGGCCCCACATCAGTGGCCATCTACGGAGGCATCAGCGCCATCGTCTTTGCAGGATACATCGTCTATGACACTGACAATCTGATCAAGCGGTTCACATACGATGAGTACATCTGGGCTTCCGTCACTCTCTACCTGGACATTCTCAACCTGTTCCTCACCATTCTGAGGATGATGAGGGAGGGAAATAATTAAGACCGGAACCTCCTCGTTGGAGTCGTGTGGTAACAGGTTTGTTGCTGCACGAGCCCTATTATATGGGTGATTTGGGTAGATGACTCCATGAAATGATTCAGTAAAATGCTCGACCGTTGCTGTGAATACTGAATTTGATACAGTAGTGATGTAATCGGTCCCTCTATGGTACTGAGTTGCATATGAGTGACCAATCTTTTGCTAAGCAGCTACAGTATCTCACCTCACTGGTTCGAAGTGTCGTGGCGTGAGAATTTACTTGTAATAATTGCTTGCTTTTCTTGAAGTTAATGTTTTCCTCCATTCCCAACTTCGATGTGAAAACAGAGGGGAGCTCACCGATCACAATGGCATATGCTGCAGGATTACTGTAAAGTGATGCCGATATTATGTGGATTATTCAGTCGTACCAATCACGGGAATGACGTGGTTTGCCTTCTTAACATTTCCGGATAATGCATCAGATGTGGTAAAGGGTTTGACAGGGAGGAACTCATAGGCAATTATATCTCGTCACTTGACGAAAAAAAATACGATTGTAAAATTTTATGTTCGTAAAATTTTATGTCACTTAACGGAAGAAAATACTAAAGTAAAATTTTATGTAAGAGGACAAAAGACGTTGGATCATTTGAAACCGACAGTACAATCTTGGGTTTCTTTCTCCACTTTGATTTCAAGTTGACAGCGGCAAGAAATTTGACCCTCAAAATAAATACAAAATATGAATTAATGATTTTTTTTCTCTATAATCAAAGAAAATATCCAAGAGGGTACATTATAAAAATAGAAAATATAGCAGGTGCTTCTAAATCATTGCAAAAGAAAATACATTTAACTAAGCAGTTTACATAAAAATATAAATATAATTAAATCTTTTCAGTTGCTATAGTCCATTTTCAACCTTTTGATACTAAATTCTATATGAATCATAGTCTATTTTCAATTTTTTGAGACTAAATTCTATATGAATCCTAGTAAAGATCGAGATGCAGAGCATAGCGTAATCCATATATAGATAGCTACTATTAGAGAAGTCTAGCCGAAAGGAGTCTTGGACCGATACTCGGTCATGAATCCCCACAAATCACAACTCTTGAGCTAATAAGCCAAACCGAAGAAACTCAAACCCGAGAGAGTCAAACCAAGCAGTCAGGCTTCTTTGATCGGTTTAAATCAGTAATTAATAATCTAGATAATCAAATCAAAATATGAATTAATGAGAAAATTGATTAATTAAAAAATAAATAATATTCGCTCATAATTCCCCAACCGATTCCCCCTCGCTATTGATAACAAACCCTTTATCAAGAAGATTAACTTCCTCTCCATTTCCCAAAACCCTTACGATGGATTTCTTCAAATCCGTCTTCTCCGACGACCCCTCGCCGTCCGGTTCCGATCCCGATTCGCCCAAGCAGCCGGAGCCACAGGACCCGCCCGGAGACGCTCCCGCCCCTGGCACTGGCTCCGGCGGAGGCGCGTGGAGCTTCGGTGGCCTGATCAAAAACCTCGCCACCAGATCGGAGTCCGTGATCCAGCACTACCGGCGGGACATCGAGGAGTTCGGGTCCGGCCTGAGGAAGGAGACCACGGTCATCCGCGAGGCCGCCTCCCGCGCCGTCAAGGACCTCCCGGCGTCGCTCGAGGTCGGCGCGTCGGTCGCCCAGGAGTCCCTCGAGTCGGTCGGCCAGGCCATCGACGACATCGGCGCCACTGTCTGGAAGTCCACCGCCGAGATCATCTCCCACAGTAAGGACGCCTTGCTAGATCTTGATTCTGATTCTGCCGAAATTGCGAATGCTGGGGGCAATATTAGTAGCGGCTCTCAGTTGCATAGCTATAGCTCTCTGGGCTTAGATGTTAAGAAGTACAGCAGGTTCGATGCTCAGTTGCGTGCGATTCAGTGTGATGTTGGTACCTACTGTGACGAGCCAGAGGATAAGGAGGATTACGGGGAATGGGAGATAGGGTTTGTTTTGGAGGAGAGGAGTGCAGAGATTGAGAGCTTGATTCAAGAAAATGGAATCATCAAGGACATATATGACAGGGTCGTGCCTGACATGGTTGATCGCGAGACTTTCTGGGGAAGATACTTTTACAGAGTGGACAAGCTCAAGCAGGCCGAGGACGCCAGGGCTAGGCTCGTGAAGCGGGCAATTTCTGGGGATGAAGATGAGGATTTGAGGTGGGATTTCGACGATGACGGCAATGGTGAAGAAGGTGAAGGCTCGGCATCAAACTCCAAGAATGGAATTCTCGAATCAGTGAAAGAAGGGTCTAGTCAAGTTGCGGGTGAGGAAGTTTCTGAAGAACTGAGGGACGATAAGTCGGATGGAAAGATTGAAGAGAAAGAGAAGGTGGAGAGCGTGGAGTCGTGTAAAGACAGCGATGTCTCAATTGTTTCAACCCAACCCTCGATACCTGAGGAAGACCTGGGGTGGGATGAGATCGAAGACATGGTGAGCAATGACGAGAGCAGAGGGGATGGTGGTGCCTCCAGCAGTGCGAGCAGAGTCGACTTAAGGAAGCGGCTTAGTGCTGCTGAGGAAGAGGAGGACTTGAGTTGGGATATTGAGGAAGATGATGAACCTCCCAAAGCTCAATGACTGGCTCGTTCTTCCACTACAGCTGCTGTTCAAATGTAAGATGGCTTGCTTATCAGTCACTCCCGCCATGATACGATTCAATTGCTCGGATCAATATGGATTCTGGGGTTTCATGGGTTAGTATGTAAATACGAATACTTCGTCTCACTGTAATCTGTCAATTGGAATTGCAAGTAATTGGATTTATGAAATTCCGATGATTCTTCTATAATAAAAGGTAAGTCTTCTCTATTTTTGATTGCTGCTGACGGTTGGAGCTGGATCAATGCCAAGTTATCCTGATGATCGTTGGGGTTCCACTTTTGGGTCATTATCCAAGTTTGGTAGATGGATTATTCGGTTTGGTCATTTTCAGATCGGTTTCCGCTCACACTCAATATAATGTCAGATGGGCGCTGTCAATTCAAACAAAGTTCCACGTAGGTACAAAAGGTTTGTAATGTGTAATGATGTCGTACAAAATGATTTTTTTTTTCCGTAACAATTTGATACAAAACGTTTCAATTTGGTTTCGAGTGCATTCTGTTAATTGCTTTCGACGCTGTTAACATTTTACTGACATAGCACGTCCTCTGTGTCACTTTTGTCACGTGGATTCAGGCATAACTCTTCATATCATTAATGAAGATGTGAAATCTGAAAAATTCAAATAAAAATACCAAAATAATAATAAAAATGCAGAAAAAAATATTTAAAAGTTTAAAAAATTAAGAAAATCCAGTGAAATAGAAAAAAATTCAATATCCACAATAAAGTTAAAAATTGAAGAAATTAAGAAAAAAGAGAGATTAGGTCTGAGTTGAAGGCTGGAGATCGAGGTGGAGAGGCAAGTTCCTGCAACCATTGATGCCACCGAAGGAGGAACGACTCGGTGAGACCACACTGGAGCCAAGAAGGGATCGAGGTGGAGATGAGATTCGTGCTTGAGCTCGGGCTAGTGCTAGACCATAGGGAAGTCTAGGAACCTATAGAAGCGGAGGAGAGGAAACTCATGATGGCCTCGTGGTATTGAGCTCTGATTGCAAGTGGAGAGGGTCGAGACAGAGGAGGTCGGAAGCAATGGAAGTCATCTCTGTCTATCTGCTCAGTCCTATGCTTCGCCTCAACTCTACTTCTTATTACGGATTTGTCGGGTCACTTCTCAGCTCGCTCGCTCTTTCACCTTAGCAAAACCACAGAGAAGACAGACCAGCGAAAAGCTGGTTCCCGAAGGTTTGTGGCCCTGTTGACCTATTCCAACCCTCGAATTCTGAAGCCCAGAGGTCGAGGCGGTGGATCTGCTCTCATGTGGGGGACAGTAGGTACCAGAGATAAGAAGGAGGAGATACCGGCAAAAAGTTGCTCGCAGGTGAAAGAAGACTGCTGGAACCTGTCCGACGGTGGCAGCCAAAATGGTGGCAGAGCCTCTGCCCTCTCTTTTCCTTCCTCGATCTTCCTTCTTCGATCCCCATGGGCTGTAGGTAGGGAGGGTGGGAGCATAAAGAGAGATGATTTCTTTGAAATTTGAATTTTGAGTTTTTTTTTTCACAATTTAGATAATTTTTATGCATTTTTTTTAGCTTTTCATATTTGTATCTCTAGTAATGATGTGGTGAGCTATGATTGGTTTACATGACAACAGTAACACATAGGACAAGCCACGTTGGGAAAATGCTAGCGTTGTTAGAGGACAATTGACGAAATGCACTTGATTGAAACCAAATTAAAACGTTTTGTATCAAATCATTATGAGAAAAACATTTTGTACCACATTGTTATACATTGCAAACTTTTTAAATCTCTGGTGTATTAAACCCATTTTTACAATAATTTTATCGCCAAAAGAAAAATCACTATCTTATGGGAAAAAGTATCTTATATAAGATACTTCCTCATATTATGGGTTATCTTTTATTCTTTGCCAAAAATAGAGAAGAAGAATTGGCCCAAAAGTTGTTAGAAGTATTCCTTATATTTTCGATTTCCTAATAATGCCTTAAAATTTTAAAAATAGTTGAATTTTTTTGGGAAATTTTAATGCTTTTCTTTTGGTTATTAAAATATATATTTTGGATTATTATACAAAAGTAATGTAATTGGGAATCATTTTTAACAACTAAATTATTTTTATGAGACACCTATCAAAAAGTATTTTTTTTAATACAAGAAATGATTTTAGGATCCTGAAATCATAGGGCGAGTAGCATTGTTATCAGAACCGGACCGGACCGGCCGGTTCGACCGGTCGGACCGGGAATCGGCACCAAGTCCGGTCCGGTTCGCCTAAAAACCGAAATGGCAGCTTTGAATCGCCGGACCCATTGAACCGGCCGATTTTAAGCAAAATTTCATTAAACCGGCCGGTTCTATGGGTTTTTATGGGTTTCCTATTTAATGTAAAAATTGGTTGGTTGTGTAAGGATTTGAACTCATGACCTCTTGCTTTTCATATTAGCATACTACCAACCAAGCCACCACCACTTTTTTGTTCTTTTAACTCTACTTTTAAGTACTTATTAAAATAAAATATTTATTTTGAAGTAAGAAATATTAAATATAGATACTTTCTTATACTATTGTTATATTTCTTTAAAATCATCATACTTTTATCTTAATTATCATAATTTTTTTAATAATATGAATATTTATTTTATTTTAAATAAACGAGCGGTCCGACCCATCGAACCCCCGGTTGGACCCATAAACCCATGACCCCGTACCCCTTCCGGTTCATCATCCGGTCCGGTTCTGATAACACTGGCGAGTAGGATGGGTTTTCCCCCTGGCGTGACCCACCGACCCCTTTTTAGAAAAGGAATTGACATTTTAAATTAATTAATTAATATTTTTTTTCTCAATTTGCACCACTTGGCATTCAAAGACTAATGATCTCGATTAATTCATGTTTCAGTTTGGTCGGTCTATTAGGAGGTAAAACTCTCATCATCGTGGATTTTCTCTTTTCATAAGAATCAAACTTGAGATCTTACTTAAGGAAAACATGTATTGAACCACCTAAATCAATCCATTTTCGGTAATAATTTTTTCTTATTCAAATATAAAGAATGTGTTTCAATTGATCACCATTTTGGCTAGCCTCCTTTTATTTGTGCTGTTGCAAATGTTTTAAAATTTTAAATGAAATGCAATACGATAGTCTATTGATTGAGACTATTCCTTCCTTGTGCATTGATTAAACCATGATGAAGAAATGCTTTTAATGAATCTCGAACGCATGCATTGCAAGTTCAACACCTAAAATTTATGGACCCACTTAAGGTCCACTATTGTAATAATTATTTTCTCATTAAAAATATTACAAATTTAAATTAATTTTAGCGGGAAAAATGTTAACTTTTACCTCATACGACGTATTAATTAGTATTTTTTTTAGAAAATATGAATCATTTATTAGCAACGGAGAATTTTTAATTTTTACACATAAATAGTTTTATCATTAGTTTCAATTGTACTCTATATATATTTATTACATAAATTAATACAATATATCAAAAGATTGACGATTTTTTTTGTTGACTCACATAGCGTGGTTACTTCCTAGTTATTTTTATAAGACCATAACATGGACATGGCACTAAACAGCGAAATTTGATGATATGGTGTATTTGATCAGAGAAAGTTTGTGAATTTACAATTTAAAAAGAAATGGTAAATATGATGTTAAAAAATAAAAATAAAATTGTGATTTTTCGTGCTGTCATCCTAATTTAAAAGGACGGGCCGGATGGGTGTTATATCCGTTTATGAAACTATTAGAGGGCTGACTTATAATGTCAAACATAACTGCATGGTTGAGAATAAAGGTACCTTGTGCAGTGTTACTCAATCTCGACCCAAAATAAAGATTTCAAATTCAAAATTTTTTATGATATTTACTTCCCTTTCTCCTATCTCCCAGTAGATTTATAAACCTATATTAGTTTATAGTTGTTAAATAGTACTGGGGTTTGTACCTAAAGTTTATCGAAATTATAAATCATATCGTCAACATATCATCAATTATAATATACTAGAAATCTGGGAGAAGATAGCCCTAGAGTGGCGATGGAGACATGAATTGAACATCAAACCCAACCCTTATATGTATATATCATTCATGAACTATATATATCGCTTTACCTGTCGTCGCTACTTCCCTTGTTCACTCTGCAATATATTATATATCTATATAAATATAAATATAAATATAATACTTACGTTGGACTTTGACGTTACCAAGCAAATTTACTAACTTTACTTTACAAGTCATACTCATAGCAAAGCAAATTTCTCTGTATTGTATTGTTAAGAAGATTCAACTCAACGGCAAGCTTGCTTGTTGGTCTCATGAATCTGCTGGAGGCAGTGTCTGCTTTTGCCACAGTTCATTTCTTCAGATCAACATGTCGAAGAGACGCATATATTTGCTCTGGTTTTGCATTTTGTGGCTCTTCGACGTGGTGGAACTGATAAGAGCAGTGAAAGGAACATTGTGTTACTGACTAGAAAATAACAGCACTCTGCGAGGCAAAAAAAAATAAATCGGGAACATTCACGCAGAGATGAGATCTTTTCTTGAAAAATAGAAGAATTATTCGAAAAGAAATTGCTGCCAGAGCCACTTAAGGGATGCGTAAAACTCCATATTAACTGCGGTTTTTAACCAAGCCATTATTAGTTCGTCAAATGCTGTAAATCCCAGGATCATTTTGCAGCTGCAAATTCATGTTTGTAAATACATAGGATAGGAGGGAGATGTTTTTCAATTTACACAAACCTAGCCAACATAATGACATCAAAAACTCACCTGCGTTCTGCTTTGGGGTCTTTGGGGTGGATAATCATAATCCCCTGTGTTCCGCTTTGCCCGTTATAAGGTCTCTTCTGGCATATTTGATCTTATCTCCTGATTTGCCAATGAATCGCACGAAACAATAGATATTTTTGGCAACGGTTCTAACTCTCCAAGGCCTGGAATCTCCGCGAGTTGTTTGCAGTTTTGCAATTTCAACAACTTCAGATTCTTCAAGTGTGAAAGATCCGGTAATCTCCTCACGTAAGCGCAGTCAACTACATACAGTTTCTGCAAATTTGGCGGGAGCTGAAGACCAGTAAGATCTGTCGTGTCACAGTAAATACTGAGTGTTTCCAGTTGCTCGAGTTCTCCAACTCCCAGACATTCCAAACCATCTTCTCCTATCGAACACTCGAGGAAACCTAGAGATGTCAACTTTTTCAAGTTTGAAAGGCATGGCTGCTTCCCATTCAACTTCAAGCACCAGAAAACCAGAGTGGAGAGACTGGACGGAAGCTGAGGGATGTGCCGTAATTGTGGACCACCCACTACGAGAAACTTGAGTACTTGAGAAGCACCTATCTCCACTGGTAAGCTGGTAACATTCGAAAGCTGGAGCACTAGATTCTCCAGTTTCGGTAGATTGATAATCTGACCAATTCTTCTTTTCACCGTCCACTCATTCCTCATCCATCTACTCGGATTCATTGATTCTGCAGATTGGCTTAATTGACTAAACTGATACCCTTGGATATAACCGAGCAAGAGTAAATCAGTGAGGTTATTCAGTCCGGAGAGGTCAGGGACCGTCCTCAATGCCGATGACATGACCTGTAACGTTAACAACGAAATGGGAAGCCTCGGCAAATCTTCTAGTCCATGGCAACATCTCAAAGAGACTTTTTGGAGAGAAGAGAGCTGACTAATTTCAGAGGGCAATGAGGATATCTTTGTAGATGATAACTCCAAGACTCTCAAGCAAGACAACATGCCTATTTCAGTGGGGATTTCGCCTTTCAAGGAGCTGCTATCAGCATGTAGCTCTTCAAGCTTCTTCATCATCCCAATAGATCTAGGTAGCTTCTCCACGTGACAACCATCCATCTTCAATAATTTCATTCCTCCAGATTCCCAATGGAGTCGGGTAACTCAATGAGTTGTGTGGAAGATATATCCAACTCGACTAAAGATTTCAGATCACCTAGTGAGTCTGGAAGCTTTTTAATGTTTGGACATGCCATCAAAGAAAGGCGCTTGAGCTTCTTCAGGCGTCCGAGGGAATCGGGTAATTCTGTGATCCCTGTATATGATAGATCTAATTCAAGTAATGATTTTATATCTCCAACGGTGTTTGGAAGTCTCCTCATCTGATGACATTGCTCCAACGAGAGATGTGTGACTTTCCCTAATCGCCCAATACTATCTGGAAGTTGACAGATATGAGAGTTGTCTACTTCGATTGTCGTTAAGGACGTCAAGTTACTGACCGATTCTGGTAACAAAGTGAAACTATTGTGGCTGCCTTCTAGGAAGATCTCTTCCAAAGCTTCTGCAGAACCTATTTCTCCAGGCAAGCCTCGAAGACTCCGACATCCATTCAAATTCAAGTGCTTCAACCTTTTCAGCTTCCCAATGGAGCAGTCTAATTGACATAACGAGCAGCAATCTTTAAGAATCAATCTCTCAAGAGTTGAATACCGTGATAAGTCTGGTGTCCTATATAATCTTTTGCAGTTGGATAGGTCTAAAACTGCCAAATTATCTCCAACCTACAACATAGCAACACAAAAGGAATTAAGAGCAATAAAAAGAGGAGACTAGATATAAGTGACATACAATTTCTCCACGAAAACTGGTGTATATTTTCAAATTCTAACATTTATTCATCATTCAATCCTTATATAGCTCAAGTTATTGCATCAACTAAACAAAGAGATATGGATATATATGTACATACTCGAATTTGGCTCCATCCTTCCCAGTTTTCACTGATGTGACTGCTTGAGAGGTCGAGTACGGCCAGCTTCTCTAAATTCAAATTTTTCGCCTTGAAATCAGAAGGGCAAGATTGCCAACATAGCCAGCATAACCGTGGAAATTGGTGCTCAAAATCTCCTTCAATATTCGACCCGCACAACCTAAGGTACCTTAGATTGCGTAGATTTTTGAAATTTTCACATGTAAGGATGTAATTTTGCAAACAACCATCATCTGATAGATGCAACACTTGAGTTTTCCCACTTCCCTGCTAAGGAGAAGAAATTATAGTAAGGAAACATTAACAAACCAATTTAAATAAACTAAGGTAAGCTTCTCAAGGTAAACTTCTCCTTATACATATATATATATATATATCTTATATATAACTTATCTTATGCTATTATATAGGAGAATTCCTCCAGTTATCACTGCCTGAGGAATTTCTCTATGCTCAAGCTTATAGTAAAAACAAAAAATTATTTGCTATGGGCAATTTTATATATAAAAAAAATGTAAAACTAAAATAATCTCCCAGTCTCATTGCAAATAATCACACATGATCTCCATATAATGATCAATTTAAAAAATAAAACAAAAATAAAAATATTTACCTTCTAAAATTCAACCAAAACCATAATAAAATAAATACTAATTTTGCACAATAACCTGAAAGTAATCTCGCATGTGCAAGCACTTGCAAGTGGGCTAATGTATGTATAATTGGAATTTCTTACTGCTAGATCAGTAGAAGGATAAGCTTCAGTGAAAGAATAAGTAAACATACTTATCTCTGTACTAAGTTAACTGACAAGCTTTATATAAGTGTGTGGAGCTTACCTCTTTTCTCTTTAGTATCCCAAAGGCTTCCTCAAGAATCCAGAGACGACTGCGCTTTCGGATATCTATGAAATTCTCCATGCAAGCAATTTCTTTTCCCAGTTCTCTAAGAAGATCATGCATCCATATCTTGTCCTCATCAACAATTTTGATAAGGGACATGGAAATTAAGTCTTTAATCCCCACCTCCGGATGCAAACCGTAAGATCTCCACATGGGAATTGCATTTGCCTTTTTCAAGTTAACAGGCAAACAAGCAATGTCAAGAAATATCTGTTTTGTACGGTATTCTAGATCTTCATAGCTTATCATTAGCTTTCTTTGGATGTTCTGATGAGGTATTTTTGTTAGAGTACTTAATTTTTCTTCCCATTCTACTTTGCGCTTATCGAAAAGCTGCGAACCAATGATTTCAAGAGCTAAAGGAAGTTGTCCAGTAAGAGAAATGACTTCCTTCGAAAGATCAAGGTAGTCAGCCGGAGGTTGGTCCGTCTTAAAAGCAAAGGTACTGAAGAGTTGAAGAGCTTGCTCAGAATCCAGTCCTTTCATTTCCAAAGTCGACATCTTTGTGTTCACGGGAGTGTCTCCATCCAATTCTTCTTGGACTACCGTGAGGACACGTACATCCCGCGTTGTGACAATTATCCTACTTCCGGAGGAAAACCAACTGAAACTCCCAGCTAGGCTCTCAATTTGCTCCCTCTTATCCACATCATCAAGAACTATGAGAACTTTCTTGCTTTTACATATATCTTTTAGCGTCTTAATCCCATCATCAACATCGGAAATATCGCTTGAGTGTCTTGCTCGAAGATTAGAAACTAGTTTCTTCTGCAGATATAGGAGACCACGTTTTGATGATTCTCGAACATCCGCAAGAAAACTACAAGCATCGAAGCAAGCAGAGAGCTGGTTGAACATAATCTTGGCAAGAGTTGTCTTACCACAACCACCAATTCCATAAATTCCCACATATCGTACGCCAGGCACATGGATGTCTAATTGATTTGACATTGTTTCGACTAGATCATCCATTCCAACTAAATGGTCACTTATAACTCTGTTTCTTATCTTAAGGTTAACAAGTACCTCTTTGACGATAGATTTGCATATTTCACCATAGCTGCCACAGATAAAAAAGAAATGACATTAGGAAGGATAACATCGCGATCCATAGTTACAATTACAAAACCTTCATGATATCACTATCACTCCCGAGTATAACTTGGGAACTGCTTACACAGTTCATATGAAATACTGAAACTAGCACCACTTTTGATCAAAAATACTACAACACTCAGGGATAAATTTCCGGGGGTATTATAAAATTTAAATTAGATTTTGGCGAGTTTATATACCATTTTTCATAATGAAATTATTATGTTTCACCCCCCTTGACTTTATGATACAAATTCCTTTTGAATTTCGCCAACACTCTCCAATAGATTAAACATCTCAAATTCTTTTATGTTCGGCGATAGATTAAAAAAGAAAGCATTGTAATAATGATAATTAGTTAATGTGCAATAATAAAAAAAAAATTCATAAGCCAATTTGCTCTTAATTTAGAACAAGGATAGACAATCATTAACAACCAGTAATGGACTGCTCAGTGCTCAAGGTCGGGTCTTTTATATGGATGTTCCCATTGTTATGCCAAGATCCCAAATATATGTAATATAAAACCCTAAAAGGGACAAAGCCGGATTATTAACCCATAGATGGAAATTCTATAACGGTTGATTGAAAAAACACCTATGGTGGTTGGCTATATATCTGCGGTTGGATTTCAATAAAAAAAATCTAGTCCCTACATGTTATGATACTTTTATACAACTAATATTCAATATCCATATTTTTATTCTTCATGTTTTCATCCGCATATATTTCTGATGACGCTCATTCACACCCGAGGATGAGTATATTCTGATTTGAAATCACCGAATTGGATGGTTCACTAAGACAAAAATTCAATTTTTATGATTTCAAAATTAAAAAGAAAAACAAAACAAATAAAACCGTATTACTTAAAATTAAACAAGAAGCCCTCTACCCTAATCACGCAGCACTATGATCGAAGAGAATCCAATCAATATTTCAACAGTAAGCAAACAAAAGAAAAAAGAAAAAAGAAAGAACCACGATCCATCAAGGACTGGCCAAGAGAGAGGCCTCCTACACCGGAAGAGAATTTCCTTGCTGAACAAATAGAATCCACCTCGAGATCAAATAAAGGATCTCATCGAGGACTTCACAATCATGTGCGATGCAACAAGCAACAAGCAACAAGGAGGAGAAGAAGCTAAGTGGGATATTCCAAAAAATCGACCGGCAACAGAGAAGAAGGACAACTCTGATTCCAAGTCATCGATCTTAATTAGGTTCCTTTTTATGTTTTTAATTTATTTGGGTTTTTATCAACCAAACATTTAATTGGGTTTTTTATTGTGATGACTTGTTTTCTTCCATCTGAATGATCGATTATATTTGTGTTTTGATTACTGAATTTTCTTTTTTTTTTCTTTTTTACACTTTGGAATTATAAATTATTTTTTAATGTATTGAAGCACTAGTTGGTTCGGTCTAGAATTAATTTCAAACTAAAATAGACTAGCCCTTAGTTGCGATCTTGTGTCATTGTAAATAGATATGGACGAAAAAAAAGAAAAAACTAAAAATATGGATAGTGAATCGTGGTTCTATAAAAGAATCGCCAGTTTCGGACGTGACCTAGGGTTGTCGAAATGATCCGTGGTCGAAGTTATAGAAAGGAAAAATATGGGCTGAGAATCTTCGTGTTGCAGAAATATGAACACGTGTACGGTCCAAATCTCACATAATAAAATTTAATGGCTAAAATAAAAACAACCATAGTGATTATTTTTGCTATCAACTGTTATAAAGATCACACTCATATTTTTTAAGCCCCTCGCAACCCGATTATATTGAGATGAGGTACACGACATCTTAGTTCTTATTGAATTTCCATTGAGTTTACACGGACTTGACCTCATATTCACTTTAATAAGTGGTGGTACTCAAATCTCATATAAACCCATAGTTATTCTTTTATTTTTTGTATATGAGATTATAATTCCCAACAGTTCTTTTGCCTTTTTCACTTGAACACCGGAGAGTTATAGAGAAACTACGTACCCAAGAGAATTCCTAAAAAATCTATCAGCCATCACTCTTGTAAGTCTCTTGCAACGCGGCTTGATTACATGGTTGTCACACGCTTTTATACATACACAAGATCCTCCCTATATATTAAGGATATTCTTAGTAACTCCAATATTTTTTTTCTTTAAAATATTATGAAGACATCCTAAAAGTATCCCTAATATTACTTAGGAAAATTTCTCCATGCAAATATTGAAGAGAAATAATGAAATTCTTACGAAATAGAAAATATAATATCAACCAAATCTGATATTATTCTTACTTCCTCTAACTCATCCTCACTTGACGGACCTTCAGGTCTTTCAGACTTGGCTTAATGCGGGAAATTCCCAACACTAGAATGTTGTATTTGGATTATTCTTTATTTTTTTCTTAAGTTAATTATCGGGTGTCACATCGAGTTGTCTTATTTCTCGTATGAAGGAATGCAAAAAATCATAAATATTCAACGAAATAAATTTTGAAAAGTAATTGTACCCGTTATCTTTCAATTCCCATCCCTTTATCTGAACCACCTCCACAAGTGCCTTCTCCTCTTTGTTTGTTGATGATTCCGAACAACTGGTTTCGACAACCTCCTTAAGTGCCTTTTCCCATTGCTCCTTCTCCTTTTCTTTCCAGTGTCTGGTCAGGGCGTCACGATATAGACATGTTTTGAGCTTGACATCGTCGGGGGTCACATCATAGAATATGGGCATGATCTTCTTCTTCTTCTCCACCATTTCTGCCAGTTCACGTAGGCACCATTTGCTGGAAGCATAGTCTTTAGAGAAGATAGGTATGCAGACTATTGAGTTGTTGATGGCTCTCAGTATCTCTTGGATCTTTTCACCAGGCCGAATCTCTTCATTATCTCTGAAGACGCGAATCCCCGCGTCCACCATGAAATGGTAGAGGCAAAATCGGGTATCCGGTCCCCTGAAACTCAGAAACACTTGATAGTCGGCACCTGGTCTGGGCGAACTCATCTTCCTTGTGTATAGTGCTTTGTATGTATATATGATGCAAGAAGGCTATAATTATTGGTGAGTAGGAGTCAGTTCATTCGCTTATGTGCCTATACGGATTTTATATATACTGATGGAAAAATTGAAAGCGGCAAAGAAAGTGACAACAAGAAAGTAAAGAATTTTTTTCCCCTTAAGTTATAGGTTTGTATTCATTATTCCTTTATGGCTGAATGAGGAATTAAGCAAAGTTGGTTTTCTTTTTCGCATCTCGAATTTCTTCTAATCTAAGTAGAGAATTTTCTTTAAGTTTTGGAGGAAAGTGAAGGTACCCGAGGAAGAAAAGGATAAGCTGTTCTTCCTTATTATCGAAAAAGAAAGGGATAAATTGTCATGCTGACCATGGCATCCTCTTATCTTCTTCTGTATGAAGGAAAGCAGAGGCTGTGGAAATCATGTCAGGCAATTGAACCGAACTGTTTCCTAATATGGCCCTATAAAATAGTGCACCAGCCACCAAGTACTGATCAATAATATCTATATACTGTAAGTGTGATTCAAACACTCGGTTTTTTCCACGTGAGAACCACTCGTAGAAAATAAAATAAAAAAAAAAAGTCTCCTTTGGATTCAGGATGATACTAACAGGTGGCTGACTAGTCCAATCTCTATCCAGGCTTATATCTCTAATCATGTCCAAGTACTTTTTAAATCTGGTTAACCTAGAAATCCTAGTGTTTTCCTGAATAATATTAAGATCCAGTTGAGTCCGGCCAACAAAGAGGCTCTTATAAGTCCAATAACCGCGGAGGAGATCAGATTAGTGCTGTTTCAGATAGGACCGTATAAATCTGGCTTGATGGCTTCCCTCCCCGGTTCTTCCAAACGTATTGGACAACTTTGGGAAAGGATGTTACCCAGGCCTGTCTTCGATTCTTTCAAACGGGCTTTCTCGCTCAAGAGTTGAATCGAACGTTTATTATTCTTATCCCAAAGAAGACAAATCCAGAATATATTGGTGAATGGAGGAGGCCTATTAATTTATGCACCACTCTACATAAAATTACTGCGAAGGTTTTGGCTAATAGACTCCGTTCAGTTCTAAATGACCTTATCACCCCATTTCAAAGTGCATTTGTATTGGGGCGTTCGATTTCAGATGATGTTCTTTTGGCTCCGGAGATCTTTCATACACTTCATCGCTGGCGGAGGGCAACTACGGGATTGGCTGCCTTCAAATTGGACTTGAGTAAGGCATATGATAGGGTTGAATGGTCTTTCCTGGAGAGTGTCTTATACAAAATGGATTTTTCTGCGGCCTTTGTCCATTGGATTATGCAGTGTATCACTACGGTCTCATTCCAGTTGCTCATTAATGGCAGACCATGGGAACCATTCAGACCAGAACGAGGCCTGCGCCAAGGTAATCCCTTTCTTCATATCTCTTTATTCTTTGTGCCCAAATCTTATTAGAAAATTATTGCACGAGCAATGCCGTCATCAGGTGTGTGATATTAGTCTGGGTAGGGGATGCACCAATATTATGCACCTCTTTTTTGCTGATGACAGTTTTCTCTTCCTCAAAGCTACTCAGAATATCTTCAATAGATGTCGTAATTTATTATCGACTTATAAGGAAGTATCTGGGCAACGTATAAATTATGCAAAGTCTACAATCACCCGGAGTCGAAATGTTTCTCATGCAATGAGAAGAAATCTTATTAGCATTTTCCGGATGATGTGTTGAGGGAATCTGTTAAGTATTTGGGTCTGTTCTTATTAGGTGGCAAGGGAGGGGGATGCAGATAGGAAAGGAATTAGTTGACCAAATCCAAAGGAGAATCCAAGGTTGGATGCTTCGATTTCTCAATCATGCCGATAAGGAAATTCTGATGAAGGCTATGACCTCTGCTATACCGATGTCATGTATGTTACTTCCAAAAAAGGCCACGAATGCATTGGATAAAACAATCTGGGGGTTTTTGGTGAAAGTCTTTGGAGGAGAAGAGGGGTATACATTGGGTTAAATGGCAAACTATCACCTTACCGAAATCCTTAGGAAGATTGGGTATTCGGCGTAGTTTCAAATTTACGAGGGCCTTACATGCGAAACAAGCTTTTAGGATCCTCTCTAGTGACAATTCTATATGGGCTACAATGACGGGAGGCAGTACTTGAAGTGTGAGTCTCTTTTTACATATCGGAGTAAACCGACTGATTCTCCGGTCTGGAAAATGATACTCCAGGCAAGGGAATTATTATTGAAGGGCACTTGCTATTTCGCAGGAACTGGAACCCATGGATTATGGGAACTCCACCTTTAGAACTTTTGGGCATAACTCAGCCTCGGAATGTTGGTGATAAAGTGAGCAACTTTATTTGCTCAGTCACCTGTTCCTGGAAAGTGGCTGATCTAAGTAGATTTCTTCCTGATGAATCAGTAGAACATGTGACCTCAATCCCACCGTCATTGTGGCTTAATAATGATGGTATGTGCTGGTACCGGCAAAAGAATGGCCCATTTACTGTCAAGTCAGCCTATGGATTGATTATGCAGGATATGCTGCAGGCATATGGGTCAGCCTCTTCCCCGTCGAGGTTATGGAAAGTGTTATGGGCTGCAAAACTCCAACCTAAAATAAAATTTTTTATATGGAAAGGGGAAAATGGCGGTCCTGCAACCCGGGAAAATTTAAGGAAGAGATTCTCAAATGTTGATGTTTCATGCCCCTCTGTGTGGAGTTAGGGAGGAATCATGGGACCATTCGTGTTGGGAATGTAAGATAGCCAGGACAGTATGGTTTGCCTCGAATCTTTTAATGTCCGTTTGGATTCTCTCCATTGTGGTTCTGTTAGAGATTGGCTTTTATTTGATTGCCCGAATGCTGCATCGAAGCAGGAATTTCATGAATCTTTTGTTTATAAGTGTTGTGTTCTTTGGGCGATTTGGCGTGAGTGGAACCGTATTGTTTTCAATGCTGCATTTTTTAGATGGATCGAGTTGCGAGTGAATGTTGTTATGTCTTTATGTACTGAAAATCAATTGTCTTGTGGAACCGGTTCAGGACTCGACGGAGCTCCCAGCTGCAACTTGACTGGAGGGAGGGATGTGTGTGTTGTGCCCTGCTATACCATCTCCTTCTCTGGTGATATTAATGAACGAGGCGACGACATTTGATGGTTATTATGCGTTTGTATATGGAGCTGCTGTGTTATTCACTTGTAAAGGTCGAATTTTTTCTGTTGCTGTCGATAGGTGTGTGGGAACCGATTCGCTTCTGGCTGAAAGTATCGGTCGTAGGTCGGGTTTGCAACTAGCATTGGCTCATCGGGGGGAGACGATAATTCTGGCCACAGATTTGCACCAACTGCTAGCAGCTCTGGGACCTGGCACTCAGCAACCTGTGTCTTTATTTAGCGTCTTATCAGATACTAAGCGGTTCCATGGGTCCGTGCCCTTTTTGGAATGTGGATATAGACCTAGAAGCTTTGTACAGTTGGCTCATAAATTATGTAAGGTTGCTGGACAAGATGGTGTGTATGGTTGTTGGAATATAGATCATCCGCCTCCTAACTTGAAGTCTGTAATCTGTAATGAAGGGAGGCCATGCTGTACATATATTTAGCATATAATGAAATTTATATTTACATCCAAAAAAAAAAAGTGTGAAGTTTCTTAAGGAGTTTATCGACTTTTACTTTTAAAAAATGCTCGGCCCTTTGCATTTTGACAGACATGCATGCATTTATATCCCTTCAAGTGTTCCTTCAATTGTAACCAATGTTTACACATAAGCTCTATGCCAACCGGGTAAGGAGGGGATGCATGGATTTTGAATCATAATTTCTGACTTTTTTAATGAAATTTTTAATTCTTAATAACAATAAAAATTTAGAACTATTAATTTCAAATAACAATTTCTAATATAATATGCTAAATTTATATGATCCACTGTAATTTTTTCGATAATCACCACTGGCAATTTTTTAAAATAACATTGAACGATATTCTTACTTTCAAAGTCAAACTTTTATTTTCTTTTTGTGAAAATAAGTTCGTAGAATTAGTACGCAAATGATTCTTTTGGAAATCTGGTATATAAGCTGACTTGATTATTGTAAAATAAAATTATGTCAAGTAGCAATCAACTAATCTTTTTATTTAGTATGTATTCATATTTCTTTATTGCATCTATCTAGTTTAGACAATACTATGGTTTTGCACATATTTTTAAAGTAGTACTCTTTGAGATTTATACTATCATAAGTTAAATTTGTATTTCTTACATATGACCATCAATTATTAATTAGTGACTTGTCTATCTATAATTAAGTAAAATTCGCTTGAAGTTAATAAATGCTCTTCAATCTAAACTTCACTTGAAGTCATTAAATACTCTTCAAATAAATGCATCAATTGTTATAAAATTTATTATGAAAATAATATATTAAGGATTCACCCGAAAAATAATATATTAAAGCAATAAATAAATATAATATTGAATTACTTTCATTTTATTCAAAGTAATTAATTGAGCATATATATATTATAACAATTGTTGAATTAATATATTATTTTGATAATAAATTTTATAACAATTGTTGCATTTATTTGAAGAGCATTTAATGACTTCAAGTGAAGTTTAGATTGAAGAACATTTATCGATTTCAAGTGAATTTTACTTATGTATAAATAGATAGATGTGTCTTTTCATGTATATTAAGCCTTCTACACCACTCATCACGTTCTAAATATACTTTTTCATCAATAAATTGCTCACATCAAGAAATGTAACAATGAAATATAAAAATATAACCAACATAAATTGATTCAAGAAGTTCTTTGCTTATTTCCCTTAAATAAGGTCCTGGGTTCGAATTCTATTCATTTACCTCTTAATGGGCCGACCTTACTCGAACTGGATTAATCGGTGACCATTGGATTTTCGAAAACCACGGGCACACCAAGAAAATGTCAAACGCGTATCATGGTGTCCATATATTTCATTCTATAAAATATCCTTATACTTTTAATTTCGTCCATCAATACTACTTTTCATTTTTAATTTGGCCTAGGCTTTATGCACCTTTTGCATCTATAATTAAGTGCTCTATTATTTTTTCGGTAATAAAGTGTTTAATTAATTTATCAAAGTGGTTGTAGTGTAATAGCGCATGCTTTCACCTAATAACCAAGATGTTCCAAGTTCGATACTCGTTGCGGAACTACTTATGCCATTTTGTTAACTATTTAAATTTCTATTTCATTGTACTAAATCCATGTGTGACTTTTATAATCGGAAAAAGAAAAGTGTTCTATTAACTAATAGCTAGACAATGGGTAAAAGAATCTATACTTACAATAAAAATGTGAATCTCATTTAGGTTTTTTCGCATAGAGCTACCATTCGATCTCCTAATTTGTTTCTCAATTTTCTTCTTGCACCCCTTTGGCTCTCCTTCAATGGGTCTTTCCGTCTAGTTTAATTTAAATAAAGTATATTAGATTGTATACATCTATTAAGAAAATTTAAATTATCTAGGTTACAAAACTTGCAAGGTGTTTCTATGTTAAGCATTTCCTAAATTACAAAATCAAAATTAATTACGCTTTGAAAAAAAAGAAATTCGATATTATATTAAATATTTTTTTCGGTGTGTTTTCTGGTATCTGAAATCCCAATGGGCTTTGACTAATCATGAGTTAGCCCACTAAGAAGTAAAACTCTTTAAGCGTGGATTTTCTTCATTTACAAGACTCGAACCCGAGATTTTGTTTAAGGAAAACAAACGACAAACCTCTTGAACTAACCCATGTTTGTTTATATTAAACATTTAATTGCATAATAAAATGCACGAATCTTTTTAACTCTACACGTTAGATGTGTATAGATTGCGAGTGTATAATAAAGTTTTGGGGTTGAAATATTCTTTTCAAAAGGTTGAGGGAGTGAAAAGTAAAAACTTTCCTTTTCTTCTTCGTTTTCTTCTTTCTTTGCTCGCAGTCGCAGCCACATACTCACAATCCACATTTCCTTCTTTCTCTCTCTATCTCTCTGCCAAGCCCGTGGCGGATGATATTGATGGTATCGCCTCATTTCCTTTCGTTGGTTTTACACGACTACTTCTTATTTACTCAACAGCTAGTGTTGAGATATGTTGTCACTAAAAAGCTTGTTGGGAATTATAAAATCTCATAGGGAAAAAATGAAAGAATATCTATGAATTTATATGAGATTTGGAACCACTACTTATCAGTTTGAGCACTTAAGTGGAAATAGGCCCAAGCCCGTATGAGCCTAATGGAAATTCAATATGGTATCAGAACTTAAGTTACGCGTATGTGCGCGCATACACACGCAGGTTATGAGATATAAGCGAATGAATCCATCTCCAACCCAAAAGCTCGAACTGATAAGTTATGGTATCCAATCATTTATAAACCAGTTGATTTATGTTTAATTTTTCCGTTTGTGACAATATGTTTCAACGCCCGTCCTTATGTGGTAACATGTGGTTTTGATGTTTTACCTACACGTGTCACGTGGACTTGAACACTCTTCCTCAAGAACATACTATGAGGCAGGACTGGACTTCCGTGCTCGGGACTTAACCACGAGGTGGACTTCTTCTTGCACCTCGAGTGAGAGAAGGGTAGATAATTGATAATGATACCACACTTGGGCCGATTTGGCTACCTCAAAACTAGACTTGTTGTGTTGTGAGCCCACACTAGCACGCGGAAGCATAACCTACTATGATACCATAAAGAATATAGAGAATTAGTACAAAACTCACACACAAAATTGTGTAAAGATTGTTCTAATTTATAGATCAGAATTACAATCAATATAGAAACATAATATTACATAATAATTAACATCCCATAAATATGAAAGATTCCCCACGATCTCCTAGATCATATCAATCACTATCATTGATTCGCTCCAATACTCCCCCACAAGCACAACGGGAGATGTCGGACATTGAGCTTGAATTTGTCCCAAGTGAAACATGCTATGAAGAGAGACTGATGAAATCAAAATGCTAGACTAGTGGAAATCCAATATGAAGTGATGACTTGCATTACTCACCCGTAAGCAAAACAGTCCCTGAAATAGAGAAGCTAAAAATGTGACTGAAACTTTTTCGGTATGGGCCGGTCCATTGTGACTTTGACAGAGATGTTGAAAGAAATATGAGAAGGGGCACCATTGAAAGGGAGCTCAAGATGGTAAGATCGTGGCTAGATGTCAGGAGTAGCAGTGGGAGTGGCCTACAAGAAGAAAAGAAAGGAACTTTGTTCGCAGTGAGAGATTAATGAAGAGCTTAACTCAACTCAACTTAGGAGAGGAGATAGAGACTAGCACCTGACATAGAGAGGGCCAGGGTGATGAGTTTACCGAGAGAGAGAGAGTCGACAAAGATGGCCACAAAATGAGAGAGTGGCCTGCAAAGAGAGGATGCCCTGAAAGAGGGTTAAGACCACCCGAAGTGAGTGAAAAAATAGTAAAGGTTTTGGAATGTACTTCTGTAAGGGGAAGAAAGAGGAAGGAAGCACGAGAGCTTGTTGTTAAATCAATGAGGTTTTGGAGAATTGGGATGTCGAAAGAGCCTTGATTGCCTAAGAGAATTAAGGTAGAATGAAAATGGGCTCAAGTCCGCATCAGTCCAATGAAAATTCAACATCGATATCAGAGCCTAGGTGTTGGAATCAAATCTTGAAGATGTCGGTTGCTAGATTTGAGATTGAGAAGATTGATGGATCGAGCAGCAGCGGATTGTGCAGATCGAGTTAGGTATTGCTAGTGCAGCCTGGCCTTGATGGAGCACTAGGAGGAAAAGCCCCGATGGCTGTGACTCGGGCAACGACAAATGAGGTGGAGCCCTTAGGGGATGTAGCAGAGTAGGAGACAAATATGAGTCAAGGTGGAGTCTTAGAGATCCAACAAAAAGGCCTTGACCGTGAATAGATTGATTGTTGCGATGCTTGGCTGAATGCAAGACAAGGTGGAGAATTATTAGGCGTGTCTTGCATTAAGCCATGATATTGAAGACCCGATAAACGAGTAATAAATCAAGAGAAATATTATTTTCTATATTTCGGGATTTCTTGTAATCTTATAATCTATTCAAATGGGAAAATATCCTTGGAGAGATATTATGATATCTTGATATCTCATTTTTTTGATGTTATAAATAGGTTCTTGTACGGCTTGTAAAATAAGCTTCAGTTGCTATTAAACCCCGTCCCCTTGGGGGCCGGTTGAGAGAGTCTTATATCACGAGGATAATGATAATGGATTTTTCCAGAGTTCTCTCGGGGAAAGTTCTCCGTAACTTTAGGGTATTAGAATGAGAAAGTTGGAGAGAATTGAGAGATCGAATTAGAAATTTCTCTGTAACATAGGTTATTAGAGTGAGAGAGACATCTCCGAGGGCTGTAATCTCCGCTTCATTATCTATTGATTCTCCTGCCGTGCACTGGGGATGTTTTCCCATTTTTGTTGAGAGGTGTCCAATCTTAATGTCCGTTTGGATTCAGAGTTCATTGATTTTAACTTTAATTTTAACTTTAACTCAACACACTACACAACAAAAATACACATTTCCCAATTCAAAAATTTTAACTTTAACTTTAACTCAACACACTATACAACAAAAACACACGTTTCCCAAGTCAAATTTATAATCACATCTCATTTGTCTTTTTCCACAATAAAAATTATAATCAAAATCAAAGTAACTTTAACTCTGAATCCAAACGGCCCCTTATTTTTTCTGTTATCTCATCTCATGTACCCCACAGTAATGATCCTGGCATGTGCACGTGACCAAGTGTGGGGACTCACATGAAATTTTACAGCCAGTAAGCCGATCTCTCTTCCATTGCAAACCTAATCTTCTCCGCTTATCTCTCTGTCGTCATAATTTCAGCACTAAAACTATGACTTCCGAGTCGGAGAAGGCTGAGCTGTTCTTGGATGAGGTCAGGCACAATTGCAAGACCGATGGGTTGAGAATGCTCAAACTCGGTTTTAAACCAGACTTGGTGACCATCAACACTCTGGTCAATGGGCTCTGCGTTGGGGGAAACCTTTCTAGTGCTATGGCTTTAGTTGGTTGGTGCTATGGAGGATGGAGGGTTCGAGCCTAATGCAGTCACCTATGGAGCAATAATCAAAGGCTTAGTAGGGATGGGGGAAACGTCTCTGGCCCTCGGGTTGCTCGTGAAGTGGGAAGGAAGAAGCTGCAGGGTGAGTGTTGTTATATACTACACAGTAGTTGAGGGCCTTTGCAAGGAAGGAAGATTGACGAAGGCTTTCAAGCTCTTCAATAAGATGATCGGTAAAGGTGTTCAACCCGATGTCATCACATATAACACCTTGTTTCATGCTATGTGTACTGATGGACAATGGGAAGGGGTTGAAGTACTCCTCAGAGGAATGATTCATAGGGACATCATGCTGAATGTGCACCCCTTCAGCACGATAATAGATGCAAGGACGGGATGCTTTCTGAAGCAGAGTCTACTCTCGATGCTATGATTCGAAGAGGTATCAAGCCTAACGTTTTGTCACGTACAATTCGTTAATTGTTGGTTATTGCCTTCAAAAAAGAATGGATGCTGCTGAGAATTTATTTCATTTGATGTTTGAAAAGGATTGTCCACCCAATGTTGTTACTTATACTACAATGATAGACGGATATTGCAAGAGGAAAGCGGTGGATAAGGGAGTGTTTATGTATCGTGAAATGCTTCAAAAGTGTTTGACTCCTACAATTGTAAGATACAACACCCTTATTGGCAGCTTTTGTCTGATTGGCGACATGCAATCTGCAGAGCAACTATTTAGGAAGATGCAAACTGTTGGTCACTCTCCTAACCTGCAGGGGTATGCTATTCTCTTGGATGGTTACTACAAATATGGTCATCTTGAAAGAGCAATGGCATTTTTTCAACAGTTGGAAGAGCAAGGGGTCAATCTGGACATTGTGATCTATACTATCCTCATAAACGGTATGTGCAATGCTGGGAAAATAGAAGATCCCAATAGACTCTGCAAAACTTTACTGCAAAATTGGTGTCAACCTAATGTAGCGACGCATACCACGCTCATAAATGGATTATGTAAGGAAGGCCATGTAAATGAGGCGCATAAGTCGCTCAAAGAGATGGGTCAGAAAGGATGTTCCCCGAATGCTGCCACTCACAATATTCTAATCAGCACTGCTCTTGAGAGCAAAGATGAGTTAGCTGTTTCTAGAGCTTCTTCACAAAACTCGTGATAGTGGTTTCTCCATAGATTCCTTGACAGCGGAGTTGCTCTTAGATGATAGATTGTGTCCGAACATCTTAGATCCCATACAAAAGCTTCATGTGATAGTTTGACTATAAGAAGAGCAATACGGGGTACACAATTAATTGGGAAGAAACGTCGGGTTTACTCAGGTAGTCTTGAATTTTGTTTTCCTTGCTAATTTGATAATATATGTACTTCTGATGTCGTAGTGGTGAATGTGTTGCTACAAAAGCTAGCCCATTTCATTAAATGATTCACATGTTGATGCTGTTTCTTGGCATGGCATAAGCTCTGCTTGGATGATGAGTTGATTTTTGGTGATAAGAGTGTTTGGAGTGTTTACATGGCAGTAATTTCTTGTTCCTTCTCGGCAGTTAGTTGATGGTGAACAGTGTGATCCTACCTCATAATGATGTGGTGAGGAAGAACCAATAAGATTGCTTCAATTAAGAAGACTTACCACAATTAATCGAGTAATTAACACTTATTATTTAGTTTATTGCAATTTAATTGGTTCTTTCTCGTCTTGTGGCGAGATAGAATTACCGAATAATCTCTCTTCACCGAGTGTTCATTTATATTTCATGTGCTTCATATATATGGTGCTTGTTATTACGATTAATTGCTCCAACTCGGCACCCCTATGTATCTAATTTCTTTGATCTTCTTGCCTCCACCATGTTACTCATTGGGTCGTTTCCCAGTGGCCTCTGGTGGGATGAATCTAGGAATTTTGTCCAAGGGAGACAGAGTTTAAGGGCACGTTATATCTTAAAATTGAGAGGAGTGACAAAAGGATAATTTCATTAAAAATAATAAACTCGACAAAATGTAATAGAACTTTTGTAATTAGTTTGACGCCTCTTCACAATCAATTTGGTCGAAATAAATTAAACGCAGTCACTAAGACATTAAATTTACAATAATTGTCCTTTAACCGTTATGAATGAACGCAACTATTCATTTCACAATCAAAGGGAAATGAACCTCATGGGCCCAAGATTTGCTGGTTCGAGATCAGAATCTGAACCTTATGGTCCAAGTTAATCTTGAAGGACCGATTCTTTTGATTTTATTTATTTCGGGGTAAATCGAAAAACGGATGAAATTATCCTCCATAGCACTAAAGTCCATGGGCTTCATAGCAACAAGTTGGATTTACGGCGTAAGAGCGTGAGCTAAAGCCCATTAGTCACCGAAGCCCAAGAACTATCCTCCCTTATTTTGCAGGCCCATTGACCTTCGTAGTAGCCTTAACAAAAGGACCTCATGTATAAGTGATTAATAATGTTGTTTATGAGAAAGTGGATTCAGTACAGAAGCACAAGTCACTGACTTTGAAAATGCGAGGCTTTGGCTTCATGTAGAAGATGAAAGTACACCGATGTAGAGGAAGATATAGTCAAACCATTCGCCTGAGATAATAGATCAATGAGATTATCTAAGAATTCAATTTATCGTTTTGACGATCATGACCCAACAATTTTCTTCCAAGTTCAATGTCTTTTGGCATGTCGCTAGGACGATGTAGTGAAATGGGAATGTCTCTTATCGACAACACATCCATAGTTATGGCTTCACAATCTTATGGAAAATGAAAGGTTTTTGTGTATGAAATTATGAGAAAAACTAAAAAAGATAACCAAAAGAAAAGAAGGGGGAGGAGGCTCACAATGATACGTACATTCAGGCAAATAAATCGTCCTCGTAATTTGATGTTTAATTAATAAGAAAATGGGGCTGTAATCATTTGAGGTGTACAAATCAGAATCTAATATGCTGCCCTAATCATCAGTACTTACGATATCAAATTTATGGGTAAGAGAGTTCCGAGATGTCGGCAATATTCTTCTGGTCCGACTATCAAATGGCCTAAATAATCACTGCATCCTCTTCCCGGTCTTCATTCTTTGGACAAAGTGATGGATAGAGTTATTAATTGAAATATATATATATATATATATATCCATGATAATTTATTATATTGAAAGAAAAAAGAGCAGAAGATATATAGCTGTCATTTGAAAGAATCTAGGACGTAGGAAGAGATTAGATTTGTTTAGTGAAATCCCCACAATAATAAGATGCGGTGGATTAATGCAAACAATATCGATATAGGCTTCATGTCTGCCTAGCTAGATAAGATCATGGACATAGCCAGTATTAATAATTGACATATTAAGCTCATGACAGCCTCATATTCTGTTTGATTATGTGAACGAACTGTGTCTGAGGACGCATCGCTCTAATTTTGTAACTAGAAGAATGCAATATTAATGTTGTGTAGTATAAATAAATAAATGTAGAAATACATGTTATTATAGCCTGATATTTTAATATATATTTATATATATACACTATTGGAAGTCATTGTATTGAACTAGGAGATAATAAACAATCATTAATGAGGTAAAAGTTTCTCAATTGTTTTTTATTCATAATACTCGAATCTAAAACGATGTTTAAGAAAAATGTGTATTTAACCAGCCATCTAATTTTTTTTTTCGGTGATAAACCAGCCATCTAAATTGACCCAGGTTGATTGAAAGTAGATTTAAGATACCGCATCCTGGCATGACATGTATGTCTGTATTATCCTTATAGAAATATGTTGGAATTAGTAATTTGTATCAATTGTTGCCTATGAGATTGAGACAACTGCAATAGCTTCATGAGACTGCAATTACTTGGATATCTCTTGAATTTGGTGAATAAAATTCTTCTAATCTTTTTTTAAAAATCCTGTATTATGTCATTAAAATGATTGAATAGATTAGGGTAAGGTGAAAAGTTGGATAGCAATCTCTTGGTCAAAGAGATTCAAAATAATATAAATAGACAAAGTAAATTGGAATTGGATAATTGGGAAAGTAAGAGAAGGAGGGTTTGGAGAAGAGGGAACATGATGGCTTCCATGCTTACATATCCATGCCTGAACCTGACATTCTCAATGTCATTTGCCCTTTAATTTATAATCCTTAACAATATATATATATATATATATATAAAAGAATTCTCCAAGTTCATCTCTCTTTCTCTCTCTACATAGTCACGTCTCTCCTCTCTCTCTCTCTCTCTCTCTCTCTCTCTCTCTCTCTCTCTCTCTCTATGGAGTGGTCCATATCTCTACGTAAGAAGCTAAGTCATGTTTATGTCATCAGCACCTCACACTCACCCAAAAAAAACTGGCTTTGAAGGAATAACAAGTTGTTAAGGGGACGCCTTTGCAAAATTTACGGGACTATTTGCCACGTATTCCAACATATTGGGGTTGATCATTCAAATATTTTAAGTGTAAGGAAGTAATTGTCACAGAATTGACCTCCAGGGGAACACTGCAATTAGAGCTAAAGTTGAAAAAATATACGTAACACTTCTTTATGAGAGGTCTAAAGGGATTGTATCATACACGTAAAATAATATAAAGTTGTAAGGGGAAAAAAAACTCAATGTTAAGTATATTGCATGAACATAATCAAGTAAGTTTACACATATATAGTATAAGAAATTAGTTGGAATAATATACTTAAACCCTAGTGATACTTACAATTGGAGTAAACTACGAATTTTTTTTTGAAGAATTTTTACTTACATTATTAATAAATATATATGAATTTTAAGTAAATTTTTCGTACTTTTAATAAAATACTTACCGGATCTTAAAATTTTCCTTTTTTTTTAGGTTTGTTTCCTCATTCATATGATTAGGCTATATTAAATTCAGGGTAATATGCAATAACCTCCCTCGAGATTTGAAAAAATTACACTCAACCCATTTGTTGAAAGAATATGCATTTAGTCCATTCGACTCATTTGACTAAATCATTATTTTTAGGAAAAACAATTGCAATCATGAATTTTGATTTTTTTTCCCCTTTCAAGACTACATTTCTTCTAACTGAAAAAGGTCACATTACATCAAATATTGTATTTTCTTTAATTCGAGAAATAAAAATTAAGTATAAACAAAAAAAGGAAATTGAAAGCTTCAAACATAGAAAAAGGGGCGGTTCTGACTCATTGCCGGGCCATCATCACCTCACGCGATGTCATTAGAAGACGCAAAAGACCTAATCTGGAAAGGTTGTGGCCAGATGCAGACAACCAAGGATGGTAAGGGTAAAATGAAAAAATCAAATTCACAAATAAATGCAGCACTTTTTGAACTGTATAACTTCATCAAATGGTTATATGGCAATTGTTACTTGTTGTCAGTGATTTACTTCCCTAAGTAGTGTTGATGGAGACGTTTCTCCTCTCTCTTCGAGCAACTTCTTTTTTTTTTGTTTAATTTTTAAACTTTTTATTCTAAAATTAAATAATATATTTTAAAAATAAGAAATGACTATACAGGCACTCTATGTAATGTGGTGCCTTTGTTCAGTGAAAAACAAATATATTGACTTAAGAATGAAAAACCTAAAAATTATTGCCCGAAAGTGGTATTTTCACAAAATAATAATAATAATAAATGTGACAGGTGCCACATTTTTACGATATGGGATTAAGCCCATATTTTTATAATTAATGTTATGCGTCATTTGTTCAAATTTCAACGGAGATCTTTGCACATAAATGGCATGTGCCATATTTTTACAACATGAAGTTAAGTGCATATTTTTACAACCAATATGTATCATTTGCTTAAATTTCAAGGGAGATCATTGCATTTTACTCTTGAATTTATTTCAGAAGAATTCATAATGAGAAACATTTTTTTCAGAAAAAAGGGCAGAAATTAAGATAAATTCTTCTTAAAGCAAAAGTAATATAATTAGAAAGATTTATTTCCTTAAATGGAAACCATCCATTTACCACATTACTCGAAAACTCTCGGTCCTCTCTTTTGAGCTGGAATTCAATAATAATAAACAAGGGATTTGGAGTGGAGAAAAAAAATGTAGTAATAGTAATAGTAGTAATAATAATAATAATAATAATAATAATAGTAGTAGTAATAGTAGTATAATAGTAATAGTAATAGTAATAATAATAGTACTAGTAATAGTAGTAATAATAATAATAATAAATAAATAAATAAATAGTAATAATAAATAATAATTCCTTGAGAAGACATATTTCTCATGGCATGTTGTAATGTCTCAACAATTTAGGGTTTTAGGGCTTAAATGTATGGATATTTTAATTTGACTAGTTTAGAGTCTGCTTGAGGAAAAGATATTCAAGAAATTTGAAAAAATAAAAAAGATTTAACAACTCTAGGCCCCCTTTGGATTTTGAGATGGCTCTAATATATGCAGTTTTTTTTTTTCATTTCAAAAATTGCCCGAATTTGGCCTCCTCGAGTGAGACTAGATCCCCAGTATGTTTTCGTATGACCTCCTGCATTCGGGAGGAGGTTGGGCTCGAGTGGTCGAGCCCCTTCAGCCGCACTCCATGCCAGAGCCAATCTGGCCTTATTAAGGTGGGTTGTAGCCCAGATCATGTTGCCATAGGAGGCAGATCATGCTGGCAACATGGTCAAGGCAGGAGGAGAGTCAAAATTGAGTCGCCTTGATTCTTTTTAACACTGACTAGGTCGAAAAAATTGACTCGCATAAAGAGGTGATCGAGCATATATATCTGCCTTTCACTTAGACAACATTGGCAAAGCAGTGTGCCACCTTTGGTTTCTTGACAGTACAAATTTCATCTGTAAAATCGCATAGGAAATTCTTCCGATTAAATCAGTCGATAAATTATAGACAAAATTACAAGTGGAATGTTCCGTTGGCAATCTCATGAGAAAATCTTTTTTATTATTTATTTGTAAGATTTGATAACCATGTAATGTCATTATTCCATCGGAAGAATTTTTTTCTTTTTATTAATTTTTTTATTATTAATAACATGATTTGAACCGACCAGAAAATTGGGCCGGCTACATGCGAACCGGACCAACCAACAAACGAACGAGATCCACCCACACACACCACAACTGATTCTGCCGGAGGTAGGGGTTTAACTCATGACCTCGGAGTGATTGCTCCTCCCCATTGGGCTGATGGTGCTTAGCTGATTCTTTTAAAATATATATATATATTGGTGAATATTCTTTTACAATTTCAATTTAACATCTCTATCTCTAATTTTAATTAGTATTTTTAAAAAAACTTTTCAACCAGCTTGACTAGATTAGTCAAGGTCCAATTAATCTACTAGATATTAGGGTTCACAAAAAAAAAAACTATTCAACGGGAATTCCGTCCAAAAAAAATGTAGATAACAACTAATTTTTGACAAAAAATTTTCATAGAATTATAAGTAATTTTGGAACTTTTCATCGGTGATTTCCGACGAAGATTCTCACGGAAACTTTTACAACAAACTTTTCCAATGGATTTTTCATTACTAAATTGTAAAATTCTTACTTGGACCTACAAAGACTTGAGCCCATCTGCAGTCCAAAAACTTAAGCTGATAAGTTGCTGGATCCAAGTATCATATATGAGTGTGGTTTTTTCCTCATTTTTTTCGTGTGGGACAATATATCTTAACACCCACCCTCACATGACAACATGTGATTTAGCACGTGTCGCGTGCCCTTAAACACTCGTACTCAACAACTGACCACGAGTCGAGCATCTTTTTCTGTGCTCAGGTAAGTTGGGAAAACACCAAACTAGCCTCGAGCTCCATACTCGGGTCTGACTAACACGAGACACACTCTTGGCTGCCTCAAAACCAAATTTGGCGTGATGTGAGCACAAACGTATGCGTGAAAGTGTACCCCTCTCTAATATCATGTAAAATTCCTACTTGAGTTTATACGGTCTTGAGCCCATCTACCCAAAATCTTAAATTGATAGGCTGTTGGATTCAAGGCTCATGTATAGTTATGGTTTCTTCTTGATAGTTGAGGATTTTAGATCCCACATGAAAAATATAAAGAGAAACCAACGAGTTTGTATGAGACTTGGTATCACCACTTATCGGCTTGAGCTTTTAAGTGAAAATGGATCCAAGCCCGTATAAACCCAATGAGAATTTGGTATAGTATCAGAACCCATATTATCCATATGCTCGCCCATGCACGTATATGCACCAGTACCATGCCAAGCCCATTATGTCAGAAAGCAGTCGAAAGGACGCCTCATGTTAATCCCTTTCACCCAAGTACGGAAGATGAGCCCGGCTCAAGGTTAGTTATTGAGGGAATATGCTTAAGAGCACGTGACTACGTGTAGGCAAAAATAGACCATACGTTGCATGCGATGATGGATGTTGAGGATTCTAGATCCCATAAGGAAAATGTAAAGAGAAACCAATGAGTTTATATGAGACTTGAGTAATACTATTTATCAGTTTGAATTTTTAAAAGAAAATTAGTCTAAGCTAGGCCAATGAGAATTCAATATAAATTTCCAGAGGAGAAAACATCATAATTTTTTTTCATAGTAAAAAGTTATGAACAAAAATCCATCGAAAATAACCGACAAAATTGGTGCATCAAAAAATTCGGTCGATAAATCATTGTAGTGAATATTGACCAGCACAAGTTAGCATATCCTATATTGGAAAAATTCTTTTTTCCTCCCTAATATATAATGCTTCTATATAGGGTCTCCCCAATGAGTGTTCTGAAATGGTTTGTTTAATAATGAAATCTCACTTTACTTTTCCCTCAATTCATCAACACAATAATTTCCATTTTATATTTTTTTTAAATTCTCTCTCATATTTTTTCTTATCGATTATTACATTTAATTTTTTAATATTAAATTTTCTCAACTATTCATCATTTTTTTCCCAATTCAATAACACAATCATTACTTCTTAATTTTTTTCATCAAATTATCTCACATACTTTTTTCAACTACTTTTATTTTCATCTCCTCAAATCAAAGTATATCAAATTAAATCAAACTCAACTCCATTACCAACGACAACATTATTAAGGAACAATAATAACTATACAAAAAGTAGCGGTTGGTTTTGAATTTTACCAAAATTGAAGTCGTTAAAACCTATATATTTATTAAAAAAATAGAATTTCCATTTTATTATACTAGATTCACGGGCCTCATTCATAACTGTAAAAAAAAGAAAAAGAAAAAGAAAAAAAAGAGGTATTTGACATACCACATCAATTTGTTATGTATGGATGATGAGATTCCATTTATAGAGAGTCAATTCCAATAGACTTATGGGGCCATAGGCCTTGGACTGCCGAGAACATAGAGGAGGTAGGATGGCCAGTTGGTTTGATCTTAGTATGAATCGTACATAGATGGTAGTTGGAGCTGGCGGCTCTCCTAGAGTTCCTTCATCTGGGATCTCTTAGGCACATGAGCATGGTGTACTTCTCTTGTTCGAACCGGATTTGAAACCAAACTTCTCCTCGGGAGGATAGGATTTAGGTGAGATACAATGTAAATGAAATTACCTCTTATTACATGAGCAAATAGAATGTTATCCCAAGCTCTTACAATTTCTATCTGAACACTAGCAATTTGCTTGTTAACCTCTGAGGACCAAATAAATCAATTTTTTCCCTTGAACAATTTGTGTCAATGGATTCGCACTAGCTTGGGAATATCTTGAGAAATGATTTTACATGCTAAAAGTAAATGATACCATTTCTCGTCTAATAATTTAAAAACATTTATCATGAAGATATTACTATAATTTTCTGAGGAAAACTCAAAATCAATTGCGACTATTTATATACTTAATCGTGGTTCTTAGTAAGCACTCTTATAATGATAATAATTAGGAAAAACTAATTTATATGTCTTTGCCACCAGTGTTATTAAAACTGAACAAGACGCTCAACCGGTCGAGGTATGGGTTCACGAGTTTATGGGTCCAATCGAGGGTTCGATAGATTAGACTGCATGTCTAATTTAATAATAAATAATGCATATAAAATTAAGAAAGACTATGATATATTAATTATATACACAATAATTCAAAAAATTGAAATAATGAATGAAAGAAAGTTTTTTAATTGGAGTTGTTTCTTCCTTTGTTGTGCTTAAAGAGATAAAGAATGATCAAAGGAAACAAATATGGCTATTGCCTAAATGGCTAAGAGGCTAGGTATGTGGCTCTTAGGGAGGTTGAGGTATTGGTTCAAGTCTTCGTGCATGCAATTTAATTTTTCAATAAAAGGTAACCTATAGAACCGACTAGTTTGTATGGGTTCATTGAGTTCAGTCAAAAAACTGTCCGGTTTAATGGGCTCGCCGGTCTAAAGGAGCAACTTCAATCTTTAAGAGAACTGGACCGGACAATGTGCCGATTCTCTATCAAACCAGTCCGGTCCAGTTTTAATAACATTGCTTGCCTCTACAAGAAAATAGCACAGTAAGAAAAACTAATTTCTTTTAAAATAAAATATCAATTTGGTCTTGTAATGATTATCGAGCCATCGCTTTGGTCCTTGATACATTTTTGTCATCGAATCGACCTACATCTAGCTACCGTTATACAAAATGGTCCTTGGTACTTTTTTCCTTTTTACCATCAAATCGACCTAACGTTCTCAAGTCCACTAGAAACCTCATTAGCCTCCGACAACCCCAACTGTGATGAGAGGGCTCGTGGAGCTTCGGAAGGGGGTTCCCCTCCGATCCTCCTCTTCTCTCCACCCATCTCTTGAGAGGGAGGAGGGGGCAATTGGAGGAGCTCTACTCTAGCGCTTGCCTCCTTCATAGTGGAAGCCACAAGAGCCTAGTAGGTCTTTGACGACTCCACGCGCTCAAACTCCTTAGCTTGCGTTTGGTATCCGAGTTGGATTATGATCCAACTCAATTTGATTTCGTGCAATAATTGCAAGTGTTGACAAATATATTAATGTATGATAAATATATATATATATATATATATATATGAGAAAGTAGATGTGGAATTTATTATTAAAAATTGATTGTAGAAATGGTTAAAAAAAGTGTGAGTGAGAAATTATTACTAAATGAAAGAAAAATGTAAAATAATAATGATTACATTGTTAAAAATAAGAAAGAATAGAATTGAGTTGTTAGAGTTTATTATTATTTAAAAACCAAATGAATTATTTTATTTATCTAATTATTTTTACTTTTTATTCTATAAACTCCACGTGTTTATCTTTTATTGATTCTCAAATTTCCATTAGCCACGTCAATTCCCACTAAGTGGACCGTGATAATTTTTGCTCTATAATTGACGTTCGGACCATTTTGTATAATCGAAACGGGAAACTTAGGTCGATTTGATAGAATATAAAAAAGCAGGGACTAATTGATGGTCTAAAAAACATTCAGGGACCAAATTGATTTTTGATGAATTACCTAACTTGTTTTTAATTTAAACTCATAATCAAACAAAAAAAATTAACAGTACCAATTTTTCTTTTCATTTTATTAATTACAAGATTGACTAAAATGTTAAACAAACCATATTAAATTAAAAATAGAATTAGTACAGCGTATAATTTTTTAAATTTAAAGTTATCTGCTATCCGATAAAAGAATACAAAATTAAATCACTAAATAAAAGAAAAAAATTATTTATTTTTAATTAATTTTTTTGATAAAATAGTTATCATTATTTTAATGAATATTTAGTTTATTTTTTAATTTTGATTTGCCTAATAAAATAAAGATTATGTGCAAAATTTGTATTTTCTTATCAATTAAAAAATTGAGAAGTAGTGACAAGTAGAAAAAAATTAATTAATAATTAAACTAAAGAAAAGCAAAAAAAAATACGAAACTATAGATAATGGTCATACTCTCCATCAAAGCTGTCCGAATGCTTCCATGTTTCATGCCTCATGCCTTTGGAAAACATATAAACTTGCATACTTTTAAACAATTTTTAGAGACTCATTTAGTGAATTACGTCTCCCCAGGCATCATTCTCCCGAGGTAATCATCACAAATTAACACCCCATTTGTAATAAATTCTTGTAAATAAAGATTTATATTAAGTTTTCCAATTATAAACGAATTATATTGATTAAAATATTCATAAATTTAACTAAAATGAATTGAATAATATTATTTAGAATGCAGTTTATCAATTTAAAATGAAATAATCTATTTTAGATGAATTTGAAATTTAAAATGAAGGTTGTACTTCCAATTGAATTGAACTCTAGTCAAATCTTGTTGATTTTAGCCCAATTTAAAATCCGAACAATAGAATTCAATTGAATTCCACTTAATTGAATTGAATTCTTTCTTTTAGGAGTCCTCCAAACAAAGTGTAAGTATTTAATTAAGGTTTGTGAAATGAAAAGGGTAAATTTCTTAAGAAAATATGGCACTTTATCCCATTATTGATAATATGTTTTACCCATCGCTGACCATGCAGACCTAATAAAAAGTTCTTTTGGTCCTTAATCTTTGATTACTTTTTCAAATTCGTCCTAATTCATTTTTAGTGTAATATTATCCTCCACGTGTAAGTTCACCTTAGACTCGTTGTTTGAATTCCGTCCAAACCATTGACATGTAATTTATTTTTGAACGAAAAATATTTTTTGAAAATTAAGAAAACTTAAAATAAAAGAACGATTCGAGGTAGTTCATCTGGGATTGTCGGCATCTATTAGGCGTTCAGTAATCTAGGAGTATGGCATAGCTGTCGCCGAAGCCATGCCCCTTAACATCGATTATTAAAATTAGGACCTCTATGTCTTGGAGAAAGTGGCATTATTAGCAGCCTTAACATCATCCAGGACAATTAGCTGGTTGCCGGAAACTTCATCGGGGTGATGGTAGTCATTGCTAAAAAACCACGAGTTTCCTATATAAATTTGCTAAGACGATTTTTTTCATAAATAAAAAAAGATTAAAATTAGTTAATTGAAAAAAGAGAACGACAATACGAAGAGAGAGGTTGGGGGGCCACCACCTTGGCAAGGTTGCAGTGAACACTAGCTAGCAAAGCAATGATCACTAGGTTACGAGTGTGAAAATAGGTGGTTTCATGGGCACCAAGTCCTACCATAACCGAGGGTTTAGTGAATAGTTATAATTAATTGACCTTAAGAATACTTCTTAAAGTCATCATATTTTTCTTTTGTTATTTTTTTTGGTAGGCCTTTTACAACATATAGTTTCTAACTTGTGCAATTTTGATAGTTCAAGTGTCACTGCCAAATCCAAGAAATAGTGTTCTATAAAGTTGATAATTCATTATAAATTGGTTCTAAGTTGAACAAACCCATGTTGGTGACTAGATTGGGAATTAATTTTAAAAGTAAAACTAAACTTGGCACCAACGTGGGCTGGTTCAAGGGGTTCAACGCTTATTCCCCTTAAGTAAGGTCTCGGGTTCAGTCTTGTGAATAGAGAAAATTCACGTTGTGAGAGTTTTATCTCTTAATGGACCGATTCAGATCGAGTGGATTAATCGGGACTCATTGAGCTTCCGGATATCAGGGTTCACACCGAGAAAAAAAAATACTACATTGGCTAAGGTCCAAAAATATGTTGTTAGCGGCAATATCATTAACAATCGTACTAATGTATAATTAGCATATAAGTTATGTTATTATACGAGATTAATATCTATAACATCTAAAAGATATCAATCATCCTCATATTAGATTTGTGGACTTTTTTTTTGTAACTAAGTAAAATGACCAATCAGATTTTATATACAAATATTATAATACGGGACATTATAAGTTCAATTAATTGAATTGTATAGTTTCATAATGCCGAGAAATCTATGAACTTACAAAACTAACATTTTACCAAATTAGTATGGGAAGAGAAATGTTTCAGAAATGCTTATTTTGTGATTTACTTACCTAGCTAGGACAATTTAGATATATCTAATACTATTATTTATACTAGTAAAAAAACAAAATACAATAAAACAATAAAGTGTCGATATCGATGTAGCAAGGAAAACACCACCATTCGACAGTTCGAGTTCCCATTGATATTGGAGTTACTATGATCCGTTGTAACAAAATCATATATATGGTTTGGAGCTGTTAAAGGAATTTGTAGTCGAAACTGGAAAAAACCAAACCATGTTGAAGTCTCCAACCTAATAAATCAAATAATTAAAGAAGTTAATCTGTCATTCTGTTTTTTAATCAACATCAGCTGGGAAAGTATGCCTAACATAATTTCAAGGTTGCACCATATTTTTGTTTAAAATAAATTAAATTAAAAAATTAATAATTAATCTATGGAGAAAATTATTTTTAATTAAAGGGTAAAGGCTGCAATAGTATATACTTCTAAAGGGAATATGGTAGACCAAACACCAAGCCCAAAGGAGAAAGGTATACTTGAAATGTACGGGAGAGAAGCCAATAAGACAGTAGCGTAAAGGCTTTGTGCTTTTCAGGGAAAGAGGGATGAAACCAAGTCACGTACAAGAAATAATGCTTGGAGGGCTTTGGAGCAATCAATGTAGATTCTCATATATAAGAAAGAAAAGAAAAGAAAGGGCCCAATTCCCGAGATGATTTGCTTTGTGAGCGAAACAATATATTTATTCTGATCATCCCATACGAATTATGTAGAACATCCTATTACGAATTGTAGAAAAAGAAAGACACTCGAACCTCGAATATGTAACGTTACAATTCTGAGATTGATTCTGTCTGTTGTATTGGTTAGCTCGGCACGAAAAGTATCTGATGAAACCGACAAAAATAAGCAAAAGGAGGGGGAGGGAGTAGAGAGGGAGAGCACGAGGAATGATATGGGATGCATGCAAAAAGAAAAGAGGGGGCTCTTCAAAATATGATGCAACAATCGAGATAGATCTCCCCCTATCTAAAATATTAATAAAATTGCGATAATTTCAATAATGTTACATATGTCTCTCTGAAGAGTGCGGGGCTCGAGGAAGAATATTGCATTATTTGGTCACTTGGGTGTGTCCTCTCCTTTTGAGACTCTACGTGGCCATCTCCTAAGATTTGTCTCTCCAATTGTTTTTGTTTCCTTCTATGCTATCTTTAGAGGCATAGAGAGGCATGATTCTATATATGTTAGTGTGGAGGAGGTCCACTGTACATTAATAGTATCATATAAGATTATGTCATAAGATACATAAAAATTATTATTTTTTATTAATAATGAATAAGTTTTTTTAACAATAGAATTTTTCTATTTTTATTTACATATTAAAAATTATAATAATAAATTCTTATTGACTTATAATATTATCGCATAATATCACCATTGAATACAACACTTTTTTTCTTTGTGTGGGAGCCATCCATGAGTTCCTTAGCTATATCCGATCTTCTTTATTTTTATCCTCATTATCTTTCATTGGAGGATTCTTTGTGGCTAGTTAACGTTATTATCAATTTATACACTTATGTAGTATACCGATCGTACAGACGGTTTATTATCGTTCATTTATTTATGCATGCAACTCAATTTATTCCATACACATGATGATAAAAAAAGACTTTCGTTACCTAGATGGTGATATATGCTTGGTGGGTCGGGTTCTTTTTAGTGATCACAAGTTTCGGCTTCGCTTGCTTGTATATCTATTTATTTATCTTTCTTCGATGACATTGCTTATATATCTAGTATTATATCATACAAAAAGGTGACCCACACGTACCGCGCTTATAATTCAAAATTAATTCATAAGAGATCCCTCGTCCCATTTTCTCCAAACTTAAATTAAAATTCATAACTCTCCCTCCAAATTACTTGATGAAATTTATAGTCTTATCCTCGAACAAACGGAATTAAATAATAAAATATATTGCTATCTGGGTAAAATTGGAAGGGAAAAGTGAGACAATTACATTTTTCTACCTTTATAATAGTAGAGATATTCTAATGGTGTCATACCCTAGTTGGTGTTGTTTACAATCACTTTGAGATAATAAAGATGGACTAACAGCCAGTTAGATTTTTAAAATATCAGGATTTATATATGGAATCATTCACAACACTCGATGAAAAGTGTAAGTATCGTATTATATATTCGGTTTCTCGATCGCAGCACATTTCGTGACCACAAAGGAGTAAGCAATTGACGTGGGATATGTAGAACATGCCTAAGAGGGAATGGGACCATTTGATGTCCCAATGAATCAACTAAGTTGCTACTTGCACACAAAATCATGGCATGTTTTTTTCACGGTAGGCCATCACTTCCCCTCCATCGAAAAGCTATCCATTAACATCTCCACTCCGGTGGTCTATGGAATCAAAACATCCCTAAAGAGGGAGAGACATTATTATCCAAACATGGTCCATATAGATATTTGCAAATTAATTAAATAAAAGAAGGAATTTGTTATACCAACAATTTCCTATAAAATTTAAATCGTGATTAACTATATAGATATGGCACGACAATGACACAATACAACACTATACGTATTAGATAGAGCTAGTTTTTTTTTTCTCCTCAGTGTATCCTGATACATTTATGCCTTGTTTGATTTGTGAGTATTATTTTAGAATCACAATTCTAACTTAACTTTACCCACTACAAAACAAAATATCTCATACAAAGTCAAAGAGTGAGTCTCATTTATATCACTTTTTTCCACAATAAAACAACATAATTCATACAAAGTCAAAGGGTGGACCTCATTTATACCATTTTTTTTTCAAAATCAAAATCTGATTTTAAAATCCTACTATGAAACCAAACGCAACATTAGAAGTTCAACGGATTCTGAATAATCTATTTTGAACCGATCGGTCAATTATGGATAAAACTTTCATAATTATAGATTTTTTTTATTTAAGAAAAATAAGTATCGAACCGCTTGAATCAGTTCCTCTGAGTTAGATGGAGCAAGTTAGTTATATATAATTTAGATACGCTCACATACATAGATATATACTATATTATATTATAGGGATTTTTACCCAAAATAGCTCATGGTTTACTCGTTTTGTCAAATCTATCATATATTTTTTTTGTCAGATATATCCATAGTTTACTTTTTGCATCAAATTTATCCCAACGTTATTTTTTTCGTCAACATTTAATAGCCGTGTTGACGTGACACATGGAGGGATAGTAGGCCACACTTGCTACGTGGGCGCTACGTCAGTATGGCCGTTAGATGTCGACGAAAAAGATAACGTCGGGATAAATTTGATGCAAAAAGTAAATCATGGGATAGATTTAATAAAAAAAGTATATGATAAATTTGACAAAACAGGTAAACTTTGAGTCATTTTAGGTAAATTCTCCTATATTATATTATATAAATTTTCAAATTTGACCTGTCCTCGTATAGCTTCCACAAGAGAAAAGGATTGTGAGAAAATGACAGTTCCACGTCAATTTTGTATCTTATAAGATTGGCTCAACTTTCCGTCATGCTTGCGAGGGCACTAACTTTCTAGTGTGGAATTCTCTCTCTAATCTCCGAAATATTACTTGTGTGGGCCCCACGCACACATTTTTTCTCAATTTTGTGCGCATGGCACCGTAGCACTCAAGAAAATACAATATACCCCTTCACTAACCAAAAAGACATGAAAAGAAATTATATGTGGTTATATATACATTTATGTATGCATATATAGCCATACTGTACATTGTAATATATACAAGTCATGTGAATGCAAAAGTTTGTACCTTCTCAATTGGCTTTTTCATGAGAGAACAAAATCTAAGGATGGAAAAGATAGAAGAAATGCAACTAAATGATACGTATGAATAGTTAGTTATATATTAGACTAAAGGTGGTGATTTAGTAATTTCAAAATTATTCTCATGTGGTTTGATAATTCTAATGTTCCATATTCAAATTTTCTCTACCCGTTTGTGTCAAAATATTTGCTAGAAGTATACTTTTTGTCTATGGATTTGAGGGATACCAATTTCTACTAATTATACTAGACTTTTAATGCTACTATGCCGAAAAGATCAATGTCTAAGCTAGTTATTTTTTTCATGTGATATGGGTGGTAAGGTTGTTGGTAGTTCGTACTGTTGCATATTTATTTATTTATATAGAAAGAACTATTATATATGTATAGTGAATTTATTACAACCCTATATATACATTGAAGAAGCGGAATTTCCACATATGTGCAATAGAAATTGCGCGCGTGCAGGGCTATATGGCGGCTAAAGGAGCACTTGTCCCCATCTTCAGCAAGGTGTTCAAAATTGAAAATGTCCCAAAGGGTTGTGTGGGGCCCCTTTTTGTGGGGACTCAATGCACCAAAATATCATATGCAACCCAAAACCCTAGAGATCACGAAGAGTGGACCTCTCCTCCTTTTGTGCCATGGAGTTAGGGCACATGACATGGATAATGTTGTAGTCTGTGTGGGACCCTTCTGTAGGGCACTTGTCGGGGAGCACACTCGAGGAACTAATATGTACATGGGGTCCATTATTCATCCATAGTTTTTGGCTATACATAATATATATATATATATATATGTACACAACATATTTTATGAGTCCGTCGTCCTAATCGCATCGACAAATTAATAAACACCTGAAAAAAATCGTATGAGATTTACTACGTACAATGTTCTTGATTGAATCGATATGGGTGATATGTTCTACAAAAAGACGGTCTATCAAGGTATATATGTTATTCTACTCTCTTATTCACTTATCCAATACATAATTTATGGGTTATAAAACACAATATTTTTAATATTATTTATATTGTTATTGTTATTATTCGACGTTAGGATAAAGTTTAGGAACTATATTATTTATTTGCAATGAAATCAGGCTTAGCTTAGTAGGCTTAAAAGGTACCTATGCTATGCCAGATCGTGGGGTCCAAAATCAAGATTGTGGCCATGCTAATAAGTAATAACGTTTGTTCCCCCCACCCCCCCCCCCCCCCCCCCCCCCCCCCCCCCCCCCCCCCCCCCTTTCTTCCTCTCTTTTGGGGGCTTCTATGGCCCCGGGAGGGACCGATCTAGACCCTAATCCAACGGCAATCACAGACTCACGATATATGTACTGGTACAAAAAAAATTTCTCACTTTTTTTGGTTACTAATTTTAAAGGAGAAAAATCAAAGATTGAATTAGGAAATATCGAGGATCGAGTTTTGATTTTCAAGGAAGATTTAGTTTATTTACCGCACAAAAAGTTAGAAGTAAGCGGGCAAGAAAAAATTATCTGGTTGATGTTTCTGATATAAAGGAGAAAAATCAAAGATTGAATTGGTTGATAATATTTCTGAACGACTGAGGACAACACTCAATTAATAATCTCGAAATCATATGTCTTTTCACATAAGCATATGTTGTGCGGATGAAGAATGTCATACTTTCATTTCAATTATGTTTACGTCGAAGGTTTGATCGCGTCTATGACCACGGTAATCGTCATCTTGGGACGATCACATCGAAAGTAGACATTACCGAACTAGACAGAACAATATAATTGAGGAAGGGAGGGAGGGAGGGAGGGAGAGGATTGGGGAATTTTGAGTAATGAGGGTGGTTTTAGCTTATTATTAGTATAGGTGGGTGGGCTGATGAATATATAGGAGTTTGAGTTTGTGGATTGGGAGTTTGCGTGTGAGTAGTGCATGGATTTGTTTGGTGTGCTATAAGCTTCTTTAGCTTTTTTGGTCGACTAGTATTTGAGTTTGGTGGATGCATTGCACGCGCGTGCCTACGTAGCTTCATGGGCTTTATGACTATTTTGTGGTCATAATCTTAGTGGGTTCCCTTTCATTGGTCTCTCTCATTTCTCTATTGAAAATTATTGTATGGTCCTCGGTGAAACTGTATGGCACTACTACCTGGAACCGTTGGATCACTCCTGTTCGAGAGAAATCCAATGGTTCTCATATGAAATGCTTGTTTGGATACGTGCTGAGAAAGTGGCGTTATAGGGTGATGCTTACCCTATCTTTATAGCCGCCATTTAATGGGGTCTCTAAAGATGGGCTTGAGGAGACGTGAATCACCTTGCGTCTCCCTAGACTTAGTTATATGGAGAATGGACTTGTAAGAACCGACGGTATATCGTGATATATTCATTCATACAAAAATACTAAATCCTCTTAGTTGGTATGCATAAAGATCGTTCTAATTCAAAATTTCACTAACATCTATCGAGTAGTCCTTAAATATTATGTAATTTCAACCCATGCCATTGTGAGTGGAATTTTGAATTAAGAGAATTTTTAGATTGATGATTAGAAGGATATAGCAACACTCTATATGTATATTAGAATTTCCCAAAACGGCTTCGGGGAGACCTTTCGTTAGTGGGTTGTTTGCACCCAAAGCCAAGCGAAGCCACCATATGAGAATATTACTCTTTCTTTTAATTTTATTATGTATGTCTATATTTATATATATATATGTATAAGTGTTTTCACTCATGGCGCAGACAGAAATCATATTGCCTTGTTGTCTTTTGAACTTCAATATGTGTTTTTTCCTCAAGTTCACAAATCTCTATCATTATATACACAAACCCCTTAATCTCTTCAAAGTCCCCTTTTGTCTACAACTTTTGTCCAACTGTCTACAAGCTCCCCCCTTTTGTATTTACTTCTATCTAATCTTCCATTCCCTACCGAAATATATATGTATTTATATATGTGTATATACCAACTTTTTAATGATGCCATGCTTTTCTTGCAGCCAATAATGCTAAGCTGAGGATGTTCTTTATGTAACCTATGAGTCTACTCTCTCTCTTGAGATAAAGAGATTAGACCCAATTAGATAACCGTGTGGTGAAACTCACTAATCAACTTTTTTACTTTTTCCGCCACACATCTCTTGTACTACTGCATCATGTATATGTGCATTATCGTGATCAAGCCGAAGCACATATCGATCATTTTGTATGGCTGAAAATCATTGCAAGGTCGACATGTACGGTTTTTAATTTTATGACTGAAACATATTGTAAGAAATCCACCTCGACACATGAAGTGTTTAATCACACCAAAAAGTGCTCCAGTGACCTCAAAGGATTCTAAACTTAGGATTTGATTAATACATAAACTTCTCATTAACTACTAAACGAAACTCCTTTTGTTTGAGCAACATAAATTATAAAATCGGTTAGAATCACTCAAATTTTGATATTCGTTCATTACTTTTTGAAAGGTGAATATATACAGAATTCAATCGAATAATTAATGATCATATAGACAAAAAGATTTAGCAATACTATATTGCGTATAGCTGTCGGTTCATGCATGTATTAAGTACAAAGAAGTTTTATGTTCCCATTTTTGGAGCAAATATATGCACGCTATTGTTCAAAAAATGAATATAAAAAGAGACATGCAAAAAGGAATCTAAATTAAATGACTACAATTAAAATAATGAATCTATAAAATTTTCACTTGGGCCTACACAGACTTGAGCTTACGTGCAATCCAAAATATTAAGTTGATAGGTTGTTGGACCAAAACCTCATATAAGCCTTATGGTTTTTTCTCAATTTTTCCTTGTGGAACAATATATATCAACTCCTGCCCTCATGTGGCAGCGTGCGGTCCAGTTTAGGAGAGTGAAATCTCATAGCTTGTATATATGTATCAGTAATATCAGTCGAGGAATGAATGAGAATTTGCCCGATACATTGGCAAATTTGACATGGTATTAGAGCCCAGGCTATGCGCATGTACGTACCCACAATACGCCAAACCCAATATATCCGAGAGCAGCCAAGAGACGCCTTGTGTTAGTGTCCCCCCTCGCCTGAGCACGAAAGATGAACCCGGCTTGAGGTCAATTATTGAGGGCGGGTATTTAAGGGCACGTGACAACGTGAATGCAGAAATAGACCACACGTTGCACGTGAGGGCGGGTGTAGGGAATTATAATCTCACATGGAAAAGATGAACGAATATTCATTGGTTTATATGAGATTTAGATTTCACCACTTATCCGTTTGAGTTTTTAAGTGAAAATGAGACCGAATCCGTATAAGCCCAATGAAAATTTCCCCGTTTGTTTTCAAAGAATTTGATTTTAACTTTAACTTTAACTTTAACTCAACACACTATACAACAAAAATACACGTTTCCCAAGTCAAATTTATAACTACATCTCATTTGTCATTTTCCATAATCCAAACGGCCCTTAGTATCAAGCAAAACTATGGTACCCCAAAAACAAAAAGGTTTTACCCCCCAAAAAAAAAGTACCTGGTGAACGTTGTAACTTTTCATTTTGGTTGCTCTAGTTTAATTTGATCTAATCAAGCCCACCAATTTTAAGAATGCAACTCCATCCTTCTATATAAGAGTTTTTTTTCAATTGGTTCTCTATTTTTCGATCATAAACGATTATGCTCAGTGAAGAAACGTACACCTGCTTCTTTGGCCTCAATTGAGGCTTCTTTCCTTCGATTATCAATCAAAGACACTAAAGGATAATCCGAGGCCTTGGCGGAGACTTTGTTTAGCAGCTCATGAGGGTAGAAAACGAAAATCACTGGGCCGGTGAAGCCATGGACAATGCTAGGTGGTTGCTCGAGGTTTCCTTAATTGGCGCTAGCCGATCGACCACAGGTGAACGATAAGGACCAAGTTAATGATTTTGCAAAAGTATAGGACCTTGAGTGCATATATAGGAGTTCTTGGCAGGTTCTCCATGAGCTTTGCCTCTAAAGCAGCCACATTAAGCACTGATTGCTTCCATCCCTTTATAGAGCTGCCTCTTATAGTTAATTAATTAAGCATTTATGTTTAATGTAACATACAGATGAATATTTTTCAGATTAGTACGATAATAATGATAACAGATAGCTCTAGAAATTTATACTATTACAAAAGTAAAGATAATCATACATGATTAAGGATCTCCTATGTATAATTATAACCCAGGAACATCCTAATATAGCATAAGAAGAAAATGGAGAGAGATTAGCCTATTTGGTATATGGTTATAAAGGGAGATAAATATCTGTAGTGGTCTTCCTTCTTATCAGAGCAAGTTAATTAGAAGAGCGATACTTGTTAATTACCTATTTTCAAAATAACCCCAAAGAGTTAATTAACATGTATCGTCTGAGGTATTCCTGACAATTCCCTATACAAGGATCTGCGTCACATATGGCCATTGCATTTAGTTCGCTGAAAAATTCCTTCCATTCAGAAATAATTTTTTAGGTACTTTTACAGGGTACTATTTCGAAATATGTGGCTTGTGCAGATAGTAGGTAACCAAGGTTATCTATGCATGACATGAAGTAAGTTTTCACTCATTAGAATTTAAACTCATTATAAGGTACGTATTGGACTTTCACGAGCTTTACACATACTTCTGTCCCTTCGCCGAACTAATAAGAAGTTCCATATCGGTGTGTTTAAAGTGTGCAAATGATCTATACATCCATATATCGGATGTATAGGTGTTGCATAAAAATTTGCTAGTGTTATATATGTGAAGTTTGGGGACTAGAGTTTGAATTATGGGGTGTCAAAAATTGAAGGAAAACGTGGTGCATTGAGACAAAAACAAGAAAAATGATGATAGTGCCACCACAAATACCTTGAAAAGATGGAATTTTGCATGCGAAAAGAACAGAAAATAAATAAATAAAATTGAATGATGTGAATTGAATAGTGAATTGCTTTCGATTCCATGTACTGGCCTCCCTAATTCAGGGATACACACTTCATTATTTAGCTGCCACGCCTGATTCCCTCCTCCTCCTCCTCCTCCTTCTATTTTCTATAAAGAAAAAAAAAGACATTATTTTATTATTATTATTATTATTATTATTATTATTATTATTATTTTACTATTATACTTATTATTATTTGCCTCTTTTGGGGCTTAAAACAGTGATGATATTCTTGGGCACGTCTTTCCTTTCCTAATGAACTGCCCCTAAAGAAAAAGACAAAACTGTCCAGGCATCAATTTCTTTTTTTATCGCTTCTTTTATTTTTTTCCCTTTATAATTTGACATATCCGAGTCCATTCTCAATCCCTTTTAATGCCTCATTGGTGATCCAAACCTAGCATTCCTTTTCCAACCTTGAAATAGTAGCTTGATGCGTCTAAATACGTCCTCAACTGAAAATTAAGACCGAAAATTAAGAGATTTTGAATTTAATTTTCATTAATAGAGTTCCTATATTTACCTGCTTCTTTTCGTTTCTTTTACAGGACACATACTTGGGATCCAAGTAATGTGCAAATGTACATGTGGGAAGTAATATGTTGGATTATACTGGCTATATGCATGTAGTTTTTCCATTTTACAAAATTTGAATATTTTTTAGGCAGGGCCACTTAATTAGGTATCAAAAAAGATAGAGCTTGGAATAGAATTTCCTAGGCCAATGTAACAAAAATGTGCATCATCGAACTGACTTTCTAATGGTATGGCAAGAGGCGCCTCACAAAAAATCGGGGTGCTCTTAGGGCTCACCAACAACTTCATTCCTTTCAATCGTGACTCCCATCAGCAAGACGAGGGTCTTGAATTCGAATGTCAACAAAAGCGTTTCTGCCCAAAAAAAACAAGCATATTTGATTGTTCAAACTCCTCCAGGACAGCAATATGGCTGTCCAAATTTCGGGCCAACCAAACAATTGAAACGAACCAACCCGATGTCCTTACATATTCAATTTGAATGGTTCGGTTCAGTTTGAACCGAATGGACAGCCCTAATACAGCAGCTTGTGGCCTGAACTGCAGTGAGATCACTTCCTTGATCCGATGCTAAGAAATATGAGCACTTCAGGGATAATTCATTGCATTAATACAATCCAATGAGTCCGAAATCTCAAAAGAGGAATTTACTTAATTCGACATTGTTAGATTGGATATCGATACTCAAGAAATGTGACAACTGAAGATGAGAGAAAATAGATGATGTAGCAACAGAAAGTTCAGAGGGATAAAATAAATCTGTGCAAGGAGTAATTCAAGTGAATGAATACGTTGTTCTCGACAAAACTCGTGCTTCGACTTTCTGCTCTTACCTCATATAATCTTGGCGTACCACCGTGCTATTTCGACTAACTATTCACCTGATACCCTGATATGAGAGTCAGGTTTCAGCATGTCTTTGTAAGTCGATCCATATCTAGTGGTAATATTGGATGATATGTGTTCGTCCACGCAATAACGGTTGTACTCGCCCCGATACTTTGTCTTGAGAATTTTGTGCTCTTTGAAATACTTTTATTTTTTCCATAGCTGTAACGTGATTACTGCCAATATCCAAAGGGCGAGTACTTTTGGCAACATTACCATGCGCCACAAATGTTTGGTTTTCACCTTTTTTTTTTTCTTTGTGATAAACGACGCCAGTACACCTAGAAAGGGATAGGAGATGGGGATAAAACAATCTGTGATAATCAAACTCGTGATCTTTTGCTTCCAAATCGCAAGAAATGAACTTGTACCACGTTACATCTTTTCGTTTTGTTTTTATCAACAAGATGCTTTTTTTCGGTGTGTATTCTGGTAGTTAGAAACCCAACGGTACCTAACTAATTTAGTTCTAACCGGATCAGCCCATTAAGGGATAAAACTCTCCCAATCAAGGATTTTCTTCATTCAGAAGACTCAAAATTACTTAAAGAGAATAAACACCGAACTATTTGAATCAATCTATGTTGGTCCATAGAGAGTCTTTGATCCAAGCAAAATTCATTACATGAACCTGGTAAAGATTTGCATCCATTTCCTTCAACTTTTCGAGATAAATACATTGGTTTGTAACAGAAATACCATTGTCACATTTGGTCTGGTCTATGATGCCTAACCCTAGCAGAGAGCACTTGAGAGCCCCTACGATCTTGAAGATTAGCTTCTGATAGCGAAAACCCTAATTATTGTTGACATGCATATTGCTCTCATTCCCAGAGACACAAACCCTCGTAATCATGTCCCATGTTCTTTGAATAAAACTCCATCCAGTTTCGCTGTAAATAATGAAAGGTTTTGACCCAACAGACCATTAATTCTCCCCTCCTTCCCCTGACTCTGCATGAATGAATGACTCAATTCCTTGTTGTACCCATCCTTTGAAACATCGAAAAATTTCTGATCTGCTCCACATATTGAGGATTGCTTATCTTCTTGCAATTGGACAGAGGATATCAGACTTTTATTTATAAAAATTGGATCTTTTTCAGTGAGTGTCCTGTTACTTGATTTTGCCAGTTGTGTCAGAAACAGAGCAATCAGGGATGGACCAGGGTAGTCGCCTCCCTAAAATTCCAATGTCGTTAGGAAATTTGTATATCGTGGTTCAATTTTTCATGAAATTACTGTCATTTGCCTCCCTAAATTTAGAATGTTGTGACGAAATTCGTATATCTTCTTTCAATTTTTCATGAAATATTTGCCCCCCTAAATTTACTATGTCCTAAAGAAATTTGTATATCGCCATTCAATTTTTCATGAAATAACTTTCATTCGGCCCCCTAATCGAAAACTTTATGTTCCTATTATTCCTTCAAGGATCTCGCCCCCTCTCGATCTAAATCTTGCGTCCGTCCCTCGAATCAATGAATGACACTATGGACTATGTAATATGCCTAAACGCATAAAAGCTTTGGAAGCTCCCACATCACCCTATGGAGGGGAGGGTGAATGATGAAGATGAAGCATTTGAAATTGAGATGGCTGTCTTGATGTCTCGTGGTCTCTCTTCGATGAGTTCCCAACACCATTATTAGTAAGTGGGCTCTGTTGATCTCATCCTGCCCACCTCAAAATTTTTCACTTACTCTCAAACAAAACTAAACGTTAAAGTATGCCCTTTATGCCAAAACTTGCCAGCAAATCTTTCGGTTCCTCTGTTCGATATCTCGGTTAATTATTGTCGGGACCCTGAAAGGACCGGAGGATTATCGATTATGTCTAATCCGAGTCAAGAATTCGAATTTGACCCCTTTTGTAATGTCAAATGGAGGTTTTGATTTCTTCTTTTCTTTTTCTTTTGAGCTCATGAGTGGAATGGAGTGGAGGGATTACAAGACAAACGAGAAAGAACAAAACTTGGGGGATGGATAATATTTACGCGTGGGTGTAATGTGAAAATCGTCGTGCTCTGCTCCTGCTCAGTTTCAGGAGAGCAGAAACAGAGCACTCTGTTTCTGCTCCGCCTCTGCTGCATCCAAGATTTTCACGAAAGGAACACAACACACAGAGAGGCAGACATCATCTTCATTCGTATCATAATGCCCGCAATCATTGTTCTTGGTTGCCTCACCCGCATGCCCCCCGTCTCCCTCTTCCCCTTTCTCTCTCTCTCTCTCTCTCTCCCCCTCCCTCCATCTCCTCTCTCTCTCTGTTCCCCCACCTATAAGTACTCTGCAATCCCTGTTCTGTCTCTCACCAGTAGTATTCCCTCTGCTCACTCACTCTCTCTGTCTCTGAAGCTATCAGTCTTTACCGCTTAGTCTCTACTGCTTCGAACCAATACAATACAATACAATACAATACACCGCCAGTTCTTCTTCTAACCCATATCCGAATCCTGCAATGGCTGCTTCGGGTTTCGAGGGCTTCGAGAAGCGCCTGGAGCTCCACTTCTTCGGGGACGACCCCGCCTCTGGCCTGTCCCTGTCCCACCACGGCCTCAGGCTGCTTGACTCCGGCTCGCTCGAGGACGTGTTGCACGCAGTCCAGTGCACCATAGTGTCAGCCGTCGGCAACCAGTACTTCGACTCCTACGTGCTGTCGGAGTCGAGCTTATTCATATACCCTACCAAGATCATCATCAAGACCTGCGGCACCACCCAGCTGCTCAAGTCGGTCCGGCCGCTTATCGTCCTAGCGCGCACCCTCGGCCTGTCGCTGGGGTCGTGCCGGTACACCCGGGGCAGCTTTATCTTCCCCGAAGCACAGCCCTTCCCCCACACGAGCTTCAAGGATGAAGTTGTCTACTTGGAAGAGAGCTTGCCCAGCAGTCTCTGCTTCAGGAAGGCTTCGATAATGCACTCAAAAGTGGGATCCCATTCTTGGCATGTCTTCACTGCCTGTGATGCCACTGCTGAAATGGCGGTCCGGCCCGTGCCCGATGACTTGTTCACCATCGAGGTCTGCATGACGGAGCTTGATCGAGCCCAGGCTCGTAAGTTCTTCCAGAGCCCCGGGCGGGTTGGGAAGTTTACTGGAGACTCTGCCGGGAGAGCCATGACTGCTCTCACGGGCATTGATCAAATCAACCCCGCAGCCCTCATTTGCGACTTTGCATTCGAACCCTGTGGATACTCGATGAATGGCATCGACGGTGATCGCTATTCCACCATCCATGTGACCCCAGAGGATGGGTTCAGCTATGCGAGCTACGAGTGCGTCGGTTCCGTGTACGATGATCTCAATGACGTCATCAGGGTTCTGAGGAAGGTGGGGCAGATATTCCGCCCGGGGACCATGTCCGTGTCGATCACATGCCCCAGCGCCGATTCATGGACGTGGGTCGCCAGGGCCCTGGAGCCACTGGGCCTGAAGCGCCGGAGCTGCAATATGGACGAGTTTCCTGAAGCCGGGACGGTCGTCTTCCAGACATTCACGATGACAACGGCTCGCCGTAAATAGCGGGGGACGGGCTACTCGATCTCGTCGGTAGATACGTGGTGGATTGGCGTAAAAGGAAAAAAAAAAAAGACAGAGATAAAAAAGAGAGGGAGGGGAGTACAAAGAGAGAGAGCAGTAGGGTTTCATTAGTAGAAAGGATTAGGAGGGGGTCAATGTCAAAAAATATTGGTTAATTAATAGCTTGTGAGTAAAAATTAATCAATATGGGGGGGTGGTTATGGAATATTTTTATTTCTTGGGAGGTAGAAAGTTGATGAAATGAAAAGTTGGGGGTTGACTTGAGTAGAAAGAAAGTGATGGAAAAGATGGCGAGTGAGATGATGTGGGGGAAGGGGGAAGTAGTGAGAAAGGGGAAGGGGATCATAATGATAATGCACCCCACTTAGGTTTGTCACGCCTAAGAGAATTTTTGAGGGCTCAATTCAATGTTGTAGTGATGTGAGGAGAAAGTGGATCATGTTTTTGGGTTGAAGGTTGTGCGAATTTTTACCAATTCTCCCCCCCAATTTTCTTTGTCATTTTCTTCTTCTTCTTCTTCTTTTCTTCATATTTTTTTCGGTATTTTTGGATTAGCTCTTTTCTTTCTTTCACTTTCTTACTCCTCTCTCTTGGCTCCTCTTATGTACTTCTTCTAGTAGTTGTAGACAAATTTAAAGAACAAAATCCACAGTTTTCCTATCAGTGTTTCCTTCTTGCTACTTTGCTAAATGCATCCATTCCATTACTAGCTTCGATAAGCATGCACCAATCGACAAAGGAAAGCCATATATGTTTCGGTAAGTATTTTCATACATTTGTTGCTTCGTATATGCGAAAATGAAAGTTTAGACAAGGCCTTGTATAAGTTAGAGCATATTTCATTTTACTTGGAGTTCTGGTTCAAGAAATATTATTGCCTTAGAATAACTGTAACTATCAATTTATGAAAGCTGGTAAAAAAATAAGGGTGTTTTTTAATGAAAATAGTTTATATATTTCTTTAGGAAGAATATCTATAATTAATCAAAGATAGCAAAGGGCACGAATCCTTCTGCTCAGACATAATCAGCTCAAAAGTTGTTTTTGTCGCGTTATACATGAAGCACTAATTACACGTGACCATAATTGTGTTGCATGCCACGCAGTCTAGCAGACTTTGTTTTGATAAATTTTAAGGGCAATTTATATAGTCAGCCCTATACTATTCCCATCATTGGAAAACAGCCAGTGATCACTATTCGTTCATTAGACACTTTGTGTCCGGATGGATACAATTTATTAAGGGAAATAGAGGCGCATGATGTATATGCCGTGTTGTCGGCGAGTCCCGTGAGGAATTCACCACTTGTGAGGTTATCGGTAATTCAAACGTCGGAAGAGGACTGATAGAGGGAAGAAGAAGATCATATGCATACACTAGTGACCACGAGATTAAATCCAATCCGATTTGACAATAATTAAATTCTTCTTCTTTTTTTAAGACAAAAATGTTATAACGAATGGATTAGCCATTTTTTAAGACAAAAATCTTATGCGCGATTGATCCTAGTTTGCGTCTGAGTCAACCTAATTGACCAATCCGACACAAGGAATAGGCAGTACTCATGAGGACTTCAAGTGTCCTACTAATGAGGGGAGACCCTCGATGAGGGTATTGACCCTCATGAGGACGTCAAGCAGCTCGGGTGCGCTCCCTGGTACTGACCCTCAATGAGGGGAGACCCTTCCCAAAGGCCTCGAGCCATGGTGGGGCGTCCCAAACCGTGAAGGCCCTCATATGTAGGTCTCAAAAAGATACGCGTAGAGTTTGTTTTCCTTTCGCTTTAAATAAAAGGGTACAAAATAATATTCAATTAAAATTTGAAATACAAATTAAACTTGAATTAATAATTTTTTTTTGAAAAAATGATAATAGATTCCTTACTCATTTAATTTATCTTTCTAACGCAGTCCCATATATTCTTGCTTTCTCCATCTCTTCAGAACATTCTTTGGTAAAACTATTTTCATTATAGTCTAAAAAATACGATGAAGGATTTTCCATAAGATGGTTTTCTTTTTCTTTTTTTTTAAAAAAAAGGTTAGTCTCTTATAAAATGTATCTCATATTTGTTGTCCAACCACAGAAGAACAGCATTGGAAAACAAAACTCGGCCCATATCGTTGCCTTGAAGGCGCCTTTCAAGCCCATAATTCAAAACTTGTTTAGATCGTCAACTTGTTAATTGTAAGGCCCTTTTTTGGTCCAAAAAATATTATAAGCCATTTTCGAAAATTTGAGAGATTAATTAAACCGAAATTTAAACCTCCAAGTAAATGATAGGAGGGGGGAGAGATTCATCGAAGAGATTTTTACCATCATGTTCAGTTTTCCGACTGTCGCCGCTCTATATGAAGTGCTTCTGGCAAAGTAATGGATTCATGGACCTCGAAACGCAATATAATGCATGGTCATCCCTCATTCGCGGAGTACCAACTTAGCAAAGAGAAGTTCTCCATGCGAGAAAAGAAACATAAATGCGGCCGCATGAAAAGGACGGCTATTTCTTGAAACGCATTATAATGCATGGTCATCCCTCATTCGCGGACTACAACCAACTTAGCAAAGACAAGAACTCCATGCGAGAAAAGAAACATGAAAGCGGCGGCACTGAAAAGGACAGTTATTTTCACATTAAATGACCAGATGACAGGAAGTTAGTTGCAAGCTCACCTTTTAATTCTTCGACCTGCAAACCATCCATTGGCTCAGATAGAAAGCTCCAAAGTTGAGGAAGAGGTTTCATTTCATGAGTTCAATTCGATGAGGTTTAAAGCTATAAAGAGGGAAGGGATTCATTAATCACTGTTTTGAATAATTAGATCAAGCTTTAATGTTTTAGGCTATGGTCACTTGAAGCTGAACATGTGGCCCTCTTTTGGTTTAGTGGGTGTTTTAATTAATTACTTTGATTAGCACGACTACTTCAACAAAGGATGGACCCCCTCTTTTTTGATATAGTGATTTCAACCTTTTAATCATGAACTAATTACATCTGGCTGTTATTGGTTGGAACTAATTAGCAATATTTGGCAAATCTATTTTTCCTTTGAAAAAGTATACGGATCTACCACCCGTCAGATTGGCATTCAAGAATTCTTTCAATGTTTGCTCCACTAATTTGGTTATTGGATCTATGATCTTGAGAGCTTATTGGCAAAATATGTGCGCATATGAGTTTTGACCTTTGGAGTGTATTGGGTGATAAGTATTTTAGATTGCAAATTTATTTTGGTTGTCCGAAACAGGAAAGAAATTATTTAATGAAGGGTTGGAAAGGGGGTCCAGGAGGGGGAGTTAGCGGAACCCCAAGGATCGGTTGATGAATAGACAGACACCAAGGAAGCGGTTATCTTTGAATTTTACATATATATATATGATGTTGTTGTCTTCCCGCCTCTTCGCCCAGGGACATGTTCCAATTGTAAAGGCACTATCTTGTGCTCCTCTAATCGATAGATATATATATATATATATATATATATATATATATCACTGGTTTCGTGCCATTTATTAAATTAGAGAACGATTAATTGTGAGAATTTCCAGAAATTTGAGAGAGTTTGAGGGTGAGAGTTTTTGGGTTTGCTTCTTGATAAACTCTAGCCTCACTGTATCCCGAGAGTACTTTGTCAAAAAAACCCAAAGCAACTAAGTGTGGACCAAATCTATTCTTTGGAATGCGTTGACCCGTGCCTTGAGGATTCCACCATTATTTGAGTTTTGTTTTCTTGTTCTTCTTCATCGTGATCTTTCTTGTTCGTGGTTTGCGTGCTCATGCTTGTACGTGGTCCATGGTTTGTGTTCAAGTAAGAGTACGTCTCCTCCGATCATCATCTCCCCACCGTCCCTATCACTGGGAATATGATGTGATTACAGATGTGATAAGTCGCAAACAAAAGATAAATAATCTCAACTATAATCTTCTACGAGAGTTCGGACGTAAAAGCTGTATTAATAATGACACTTATGATGTGCTTATTAGGAACATATACTAAGATGCCCTCTGTTATTTTATATTTATCCTATAATACGCATACACAATTTGAAGAGAGGGATAGCAAACTGCGGACCATTAAGTATGAGAGCTAGGAGAAGAGGTTTAACTCTACGACAACGTATATCATATTCTCAGCTTCTCATAGGAATAACTCATATATATGTTGAATGATTTTTTCGCCATTTTACTTTGTTGTCGATTTGATGTATATACTTAATATAAGATCAGCATGTAGTGTCACTATTTTGAACACACACGATAAAATTCAGTTAACCAAATGAGGATGGATTCAATAATGTGGGAATGAGGGTTCTTCAGTTTGGTCTACGCAATCGAATATCTCTCACTTCAGTTTTTATATATAACTAGTTAGGGAGTCCCGCGCGATATTGCAAGTTCAAAATAATGTTACAATTTTAGCTTTTCAACTTTCATGTTATTTTGATAATTTTATATAAGGTTAATGACAAAAAAATAAAAGCACAAACATTTTATTAACCTAAAAACGCATAAACTTTCGATTTAATAACAATTTTAGCATGGTGTCAGATCTTCCATTAATTTGGATGAAAATTGCTCGATTGGGATCATTAGGGCCCTCTGTGATCACCGGCAATCCCTATAGAGGGGTGGTGGCAGGGGTCGTGCCCCCACCCCTCGGAATCAAGAGAATCCCATCGTGGCCGGAGTTGTGGCCCCATCCCATGAAATCAATAGAATTCCCAATTGGGGGTTCTCCTGATTCCGAGGGGTGCGATTTCGACCACCACTCCCTGATTGGGGTGGTCGGCGTCCTCTGTGGTCCTCCAAAACCCTAATTGGGAGGGGTGGTGGCCAGCGACGAGGCCCCAACCACCCCTCCTCCTTGATTTTGCTTTCTTTTTTTATTTTTTGAAATAATTCTATTATTAAATAAATATGGTGGATTCCACTCGACCTACACATTAGTAATTTTTGTCCAAATTAACGGGAAATTTGACATCGTGCTAGAATTGTTATCAAATATAAAGTATGTGCATGTTTAGGTCAAGGAAAAAAATTCATGCTAGAATTGTTAAAATGTGAAAAGTTTGTGTTTTTTTTTTTGTTATTAACCCTTTTATATATATATATGATCTAATTCTTTTGAAGATACATTTAAATTCAAAAAAAATTTACATTATTTTGATTAAAAAAAGAATGCTAACTAAAATAGTATATATGGGGTACGAAACAAGAGTGAAAATGTTAATAATTATAATATTATAATTAATTCAATCAAAAGTATAAATATAGTCAACACTAAAATTATTTAATTCAATATATTTGGAAAATAAATCGGACATACTCTTTCAGAAATTATTTTTAAGAGATCAAAATGGAAGAGCGACAAAAATAATAAAGAGTATTAACTTAAAAGGATTTAAAAAAAAGTTACAAAATGGATTCTTTTGAAAAATTATATGAAAACCATTGAGATTCACTTTTATTTGTTAGAGTTGCAAGGTTAGTCTACTAATTTCAAGAGTCTTTTGACAGACGATACACTGTTTCAAAATAAATAGATATATATTAAAATAATTCTAAGTTAACGTGTTTACAACATAAATAGCCTATTCTATTTTAAAATAACTTTCAAGAAGATGTGCTAGGAAGACGATGAGAAAAACATAGGAGTATTGCAATAAGATATATTAGAAAGAATCATGGGGATATAAAAATGAAATCTTACTTAAGTTTATAGAGATTTTTGAAATATAAAAGAGTTGGGAACCTTTTGTTTTTTTTAATGGAGGACATGTCCATAAGAAGTTCATATAGGGCACTTTTATTTTATCACTATAAAATTTGTGGCAAAAAATAATAAAAATAAAATGAAAATTTTTAAAAAATCCTTTAACAATGATGTAATATATATATATATAAATACACATTGAAATAATTATAATTTAACTTGTTTACAACATAAATTGCCCATTCTATTTTAAAATTAACTTTCAAGAACATGTGCTCGGAAGGGAAAGAGAAAAACATATGAGAATTGTAATAAAACATATTAGAAAAAATTAGGGAGACAAAAGTGAAAGCTTATTTGAGTTTATAGAGATTTTTGAAATATAAAAGAGTTGGGAATTTTTTTTAAAGGAGGACACGTGTCCTTAAGAAGTTAATATGTGCCTCTTTTATTTTATCACTATGAAATTTGTGGCAAAAAATAATAAAAAATAAAAAGAAAAAAATCATGAAAGTGCCGCATGGCCTCATGCACAAGAGATTTTGTTTATTAAGAGATATTTATATGGACTAGCTTTTACATAGCTAATTACTCGGCCATTTATAGCTGACTAGATAAGCCAATAATTGCTTGCCCCTTATATCTCTAAATGTACAATATACACTATAAAAAGATTCACCAAAAAAATACAATAAAAAATCAGTATTTTATTTTAAAAAGTCATTTACCAAAAGATGTATACACAGAGGTCTGAACTTTTCGATAATTTAAATTCAAAAGAATATAAAATGGACACTTGTCCTTCAAAATTTTCACATTGTTTTGACTCATTACAAATTGGTTCTATTTTATTCTGCTAACATATAAATAATAAATATGCAAATATAAAGTCTTAAGGCTATTCATTAATTACTTTTGGAATATATTAATTTTTCTAATAAGTAAAATTTTTTGTGGCCTGCAAAATTCTCCTACATTTGTTAAAATTGTTAATTTCATTTGAGCAAACACTTTTTTCATATTGTTAAGGGTTTTTCTATCCTATGCCCTAAGGGTATAAGATAATTAATAATTACTAACCACACTTGATCAAGTTAATCATTTAATAAACATTCTCAATTTTTTAATGCCTAAAGTACCCTTTAGTACAATTTTGGCAATAATCCAACCTAGTTAATTCTCTCTTCTAATATATTATACTTTCTGCCAAAAAATAATTATTTTCTATTCTATGCCCTGGACAACCAATAAATACTTACCATACTTGATCAAGTTAATCATTTAATAAACATTCCCGAATCTTTTAAGGCTAAAGTACCCCTTATTACAATTTTGGCAATAATCCAACCTCTTCTAATTAATTATACAATTGTTAAATACATCCATTCATGACATTATTGGCATTTTGTATGCCACTTTCACACTTTAGGAAATTGATGTTGAGATTCTAGACTTAATATTAATAAATTGGTAAAATATATCTTTAATTGGCAGTAATATCTCCCATAATATCAATATGGGTTAGTCCAAACGATTCGGTACTTGTTCCGCTTAACCAAGATCTCAGGTTCCAGTCCTTATGAATGCAAAAAATCCATATTGAGAGGGTTTTACATCTTAATGGGCCGATTCGGCTCGACTGGATTAGTCATAGCGCAATTGGACTTCCGAATACCAAATTCACACCGAAAATATCTCCTATAATATATCCGTCAAATTAATATCTTTAATTTGCTGATCTACATGGAAGGATCCTAACAAATCTTAATGTGCATAGAAAGCTCCCTAGTTGTCCTTACAGTTCCATTCTTCAATTTTGATCTCCTTTTCTTGGGTAGTGTACCTGTGGACGCCTTTTTAGGTTCTTAATAAAACGTCACTTATCCAAAAATAAAGAAATATCCGTCAAAAAGTTTACTGGGCAATATTTGAGCTATCCGATTATAAATTTAACGTATCCCAAAGTTCTAAGCATGCGACATATAAAAGCACTTCATAAACTAATGATGCTTATTTTCTTTAAAATTAGAAGATTCTGCTTGTATTAATGGAAGCTGTATATACTAAAATCATGGCCAAATTGGAGGTAGAGGGGTGGCGCCGACACAGAAGTTTTTTTTTTCTTACTACTAAAATTTGCTTTCAAATACCGAGATATACATATATATATATATATATGTATATGTTTTTATACTATGCGAGGTGTATCTACAATACTATATTTGCTTTTATTTTGCTAATTTACCAATGAAGTGTTTTTATTATCATTAAAAATGTTTGCTTATACTATAAAAATGTGTTTACTCGTTGGCATCTTCATTTTTCTAAATATATGACAGGCACGTGACTTATGAAAAACAAATGTTAACAAAATAAAATACAATGTCAAATGAGAATAATAACAATCAATTTAATGACGGAAAATGATAGTAGATGTAAAAGAAAGTATTAGAGTATATAAGGATATAATCTCTGATAGGTTGTATAATAGGCAAGATATGTAATTTCGTTTGTTACTTATATCACCACATCCCACAGACCCATATCGGGTGTACGCCATATTTCGTATTGGCTGAAGGCTTTAGATTTTATTTTATTTTTTAATGAACAGATATATTTAGTTATGGGTGCATCAGTATTGATGCGTTCTAACACTGCCTTTTCTGAGATGATTCATAAACCTTATTTTGTTACGTATTTCGTCTGTTGTAAATGGCCGAGACCCTATAACTTTTGAAGAGCTACGGACCAAACTGACTCATCAGGAAAATCGTCTTCGGCAATTCACATCCGAACAACGGACCAACACGGTGACTGCATATCAGGCACAAACATCCAAAACTGGTCACTGTGGTGGTCGCGGTGATAGCCGTAGAGGCAGAGCTGGCCACGTTTCCCAGCAGTCTCGGGGTGGCCGCACGGGTCGAGGGGGCAATGGCTATTGGCAGAACGGGTTGGGCAGGGGCAACAATGGACCAAATCAACCTCATGGCTATGTTGGTCGGGGACGTGACGGTCAGTACAATAAAAATTATTCTCAAAACCAAACTCCTGGCTTGGTAAGATCTCTAAATGTTAATGACAGGGTCTTAGTTTCGGGTCCTATCACCGTTATTTGTCAGCTCTGTAATTCTCCTGGTCATTTCGCTATTCAGTGCATGCAATTTTATAACTATTCTATTTCTCAAAAGCTTCCAAAGTCCTTGGCTGCAATGTCCCTAGGCGATGGCCCTTTAGAAACTTATATGGACTCGGGTGCTTTCTCACACATGGTGGTATTGAAAGGTGTCCTACAAAATCCTTCCTCTCATTTTGGTTCCACAAAAGTCATTCTTGGTGAAGGGGTTCTATTAATTTAAAGGTCGCAGGTTCGATATTTTGTAAGATTACTCGTATCCCTTTATTAGTTATTTAGAATTTATTTTTCATTATACTATGTCTTATATCTCCTTTGTAATTCAAAAAATTTTGAATTCTCAGACAATTCCATCATCATCATCTCTACAGTTAAATAAACTTTTGCATGTTTCCTATCTTGCATGCAATTTCGTGTCAATCCATAAGCTTTGTCATGAGAATAATCGCCATGTCATTTTCACTGACCCTGGTGCTTTCATTAAGGACAACCATACCGGGAAGGCTCCGCTTTACTGCCTTTCTAATTGATAACTTTATCCCCCTTCCCCTTCAAAATTAGAGGGCCATGGTTGCACACTTCCCGAAGTCCACTCTTTGCCATCGCATGCTGGGACATCCTCAATCGAGCACTTTGGAATTAAATTTTGTCTTTATCTACTTCAAAGGATTTCTATATTTCATGTGGTTTAAGAAAGTCTCACCGACTTCCCTTTACTAACGAGGAACATAATTAATAATTTCCATTGGAACTGACTCATGCAGATTTATGGCAATCTTCCATGCCTTCCAATTTGTGCTTTCATTATTACATTTATATCTGTAGATGATTTCTCGAGATATTCACGGTTGTTTCCTTTAGTACGTAAATCTGATACTTTTCAAGTTTTTTGTGCATTTAAGACAAATGTTGAAAACATTTTGGGAAACAAAATCAAGCTTTTTCAATGCGATGGAGGAAAGAAATTTAATAATTCTAACTTCATAAAATTGTTTCAAGATACGGGAATTTCATTACAAATGTCTTGTCCTCATACCCTACAACAAAATGCAGTCGCTGAAAGAAAACATTGTTATATGATTGAGACGGTTCGCACTTTAATTATACAAAGTAATCTCCCTCCAAAATTTTGGAAAGGAAATTACTCTAATATTAAGGTTATAAGAGGCCTATGAGGACTTGAGCCCATCCGCAAGTTTATCGGGGGGAAAAAAAAAAGGCATGTCCTTAACGAGTGTAGTAGGTTGGCGGAGGAACGCGTGGTAAGGGTGGGTTGGTTAAGGGAAGGTGGAATGTCATATTGTCTCACATTGAAAATATGAAAGCAACCTATCAGTTTAAACTTTTGGTTGCATATGGACCCAAGTCGTCATAGGCCTAGTGGAATTTCCAACAAGTGATACTAGAGTGAGTTATGCTTCTGCGATCTCGTGTGAGCCCACACCACGCTAAGTCTAATGTCTCTTTGTCAAAGGTTCCACACCACATCAAGTCTAATGTCTCTTTGTGATGGCAGTCAAAGTGTTGTTAGCTCCTGATTAGTTGTTGAGAGAGGATATTTAAGGTTACATAGCACATGATTAGATCATATGTTGCCACGTGAGCGCAGGTGTTGAGAGTTGAATCCTACACTAAGAAATGAAATAGAATACCAGATTCCCCTCGCCAAGCACGGAAAAGGATGTCAGCTCGTGATCAGCTGTTGAGAGCGAGTATTTAAGGGTACGTGGCATATGATTGGATCACATGCTATCATGTGAGCGTGGGTATTGAGAGTTGAATCTCACACGAAGAAATGAAAAATAAAATCATAAGTTTATAAGAGATTGAGTATTATAACATATTAGTTTGACCTTTTAGGTTGGAGATGAGCCCAATCTCACGTGTGATTGATGTGGTGATACAAGTAACAAAGGAAATTACATATTCGTGCCTGTTATACAACCTATCAGTACCGGATATTATATACTTGTATACTCTAATGGAAAGGTTATCTTAAAATCAGAAAATAATAACGTAATAAGAATAGTGATTTCGATCTCAATAAATTAACCAAGATGTGATGAGAAAATTTGTTCAAAAGCAATATATATATATATATAAAGGAAAAAGAGCACAGGAGGCAAAGAAATTGACCGATTCATCGGTTTCTTTGTTCATGTTATTTTTATATAAAAGGCAATAAGAGAATTTAAGCTTGAAAAAATAATGGAATGGATTCTTCTTTTCTTTTTTATAAATTTAATAATCTATTTACCTTCTAAATTTTTAATTTTCTAATAAAATAAAACAGGTATACAGACAAAATTTTATTTATTTTTTCTGTTTTATTAATAAAAATTAAATAAGAAAAGAAGCTCGAAAAGAAAATTTCTGATGGAGCCGAATTTTAGGCCCAATCGAAGCTGGGTGCCTAGTTAATATTGTCTTTATGGACCTCAAGAGACACCTTTCAAGCCTTGTTCCAACCAGCAAAAGAAAACGAGAAATGATAATAATAATAATAATAATAATAAATCAGAGTTGTGATGAGGGTTGGGCCTCGGCCCAGAACAGACTGATTTACCCAAATACAGCTATGGGAACGTGACCCATCCCTCAGGCCCATAGCAACTTAAGGCCCAATAGTACGACTATAGGCCATAACGCCCGGGGCTGCAGTAGAGATTTGCTCCCTTTATTGCATGCATTATGCAATAATAATGTTAATTAGTTTATTGGATCCATGCGTTGCACGATTTTTGTAAAGAAAATTATATTATAAAAATTTAAATATGAAATAATAATTGGTATGAATTTATAGTTTATCTTAGCATGTAAAACACTATGCGGTAAATTCAAACTTGTGATAGAAAAATATATGAAAAAGTATATATCAAAAGTTGTTAAGTAAGGAATTCATGTAATATATATATCATTGCAATTATCAATTTAATTTCTAAGAAAATTAATTCAAAATCTGACTACTTTTGGGTAAATTTGTTATTTTTATTTTATGAAAGAATAATATTCATTAGAGTCCATCAAAATTTTTTAAACTTCATTTTTTGTTTGTGCACCCTTATTGTAACTGATATTCCATATATTAGGTTTTATAAACCTGAAATCACTTGGGTCAAAGATTTACTTAGTTAAGCTTTTAAAAGATTAGCTATTTCAAAATAATAATTAAATATACCTTCAATCCGAAAGGGGAAAAAAATAAAAATAATAATTAACCAAGGTATTTGTACTTATTTACCAAAAGTATTTGTAGTCTTTCAAAGCTTATTATCCATGGAAAATATAGTATCATCGAGATCCTTGTAACAGCGCAGCAAACATATCACACACTCTCTTTCTTAAGGAAAAGCTGTTCCAATTAGCTTCCGACCGATTCAATTCTTATGCCATCCGAACTCATCTTAGGAGATTTAAAGAGATATATTCATATGCAGTGGAGCAAGTGGATTTAAATCTTGGATGCTGTGTGGTTGTGGGTAGCTGTTCCCTTCTGCTAAGAGAAACCCATTGAGAGTGAGGATTTCAATTATTTGACAGCAGTTGATGTTATGTAAGATGATGGTAATTTTTAAATATTTGATTTCGCGGGTCATTTATCATGCTCTTAGGTTATAAGTAGGTGAATTGGTTGAGATAAGATTGATTCGTCGTTGAATCCCAAGATATCTATTACTGAATTAAAAATAAAAATAAAAAAGTATATGAAGTCTTAATGAGATGAATTAAATTCAGAATTTCCTATTGAGAATAAAAGGCGATTTGAATCCCCATTCTCTCATTAACATTATTTAAGTTGTTAGAGGTGTCCCGCATCGAGCCCGAAAGACTCGAAGACCCAAAGACCAGAAACGTGGACGAAAGATCGATTGAAGATGAGGAGGAGCATTCAGCGGTTTGTGCTGCAACACAAAACATATCTTGCTGTCACACACAAAGTATAGAGCTGAATAAGTTGTTTGTACTACAACACTGAAAATAGTGTTACTGCACCCGAGGTCGAGCGAAATTTCCTCATGTGCAATTCAATTTCTGTTTTGGTGCAATTTTCGTTGCAACTTCGAATCCATTCGAAGGAGAAATCTTCGCAGGTGATCTTGTACATAACTAAATATTCTAGAAGATATTATTGGAGATATTTAGAATATATATATATCTAATACTATGGATGTGAGTCTTATTTAAAAACAGGGAGTAAGAGTCTTGTATCAAGATACGTTGTGTGAGAATCACGTGTAACCCACTAGTGAAGTTCTCGCGTTATTCTCTTGGAGTCTCTAGGATTCATCTAGTAAGGAATTTGAGACTCTTCTCAGGTTAGGTCTTGTAACGAGGGCTGGGAAACACGAGTGTGATCTCTGTTGTAATCTCTTGTTTTCGATCTAGCAACTAATATGTCCATAGATGTTTCCCTCGTCTTGAGAGTTTTATCACGTATACTTGGTGTTGTTTATTTTTTCAATTTCTTGTTATTCTAACCTCGTTTGTGTGAGTACAAATCGAATAAATTTTCACATCACAGAGCACGTACTAAATGGGGAAGCGAGATTAGGAATACCTCTAGCCATTGAAAAGCTTGATGGATTGAGACGAACTCAACAAGAGGAATTGAACGATAGCCGCTTCGAGAAGTGAAGACCGATAGAACCTTGTTGGAACGGCTAAAATTAGTGACTGCTTGGGACAACCAAACCTGCAAGTCGAAGCCGAAACACCAAAGTTCTTCCAAGCTCTCAAGAGTCTCACTTGAACATCTTAACCTCAAGCTTGGGGTCCCTAGCCTTTTTAACATTACAAGTCCTTTTTAACATTACAAGTAACTGTCCACTTACCATAAAGTGGTAGATTTTGTGGGAAGAGGAGACATGGGCAATTATGGGAGATTAATTAGGATAAAACCAAAAAACATCATGTAACCGAATTACAAACCATATCAATTAAAAACGTAACATATTTATCATTTTCATCTTATTTTATTTTATTTTTATAACTCACGTTTTAAAATTCCAACATTCTCCCACTTGATCTGTAAATAAGTCTTAGCACCATATCCATAAAAGAAACAAAATGCAAGGATCATAGCGATAAGTCCTCTAAATACGAGTATTATCTTCCATGTATCACAATGCGTCTCATTTCCTTAATCTCATCTCAACCAAAAATAACTTAATGAATAAACCCTATGTTCATTCTAGGTCCAACATAAACTGTTATTCTCAAACCGAATGTATACATCAAAATGAGAAATAACATACTAAATAGAAGTGTCAAAATAGACAGACAAGTCTATACATAATTACATGATGGAACCAAGTCCCATACGTTCAACATGATCCATAAAAACTCTTTGGTGGCACGCCTTTAGTTAAAGGATCAGCAATCATGAATTCAGTGCAAACGTGTTCAATGACCACTTTATTCTCCTTAACACGTTCCCTTATGGCTAGATACCTAATGTCGATGTGCTTGCTTCGACTTCCACTTTTGTTGTTCTTAGCCAAATAAATTGTAACTGAATTGTCATTCAGTCAATGTGTTCCTAGCGATTGAATCCACAATCCTAAGCCTCGATGGCAAGACACAAATGTCAGATAGCCTCGAAACAAGATACGGACCACTGGCCTCTGTGGTAAATGTTGCAGTTAGTGTCTACTTGTCACTAAAATATCTTCAATGGCCTAGCGATTGAATCCACAATCCTAAGCCTCGAAATAAAACTTCTCAACCACACAACGTGTCAGGTAGCCTCGAAACAAGATACGGACTTGGCCTCTGTGGTAGATGTAGCAGTTAGTGTCTACTTGGCACTCCTCCAAGATATTGCTCCACTGGCAAGCAGGAAAACATATCCTAATGTCGATTTTCGTAAATCGACACATCGAGCAAAGTCTAAATCTAAGTAGCCTATCACCTCCAAGTTCTCTATTCGTCAGTGCATGAGCATGTAATCCTTGGTCCCCTTAAGGTACCTCATCACTTTCTTTGCAGCTCTTCAGTGATCCATTCCTGGATTACTCTGATATTTACCTAACATTCCAACAGCAAATGTAATGTCAAGACTTGTACAAACCTAAGCGTACATAAGGCTCTCGACAGCCGAAGCATATGGAATGTTCTGCATTGCTTCCATTTCGAGGCTGTTATTCGAGCACTAGTTCAAATTGAACCCGTCACCCTTCACAATGGGTGCTATACTTGGTGAATAGTCTTTCATCCTGAATTTCTCTAAGACTTTATTGATAGAGATTTCCTAAGATAAACCTAAAATGTTGCGAGGTCTCCCTATGGATCTTAATGCCAATGAAATAAAATGACTCACTTATATCCTTCATGTCAAAACTTTTAGAAAGAAATTGTTTCACCTCATACAACAATTCCTGATCATTCGTTGCAAGCAATATGTCATCCACATACAGAATTAGAAAATAAACTTTACTCCCATTAATCTTGTAGTATATACATTGATCCATGATATTCTCTTCAAAACCAAATGAAGAAATGACATCATGAAATTTCAGGTACCACTTGTTTCAATCTGTATATGGATTTATTAAGCTTGCACGCTAGATGCTCACCGTCACTAGAGAGGGATCATTCAAGTTGCTTCATATAAACCTCCTATGCTCGGTCTCTATTGAGAAATGTAGTTTTCACATCCATTTGATGCAGTTCCATGTCAAAATGTGCAACCAATGCCATGATGATATGCAAGGAATCTTTCTTAGATACATGAGAAAAAGTCTCCGTGTAATCGACTCCTTCCTTATGAAAAAATCCTTTGGCTGCTAATATTGCTTTATATCTTTCGACGTTGCCTAATGAATCTCTTTTGGTTTTAAAGACCCATTTGCACCCGATGGCCTTCGAACCCTTAAGCAACTCAACAAGATTCCAAACTTTGTTTAGTGTCATAGAATTCATCTCTTCTTTCATGGCATTGTACCTTAATATAGATTCACTGCAACTCATGGCTTGTGAAAATGTCTCGGGATCATTTTCGACCCCAATATTGTAGTCGAATTCCTGTAGATACACAATATAATCACTAGGAATTACTGATTTTCTTTCCCTAGTAGATCATCTTAAGGTTGTTTACTCATGCTCCTGAGGGGCGTGTCCCACAATAGACTACTCAACAATGTCTGGAAACTGTTGAGCTGTTGGATCTACCGGATCGTCATCAACAATTTGTGGAGTCTCAATGATGGGTTGCATTATGAATGACAATCTATCTACTACTTGGAATGGGAGTTTGTTTATTCACATGATCATCCACAGGAAATGAATTCTAAGTCTAATCACTCCCACTAATCAAGTCATTCTCTAGAAATTTCGCATTTCTAGACTCCACAAATCTAGCGATATGAGACGAACAATAAAATCTATATACTTTCAGCATATCCAACGAAATACCCAGATATAATCCTCGAATCCAATTTCTTCTCTTGTGGATTATAAACTCTTATTTCAGCTGAGCATCCCCACACCCGTATATATATCTCAAACTCGATTTCCAACATTTTCACAACTCGAATGGCGTTTTGGGAACAACCTTAGTTGGACCACGATTTAATATATACACAATTGTCTTAAGAGTTTCAGTCTACAAGGATTTGGGAAGCTTGGAGCTACTAAGCATACTCCGCACCATGTCTAATAATGTTCAGTTTCTTTTCTTTGATACACCGTTTTGATATGGAGATCCAAGCATAGTGTACTGGGCAACTATCCCATTCTCTTGAAGAAACTTCGCAAATTGTCCATGTGCTTCTCCATCCTCAGTGTATCTACTGTAATATTCACCTCCTCTATCCGATCTCACGATCTTTATTTGCTTTCCACATTATTTCTTTAGTTCTGCCTTAAAAACTTTGAAGGCATCCAATGCTTCGTTCTTATTATGAAGCAAGTAAACATATATATATATATATATATATATATATATATCGTGAATAATCATCAATTGAATGATTTCTGACTACATGAGTCCATGTCTGGACTACAAATATTAGTATGTATGATCTCCAATAATTCCAAACTTCTCTTGACAACTTTCTTTGGCATGTTAGTATGTTTTTCCTTTATATAGTCTATACATGTCTCAAAGTCAGTGAAATCTAGAGTAGCAAGTACTCATTCATTCACCAACCTCTTTATCTTGTCAATGAATATATGTCATAATCATCGATGCCACAAAATAGAGAAATTTTTATTTTTAACACTTCTTTTAATCATAAGTGGAATTGTCTTGCAAATTAATTCCGAAAAGACCATCAGACATTGTACCATTCCTAACAAGATCAGATTTGTAAAATAAACCGCATAACGAATCTGAAAACTTAAAGGAATATCCAAGAGGTACAAATATGGAAACTGAAATCAAATTCCTAGAGAAATTTCGAACATAAAATGTCTTTTCTAAATGCAACACAAATCCAGAACTTAAAATAAACCAGCATGTTCCAATAGCCTCCACATGTGAGCGCACTCCATTTCCAGTATAAATGTTATGCTCACTGCCCATTGGCTTCCTTTGGTTTAGAAAACCCTACAAGGTATTGAAAATATGGATTGTAGAACAAAGTGTTAGGACAAATATCTGCAATATTTGATTCATAACAAACTAAAGAGATTGAAATACCTTTCTTCTCAAGCCACAGCTTAAATTTGAATGGGCATTTTATCGTTTCCATTAAGCTTAGCTTGTTTTTTCTTCCTTCCATGCGTAGCCAAATGTGCGCTCTCATCCATCTCAGCAAGTAGCCTCCCTTCCTCTTGCACACATATGGTCAAAAGCTCATTAATTGACCATTTTTCCTTATGGGTTATCGGAGATTTTGAAGGCCCCTACTGCTTCGGCAAAGAGTTCAGAATGTAATGCACCAGGAAGGACTCGAACATATCAACCTCTAGTTTCTTGAGTTGGGCCGTAATATCCCTCATCTACATGATGTGCTCACGCACATCTCTGACTCTAGTGAGCCTCATGGATGATAAATTAGTCATAAGAGTGCTAGCAAATTCCTTATCTGAAAACTCAAACTACTCATCTATGGCCTTCAGCGATTCCTTCACATTGTTACGCTCCCCAATGGAACCACGAATGCTATATGGATTTGCGTCTTAATGAACATTATACTCAAGCAATTAGATCGCTCCCATTGTTCATAAAGCGCAACCTCAGCCGGAGTGCTAGCATCTATAGGAGCAGGTGATTCCTCCTTCCTTATGGCGTAATCAATGTCATGACATCCCAAATGAAGGAGAATTCTCTCCCTCCATGCCTTATAATTATCACCAGTACTTATAATCAAAGTAAGTCACAGGGTTGTATAACTGCAAATTAAATAAAAATACATGTTCATGATCATAAAAGAGGCAATCTAAATCATGTTATACTAATTTAAACATGCATCAAGTGACAAATATGCAACAAACAATAAAACTGCCTGTGGGCTCAGTTTTATTTCAAGATTCATATTTAACCTTATGATGAAACTAACAAAATTATAAACATCTATTCATGTGGGCAAGTCGATGAATATAATATGTTATTCCATTCTAATTAATCATGTCCATATAATAAAAATTCCTGTGGGGGTAAAATTTATTATATAGGAGCAATCAATTACAATAGATGTTATTTTCCAATATGTGAAGTGAACGAAGCTTAATTTATGCAATTTAACATGATCAAAGATGTTGTGGCTACTCTCTAATCAGTCAAAATTACATAACTGATGTGACATCTCAATTTCATAAATATTACTCAATGAGCGTTAGTCACAACTAATGTAATCACATAAACCACTCCACCAAAAACATTCATGCAATACTCTAGGATTTATATATATATATGTAAGTCAAATAATGCATGTCACTTAATCTGTAGAAGAGTGGACAAGCATGGCCCCACATAAAATAAGAACATGGCCTAGAATCCGAAAGAAGCCACAATATTAACGAGCATAAAAATTATCAAAGTCTGGTCCATAAAAAAACCAAGGCTTAACCACACAGCTTACTCACAAACACGCATGCCCCAAATTTAAAAATCACCGGTCTGGCACATGTTTCAAAATTCATGCTAGTCATAGATTCGTTCATGAGCCAAAATTAATTCTATGAATAAAATCCTAGGAGAGTTAATATGCTCCCATAGAAGGCAACAAAGCATGCGGCTACTTGGATGCATGAATTCAACTAGAAAATCCTTTAACACAAAGACAGATTCCTCTTTCTAATGCCATGCGTGCCAATAACCACGAAAACACGTTTGAAGAATATATAATTTATAACAGCACACGATTTTCAAGGCACAAAATTACCCTAGATTGTAGCTATAAAACTACGATCACTATATATTCATGAAGATATCATAAGGGCATAGAACAATTTATCTCCGCAGATTCGTCAAGTCTCCAAATCAACGGATTAAATATTGATCCACAAAATGAAGAACATACAGAACGTGCGATAACTTCTAGCACAAAATTTCATAAAATCAAACCCAATCAAGGCGGAGGCTAAGTGGCTCTGATACCAAATGTGAGTACAAATCGAATAATTTTTCACATCATAGAGCACGTACTAAATGCGGAAGTGAGATTAGGAATACCTCTAGCCATTGAAAAGCTTGATGGATTGAGACGAACTCAACAAGAGGACTTGAACGATAGTTGCTGTGGGAAGTGAATCTAGTCCTTATGAAGCGGCTATTGTGACCGGATCGAGACAACATACATCGGAAGCCGAAATGCCATTAAGACTCTCAAGAGGTCTCATTGGAAGAAGGTAACTAGTTACCACAGGAGCGACGGTGAGGGACCTATCACAAGGGGCATAGTAGATTGTCCAAGGCGCGAAAAGTCTAACAATAGCGAATATAGAGGCGACAGAGCATACCGATGGAGAAAGTGATACTTTCACAGTTACGACAGATGAGGGGACAAATACTCTCACTACATCAGTTTTCGATTCGGGAAACTCTTACCATATTTGTCATGATAAAGAATTGTTTACCTCTTATCAGACAACAGATGGTGGTAGAATTCTTATGGTTGATGTTGTTGGGACTGGTAGAATTAGAATCGAGATGTGTGATGGTAGTGAGGTAACAGTATCAGATGTTAGGCATGTCCCTGGTATAAGGAAAATTTTAATCTCATTAGGGAGTCTTAATGCTCTTGGTTACAAGTACAGGGCACAAGACGAAATCATGAAAGTCTCAAAAATGCTCTCATAGTGATGAAAGGGGTATTACTAGAAGGATTATATGTCTCGCAAAATAAAACCTATTCTACGTCAGCAATCAAGTGGACTCTCGAAGAAAAGTACTTGGGTAATCTTGGCGTTGACAGGGTGAAGGAGTGCAGGCCAATGCACTTGATCAATATGCCCTTGAAATTCCTTGTCAATCGAATAATTGCTTTTGATAAAGCTATTTTGGTGGAACTGTGTAAGAGTTGGAGCCCGTGACAAGTGGAGAAGCTTGTGAAAAAGGTGGAGTTAGTGTTGGAAGTCACAGAGACTCTTGATACTGGAGACAACATTCTTTATGGAGTAGATAGTGAACAAGAGACAAGCAGAGGAAGTAGTCAAGGCCGTTGAAAAAATATGCGCTTGGAGAACTAATGGTTATGGAGAATGTTGAAGTCACGTCAAATTCGACTTTTCTTATGGTCGATGAAAGTTCTATAGCAATTCTAACGAAGCCTGACACCTCCGAAAAGTCCAAGGGTGGCTTGGACTTGAGCGGCACGCATAAAAATTAAGGTGGTGTCAATAAGGGTTGAGCCTGTGAGGGCTGTAGTAGAGCAGTCAACTATGAAAAGATAGATCGTGGTTTGGCTCGATGCGACCCAAGGTGGATTTTTGTTGGAGATGTCTTGCGTTAAGTCCAAAAGACTCGAAGACCCAAAGACCCGAAGTAAGGATGAAAGATCGACCGGAGACAAGGAGAAGCGTTCAGCAATTTGTGCTGCAGCACAGAACAGGTTATGATGCCGCACACATTGTACAAAGTTGAATAAGTTGTTTGTGTTGCAACACAAAAAACAGCGTTGTCGCACTTGAGGCCGAGTGAAATTTTCTTGTGCACGATTCAATTTCCACTTTAGTGCGATTTTCATTGCAACTCAAAATACATTCAAAGGAGAAATCGGTGGTCTTATGCATATCCTTAGAGATAAATATTTTAGCATATATTCCTTGGGAATATTTAGAATATATATTTGATACTATGAATGTGAGTTTTGTCTATAAATAAGGAGTAAGAGTCATGTATCAATATACGTTGTGTGAAAATCACTTGTAGTCCTTCTAGAGTTATTCTCTTGGTGTCTTTAGGGTTCATAGAGTAAGAGAGTTGTAAGAGTTAAGGAAATTGTGAGGCCTTTTCTCGGGTTGAATCTTTTAAGGGGGGTTAAAAAAGACGAGCGTGATCTCTGTTGTGATCTCATGTTTTCAATCTAATGGATACTCATGCTCTGTCCGTAAATGTGCTCTTCACCTTTGTGATTTTACCACATATATTTGGTACCATTTATTTATTTTTATTTCTCGTTATTCTAATATCGTTTGGGCATCTTATTACAACATAAGTTTTAATTGTTTTTTATGTGATAATATCAAATTTGCTAATAAAATAATAATGGTTTATATTCAAGAAGATTAATCTTGTGCTCTTTCTAATCAGTGAGCAATTATGTTTCAACACATGCATATAATCCCGACTGCCCTGTACTAACTGTCAATCAGCAAATTGTGTGCATGCACCTGAAAGAATCTGATTGTTTCTTTAATTTATAATTACACAATCTTGTCAAGGTACATCTAAGCCAATGCTCGTGATTTTTTCAAATTGTACATCCTCAGTAAGACATTAGATATTTATACCAATTAAATATTCATTTATATATATATATATATATATATATTTCTTATGGTTGCTTGGAATTAGTCAATCTTATATTTTTTATGTAACAAATTACTCATGCTGATTGACATCTAGTCTTCCTGCTTGCTGGATGATTCATAAATCAGATAGATCTGGGAAAAAAAATTAGATTGAGATAACAAAATATTCAGAAACACTTGGAGGAATATTAGATGCAAATCAAACTGTAGTGACACATGCTAACTATACATTTTCGATAAATAAATCCAAAGTGGTTGATTCCGTAAATAAACAAATCCCACGTTGATCAACTAGCATCTGTTATGTCCTCTTGTGTTACTAATTTGTTTCGTGGTGCTTGTCCAATAGAAATATTTTGAAACCAGCAGCTGACGTGAAACTAGAAAATCTTTTTTTCCTTTCTTTTTCGTCGGTGTGCACCCTCAGTATATGGAAGCTCAATGAATCTCAATTAATCTAGATTCGAGCTGAGTCGGTCCATTAAGAGAAAAACCTCTTCAAATCGTAATTTTTTTCTATTTACGATACTTGAATGTGAGACTTTATTTTTAAAAAGAACGTCTGATGAACCCCTAAATCAAATCCGCATAGGTTGAAATTAGAAATTCTTTCTATGGCAGTCGTGTAAGCATTCGGTGTCGTCCTATTGTCGAACCCATAAAGAAAAATGATCTGCCTAAGAATTATTGACTCGAGAAATGAGCTTTGCGGTCGGGAGCAGCCCATTGATCACTTAAGTGATTAATCCTAGATATATATCATGGGTCAACAGACATACTTGATCAACTTTACATGGCTTGAATGATTAATCCTAGTATATATCATGAGTCGACAGAAATAATTGATCAACTTTACATGATACTGACACAACTATTTCGTTTACTATATCGTCCATTTAAAAAGACAAAATTGATACTGTATTTTAGAATCGTACGTAACGCTGAGAGTCCATTCTAGACCAAGAATATGGTTGTCCATATGTGCCTGTGTTCATTAAATGATCGATATATGTTGTCAATCTTTTCCTTGGCAATGAAATTGACCTTTGCATGGCAATTGATGGAAACGCATCGATTGGGCTTTTGCATGAAGAATCGCTGGGATGGGTACTTAGGGTGGGGTTCTAAATTGCTAGGTCATATACGAGACCTTCCTTTGGTCCCCCCCACCACACACCCAAATAAATACGATGTTATCTTAAATTCTACTATATTACAGAAACTACGGAATATTTTAAATTTTTGTATTGTATGTATATCATACTGTATGCGACAGAGACCAATCATATACTAATTCGTGGCTACTCGAATTTGTGGAAGACAAATATGAAGGCAGTAGATGTTGACAGTGATCTCCACAAAAATTGAGGTGATCAAAGGTAACCACCTATATAATAAATGATTCTCATTTATATTCGAAATTTATAATTACAGTTTTTAAAAATAATTAGAACATTTTACACAAATTTTTTAATTTGTTGAGAACGCGGAATTTTTTCACAATCATACAAGAATTTATATATTATTTCGAGACAAATAACCATTATGTTCTATGTGTGGCCCAAAACCATTTTTTTTTTCTGGTAATATATGTTCTCCAATCCTTAATGCTTTTCTACATAACACATTTATTTGTAAGATAATTTTTTTTTCTTTTTAACAAGGGATACCATGGAAAAGGAATAAACGGACACAAGAGTTCCATTAGTAAGGATCAAAGTTGAAATCTCTTATTTCAAGTCAGTGACTTGTGTGACTACACTGAATTTTACCGATAAGAAGAACGGTTTTTTTGCCACATGGAAGGCCTTTGTTTTCCTCTTGTCCTCTCTCTGTTTTTTGTTTTTTGTTTTTTTTTGTTTTTCTTTTTGGTTAATCTCCCTCTCAAAATTGCAAGTCCTTTTCAAGTATGGATGTTGTGCTGTGAGGGGGTTGTCTCCATCTTGATGTTCTCAGGATAAGGAGAAACTTCCAAAGCAGATGACAATACAGAAACCTAAAAGCTCCAAGAATCAACCTAATCTGCCTCCTTTTTAGGTTTTAAAAAATACCAAAAAAAAAAAGAGTTGACGAAAGCTATATATATATATCACGGATATAATGGGACTGCCTAGAGGTCAATTGCCTCACAGACGCGGGTACACTGATCACGATTGTATGGGGAGGCCTTGAAAAGTAACTTCCATGAATCAGTTAGACTCGATACAGATAACCTATTTGGATCCATTTGGAGAGGAATTAGGATGTAGTTTAATTTGAGGGAATAATGATACATTTGGTTTCAAAGTTAAAATAATTTTGATTTTGATTGTGGAAAATGACAAATGGTTGTGTAGTGTATTGAGTCAAAGTTAAAGTTTAAATTTTTTACTTGAAAAATATGTATTTTTATTGTGTAGTGTGTTGAGTTAAAATTAAAATTAAATTTTTTGTGATTTTAACTGCGAAATAAAAAAGAGCAAAAAATCCTTATATTGGAAGGAAAAGTAAACGAGGGAGATTGAGTTGTTTGGTTGGTTTTGAAAACTGTGGGTTATTGAAGTAAACTAGACGACAAGTTTGCGGATATGCACGGGCTAAATTTATTAGACCGAATGATTTTCTTGCTTTAATAATTTTTTACGAAAATAAGAATTCTATTAATATCTTGAATTGAGACACTACAAACCAACGGAAATTATTTTAAAAATGATACTGAAATGGAATATTATATTAGCATGAGCTCTTACAGGATAAACTGGAGGTGCATGCAAGGAGCGGATCTACATTGAACCTCGTGGGGTCAATCGAACACACACAATTTTTGAAAAATCAAATGTGTTAAAATTTATAAATAGTTCTTTAATTTGATTAACTTTCTTATGAAATTCTCTAAATAAGTGTGATGTAAAATATAGTCTGGCCCCAGTTCTTCTCTTTGAATAATATTCATTAGTTTCTTTTTTGCGTTGACTGTCACTGTGCATAGGTGGTTTTCTTTCTCCAATTTTATGTAAAGAAAATGTTGGGAATTTAAGAAAAATTTATAAATGAATAATTACTTAATTACTTCTTTTGAGAGAGCGTATGCTTTGATGCGATTATTGATACACAAAGATTTTGAAATATGAAATCCTAAAGAGAATTTTTAATTTTTTATTATTTCCTATTTATGATACATAAAAATATTATTTATCATTTCATTTATAAGTATTTTTTTTTGTGAATCTTGATATTCGGAAGCTCAATTGGGTCTCGATTAATCCAGTTGAGCCGAATTGGCCTACTACGGGGTAAAACTCTCTCGGTATGAATTTTCTACATTCAAAAGGACTCGAACCTGAAACATTACTTATTTTATTTTAATTCCATCGGTTCTCCTACATTACATCAGCGAAAACTTCTTATAGTGAGTACTTTCATTTATTTTATTTTATTTTATAAATGTCTGTACTGAAGATATGATCTTTACACCTTTCACGGCGTCCGTTTCGATTAGTGAGATGGCATCATGGCACGTTATCACTTGTCAAATTGTCATTGATGGTTATAAGAAATATCACGTGAGAAGAATCCTCCACCGTCCTATACGTGGGATTGATATATGCGTCATTTTTTATATAGATATATAAATGAGGGAGGTTGAGAACTGTGGGTGTGGAATAATCTTGTGCCATCTTTTTTATGAATAGAATCTTGTGCCATCACGTCAATAAGGATTGTCCTAAACTAGCTGGACTTAATGCTAGCATCATTATTAATATATCCACATTTATCAAAAGAAAATATAAAGCAATGACGTACGTTTCGCCTGTTGATTTAGAGATCGCAGATTCAATATCTAATGGGACTATCTGTATTCATTTATTGGTAGTTTAAGATTTTTCTTTTATTATACTAGGTCTTGTGCCTCTTTCGTAACTGAAAAAAAAAATCCACATTATCATATATATATATTAGTTTCTTTGTTCGTGCTTTAATTTGCACAGATTAAAGATTATTTATTTAAATTTCTATAGTTTAATTTTAATGGATATGCAAAATAATTCTAATTGATATTAGTGATTCAAAGATATTATATTTTAATAATAATTATGAATTTTACAAATATATTCAAATTAGTCAATATAATTGAAAGTTAAAATAAATATGTTTCTAGAGATATATTGGTGTACATAAATTGTAGGTTCATGGAAAAAAAAATTGAATTTCCTCTAAACTTCTCGTCAATTTGCATATAATACACGTATTACTTTAGATAGTTTGAAAATTATTTATCATATTGAAAGTATTTATTTATCATATTGAAAATTATTATCTATGTAAAATATACTTATACTAATTAATCAGGTAGATATATATAATTATATTTATCCTGTAAAATTTTTTATTTATAGTAAATTGTATATATACTGAAATGTTTAATTATATTTATATGAATTTAGTAGTAATTTTTTGTTAAAAAGAATTTATTTTTTGCACCGAATATTATACATGTAAAATATACTTAAATTAATTGAGTAGATACTTTTAAGGAGAATTATTGTGTAGAATTACATATCGAAATATATGTAGTTATTTTTATATGAATTAACTGTCAAAATTTATGTTAATATAAACATTTCATAATTTGACTATAATATATACTTAATTTATGATTTTAACCCTATTAATTAATTTGTACTCAACTTTATATATATATATATATATAAATGTTGATTGAGTGGTAAGCAGTTTTAATCTTCATAAGGAGACACAAACTCGAGCTCCGAAGGCACACTTGTTATGAAGAAAAAGAATAACATTTAATACTTGATCTCTAAAATCGCAAAAGCAATATATCCCACAATTTTTTTTCCACCTAAAAAACTTAATCCTACCCAAAAAAATATAAAAATATATGTTTTGATAATGATCTTGAGCCGTTCCTTTTTTCATTACAAATGCTTTTTTTGCTTACAAATATTTATAGGTCAAGAAAAGGAAAAATATATAGGCATGGAAAGCGCATTATTGCCGCATATAATGGGAAGGGAAATATGGTTGTTTCCCACATGTAAAGTAAATCACTCTAATTCATCATAAAATTAAGTTACATACATTTTGAATAAAATTATAAATATAATTTTGTTTGATAACTTTTGCATAACAAATTTATTTTATATAAGTTTTTAATAAATTACTTGATTGTGTGATACCATCTTTTTGCGTGTATTATAAAATTTCTCATATATAATCTATTACGATCTTTCACTTAATTGTTTGATATTTCGACTTTTCACGGTCTTCTAGACTCTGGAAGCTAAAAATACTAGCTTATGGATCTCTTTATTATAACCGCAAACAGGCAAGGCAAAGCATTGAATAAGCTAATAAGCCATCGGCCTCGTTTTTCCGCCAAAACAACAAAACGTTAAAACATGCTAAGCTCATTCAATTGAGAATTACAAAAAATGGGAAAAAAAAAACTCTTGTCCTAACCCTCAAATAAAAAGAAAAGAAAAGAAAAGTTTTGGCTTCAATTTTGATTTACCAACAAAATGTTGATCTAGTGATAAGCAACTCCAACCCCATAAGGAGAATAATACAAATTTGAATTCCGAAAAATGGTACTTGTCGGAAGAATAAATAACATTTATTGCTTCATTTTTCAAAATTGCAAAAATAATATCTTTCATAATTTTTTTCTCCGGGAAAAAAATAAAAAAAGGATTACACAATGATGATAGAGAGTAACGGCGGCAAGTGGTAATGCGGCCTCCCTTCAAGTTCGAGATCAGTGGTTGAGCTATCAACTGACTCGTAAGGGTGCTGAAATTGTTTTATATATGCCCAATGATTGATGATTGGGTTATTCCAAACCCGTGATTTAAACTGCTTAATGTTTTGAGAGGAGCTTAATTATTACTCGAGGGCAATTCTGCCAAGCCATGATTGAGGATGATGATAAAGTTTTGAATGCAGATAATAGATTGAATATATATGTGATCTCAGAAAAGAAAAAAAAAATTTATCGTAATATATTAGCGAAGGGAAAAGAAAGCGAAAAAAGGTTTAATCTGAATATAAAAGTCTAATTCAAATTAGTATTTGAACGTTGTAGGTTACGATAATTTCGAAGGACTTATATTACCTAAATACGACTAGAATGAAACATTTTACGATTTATGGAATGGAATGTAATTAAGTTGAAGATGATCCCAAATACTATATGCACGCGTATAAAGGATGAATAAAGCTTAGCTCTTTGGAGACTTTTTATAGTGACTCGTCCACTCCATGCCATCGGCTGATGACAAGAACATGCGTACGGTCTGCTATTTTGTCCGATTCGGCACTGCCGAACAACACACAGGGGCAACTTTTGTAATTTTCAGAAAAGTCAAGGGCACTTTTATTGTGAGAGATAGTCGGAGGATCTTCCTCCGAATTTTTTCGGAGGAAAATCAAATTCCCCGTACAATATATAGGATGGCGTCACGAGTCATTTCTCATGGCCCATGAAAAAATATAATCAAAAAAGTCTACGTTTGAAATCTCTAAACTGGTCATGTATGCCATTTTATGATCTTATAATTTTTAAGCATATAATATATAATCTTTTGGTGGACAGATTTTTCAGTGTGAACCCTGATATCCGAAAATACAATGGACTCCGACTAATTCAGTCGAATCGAATCGACTCATTAAAAGGTAAAATTCTTCCGGCCTGAATTTTTCAGTGGAGATATGGTGTGTTTGGTTTTAGAGTTAAGTAGAGTTGAGTTTTGATTTTAATTGGATTATAATGATTGTATTGTTGAATTATGAGAAAAAGTATGAAAAAGTAATAAATAGTTTAGTATTAAAAATTGAATTGAGTATAATAGAATTATATGTGAATTTATATACGGGGTTCACCTTTTTGAATTGGAAGGGTTGATTTTTGTTGTATAATGAGTATAGTTAAAGTTAGAATTAAAATTTTAAAATAAGATTGTAAAATCAAACGAGATTGTTTAGCGACAAATAAAATTATAATTGGACCGACAAATTTGAGGTTGATAAGTTCTATCTTTGGTAGAAAAGTTTTAAGCATATATTCTTGATACTAAATGAATGAATGTCACATTGAGTCAACAAAATATTAGACGATCGCAACGCGCGCAAATGTTACCTGCAACATCCAATCAGAAAAGGACATTTGGTTAGAAGTTAGAACGCGTTCCGAATTTTTTATAACAATCAACAATGATCGTGACTGATTCGATAAATCTTTTACGGTCTCGATGAAAAATTTTAACCGCTGAGAGATCATTTTGTCTTTATCTTCACTGCAACGTCCCGCGTGTGCTCTCGGGACATGGGACTCCCCCTTGGGCAGACCACTTCACACATGCAACTCTTACCAAACAAATTTATAAAATAATCACGAAAATATAATTCAAAGGTAAATTTAGCTTTTAACTAGCTTATAACGATCCTAATAGATTATAAATTCGAAACTTATTCGAGCTCATAGACAAATTAATATCTAAACTAAATTAGTATCGGTCAATAAACTGAGGATATCGTGGTCGCGTCGAAATGAAATAATTAGCTAATAAAATGAAATAAAACGAAAATCCCATGACTCTCTCTCTCTCTCTCTCTCTCTCCTCGCCTCCGCGCTTCTCACAGCACATTGACGCGCCTGTCGCCATAACTGAAGAGCTTCCATTTTCTAGGGTTCATGATTGGGCTTCTTCTTCTCGTCCTTTAGGGAAGATATTTCTTGCTTCCTCTGTTCCTTCTTCTTCTTCCCTTCCTTCGTGTTCTGCAGCGGCGATCCTTTTTGACGGAGGGAACCGTCGACAGTTTTCTCGGAAAACCCCGACGGCACGTTTTCCACAAATAAAGAAACCCCTCACCCCCACCCCCACCCCCACAATTATTGTACCGTCTGAGACCAAACCAGAATCTTCTATCTTTTTCCGCCCTTTTTCCTTCTCTAGGGTTCCGCATCCCATCGTCTGTAGAAATTCCTTTCTTTTTCGGGGGGTTTTCTTCCGATCTCACCCCCACCCCTTCATCCCTCTCCCTCAAATGGAACCTCGCATTTGATCTCCGGGCTCGTTCATTTTCGCCATTTTGCTCTGAGATTGCCTGCTTTGTTTCGGTTGGGCATTTAGTCGAACGGGTGGTCCGCGGATAAAGTCGCCGGATATTCGGCTGCCCCCTGGCATGGGGTGCGCCCACGGAAAGTGCTGTGGCCGGTACCCGAAGTCCTCCAACGAGGGTTCCGGGGAATTCCACGAAGTGGGTCCCTTCGGCAAGCACGTACTCACGGAGAGATCGATCGAATGCGTCCCTGTCCCCTCCCACAACTTCCGGTTGGAGTACTCTGTTCTGACCCAGCGGGGCTACTACCCCGACTCGCCCGATAAAGAAAACCAGGACAGCTTCTGCATCAAGACGCAGCTCCGAGGTAACGCCAACGTCCATTTCTTCGGTGTGTTTGATGGGCACGGCCAATTCGGGACGCAATGTGCGAACTTCGTCCGGGATAGGCTAGTCGAAGCCTTATTGGAGGAGCCCTCCTTGTTGGATGACCCTGTTAAAGCCTACAACTCTGCCTTCCTGAGAACCAATCAGGAGCTTCATGAGAGCGGAATAGACGACTCGATGAGCGGGACCACTGCAATCACGGTCCTCGTTGTCGAGGATAAGATTTTTGTTGCAAATGTAGGCGATTCTCGAGCAGTTATTGCAGTGCAGGCTGGGGATAAGGTCCTAGCAGAGGACCTCTCCTGCGATCAGACGCCCTTTAGGAGGGACGAATACGAAAGGGTGAAGGCTTGTGGAGCTAGGGTTCTGAGTGTGGATCAGGTGGAGGGCCTCAAAGACCCGGATATACAGTCGTGGGGGGATGAGGAGAGTCAGGGCAATGATCCTCCAAGGCTATGGGTTCAGAATGGCATGTATCCGGGGACGGCATTCACAAGGAGTATAGGGGACAGCATAGCTGAGAAGATTGGTGTGGTTGCTGATCCAGAAGTATCTGTGTTTCAACTAAGATCAGATCACTTGTTCTTTGTCGTTGCGAGTGATGGGGTCTTTGAGTTCCTTTCGAGCCAAGCTGTTGTCAACATGGTAATTTCTTTAGTCCATATTAAGAAATGATTTGGCTGTTTGTTTCAGGATTCAGTTGTTATACAATCTGCCTTATAACTGGTGCAAAAGTCGAATTCTTTGTGTTATTTGATGCATAGTCTTAATTGGTTATTGCATTAGCAGATAATTTTTAGAATTTTTATCAGGATAAGCTACGACAGTCTTCTTAGCTTATTTTTTCTTAGCATGCTTCCACATTTGCTCTTAGATGCATGATTTCATTTATGTTTCTTCTGATGAGTCTCTTATGTTTTATTTTGTTGGTTTGTAGAGTTATTTTGGTTAATTAAACAATTTACTGTGTTTTCTGGATGAATTGGCAGTTGCCTCCTGTTCTTTAAGCATTTCCAGTCGGGCAAGTTCAAAGCGGTCTGATGTAATCTTATTACTTATGTTCTTTTTTTTTTTTCACTGCTTTGTTCTGAACAGTACGTGTGTCATTTCTCTCTACAGGTTGCAAGCTACTCAGATCCTCGGGATGCATGTGCTGCTATTGCTGGAGAATCTTATAAATTATGGTTGGAGAACGAGAATCGGACAGATGACATTACTATCATCATTGCACATATCAAGGACTTGTCTCATGTAATTGCAGTTTGATCTAGTATTCTCTTATGTATTCGTTGTACGTGAAAATGGTGGTCAATTTTGACTTCTAATTCTCGCACTTTGCCTGTTGAAACTCATATCCGTCTTAACTTTCTGGAGCAATTACTCTTAGGCAGGTGCTGACTCGATAGATGGAATGAGCAGAGTTTCTGTGAAGCCAACAATCCTGAGGGCAGCAAAGGGCAGCAAAGGTTCCTCTGTTACGTCTGGATCCGAGATATTTAGATCCATTCGGAGCAGTGATGGATCGGATTTACATTCTTGCCAGTGCAGCATCTCCATGAACAGAAGCCCGGCAATTGTGGTCCCATCACCTACACATCATCAGACTTTGCAGATGGTAAGTATATGGAGAGGCTCTGATTTTGCACTGCAGCCCTTTCTCTGGGAAACATGTACACATGAATTTAATTCTTGTAGAGCAAAAATTGTGAAAGATAGGTTGTCTTTCGAATATGCGTGCACATATCTTTCTTATCTTGAATATGAATATTTGGTTGGTCACAGGATGGGGGCTAAGAGCCGTTCGATTGGGGTCCGAGAGAATTCCGATTGGTTACTTTTGGTAAGGCTGCTATTTCATCCTCCGATGACTACATTCTTTGCCAACACTACGAGTCGGAGGACTCATTGCTCTTCTATGGCCTTGCAATTTCTGTAACTGTAAAGGGCAGGAGTAGATCAGGAGAGGAGAGTAGGAACTCCCATTTGGTTAGTTTCGGGATGGGGGAGGGGCTTTGTGAGATTGTGTCATTCCACTAATAGATCAATGTGTATTCATTTATGCTGAATTCGGTCAGTACTGGTAAAAGAATGTCGATTCGCCCTTTAGTGATGTTATCCAGAAAATTCAATGGCATCGATTATGTTTTCTATCTTGATATCTTTTACCCCTATATATCGACTCAAGATGTAACAGAAAAATAGATGAACACAAAAACATAATGGCAACGTTAAACAGGAAGTCAGATGCTTGAGCACAAAAAAAGGAATGTCATTAGGTTGCTAAAAAAAATCTCCACAACTCATCAAACAAGGAGATCGCACTGCACAAAGACTGCGTGCGAGTATGCACATATATAACTCGAGCCGCATAAGGTGGAAGTATCATTATATGTACTGTGGAAAAAAAAACAGAGAAAAATTCTTCCACCACAGCAATCAAATCAGCTCTACTAACAGAAATAAAGAGACAACTTCTCATCTATCACATTCTGCACTATGTTACATTGCTGCAGTAACCTGCTCAAATTTTCTGTTTGCTCGCTCACCTCAGTCGAATCAAACCCGATGCTACCTCTACTTCTCGATGCATTACTAATCGTATAATCAGCAGTATCACCTCTTGAAGCCATTTCTCTGTTCAGTTGATCTCCATCTCTCTCAGTATGATCTTCCCTGTGGTGGACTCCACCATTAGACATGGACCCGTTGATAGGTTCCGAAATCTTGGGCTGTGCATCAGGTTCCACCAAAGGACTAAGAGAGCGACCAACTTGAAGCATTTCGTCTAGAGATGGATATTCGAAACTATGATCCAGAAGCATGCCTTCTTCATTTATCGGTTCAGAAACATGCGAAGTTTGAAGCGGTACAGCATCTTGCTCGAGGATATAACATGTGGAGAGGTCCTCTCGCGACAAACTCATCAACCGCCAATTGAATATCCTCCGGAATATTGGCTCCCACATGGGAATGATAAAGTAGGCAGAGTCTCTGAGCTCAAGTCGGACATTCCTTTGCACCATTAAAGAAGCCTCGCTTCTTGCAAGTGGGTTTCCCATTATATTCGTCGACTCTGTGAGGTATCTAATCAAGAAGTCTTCAAGTAGCAATCTCCGCATCTCAATGTCCCCGCCTATATAACAACCTCTATTCAACCACGAAATGTCATCGTCGAAGTTGGGAAGCTTACAGTCTCTAAGGGCAGACAAAAGAGGATTGATCTTCGAGTCTGAGCTCCACTTTATGGTGGGTAAATACTGCTCAGCAAATCTCCGCTCATCACAAAACTCATTCAGCAGAACAATCTCGGGGCAAGGCCAACCCGAAGCGTTCAAATTTGCAGCACTTATAACTTTACTGAATGATTGATCCACAGCTTCATTGAAGGCAGATACATACCGGTTTACTTCCACTGCAGCACCAGTTCTCCCAAGAATTTCTAGTGACGAACTCAGATGGCTTTGAACGAGACCGCGCATTTGCACCCTGAGAAGAACAGGTTGAGGAGGCGATTTCCCTGCGAGCCATTGCAGCCCTTCCCTAAGCCGCCGGTCACTGTAAAACCCATCCAAGTGGTTCGTCTGTTCATCTTCATTTAGGAAGACCACTGTGCAACTGCCTACCCTTGATGGGTCAACTTCATGGAGGCCTAAGTTGCTAATAATAGCTGAAGGAGCCTCTTTGGTGAATGAGTCTGATAGTATCAGAAGAGGCAATTGGGAACCTGGGGGCAATGAGTTCAAAAGGTTCCGAAGTCTGATCTTTTGATGTTCCAAACTGATCCCCGCACACACAAGAAAAAGAACAGCACATGCTCCAAGGACAGATTCATTCAGATTGTCACTGTAAGTTATGTCCTTAACTACAGACAGACAGCAGGTTAAGTCAGACCTAGATTGGGGCGCTACCCATTTCCTCCATATTGAAAGACCAGGATTAGAGTGGACTAGTTCATCATCCTCCTCGTCTTTGCCCGGCATCAACTTTGCAAGCAGCCAATCCAATGCTGTTAAGTGGGTGCCTTGGCAAGTCTGATTGCGCATCTCACTATCTGAACCATCCATTGGGGAGCATAAAATGATTTTCCAGCAGAGGCATTTAGCTTCTGGGTTTCTATCTGTGAGTGTGCATGCTGCCACATCGGCAACGTTCAGCCTTGACCATGATTGCTCATGCTTTCCGTATCTCGCCCTTGTTATGCGGTCAATATCAAAAATGCCAAAGCTGCCCCCATGCTGCATGAGGAAACAAGCAATAAGAAGCTCGTAAAAATGAATTGATAGGAAAAGAGTCAGATGCCATCAGAATAAAGCCTCCTTTCCAGTGAAAAACAACAATATCATCAGTAACCACATTAAAAACACCAAAAAATACTCAATTTCCCCCCCTTTTCTTTTGACAAGTAAAATCACTAATGATTTCTTTTTCCTTTTAGCAAACGATATAACGGGGGACAAGCTTGGCGGAAACCACATTAAAGAGAAATCAACCGTGGGCAAAAACCAATTTGATCTGACCATTTCCTCAAAACTATACATGATATTCTGCAATGCCCAGAAGCAAGCAAAGAGGACCATAACAATAGGCTAAGAATTCAAAGAACTGTGACTTGATGACATAAGTTGCTGCTAATAATGATGAGGGAATTGAAACTTACATCTTTCTTCCTTTGGATAGGCGGCCCTAATGTCAACGTATTCAATGCATCAGCTCCCACTAATTGCCGCTGCTCGCGCAACTCCCTCCTCTTGGAAGACCGCCGCTTCCACGACCTGCAAATGGAATGAAGATGCAGGAAAGTTATGAAGAGGACGAGAGAATTGCCTCAATCTCAAAAAGAGATGACAAGAGCACAAGAACCTCAGAATCAGCTTCAGTTTTGCTTCAGCCACTTCTTTGTCTTCATCCTCAACCAAAACTTCTTCTGCTGCATTTTTTTGACATATGTCTAGGTCATCTTCAAACTCTTGAGGATATTCATTCAGAGGTTCTTCATTTTCCAAGCCGCTTATGGCTTCACTCCTAACCAAGGAATTTTCAAAAGCACCGTTGGAAACCCCAAGGGACATGTCTTGTGGGAACATTGCTGGAACAACTGGCGGCAGCGTCACTTCCATTGCAGAAGGAATACTCGTATCAAGAGAACTCCTTGAATTATTACTAAAGTTATCCACTATATTAAATGAAGGTGCTTTAGGCGAGCTCGGAGTCATTGGGAAATTCAAAGAATTTCTCGAATTATCACCGAACTTGAATGTTTCCCCAAAATTAATTGGCGGAACTTTGGGCGAGGGAGGAGTCATAGGAAAGTTCCAGGATAAATTTGCAGATGAGGCCACTGTCTGGCTGCTTTCCTTTTCTCGACTTACTGCAGGAAGTTTGAAGGGTAAATGCTCTTGATTGTTCTGCTTCGGTGATTGCCTAGCTTTGGAATCATCTGATTTTTCATCTTCTTCCATTTGACTTCTCTTTTCTGCAGGTAAGTGAGTCTTCTTCTGTATACTGAAGCTTCTATCCAACTGAGCTTTTGTCCCTTTCTTGGAAGGTGAGGATATGGATCGGTAAGACAGAACATCATCCACTATCCTAGGAGACTTCTTTAGGTGAACGAGGTTGGAACACTTAGTAGGATAATCCCTATCACTGTGGAGAAATGGACCTTCTTTCACCATGTATTGCTCTTTAAACTCCTTTATGACAAACCCATGGTACTCTAGAACATTCTCTATGTCTTCTTCCTAGTTCAATTGCAGAAACATCTAATCAGCGGAATTCTACAGAATCAAAGAAAAATTTATATCAATATTGGGTTAGAAAAAGAATACCTCCATTGCAAGCCAACTGGCGACAACAGAAACAGGGAGACCTTGGTTGCTCTGTAGACCAGAGTGCAGGGAAGCAAGTGCTTGGGATCGTAACTGATCAAAACAGCAAAATGTGTAAGGACATTACTTTCTCATAATTGGGCAATGTGCAAAGAAGGCAAAGGAAAATGAAGCATTAAAACATATGCAAGAAATATAGTGTGCATTCCTAGTACTTCATCTTGAAGAAGCTAGAGCCCGAAGTTTAATCTTGAATTTCTTGATTACTGTGTGTACTGGGAGAAACAGTAGATGTCTACAGCCGAGCTTATAGATGAAGCAGGGTTTAAAGGTGCTTCTTGTACATGGATGTCACACCTTTCCAGCAGCTTAAGCTAACAAATCGTTTAATGAGAAGTAAAGATCTGAAAAAGCATATCTCGTCAATAACACTACAACAGAGGATCGCCAAGAAAAGATCACGACACGTAAAAGCAATTGAAAATTTAGAACCTAAAAGTTCCATTAGATAAACTCACACCTTAGCAAAGTGCGCATGCATCAGGCAAGCTTGAAGGTAACTTGCTTTTCTTGCAAGCCGGAAGAAACTAATAAAGTTCCCTGTCCTACATGCCCTGACGAGACCAAAGAAAAGAAAAGGAAAAATACTGTTACGTAATCATGTCAAAGCCAAAGTCAAGCTACAGTAACTGAAAGTAAGCTAAAGGAGAGCAAAAACCTTGCTACAGCACGGGCAAACCGGATCTCTGATGATTGCCTTATCTCTGGAGTCATCTTCGCAAGATCAAGTGAAAGTTCTGCAGGTTCAACCTAACGGCAATAGCTTAATATTTTGGAGACATGTTTTTGAATCCTTTACAGTAGTAAAGGGTGATAAGCAATAGCTCACTTTATATCCAGGATGCCTGTCCAGTTTTAGGAGCGCGTAATATCCTCTAAACTCCTTCTCAGTGGGCACGTCTATTCCTTTCCTCCTGTGATCATCATACAATTGGAACAATTCAGCTGATGCTTTGTTCATTTGCTCTATGTTGAGGTGCGCGTCGAATCCCTCCGAGAAGCCCTCCCCCTTCTCATACTCGCACAGTTCGTGCATGGCGATTATGTGAAGTCTGATCTGACAAAATCAACCACAGCACCAGTTGTTTAGCCATCGGGATAGTTTTCAAAAAAGTGGACCAAATGAACCACTCAAACTAAGAATTGAAACCTGGGCTGGTAGTTTCTGCAAATAAAGCCATCGAACAAGCTATTTTTTAATATTTCTTTCTATAAGTAAATTTTCATTAAAATTATTTGCATCAGAGGATCTTTCTACGATTGTGGCCCCCTATATTACAAAAATATCCTTATCTTGAAGGATGTATTTAGTTATTCTATAATTCAAACAATTAATATGTCTGAATCCAGTTATCTGAACACCACCGACATGAAATTGACCTAGGAAGAAACTTGAAAGTGCATCTGTACAAATACTGGTCATGCATTTCAACAACGTATGGGGAAAATAAACGTAAATGAATACAAACCATTTGTTCAAGCATCTTCACAGATTCAATGTTAAAAATGTGCTGCATCCTTAGGTCCATTCGGACAGCTCTCATCCTATCCCAGAGGAAGTTATATATGCCAAGAAACCGATCATCATAAGGTTGATCCAGCAGACTTAGCAAATACTCCATTGTCCTTTGTAGGACCGGCATGGGCCTTATCAAGTTTGCCTCCCTCTCTGCTGTCCTATTGTACTACAGGAAAGTCGGGTGAGAAACATGTCATACTCAGATCCCATTTCTGAACTTAAAGCAGTATATAAGAGATTAAGTAAGCTTACCTTCTTCACAGCAAGAAACTCAGCTGTTTGATTTCTATCTCCATCCACGCGTTCATACTGGTCTAGATCTCCTTTCCGCTCACGTTCTGCCCTTTCCGACTCTGCAAACATGAAAATTACTATCATTAAATTTTGAAAGCATAGTTTAAGAAGCCATAATGGACTTGCTAGTCCACACAGAGAACCTCAGCTCTGGCCGGTTCCTACTTTGAATTTGAAATGCGAATAAACCCATTGAAGCCTCGCTTTCCTTGAAATTATTGAACTGGTATTTTTAATTAAAAAATTAATATCTTACAATTTATTTTTGCAAATCTTGTTGGACTGCTCATCTTTAGCTGAAAACATGAAACCCCCAAGCTTGGCCAGTTCAATGTCTGATCCGACTCATTACAACTACCATGGAATGCACAGGATAATAAAGATGGAGGTATAATTTATCATACCTGGACACATATCTCGGCATAACCCAATAATGATACCCGATGGTTCCGAGCCGTCATAATCCTGTACAGGGTCACTAGATGGGTAATCCTCTGACAACTCCATAGAAGCTTTTCCAGAGAGATTGCCCCCCTCCACCATGGAAGTATCACGTCTCATAGAAGCGACTTTCGAATCAATAAACTCAGAGCCGCTCTGCGGAGATTCAATCAACTCAACTTTGAAGCGCGCCAGTCGCTTAGCCTTCGCCTGCATCTCCCTGTAACTGATTGGCATAAGTATAAACGCATATTATGCATAAAAAATTTATACAATGTGTCAAAGTTTCAGGATTTCACCGTTCAATTTCATCATGAGAAGAATGGAACTGCTGCTGTGACTCTTGGTTGGAAGGCAGCAAAGAAGGCGACCTGGTTCTTTTGGAAATAGGAGAACTGCTAGATTTAGTTGCAGGAGCTTCAGCAGTTCTGTCCAAGAAAGATGAAGAAGCATTCAGGCGATTTTGAAAATCTTGATCAGCCGAAGGTGGAGATAATGGTCTTGTTCTTTTAGGAACAAGAAAGCCATCAGATTTAGTCGCTGGAGCCTGAGGGACCATATTCGGGGATGAAGAAGTCTGCCGATTACTAGGTTGAGGGCGATTAAAGAGGATTTCTCGCTTGGTAATTGATGATGAAGGAGGTGGCGTAGTCCTGGAATCAGACAGACAAACACAATTATTTTGTTAATAAAATTATCAGCATACAAGAAGATAGAGCCACCAATTATTAATCTAGTTGATAAAAGTTTCCTTTAAACTGAAGAGTTTCTTTAGAGAGATAGAAGGATATATTTCCAGATCCCACCAATTACCTCTTAGGTTCAAACTTTTCGAACTGCGAGTTCTGAGCTGATATGTCAATGGTCATTGGTAAAGGAGGAGACTTGATATTTCTGGGTACTCCAACATCCACGGGCTCATTTACAGGACTTCTTTGCGAATCATAAGGCCTGATATAAGTTGGGGCCAGGGATGGGTCTTTATGAGCTGTGGAATAGGCATAGTTGCCTGGTGACTTGGCTTGACTGCTCCAAGTGGTGGAAATTGTGGCGGCCCTTCACAAGGATTGAACAGCAACTGTCTGAGTACTCTTGATATTATAGATAGACATCGGAACCAAACCTGAACAGAACCAGTTGAGGCATGGACTTCCAGACTCGTTGGTCCAATCAAATTCACAGGTATTGTTCAGTCAATCCCACTTAAATTGTTCATATAGGAAAACTATTAAAATCAATAACAACGCAAAAAAAATAAAATCTTCCAGTTTACCCATTTAATGAAAAAACAGGCTACTCCAACAAAGATCTGATAGTGAACCATCCAATGTGATTATAACAATTCTTGTGCATGTGGGTCTGCAATGCAAATCGAATCAAAGACATGGCTGATTTCCCATTGAAACTGTCAAAACAGCCTGTCAATCTGGTTTTGATACCCACACTTGACATATATGCATCTGAGATGCAAAGTTAGATGTGCAGACTCAAGGCTGTCACAAATGGCCTCCAAATAGAAGGAACTAGATTTAATATAGATGCTCATCTGTTGCCATTTTCCAGTGAAGAAAATTGATAACATAAGCCCAAATATTTTTTATGTTACCTTTAAGACCTTTACCATGGATTAAAAGTGAGATTTCAGTCCAAATAAAGAGGATTTTCAAGCTTATAGTCATACTATCATCATCTACGAAAGTAAAACTTGTGAAACACAACAAATCTTATAGAAAATTATTGACAAATTTTAAAAAATTATTACCGTTGAGCTTCCCCATAATGAGGAATTTCAGGGGGTGAATAGTTGTTCCTCAAAGCCAAAGGGGGTGATCGAGCTGGTCGTGGGCCGGAGGTACTGTTATGTCAATGGTTGTTGGCCAAGCATCGAATAAGCGTAAGAAGAGAAGAATAATTCGACTCAAGTGATAAATTAATCCTAACCAACTACAGATAGAGAGAGATTTTAAAAAGTCGAAAGCCTACCGTTGGGCTTCAATCGGAGATATATAGGGTTCCTCAGATTCATAGATGTCTTCATAAGATAACGGAGGCCGTGAGTGTGAAGCAAAATTGCTGAATTTATGGGCAAAAACATTAGATCATGAACCAAATCATAATAGTGGTGCAATAAGCATATTAACAACCAAACATAGAACCAATATCCTGCACATAAATAGCTTTTAAGTTGGTTCAAGAAAAATGTCTATAGGGAACTTGCCTGGTAGTGTCTCTTTGCATAGTCTGTACAGGCAAATTGCTTCTTTGATCTGGGGATCTGGCAATCTTTGCACTGATGCTAGTACCAGAATTACGCGAAGCAACCAATGAAGTGATAGCAGAAGACCTTTGATTAACTTGCGGAATATTATCCTTATAAAAAGGTTTTTGCCCCTCAACCGCCTTTGGAAAGAATTCATTTGGCCTAGAAACATAAAAATCTGTCAATGTACCTATGTGATTAAAAAAGTAAAATGGAGCTGTTTTACAAATTTTAGAAACGACTGAACAAAAGAAAATTTGTGAATGATATCATCAATCAAAAGAAAGAAAACATTTAGCTCTAATTCCTTTTTCCTTATTCACTCAATTCTCAAAAGACATCATCATCAACCTCTCACATCACCCGATTAACCTCTCCATGTTTTGGCATTAAACTCCATCGAACAATTAAACATGATTTCCGTCCTGACTTATTAAAGGAAAATAGCCAGATCACTCAGCGAATCTGTAAAGGCAGTCGAATAATTTAAATATGACGAGATCACAAAAGGCATAGTTTTGATGTACAGAATAGCCTTATAGAAAAACTGGGCATTGACGCCCTCTTTTAAGGGCCTATTTCATCAAGATTCTAACTGTGGCATGATTATGATATATTGCCCGAGTCCTAGCATGAAACGATGAGCACTTAGCAGTGTGAAGTCCTAGCTAAACAGAAGGAAAGAGTACCAATAATACATACAAGGAGAAACTGGACATAATGGCACTCTATATTTCTAACAGATCATTACCTCTGGGCAACTGGAGCTGACAAAGGAACACGTGAAGCAGAAAAGTTGCTTCCAGAAGAGAAAAGTGGGGACTGCCCTCTGTCTACACCTTCAGGTCTGCCATTAGTGTCAAATTATGTGAGTGCATACCGGATAAACAGATATAGTCCATCCGTTTACTCTTAGTTGCATGGCTCATAAGAAATACTTGATATGACCAGTGACCCCTGACTTGGACAAATTTTCATCTTCAAGTTCAGAAGTCCCCAAAACCAATAAGGGGTCGAAGAAAGGAGATAGAAGTGGTTCTTCCATTTTTCATATACAAGAGTACACGACATCGCATTAAAGTACACGCATACACGAAAACCATTAGAACCGATACCATGACCAGAGTAGAAGAAAATTCCATAACCAAACCAGCTTTAATTGGCACGAAAGCTAACAAGAGGACATGAAGTTCCCTCCCAGTCAGAACTACTCATGTCACTACTAAACCAACGAAGATATGTTCAACTGCAAATACAGTAGCTACGATACAAAAATCAAGAACAGGTCCTCTATTGCAAGCGGACGATACCTCAGCAAGCAAGCGTATAGCAGTAGTACACGATAGCAGCAAGCGGAGAAGGGAGAGGATACCTGAGAGGAGATCGAACGGGAACAGGGCGAGGGAAGGGAGGAGCAGGACGGGGGAATGGAGGAGCTTGCGGAGGTGTTTGGAGCGGCTGAGATGGTGAGGAAGAAGGCGGGCGGGAGAACTGGCCGAAATTGACATTTCTTGGAGGAACTGAAGGGCCCGATTGGATCCCAAACCCGCCGTACGACATCGCCTCTCGTTCTTCCGTCTCTGAGCTCCTCCTCTACTCAAACATCGGCATGAAGATTGGCGAGAAGAAGACGGAGAAGGAGGAATAAGGTCTTACTGAGTTGACCTTTCACTCCGTCTGCTTCGCGATCGACCTGTCCTTTTTTGTCACTGACCGTGGCTCCGGCTGTTCCGTCTGCCGGGGATTTGTTCCCAGTCGGTTTTTGAGCTCCGGCGACGACACGACGAAGAAGAAGGCGAGGAAGAAGCAGTAGAAGAAGAATGTTGGGCTGCGTCTTCATCTTTCTGCACTCTGTGGTTTTATGGGCCGTAGTTGAGGCCCAATTTCCCTGCAAGCTAGATGGGCCGAAGAATAGGCCCAAAGTGTGTAGGATTAGGCCTTTTAGTGAAGATGGGCCCCTCTGGGCTCAATATTGACTCTTCCTCGGGCATTTTTGCTTCATCCGTGACTAAAGTTCGTCCATGAGAAATTAGTTAAGACTTTTTTTTTTATCATTTACGACCGCATATTTGCTTAAAGTTTATATAATAATAACCATATTTGATTAATCTTTTTTCGTTTCTCTTGTAAGGTCAACAATATTGGCAAGAAAAGTGAGTTGGATATATGTTTTTGTACTTTCACTTCAACGGGATATCACCCAAGAAATAGGTAGAGAAGTTTTTATTTTATTTTTTCAGACTATATCGAATATGCATATTAAAAAATAATGGGTTTTTCTTTTTCCTAAATAAAAAATATATATTTATATAGACATCATACATGGAACTTTCAGATGAGTCGCTCTTACTTTTATTAAAGTCCCAAAATCATGGGCTATTTGCATCTTACATGATATCATTAGATATGTTGCTTCTACTTTCATAATCAAACATATAATTGTATATATAAAAATATTGCTGCTCGTAAAATCTATGTTAAGTTCAAAAAAGTACCGTAATTCTATTATGAATAAATATATATATATAATTGCATATATACCGAGGTCTAAAAATTTTACGAGAATAAAAGGTTGTCCTTATACTTATTTTGTAATTAGTTGTAAAGCTAATAAAAATTGATACTAGAGCAATACGAAACAAAAGAAAAAAAAAAGTATCTTTGTCAACGAAATGGGATGTCTACCAATGAGCACAAAAATGTCATTTTGAATATGAAGAAGTGATTTTTTTATTAAAATTAAAAAAAAATTGGTGAAATAAATAAATAATTGTGAATGATAAATGGAGGACAGTGTGGATCATCACATTTTCAATATCCGTGACTGAAAATGGGCCACGTGTCACAAACTCTTTGGCCTCAAAGTATATTTTGTTTTGGTTGGGAATGGGAATAACGACGGGCCCTACCGTCTCCAAGATGTCCCAATTTCATGGAGGGCAATGTATCACCAAAAAATTATGTGAATTTTGGCATTCAGGTACATTCACACTCACTCTTAACTCAAAATTAAAAAGATTTATATTTAGTTGTAATCAATGAATTATCATATTCGGTAGGGTTATTTTTATCTTTTTTATCCTCCGTGAGAATTACATGCCTCTCTTACAATTGAAAAAGAAATAAAAATAAAATAAAACAAAATAAAATCATGCAAATGAAAATCTCTGCAATATCCACAGAGCAAGAAATTTTAAGTCCTATAAAAAATTACCGGAAAAATTGCTAATAGTAGTCTTTTATTATTCTAATCCCCAATTTTCTTCAAAGATTGAGCTTGGTTTCAAGAATAACTATCAAATTGGACAAAGAAGTGATGGCATTTGCGATAACTGGCATCGAGTTGCGTGCCATGGATAATTCCTTCAAAAATTTTATAGACATGGTCCTTTTTTTTTATGACACCCAAAATATATATTTTCCCATTGAGTGTTTTCTTTTTGTTACATAACCTACATATATATATATATATAATTCAAGTATCACTCACGATAAGCACTTCTTAAAATGATTTCAAGAATCCACCCAACACAAAATGATTTCAAGAATTACAAAGTGTCTTATACATCATTATATACGTTACGTGCTATAACGTATTAATAGTAGTAAAATGTTTAATTACCTCGTGCAAGAATACGCATCAATGAGATATTTTCTATTTTCCGTGGTCCGCTATACCGCCTCATCACACAACAATGGACACAAAACTTCGAGAACATCACACCGCGATTTGTTTGTTTCTTCCAAAAGGAGTCTAATTTTATGTATTTATTTAGGCCTTTTTTAGCAAATTAGAATTGAAAGTTGAAGGGGCAAGATGGGAAGTATAACATATTTCAACGATTTTTAACTTTGGAGGGAGAATGGATCCAACCGAAAATCAGACTCAAATTAGCAGCTGCTGACTGCACTTTCGTCCACTCATGTCACTCATCATCAACCAACCTCTATGCTTTATCTCCCGAAAAACAAAAAAAACAAAAAAAAAATAATGTAATAGGAAAATCTTAAAAAAGACAACCGCCATTTTTGTTCCAAGAAGCTGCGAACTTGAAGACCCATAAAGGAAAAGCTCTCTCCTCTCTGCCTTCCAATAACTCAGGTAAAGTGCAGCTTGTGCTGTTGTTCACAATCGATTTGATCATGCCATGGCCTCCAAAATGAAAAAGACTTGGTTCTGCAGTTTCCGAGTGCTCATGTCTCGAGTATTAGTTGGTGATCATAACTGAATACTACGTCGATAAGTATGAAATATTGTTGTTTTCCATACTACCAGGAAAGTTTATCTCCATCCAAGACTTTTTGAGCTAGAGCATGTAGATGTAGGATCATCTTATCTATCGTGCCGAGTGTTCGATTAGAATGAATCAAATAGATGATTTCGTGTCCTGTTCCCTGACTCTCCTTTGCCTTCTGTTAGGTAACTAAGGAAATTTTCAATAAGTAGAAGCACCTCCGAGGATGGAAGGATTACTTATGAGGACAGCTCCTACAGCTCCTGATATCCGGACACACGGGCTGCTCAGGGGACACCATTCGGAGCAGACAGAACTCTTTAAAGAAAACCGCTTTTCTTTGAGGATCCGAAGGCACGGGAGAGTCGGAGCTATCCGATGTCAAGAATCAGAGCAGAGAGGTTTTGCCAACTCGAAGCCAAAGAATAACGAGCCACCACTCTCGAGAGCTCAAGCTGTGCTTAGTCCAGTTTCTGACCCAACTTCAGTTGCGAAGAAGGTAAACTATATGCTTGTCCTTTGCTCATAAGGAATTATCAATTGACGGCAACTCATGCGTCGAAGTTTGAGAAGATTGGTTTCCATATTTGCAGAGAGTTTTCACGTTCGGAAAAGGAAGGAGTGAGGGCAACAAGGGCATGAAGTCCTTAGTAAGCATCTTTTCCATCAAATTTGATTCATTAAACCTCTATTTCGCGTGTTTTTATTTCAAAATTCATTATAGTACTGGTATTGCCGTAGTATGCTAGAAGCTTATGTGAATTTGTGCTGGGATATGGCAGTTGGGAGGAAAAGGGGCTAATCTCGCAGAGATGGCAAGCATCAGGCTATCGGTGCCTCCAGGTCTCACGATATCGACAGAAGCATGCCAAGAATATCAGCAGAATGGAAAGAAACTGCCCGAAGGCTTGTGGGAGGAGATACTGGAAGGCCTTAAGACGGTAGAGAAGGACATGGGAGCTTTCCTTGGAGAACCCTCCAAGCCCCTGCTCCTCTCCGTTCGATCGGGTGCTGCGGTGGGAAACTTAATATTAGTTCTACTTTAATTTGTTTTTCATTCATTGTATGACTCAGCAAGATTTGTTTCCCATAAATATGCAGATATCAATGCCGGGAATGATGGACACGGTGCTTAACCTTGGACTGAATGATGAAGTGGTGGCGGGTTTGGCGGCGAAAAGTGGGGAGCGATTTGCTTATGATTCGTATCGTCGATTTCTTGACATGTTCGGAGACGTTGTGAGTAACTACTTCTGCCCATGCTAAACTCGTCTGACTAATTCTGTCAAGTGGAAATAATTTAATCGGGTGGGGAGAATCACCAAAAATTATATCTCAAATTATCGGGCTCTGCATCATTATGTTCAAACCCAGCTTTAATTGTTGTTAGACAGAACATGGAAGAAACCGATTTCCCTTTTTAATATGTCATTGAAGGTCATGGGGATCCCACACTCATCATTCGAGGAGAAGCTAGAGATGTTAAAGAGCTCGAAAGGAGTTAAACTCGATACTGACCTAACAGCCGGTGATCTTAAAGAGCTCGTGGAACAGTACAAAAATGTCTACCTTGAAACCAAGGGCGAAAAATTCCCTTCAGGTTCTAAAACAAGAGCTGAGACCTGCCATTTATCACAAGATTTTTGTTTTCTCTAACAAAAGTATTTCATCCGCTGGATTGCATCTTTCTTCAGATCCAAGAAAGCAGTTAGAGTTGGCCGTAAAAGCAGTTTTCGACTCATGGGACAGTCCAAGGGCCATTAAGTACCGAAGCATTAATCAAATAACGGGGTTGAAAGGAACAGCAGTGAATATTCAGTGCATGGTTTTCGGAAATATGGGAAACACTTCAGGGACTGGAGTTTTATTCACTCGGAACCCGAGCACGGGCGAGAATAAGCTCTATGGCGAGTTTCTTATCAATGCACAGGTAATAAGCATGACTTTAGTCACTCTTCTCATAATGATAATTCTTTTGGTTGTCATAAGTGAAGTTAGCTAACCTTGAGACAGGGAGAGGATGTTGTGGCCGGAATCAGAACGCCGGAAGATTTGGACACGATGAAAAGCTGCATGCCTGAAGCTTACAAGGAGCTTGTGGAGAATTGTGAGATTCTTGAGAAGCATTACAAGGACATGATGGTAAAATTTCCAACTAGAACAGCATGATAAATTAAAATAAAATAACATGGATGGTAATAGACAGTAAATCGACCAGACTAGGATTTGTGTGACTTGGAAATACGATCAGCATAAGAAAATTGAACTCATAATGGATTTCCTATTCTTCGTAATTATGTTGGTCATTGTTTCTTTCATTTCTTTCTTTTCCCCTTACAAGTGTAGGATATCGAGTTCACTGTTCAAGAGAACAGGCTGTGGATGCTCCAATGTCGTTCAGGGAAGCGAACAGGTAAAGGTGCAGTGAAGATTGCCGTGGATATGGTGAAAGAAGGCCTTGTTGACATTCGTTCAGCAATAAAGATGGTTGAGCCTCAGCATCTCGATCAACTTCTTCATCCACAGGTAAATTCTTCCTTGTTGATCTTCAAGGATAAGTTTCTATTCAAAGTGAATAACCGTCGGCTATATATCCTGGAAAAAAACGTAATCTCTTTTTTGCTGAATGGAAAAAAAAAAAAGACATGACATCTTTTTCTTGGCATGGTTTAGTTCGAGGATCCATCAGCCTACAAAGACAAAGTGGTCGCCACTGGATTGCCGGCGTCACCAGGAGCTGCTGTGGGACAGGTCGTGTTCAGTGCAGAAGATGCCGAAGCATGGCACGCACAAGGGAAAAGCGTCATTCTGGTAGCATTCCTTCTCTCGATTTGCTGGACAAGTATTATCAGCTCTTCTCATATATGCCGGACTAAAGATCAAATGCATATTCCACAATGTTACCGTACAAGGCGCGCTATAAAAGTTGTTCTGCTATTGTTTTAGATATTGATATACTCCTAGTAGACATCGTAATACCAAATTAGGCAGGACTACGGGGCATTCTTTCTTATATTGGACACCGGAACCCCTTCTCTCACTAGCATCTTTTAGAAGAACTGTGATTTCATGGTACAATCTTCCCGAACTTTCTTTTTCACATACATGAAACCAACCAATTGATTCAGAGAGGTATGTCGTGATCATCGACCCCCTATATTTTATGAAACAATCTCATGGAGGACAGAGTAAGTTCGGGTATTTTCAACTCTGCTCCAACAGAAAGATCTTGGAGAAATCAAGTTGCTTTCTTTCATTATTTCGGTTCTCTGTTGAAACTGCCTTATTACCACCAGTGACTTGGATTCTAGCTTTAGGATATGTTTGGGCTTTGTCTTGACTTCGAAAGTGCGGTTACCCTTTCATTTCTTTTCTTGTTAAAGGTAAGGACTGAGACGAGCCCTGAGGATGTTGGGGGAATGCACGCTGCTACTGGGATCTTGACAGCGCGGGGTGGCATGACTTCTCATGCTGCAGTCGTAGCTCGGGGTTGGGGAAAGTGCTGTGTCTCTGGCTGTGCCGATATTTGGGTTAATGACACTGAGAAGGTATATTAAAGGCTGAAACAATCATGGAGACTCTTGCTTGTGGTTAGTACAAAGAGTGAGACCCAACAATTTGATTTGTGGAATCCCAGGTGGTCACGGTCAGCGACTTGGTGATTAATGAAGGGGAATGGATCTCGCTCAATGGATCAACTGGCGAAGTGGTTTTGGGGAAGCAGCCACTTTCCCCGCCAGCTCTGAGCGGGGACTTGGAGATCTTCATGTCGTGGGCTGACGAAATACGTTCTCTCAAGGTGCTGCAATCCTATATACTGCCTGCTATATTAATAGTAGATACCGTACCATTCCGTTATCCAACACGCTTAAACTTTATCACCTGCGTTTATCTGGCAAGTGCTTTTCGATTGGTTTGCAGCAGTTCCTTGAAACCTCATGTTGAAATGGCATTCGCAGGTTATGGCAAATGCAGACACACCTGACGATGCTCTAACGGCAAGAAACAATGGAGCCCAAGGAATCGGACTTTGCAGGACGGAGCACATGGTGACTGGCTTACTTTTATATGCTTATGAAAGCACTTCCATTTGAGATCTACATTCATGTTACCATAAAACTTTGGGTAAAAATGCATAATCTGCCGTCAAATGATCGGATATTTTTCCTGTTCAGTTTTTTGCTTCTGACAAGAGGATAAAAGCTGTAAGAAAGATGATAATGGCAGTCATTCCGGAACAGAGGAAGGAAGCTCTGGACCTGTTACTTCCTTACCAAAGGTCCGACTTCGAGGGAATATTTCGTGCCATGGATGGTAATTTTCTCACCTATGATTTAGCTCTCATTGCATATTATTATTTCTGGATGGCTTACACTTGAAGGTGCTGGGCCCGCTTTTCAGGTTTACCGGTAACAATCCGGCTGCTAGATCCTCCATTACATGAATTTCTACCCGAAGGTGACCTCGAACAGATTGTTAGTGAACTGACAGAGGACACCGGGATGACCGAGGATGAAATCTACTCTAGAATCGAGAAGCTGTCCGAAGTGAATCCCATGCTCGGTTTCCGAGGCTGCAGGTTTGTATAGCATTCTCGGCATGTATTTCAAAGCCTCTACTGTCTATGAGTATGGACATGATGTTCTTAATCACGCGATGAATCCTGCAAACAAGCAAATCTTTTATGAATTTCCGGTCGTTATTTCTGAACAGGTTGGGAGTATCCTACCCTGAACTTACAGAAATGCAGGCACGTGCAATCTTTCAGGCAGCTGTCTCGATGAGCAACCAAGGTTTTAAGGTCCTTCCTGAGATAATGGTTCCTCTTGTGGGAACACCACAGGTACAACCTACGGATCTTTGTTGTTCTGTCTTCGTACTTGACTAAATACGTCAGTAATCTTACTTCATCAGAAGAAAGCGCATTGATCTGAATAACACATTGACTGTTCAATTGCTCATTGAACGCATTACCGAACTGGAATTTATAAAATGCTTGACATTTGGCAAAATTGTTTTCAAACAAGAAGTATCGAGAAGAAATACATAATAATCTCAAGCATGACGGGGTCGGTGATAGGCTTATCGAGCTAATACTTACAATCACTTCCTTGGTTCGCAATCTTCTTCTCAAATATCTCGTTTGACAAGTTATTTGAAGAGTCTCCAGACAAAATTTTAATGATTTTGATGGATAGGAACTGGGACATCAAGTGAGTCTGATACGAAGTGTCGCCATGAAAGTTTTCTCTGAGATGGGAACCTCACTGAGCTACAAGGTCGGGACCATGATTGAAATCCCGAGAGCTGCCCTCATAGCAGACGAGGTACGAGATTGTCTTACCCTCTATCGGGAGGGCTAGCGCTCCATCATTCTGCTCATAAAAATGTAGGTTGTATCCTCTTGAATTGTTTGGATGGTGTGTAGATCGCTAAGGAAGCGGAGTTCTTCTCCTTCGGAACGAATGATCTCACTCAAATGACTTTCGGGTACAGCAGGGATGACGTGGGCAAGTTCCTGCCAATTTACTTGTCCAAAGGCATTCTTCAGGCGGATCCTTTCGAGGTCAGTCTGTCTAATTAACTTTTCACTCAAACAAGTGCAATTACTCCTGGTTAAGTAGTCTGTGACAGAATACTTTCAAGAAACTTACATCTCAACCAAAATACTCCGTTCATGTTGGTTGCAGGTGCTCGATCAGAGGGGCGTGGGGCAGCTCATCAAGATTGCCACGGAAAAGGGCCGCAAGGCTAGGCCTAACTTAAAGGTATGCATGGAATCGACAAGGCTGAGTTCCGAAAAGCATCTCATTTTCTATTCAATTCAAGCTCGTCTCCTCAACTTTAATGCACTTGGATTAATCTTACTCTTTTCTACCAATGGAATATCAGGTTGGGATATGCGGAGAACACGGTGGGGAGCCATCCTCTGTTGCGTTCTTTGCCGAGGCGGGACTCGACTACGTCTCCTGCTCTCCTTTCAGGTCATTCTATTAGCTACAGAATTCTATGTTTCTTCCAAGTCCACATTCCGAGCATGAAAACGCCGCATGCCCTTTAAGCGAATGTTCGTACTTGGGGGAAACTTGGCCTTCTCTTCCGTCTTTCCTTTGTACCGAAACTCCCCTTTCCTGAAGCTGAAGTTGTTGTCTTGGCAGGGTTCCTATTGCAAGGCTGGCAGCAGCACAGGTTGCAGCCTGAGACATACTTAATTGACAGGATAATATATTTTCCCTTTTTGGCATATATCTGTAGATAATTTTGGGTTTTTTATACAGATAAAAATAAACAAACAACAAAAAATTGTTGATGGATATAGCGACAGCTCCCTTTGTAAGTATTTGTGCTGATGACAAGCAAATTCTTCATAGCAAGCTGCTGGAATACTTTGACCAATAAATATTAGATTGATAGAAATGATAGTGTTGTACTTTGTATAGGAAAGAACTATCTCACCATGATTGATTTCGAGTGGATTTGTATCATCTAGGAGATTATGTATAATTAGTTTTACATGTCTTTGATCGAGTAAATACCGGATAACAACTTCGACCCAACATTCTAAAGCCGCTCGCTTGTTGTCATCCTTTGAAAGGATTCATTGCATCGATTCACTATCGTTCATTTTTTACCGTAGAAATGCATGATGATCCTCTAATATGCATCCTTGCACGAGTTTTAAAAAAAAAAAGGATAGGAAAAAAAATAACTGTCTTAAACTATTCCAGCACCACCGACGACGTCGTCTCGTTAAACCTCGGCAAGGTTTCTCCGATGCTAGCAGAAGCGCAGAAGCAGCTGCTCTCTGTGCTCTTCGTCTTTGGGCTCTGACTAGTTGAGCTCTGCCCGGGGGGAGTGAGAACGGTAAGATTCGGGCAGAACGATGGCGGTAGAGAGCTACGTGGTGGTGCACAACATAGCCAAGCGCCACAACGTGGGGACGCTCGCCCGGAGCGCCACCGCCTTCGGTGTGTCGGAGCTGATCCTCGTCGGCCGCCGCGACTTCAACGCCTTCGGGAGCCACGGCTCCACCTCCCACCTCCGCTTCCGCCACTTTCACTCCCTCCTCGACGCCCGCTCCTTCCTCAAGGTATCCCCTTCCTCACGCCCTCACCCTCCTTGCTCCGATTAAGTTCTTCTCTCTAGGGTTTTCTCTATCTGGGCCTTCACCTTGCGCACCATTACGACCTGGGCGCCCTTCAATTTTCGATCTTGAATTGGTTTTACGTGTGAGTTTGTTGCAATTGCCCTCAAGTTGTCAAATTTTCAGCAGGAGATTTCAACTGAGTTACTATAGCATTGGCAATTTGGATTTTCTGATGATGATGTTCAGGAAATGTTGTGATCTTGAATCGGTTGGTGTCTGTGGGTGTTCTGTTTTTCTTCTTTTAGGAGAAGGGTTGTGACATATGTGGTGTGGAAATCACAGATGGCGCTGTAGCTGTGAACGAGCACCCCTTCAAGAGGAGCACCGCTTTCCTTCTCGGGAACGAGGTAATTAACCTGAGTATCCTCTAGTCCCCTTATTTTTCCTATTGCCTAAGCTTATTTCGGTTTCTTAGATGTGTCTGCATTGATAGTCTTACACTCAGCTGGCAATCCTAGTTCATTTGTTAGTCACTAGGAGCATATAAAGTTAGCATTTTTCGTGTAATAACGTGGCTCTAGAGATTACGTCAAAGAATGTACATCCTCCGAGTTGGGACAGGATATACTTATTCGATGACTCAGATGTCTTTTAGCCGTGAAGCATCACAGGAAATTTCTAGTGACCTGTTTCCTTCTGTCAACAGGGAACTGGTCTTTCCGCCAAAGAATGCAAGATCTGCGACTTTTTCATTTATATCCCTCAGTACGGGTCTGGCACAGCTTCGCTGAATGTTACAGTTGCAGCTTCCATAGTTCTGCATCATTTTGGAGGTAACTGTCGAGAACATTTTTGGTTTCGGATACCCTTTGAAAGACAATGGCAAGTGGAATAACCCGAATCTATTGCATGTGTTACTTTGGACAGTTTGGGCAGGCTTTTCTGAGAGAACTCGTGATGGTAACAAGTTTGTTGTGGCTGAGAGACCCGTGAAGCAGGGTGGAAAAAATTTCTGTGCCGAATCAGTAGAAGCTTTGATCGAGGAGCGAAAATCCAGAAGGGAAAATGGCTCTGGTGTCTTTGATGATACTGCAAATGGAAACTCATCCGAAAACCTTCTTGATTCATTGTTCATTGATGAATGATTCCGAGGAAATGATGTGGCCTCGAAATACTAGACTTGGATCGAAACTAGAAGGAAAAGCAAGTAGTTTTGGAGTCTACTCTTTAGCTAGTGATTCCGGTCAGAGCGAAAACTGCCCAATGTTCTTCCAGAGTGGAGCTTGGCATTGTGTATGCCTCATTTCAATGCAGGGAGAAGTGAAGCTCAATTCGATTGCCTGTCAGCTGGGAGATGAACTTTGAAAAGTTTTTCCAATACGATATCAACCCAGTTGTTATTGGGGGTGTACTCTTTTCTTCTATTATTCTTGCTTAGTTTGCGAATATCGAGTTTAACACTATTGAGTTGTGCTGATTAGTTGCTTGTTCATATGAACTGCGAGATGTACGTGTATATGGACTGATATAAGGATTTATGATAGTAACACACAAGACTAAAATTAAGATCAGGTCTTTAATAATTTAAGACACATAACAGGCGACCTTACATTGGACAGTCAAGCACACAGAACAAATATGATTACAATGAGAAAATCGAAAAGGAAAATATAATCCTTATTCAGGCAGCTGCAAGCTCGCAATACCGACAATATATAAATAGAACTATAAATGACTCGGGTTGTATAGTTTTGGACCCCTAACATACTTCATCTTAAGAACTTATGCCATGATCGTCGTCCTCGCTGTCATTCTCAGGGGGGTACCCAATTCCATGGCGCTTGTTCGGGAACATCATGAACACAGTTCCCGCCATCGCACCGATCAGAGGAGGCAGAGCCTTGAGCATGATCGTTAGCTTCTCATTTTTCTCGTACTTAGGGGAGAAGCACTCCATTGTGTTCGAGTCCAGGAAGGCCACGGCACCGAACACCATAAATGAGAGCACGGCATGGACAAAGTCCTGAAACTGGAGCTTATACTTAGACAGGTCCACCGAATCATCGCCGCTAGGCCAGAGTCCTTTGCGGGTGGCGATCCCATAGTGGACTGACCCGTCAAGGTCCACATAGCTGTCAGTGAAGGACGAGAAGAAGCAGGAGAGCCCGCAGAGACCGATGAGTGCCGCGCTGAGATGCCTGTTCATACGGCTGTCGCACTCGCCATTGTCAGTAAAGAGAGGGTTGAGGAACTGGAACACGAAGACCGTACCGGTGGGAAGGAGCTTGATGAGGCTCCCGAGTCCCGAGAATGTGTTGTCCTTGATGCCCTTTCGCGGGGTTGTGCCCTTCGAGCTTGTTTTGTAGGCCATTTCTCGAACAAAATCGAATTATAGTACCGAAACCTCAGCTGTAGGAGTGAAATGTGATTGATGATGATGATGATCTTGGGCTTGTGTGGGTGGAGATGTATTTATAGTTGGTGCGGGGGGAAGAAGAGCAAGTTTAAAGAAGAAGAAGCCATTGCTTCCAAGAAAAAAAATGAAGCCATGGAGTTATGTTTTTTTTTTTTTCCGGATTACAAAAGAGGCCCGAGACCTAATATAATAATAGAGAAATTTTAAATAACTAATAAAAGGACACAGGTAATCCTATTAGATATCAAACCTATTACCTCTAGGTCAACAAGCGAAATGTGCGCCACTATACAACACCCGTTTTTGATATTATGAGGTTGGTTTTGCTTCCACTCCTAGGAAAAGGTGAGGTGAGCTTCCTCATTTGTCCAATCCAAGCTTTAAGCATGAGGGTATGGATGTTTCCATTCGAGCACATGACCTCAAAGTACTATTGCAAAACATACAAAATCGCATCTTGTAATGGAGTGCAATCGATCCGCGTAAACTTAGCTTCACATTGACACTTGATAAGTGATCAACTGAATCCAATGTCATACGACAGATTTCTCCAAATTACTCAAGAATAGTGGAGCAATCGCGTTAAGTTTCTCGATCCTCTGTCTTAGGATTAATAAGTTCTATTTCATGCTATCTTGGCTCGAACTGATGACTTCTACCGCATCAAGGTGATACCATGTCGCTTGAATCATATCCCTTCCTTGCTCCCATCAAGAAATCAATACGAGTTTTTCTAATTTGACTTACTCCCCGCTGTCATCGAATGAGAAAGGATAAGAAAATCACGAAATTGACGTGAGGAGATAGGTATAGATATATTTCTAAGAGCAATCGCTGTACGTGAAATTGGCATTGCTCGGATCCGATCGGGTCGGCTTTCAAGAATGTTCATGGGAAAGACCTCAAGCAAAAGAAACTGTCCCATGCTTAGCACAAAAGAGAAGTGCAATATGAGATGGTTGCCCACACTCTTCCTGCCAACTGATGAAATAAAAGGATTTTGAGACTTTATATTTTATTTGTGGGAGGTATGACGTTTAACAAGTACCTACAAAATCGAAATTCCAATGTAAGCCACATTAAGGATTGGGGATTGTTTGCAAGTTAGCCATTATCATATTCTACTTTGAGAATTTTGCATGCTGTTGATTAGGTCTGGTGATGACACAGAGCAGAAACACCAATTGCATGGACAGTGGAGTGATGCTTTTCAAGTTTTTTCTTATTCTTATTTTTCTTTCTTTCTTTTTCCTTTTTTTCCCCCCGGATAAATTAATTCTTAACTCGGCTTGTACAAGAGGCTAAGCAGTCGAATTTTTCGAAATTTCTTATATTTACTGGTCTATTATAAGGTGCTTTTAGAAGAGTATGTCATGTAGCAGCTAATGAGGTCTCTAGCTTAGCCTCAAGATTACGAATGCGCACACTTTCAGTTTTACAAGACCTATTATACGCTGCAGAAGAGTGGAATCGAGCTAGTCTTCTTCTGAAAATTTCGAAGGTTGCGCTCTCGCCACAGTTGATATATATTACACGTCCAACACTCCTACCCTTTGGTGGGAGGGAGGGATAATTTTCCCTTGGGGACGGTTCGGATGAAGTGGTACCATATGGAGCCCTCCGACTTGGCAATTGTCCCCCCGAATTGGGTCTTATTGTTGCGGATGCTCCAAGAGACTGCCGGTGACCTTGCCAGCCACCGCGGGCGTTTGTGCTCGACGTTGAGCCCCCATTGGCCACTCTGTTTCTCCCTCTCTTCATGTGGTCCATATCTGGTAGGTATCCCCCGTTTAGGTATTTATATATAAAATGATCGTACATTAACACTTGGGTAATTAAATTCTCTTGCGTGTATCCGGACCTGACCCTGACAGACCTTCGTGAAGACCAGTTTCAATTTTCTGCTTCGGATTCCGACATGCAAAGCCCACTTTGAAAAAGTCCAAATCTTCGTAGCCGTCCATTCAAATTATGGACTTTCGAACTGGACCCAGTTGTTCGAGAAAGTGAGCAGTGTTCTCGAACTGGAATTATTAGTCGTTGTCAGTACCGAGAATGTTACTGGTACCCTCCCCCCATGATCTTCCAGGAAACGGGACCATCTTAACACACATTGAAATAATCAACAGTCGAGTTACGGGTAGTTCCACTGTTTATGTCATGAACGACTAACCAGCACTCGGGAGTGAACTTCCACAACTATCAAATGGCCAAAACGTCCTGACGATCGACAAAGTTTCCCATGAAAGCTACAATTCCCGACCGAGTTTCTAGCAATGCGAACGATAAAGTTTCCCATGAAAGCTAGGATTCCCAACCGAGTTACTAGGCAATGTGCTACGATCAGCAAGACAACAGGCGATCATCTGCAGACTTCTTCCCTGGTCGCAACAGAAAGCTCTGTCCACCGCTCGGCACCGCAAGATGGGAATAACCCATAACAGATTGAAGTAATTTCAATCCTGACCTACAACATTGCTGGCCAATATCAAGTTATCATGTCATCGACATGAGGGTTATGAGATTACATGACAAGCTACCCCTTTCGACACGAGTTAACTGTACCGCTCGCGCTCAGGTTCTGATCGCGAAATCCCTGTTAGCCTGTAAAGCAATTGCAAAATTGGTGAACCGATCCCGTCAAAGTGTAGAGAGCTTCCCGAATACGGAAAGCCTTCGGGTTCTAAGGCGATTGCTATTCCGTCGAGATTCTTGCAACAAATGAATGGACCTGAAATTCCATCTTCTTTACATAACAGACGCTAAGCATCAGAGACTCACAATAGGACTCCTTACAGCTAAAAGCTTGACAAAAAAGAAAGAAGACTACAGCATCTGAAAATTTATAAAAAAAAAAAAAAAAAGCCACTCCGAAATCTAGGACTGGTACCTAATACAACTATTTCCCCATATTACAATCAACCCCCCATACTTTTCCATTTCTTCCAGAACCAACCTCGGCCGACTACAACAGCCTAACATCAACCCACAAAGATCACGTCTACCGTCAATTTCCAGAGACATCCTCCCAAACTACGAACCTAGCCAGTTACAACAGCGGAAAAATAAATATTATCAACTACTCGCCCCAACTATTTCTCCTATTTCCAGATCGGCCCTCCATTTCCAAAAAAATTAACGGAATGGCCCAGACCTGGGAAACATCGAGAGAAAAAAAGTTACAGAGACGGACAACGGTGGAAATGGCAGATGGGAGAGAGAGAGAGAGAGATCTGATGACGGCGAAGCTCCGTGATCGGATCAGGTCCGATCGATCGACTAATCATCCAATCGGAGCAGCCGGCGGAGGTCTCTGGTGGCCGAATCGTCGAAGGAGACCAGCTTCTTCTTTGAAAAAGACGGCAGAGGGAGCGAGCTCGGCTCCGGGGAGACCGCGAAAGCCGACCCGGCGTACATGTCGCATTTCGTCATCATCGGAGACCGGAGCTCCGTCGCCTGGGCCTGCCTCGCCCCCCTCTCGCCTCCTTCCTTCTTCAGGGACAGCTCGCTCTTCATCTTCGAGTCGAGCGACGCGCCCCGGCGGAGGATCGTGACCGACCGGAGCTCCGTCGCCTGGGCCTGCCTCGCCCCCCTCTCGCCTCCTTCCTTCTTCAGGGACAGCTCGCTCTTCATCTTCGAGTCGAGCGACGCGCCCCGGCGGAGGATCGTGACCTTCTCCGCCACGAGGCCGGCTCTGCCGTCATCGGAGCTCCATCTCCTCGGCTCCGGCTGGGCCGGCCTCCTCTTGTGGTCCGGTTTCTCGGATCGAACCGGTTGGTGCTGCTGCTGCTTCCGGCTTGGCCTGGGGTTTGGGCTTGGGTTTGGGTTATGGTTAAGGTTGGTATGATTGTTAGAGTAGGAGTTCCCGTAGTTACATCCCCTCCGGCGAGAGAAGAGCGCCGGCGAGGTCCTGATCCTGCCTTTCAGGCAGTCCTGCGGCCGTAAGATCTCAGTCCCCATACTTGGTTCTTCTTCAGATCTGAAACTGTACAGGAGCTAGAAAAGAGAAAGAGAGAGAGGGGGGAGGAGGCAGAGGAAAAACGCCCCGTTCACTGGATCTCCGTCGGGAGAGGTGGCGGAGAAATGAGCTGCTGAGCTCTGGCAATGGAGGTCCCGAGGTGGCGAAGGGGCTGGCTTTTATAGGGGGAGGGGTGGTGGGTGCGAAGGTGAAGGAGGGAGGAAAGAAGATGACGACGAGGGTTTGGGGTTGGTTGGGGTGGGCGGGGTGAAGCGGGGTTAGGGTTCCAGGGGAGGAAGGTCCATGGGAACTTCGCTGGTCTCGACGCGTGAAAGCTAATTACACGTCATCGTTGCCCATTGGAAAACGCCTATTTTCAGCATTTTCCACCGTTCAAACTGGTCAGCTTGACTGCTTGAGGCCTTTTTCTTTTTTATAAATAAATAAATAAATTCTGTTTTTTTCCCTGTATTAATTGTCGTTACAATAAATAAAAAAAAATTCTGTTGAATTTGCAGTTATTGTATATAGTTGTTTTGGAGATTATAAACTGAGAGCCGAATGAGAAAATTCGCCGTTCGATCCTTCAATGTACGGTCGGATATCAAGAGGGAGATCGAGATTGTTCGGGTAACAACCATTGAGCGTTGCACTCAACTTACCCTGAGACCAGATAATTGTTGTTAACAAGAGCTCAGTTTTAGGAACCAGTCGGATGAAAATTGCTTAAAATTAATCTCTTCGGTCCAAAAAAAAATTGATCTAATAAAAAGATTAATCCCATCGTAAAATTAACTCGAAATCCACTGAATTCTGAGGGGTGATTGGCGTTGGAAGGTTGTGTTTGAGCGGGAGCACGCTAGGACCGAATGTTTCATGTACTGCTTTTTTATATGATATGACAACAAACTGATTGATGATGCTAGGTGGGATTTCTCCTCTCTCTCTTTACTAAAGGTCTTAAAGATCCATGAGCTTATACAAAAAGTTTTCACCCGTTTCCAAGCAATGGGATACTTCACTTTAATCTCCAAAACCAATGCCTGCCATTTCCTCCATGTTTTCATCAATTTTTTTACATTTTGTATTTATTAGTTATAGAGACAATTAGTAAAATCTGAAGTTAAATATGTCCAGTTAAAAAAATAGAGGTGAATTCTACACAAAATTTTGACTCATTATCTTTTTAGTAAAATGATGAGATGCTCTTGATTTATTGATTGAGATTAATCATTACTAGAATTCAACTATTTTGTCTCAAGATACTTTCAATGGGTTTTTATATCCATGCTCCATAAGTAAAGTTGACCTACATTAAGTCAGTTCGTCCACTACATTATACCTTGTAATTTTTTTTCTATGAATAAAATCATTGTATTAATGGCAAACTTAATTTACAATGGTTAACTGACAAGACCATCAGTGGAAACATATACTAGGCTGCCAATCACGGGATCAACCACTCGCTACCAACTAAGAAAATAAACACACCAACGCGAATGATTGAATAAACATCCCTTATTAAACAAAAACAAAAAACAGCCACACATCTGATATTACAAAATCCTTGAAATAACAATTCAATACTAACCAATCGAGAACTAACCCGACCGATAGGTCCTTGATGCAATCACCATAAGGAACAATGAGACAAACACTGAAGTGGCATTGGGCAAGGTTGGTAAGTCGTCGACGTAGGACGCCCGAGCAGCCAAGGAGTTTTTTCTTAGAGCAGGAAATAGGTAACCATTCCAAGTGTCAGCACGGATCAGGACTACTCTGGGAGGAAAAGCCACCGATTTGACCCATCTGTGACAGGGGGTCTGACAAGACCCGATTGGAAATTAGCCTGATACGATCTGACAGTATCTAGGTCAGATCAGGTCCAATCGAACAATATTCAACCTACCTTGTTCGAGGTAGGCACAGATCTGGAAGCGCGGTGGAGCGAAGATGGGGGCGAGAGGAGCACAATGGAGAAACGACAGAAGATCAGTGGAATAGCAATGGAGTATTGGTAGCGGAGTGGTGTTTGAAGAGTATCGGTAGCCGAAAACTATCAGTTAGAAAAGATCCTTTGGTGGGAGACCATTGGGGTGAGAACCCCAACTTCAAACCCACCTTCGATCTTTGTGAGTAAAGGGCAGGAGCACAGAGAAATGGAAGGGACATAGAGGGAGAGCGATTAGGAGGTTAATGGAGAATCGTTGCCTAATGCACCCAACCGAAGTCAGGGGCATCGGCAGTGGCGGTAGATGGACTGCAAGGGTTTCAAAGGCGAAAGGGGGCTTAAGGGACGACGGATATCAAATTGAGAGTTGCAAGTTATATGTCAATATACCTGGTAGTAAGGGTTTGTGGGTCTAGGTACCATGTTTTTTTCATTATACTCGGACCATACCCTATAAGAGATATGTTTTAAGATTTTATAATCGGACACCACCTTGTTGAGTCTTGGAATTGAAACTCATCAAGAATCTGTATTATACCACGGATTTCGGGTACCTTGTTTAAACCAATAAATTTTTTTGCCTCGCTAAATAAAATCGAAAATGTTTTATCAATTATCAGCACGCAAAACAGAATGTCGACATAGATTTAGATTTTTTTAAAATTAGTGACTATATTTTTTAAATATACGAATATCTAAATATATATATATAATGGGAAAAATTATTATCTGAGTCCAGGTATCAGTTCTGATTCAAGTTCTGGATATCCTATATGCAAGAACCGGAATCGGAACCGATTTTCACCGATACTTATTTTAATACCCGAACCCTACCCCATTTTCAATACGAGCTACTCGGATCTTACCCTAACGAGTAGGTTCTGACCGGTTTTAGGTATATTCGATATCTATGCACACCCCTATGTTGTAGTTATTAACCTAAAATTGTCACATATCTAGCATGGTCCTCATTTTTTTCTAAATAAGTATGGTTGTCATTTACTTATTATTAGCTTCATTAATTTTTTGGACTAATTAAGTATTCATAATTTGAGAATATGGATATTGCAATCCTTTTATTTTTTATTCTTATTTTTTATTGGATCCTTGATCATCTCGAGAATCAAAAAATTATTTGAAATTTTATATGGATAGCGAGTACATAGCTTACTTTCATAATTTTGTCACCAAATTGAGATTTACATACAAAACAATCGGTGACCACATAATATTTTATTATATTGTAATAATTTCCAGTCAAATTAGAACTCTCCCAATCAACAAATGTTAATGATGGTGAAGAAAATAATCATCATCCAATAATAATTACTAAAATAAAGATTAAAGAATTTAAAGGAGAAAAAAGAAAAAGAAAAGAAATGGAGGAAGGTTCGCTTGACAACTGTCTCGTGCTGAGGTGTCTTATGGCGTTATTGCAGTTCATGTCTCTTGTCGTTTAGCCGTTTGAGACTCCAGGTGTGTCTTCATCCAGTGGGGCAAACATTGAATATGAGCGAGCTAAAAATTCTAGTCGAGAACCCATCAAAAAATAGAAATTCTTTATGGAAAAGAAAAAGGCATAAAGAAGGAAAAAGGGGAAAAACATAAGGGGGAAGAAAAACGAAAAAGAAAAGTAAAGGACAAATAAGAAAACAAACGAAAGAAAAAGGAAAGGAAAGCATTAAGGAAGCACCCTTTCGATTTCGCCACACCGAAGGAATAGGAGTCGAGACAAAACTGAAAGTTACATACAGCATCGACGGGTTGGATCTAACATGAGTATTCAAAGTTAAGAAAAAGAAATACAATTCCGCTAGGTCGAAAACTCGAAATGACGGTCTAAGTAAAACTTGGGGATAGAGCGGCACATCTGAAAGATCCACAAAGAGCAGTCGTGGAAAAAGGAGAGGTAAATGCCCCGTTATGAGGAAAAGATGAAAGGGCGGGCTAGAAAAGTTAGGGGATTGAGAGGTGTGGCGAATCCCGAGGTGGACGACCATAACAAAAGGTGAGCTCAATAAAAAATAAGAAAGAAAAAATAAAAATAAAAAACACCCCACTAGGTTGTTGCACAATGCACAATCTGGGCAAAAGTTAATGATCAAATAGTCAAATCATCAGTCAATCTCTGAGCAAATATGAAACTTGCACTACTATGTCATCAATTGAAATGTAGATGATCGGTGGTGTGTAATCCAAGTTACTAAGAACAGCCTACAAGATGACTAAATGGGTGCATTTTGAAGCAAGATTGAATCATCGTATCCTTTAGAGTCTCAGGGAAACATGATTCCTACCTTCTAATAAATCATTCATTTGTCGTAACAAAAAATCTGAGTGGGTTCTAATTGTTAGTGATATGACCTAGAGCCTAATTTATGTATTTGGATAATTTCTATTATGGCAATCAAATTTATCATATTATTATATTTTGAATGCTTCATTCTTAAAAAGTTAAGAATATGAGTGACGAAATAATTCGATAATAATATTTTTAAACTGTTTACACTCGTATGGGACGTAACTGGACATTATTTATCTTGATAGATTGTCATATCTGTCTGTATCCATGACTAGTATACGAATACTAATGAAAATGGAGTAGTTAATTTCATACTATCTGATAACTGTTATCATGACAGACATGTAGATGCTTGTATTATAAGTAGTCGAACGTAACTTGCAGATAATATTCATACGGTAATTTACTAATGTCAATGAATGTTATCTAGATCGTATTAGTGCATATAGTCTTTAAACCTGAGATGGAACGCCATCTCATGTATAAGTGATTAGGATTTGCTAATGCTAATGTATTTGCGCTTAGCATGAGTATTCAGCAGATAGTAATTCTAGTTAGTTATACTTGGAAGTAGGTGTCCGATCAAGACGAGATTCACTAACCTGAGTAAACAGGGAAAATGTCTTATGGAAGTTTGCTTTGTTTTGGATCGAGAAATTCTCGGCCGGGATAGATAGACTTGAATATAAATGAGTTTTTATTCAAGTGCTACAGATCTAATAGTGAAATCAGAGAGTTCATATGATCGGCTATAGAGTTTGTCATTTACCGTAACTCTAGTTAGATCGAGATCTTATAGTGAAGGGATTAAGTGCATGGGATATACGATCAAAGATTCATCTGAATGTTTCAATTATACATTCGTCATCATTTGGATTGTCACGATATGCTGCTAGGTGTCACTCGTGAACTTTGGGAACCAATGACATTTTGTAATTATGTTTTCGGTTACATAAAGAGTTTATGGTAGTGTCAAATGAGTTGATACTATATCACATTGCCATTTGATGATGAATATAGTTAGTCACACAAATTGAGCGTGTGTAAACCAAGAAAAAAATTAATTCTAATTAAGGAAGTTAATTATGAATTAATTATCGAACGAGACTTGCAATGTGGTTGCAATGGTGCTAGCACATCCTGGAGCCGAGTTCAATATCAAGGATAAATCTAAATAAGGAAATATGACAGTTTATATAAATAGATTGTTTATTGATGAAAATTTGTGTCAATGACTTGTTTGATCTTTCTTTCTAACTATAAAGGCAAGTTATTAGATGACTTAAATTTTGAGGACTCTTTTGTGATTTATTAATTAATGTGGATTAATTAATAAATTACATTTTAGTCCATAGGATAAAGATATATATATATATATATATGTTCTTACAGTTAACCCTAGAGATTGATCTATTAATAAAGACTCGAAATAAAGAAAGAGATAAGAGAGGCACGACCGGGAGCATTTAGCTTAGCCGCACCTACTGCCCAAGGCTGATTGGAGTTTTATCGACTTCGGCATTTCAGTATTTTCCTTGACGTCCTTGAAGAGATCCCTTCATTCCGTGATGATTCCGTTTGAGACCAGTGACCTAGATTGAAGTGTATGGGTCGAGAGGAGTCTAAACTCAGTGGGGACACGCTCATGTGGATGACCTAGAGACTGGACACTTGGACGGTTAATTTGATTGACTCGAATCGACAAGGTTAGTATAAAAGTCTAAACTTTTTCTTATAGATTCAATATGTGATGTTATCTATTCGTTTAGAAGGCGCTTATTATGTCAAGATGTGATATTGAAATTTTTGATTAAACGAGCACGCGATAAAATTTTGATTTTTACAATATTTAACTTTTTTGCGGCGCACATGCTCAGTTTTCCAACACTAGTCACCTCTTAATTGGCTACCGTAGAGTTGAAATCCGAATATCCTTTCCTAAAAGTTCACTCATAACAAGTATGAATTGATTAGATTGGATGTTGATTCAAATTGGCTAAGGAATCATCTTCACGACACCTTTTGAAGAACTTCAGGCCCGATTCACGGCAAATCGTGACCTCTTGAAAAGCTTCAATCCAAATTCGCGATAATTTGTGACACCTTTCAAAGAACTTCAGACCTAATTTGCGGCGAACTCCAGCCCCCCCAGAAGAGCTTCAATCCAAATTCAATGCAATTCGCGGCACCTCTGGAGGAACTTCAAGCCTAATTGGCGAAAAACCATCCCCCCTAGAGAACTTTAGTTCCAATAGGAAGAGTACTTCGGGACTCTGTGTAGGGGCACAAAGTTGACATCCAAACAAGAATAGCAATTCGCACACATAGTTGACATCTCAACAAGAATATGCATTCTAGGATTTCATTGCACTTGTGACTCATCCCAGAACTCGAAATACGAATTCCTAAATTTTCCAATAAAATGTGGAAGAAGTAGGAATTATTGAGCGTCTATGCTATGAAATTGGATGCAGTGGACCTACTAAACCGAACCAATTCGTACCAAGCTTATTTTACCCGCAAAGTTCAACGAGTCGATGATGTTAGGCACAAGAATCACCCTCAAAACTTATCGGAATTACAGGATAAAATTCTCTGAAGTCGGAATGTTGAAGTAGGGAATCCGAGAGAACTCACTTACGCACTCAAATGCGCATCCCGAGTTCAAATTGGATTCAAATTAGGCAATCCACGAGCCTAAAACATGCATTATTGAGTCACGATCTATTTTGCGATTTTCTCACTCCGTGATTCAACCCGAGAAAGGAGAATGAGAATTTAGAATGAATTAAGCATGCAATGGTGAACAGTGAACAAATTCGGGATGTTGGAAAGAATAACTCATTTATGACTTGTTTGGTTTCAAATTTCATATTTAAAAGGGAAAAAAAAAGATCAAAGCAAAACCTCTCTTAAAAGTTGGAAGAACATGGGAAGAACAATGAAGAACATCAAGCCCTCTTGAACTCCTCCCTTTGGCCGCAACTTCCACCACTCATCCAGCCTCAGTGCGCCAGCCCTTGGCCAAGCATCCGTACAGACGTTCTATCTCAGCTGCTATGGTGAGCTTTCTAGCTTGGTTTTCCTCTTTTCTTCTCACTTGTGAAGTCCATTTTCCGATCCGTGGCCTCTATGAATCTTAACCTGCATCTATAGCAGTTGGTTCCTCCTTGATTGAAGAAGGTGAGGTGATTGATCCGTGCTTAGATCAATCCCAACTTGAAGGCCACCCAAGTCTATGGTAGATCATGGATCGTCCGAGCTAAATCTTTCTAAGAATCTCTTAAGAAAGATATAAATCTCCATCCCAGTATCATGCATAGGCCTTCATGGTGATTGATGTATTGATTTGGAGCTAAATTTCGCTTAGCCTCCCTTATACTTGCATGAAATCGTTTTAATTGAATTTAAATTGGCTAAAATCGGCTTGTGTGATCCAAAAATGAACCAACACGAATCTAGAATGATTTGAACTTGGCCTAAATAGACTCAAATCTACTTAGAAACAAAGAGATTGACATGAAAATGGACTAATAAGGCGCTCGGGTCATCCCTCTCTATTCAGTCGAATAAAAAAAAATCTAGGTAAGTTTTGTTTTATGCAATTTCATGACAGATTCGTGATGGATATGTCAATTTTGATGATCTCATGGAGTTGGCATCATTGTTATCGGAACAAGATCAGATTGGCCGGTTTGACCTATCCGAATGGGAACCGGCACCTTGATTGGTCTGGTCTTGCTCTAGGACCGAAAATGCATAATTGAACCGGTGGAACCATGAACTGAGCGATTTTTTTGCGAACTCATGGGAACCCAAGAGAGGCAGTCGAGCATTCTTTTTTTTTTTTAACTAGCGGAGGAGCAAAACTAATGAAGATGGAGCTGGGTTTCGAACCCAAGATCTCCTACTCTTCCTTTGCTTTGCTACCAACACATTGATCAATTGTGCTAAACTTGCCCTTTGAGCATTTCAGTCATTAGATACTACGAGTGCGTTTGGTTTCAGAGTTAAAATAACTTTGATTTTGATTTTGACTTTGATTGTGGAAAATGACAAATGAGATGGTATTATAAATTTGACTTGGGAAACGTGTGTTTTTGTTGTGTAGTGGGTAGAGTTAAAATCAAAATCATGATTCTAAAATCAAACTCTCAATCCAAACGCAACCTACATATCTACGAAAGATAGGTTCCTTGAATATAGTTTTTCTAATATTGTATTTGGTTTTAAAGTTAAGTTGGTTTTAATTGGTTTGTAATGATTATATTGTTGAATTATGAGAAAAAAGTGTGAAAAAGTAATGAATAGTTAAGATAAAGTGATGATTAAATAATGACTGTTTTATTAAATTGTGAAAAAAGTAATGAATAGTTAAGAGAATTTAGTATTAAAAATTAAATTGAATAGTTAAAAAATTAAAAAAAGGGGAAAAGTAATAATTGTGTTGTTGAAATGAAGATAAGTGAAGTTGAGTTGAATTGAGTTGAGTTAAAAAAAAATTCTAAATCCAAATGCACTGAATTTTTTATGTACTTTTCCCCCAATGATTGTATATTTATTATTTATCATAGTTTTTCTAATAATACAATTATTTATATATTTTCATTAAATGTGCAGTTCGATTCATCGAACTCATGATTGAATCCATGAACTATAAATTCATACCCTTACTGGTCCAGTGTCCGATCCGGTTCTAATAACACTGGTTGGCATGGTTGGTCCGGGTTTGATGATAATGATGATGTTCATGAGATGTTCTTGACATGTTCTTGAGATTGTAAATATTTGATATGTTTGGGTAGAGCCATGTTAGAATTAAAGGTTTGTGGTGTTTGATCTTTACAATGAAAACTAGAGTGTTAATAGTTGTTCGCATAAACTAGAACCACACGAACCGGTTAAATCACTCAAAGACGGTTCAATGGACTTAATAAAAGGTTTCATTATATTGTGGATTGAGCTCGAACCGATGAGGCACGAGAACCAAGGAGAACCAGGATTTAAGTTAAGCGAACCGAAAAAATGGGAAGGACCAACCCGACCCACCACATGAGACCCGCGAAGCCTCCTAGGCCCGGGAAGGCTCTTGGGTTGGATATGTGTGGCCGATCAAGGGTTGGCTCCACTCAGCCTTTTTGGCCCATTGTGAGCCCATTGGACTCATTTTGGGCCATGTAGGCCTGATCAAGCCCATTTTTTCCCATTTCAAAGTTAAAAGATGACAAATAATGAATTTCGATCCAAATCGAGACTGATCTTGAAATGATTTCGGTAAATAAATTTCAAACGAACCACACAGAGAGGAAGAGTGTAAGCATAATCATGAGAGACCATATGGATTGGGCCAAGCTAATTGGGCTTGGCCATGTGGGACGAATGAGAGTGGGTCCATCGAAGGCCCAAGAGGTAATCAAGTCCATCCCATATGCCCATTTCAATTAACTTGATCCAATCCATTATGCGAATTTCAAAGACGCTTGCGAGGAAGCGAATGACCACTAATGAACTTCCACAATTAATTAAAATTGGCAAGTAAGTAGGCCGAGTACCAATTCTCGGTCGATCAGGGAAATCCAGTCGTAATAGAACACCCAATCCCGAAATCTCTTGGTTCCATAAACCATGACCTTAACACACTTAGGAGGTAGTAGTATGTCCCCTCCTATGGGCGACTTACCGAACCGAGACTTCAACGATCTCAAATAGTTCAGTGGCAACTCCTTCCCTTCGGGAAAACTAGTAGATAGTGACCCAAGCATTGCATCTCATTTTAAGTGCGGATCCAACGTCTGCACAATATACACCAGGAGTTTGGGACTATATTCACCCCTTTCCGACTGATATATCCCACCAAAATGTAGTCACATTGGTGAAAATTCTGTTTGAAAACCAAGGACAAGAAATATACATATGAGAAATTTTATATTACACATATGTATTTACATACTTATACATAAGTATACACATAGTTGCATATTTTTAATTTCATTCCACAATTTGCATAGTTATATATATGTATATAAGTGTATATCCAATTTGCTTGTGTCTTTTTCTAGCATCACAATACAATAGTATATTTTGAATTCAATTTTTAATTATAATGTACCTTGTAAGCTTGGGTATAGTGCATCAGAACATGTGGTGAACGAATGCAGTTGAATATGCTTAAAAAGTCGTACTTCGTTGACGTGGCATCATAATATGCAGCGAATGAATTGTTATCCTAGTTTTTAAACTAGGAGAGTTAAGAGAATCTTTGATATTTAAAATATTTTCAAAAACATTTGCTTTATGCCCCAAAATTTGATATATAAGAAAATATATTAAATTATAGATTATACCTGCTGTGGTTACTAAGGTAAAGCCCAAAAAAAAATTCTAATATTTATTAAGCAAAGAATGCACCAATAACAGTAACTTTGGATCAGGGGACTGGTGTTTTTTTTTTCAGCCTTGGTGGTTAAAAAAAAATCTAGATTTACTACTTCATCTTTAACTTCTTGCTAATTAATCCTTAAATTTCTCATAATAAAAGAACTCTTTAATTTATGGTATCATTATATAATATCCATTTTGAGAAAGTGAATGCTAGAAAATATTATACCATTTAATATGTAGTAGAACATATTTATTCCAATTGCATTGCAAGGAGAGATCACTTCTATTTTTTTAGAATAATCATTTTAAAATTTGAATACGCCCACATATCGTTGAATGCTAGAAGCTAGTATATGTAATATATACCGCTAAATGCGATTCCGGAGGCAAAGACAATGTAGGTCTAAAGCATTGCATTCTCTCGCCTTGTCAAGCCCGGGGGAGCAGCACCAAATCTCGCGACGATCCAGGTCCAAACCTTGAAGAGGAAGAAACCTGTGAGTCCCAAGAGGGCGGGGACGATTTCCGTCCTAAGGCTGATCCATATCTTCATGAAGGAATCCATTACGGCCATGAATAGGCAGAGAAATAATGCTCAAAACGTCAGTTGTTGCTTGCATGATGATACCGTCTCCTCCTCCTACGGTGTCTTATCAACTGGCCGCTGGACAACTTCTTCTTGCTTGACAAGCGCTTCCTTAATTTCGGAAGGAGGCAAAGGACGAGAGAAACTTGATTAGGCCAAGGAAATAATTAAGTAAGAAATTATCGATCAAAGAGACAAGCAGGGAAACAAAGAGGAACAAAAGACCCGAGTGTGTTTCTCGATATCGGGCCAGGTCCAGTTCCAATTCCAAATGAATTTGAAACAAGAGACCATCGAATACATTTAATTTTATTTGTTCTTATATATATATAGGAAAAGTACAAAAATCCATTGTGATTTAAACTTGAGATAAATTAAATCCCATGATTTTTCTATGACAAATAACACCATGTGATTTAATGGATCTCATCATTAATTTTTTCATTACTTTTGGTCCTTAAATTTTTCTTATTGTCATTATTACCCTAAGACTTTTTACATTTTTGCAATTTAATCCTAAATTTCGGAAAAAAATGAGGGAAAGGGCTTGGGCCCTGATCGGCGACCCCGATCCCACCACCAAGGTTGCCGACACCCACAGAAGACGCCAGAAACCTCGAGGGTGGGGTCGGGGCCGCCAATCTACAGCCTCGACCCCACCTCCATGGTCGCCGACTTCCTCTGTGGGTGCATGCAACCTCGATGGTGGGGTCGGGTTGCTGATCGATGGCCTCGGCCCCTTCCCCTTTTTTTTTTTTTGAATTTTAGGATCAAATTGAAAAAAAGTTAAAAATTTGAGGATAACAACGGCAAAAAGAAAAGTTTGAGAACCAAAAGTGAAAAAAAATTAACGATAAGGTCTATTATGTCTCGCGAAGTGAACCACAATGTGTTATTTATTCTTCGAAAAATCACATGGTTCAATTTATCTCAAACTCAAACCATAAAGGTAATTTTTATAGTTTTCCCTAGTAGTACTTAATGATCATGCTGTAAGCTTGATATTGGTTAGCGATCAGCAAGATGAATGGAGGAAATCAACAACCCATTTATTTTGTAAGCCATGTCCTGGAGTCATCAGAGAAAAATTATAATAGAACGGGCGACAGAGTGAGAAAATCTATATACATACGAAGAGCTAGGGGAGCGGACTGCAAAAACTTGTTAATCACAGTATACAAAAGCGAAGTGCAAGAAGTGGATGGGCCACCTAACCTAAATTAACAAACCCATAGCTCCACGTCGATTGACTTTTCTAATTTAATTAAACGAACTTTTACTATATATTTTATTTGTGTTATATATAATGAACTTTTTTATACACAAATTATTCAATGAATTTTTCTATATTTGTCCATATTATTTGTATATATAAACCTAAAATTATGAGATTTTTCGTAAAAACTGATGTTTTCTCAAAAATTAGAATGTCTTTCCTCCTGTTGTGTGATTCTTTTTCAAATTCAAAATATGAAATATTTTATAAATGTAAGACATGAAATCATTTTATGTAAAATTCTTCTACTTATTATTGTTTTTTCCTTCTCGAAAACTCTACTCTTCAAATGCAAGTCTACATGTATTTGGATTATTATCTAAATATATATATATATAATGTTGTTCACGTATGACTAAACTATGTGTTTGTTTGCCCATCACGACTTCTAATTTTTTGACTCTCACCGTTGGTGTTTATTGTCTACTTCGACAAAATATGTATCTTTTGACATCCACTGTTTTCTATATATATGTATGTATGTTATATGTATTAATACATCCTGTCATAAAATTTGACAAAAATTTATTACGCAACGCACGGGTATTAGTTTATTTATGATAAGTGAAACGATGGCCTCCTTCATTTTAAGTCTAGGATGAGTGTTACAGTGCAAATAAAAAAAATTAGAACATGAATAACAATAGAATATTTATGAATTGATTGGTAAGGTTTCAACCAAAATAAGAATTGATGGGTAGGAAAAAGCATTTACAAACAAATAAAAAGTTGAATGAATGAGTAGGGATTTTCCTTTAGTACTATTAGTTAAGGGGGGTAAATAAGTCGGGATGGATTGGATTGGTTCGGATTTTGCAATTTCTTATCTATGCAGGTCGGATTGGGGAAATACCTGCTCCAAAGGGCAAATACACTTTGAGAACCCAACCACAAGAGACTGAGTTTTTTGGGTGGGCGAGCTGGTGCGTCACACGCCAATAAAAAAGAAACGCCAATAATGATTTTAATAACTTGACTTATAGGGGCGTGTATGAGTATTGAATATATTCGGAGTCAGTTGGAACTTACTATATGTTCTGAAATATTTTAATTGAAAATTGGAGAAAATTCAGATAGGAGAATGTCGAGCCGGTGAAATTCGATTCCAATTCCAAGGCAGAGGGTGGTCAATGTCCATCAATAGAACTGCACGAGTATTAGATATATTCGGAATCGGTTGGAACCAATCACAACGGGTAGGTTTTGGGATATTTTTATTGAAAATTGGAGGAGGTCTGGATAGAAGAATAAGGGACCGATGAATTGAGGGTGGCCAATGTCCATCAATAAAATTGCCGGGGTGTTTATGAAATTAAAAAATATATCATAATAAGGAAAGGGAAAAGCAAAAGGAAAAGGACAAAAGGAAAAGGTTGAGAGGGAAGAAGAGACAAAAAGAAGAGAGAGAGAGAGAGAGAGAGAGAGAGAGAGAATGCCATCAGGAACGTCGGACTTGGGGATTCCCGAGGACATACTGAAACTCCTGCCGTCCGATCCGTACGATCAGCTCGACGTGGCCTGCAAGATCACCTCCATCGCCCTCTCGACACGTGTCTCCGAGCTCGAGTCCCAGTCGTCCGCCCTCCGCGCCGAGCTCGCCCAGCGGGACGCCCTCATCGCCGACCTCCGCTCCCGCCTCGACTCCTCCGAAACCGAGAAGGTTCCCCCCACCTCTCCCTCCTCCTACTTTCACCCCCTTCAAGCTACTGCACTTTACTGTGATCACAAGAAAGGCCCGCTGTCTTGAACGTTGAAAGTGAAGGTCAAAGCTGTAGCCTTTCGTAGTTTTCGGTTTAGCCCACCAATTGTATGTCAACCTCATCGTGAAAATTCATGTTCTTGCTTGTTTAAGTTGGAGCAATGGACACTGTTACTTACCCAGAGACGGTTCGTGGGTGTGATTCCTTGACATGCATTGTGGTTCATTTTTATATTTTTATTTATGTTATTCTATTTTTATAGGAAAGGTTGGTGAAGGAGAACGAATCGCTATCGCATACAGTGCAGAAGCTCAGCAGACACGTTGAGAAGGTAACGATGTGTCCTTTAGTCTGGGTTTCATCATCTACAAAGTATGCTCTTCTGGGTCAAATTCATTCTCTTTCCCTATTTCCGGGTTGTCAATTTCTGGGCATGGTCTTATTCTTTTGTATGAACCTTCTGTTTCTCGCAATGTTCTTGAATTCTTATGAGAAGATGGAGTCCCTGCTTATCTGGGACGCTCGATTTTAGTGGTTATTGTATTTGACAGCTTTTGTTGGAAATATGATGAAGTAATAACTTGACTTAGAACTTAAGGTATTGCTGTTGATTGCTTAAATTAAATGGGCACCTTAAGTTGACACTGGCCTGCTCCATGCTATTTAGATAAGAGTCTTGAGATACTTTTCTTTGCCGAAAATAAATTACAAATAGGATAGCTGACCAAATAATGGAGAAAAGAGATTGGCATACAATAGAACTTTGAAATGGTGGTATCCATTTCAGAGACGTGGTTTTATTTTCACCTTTAAATAATGGGTTATGTGGGTTAATTGAATGGTTGATCGTGCTGTTTTGTTTCATGAAAAGTATCTCCAGTGAGTGTTGGACTGTTATAGTGTACCCATTCCATTAATGGTCGGGAAGATGACGTGCAGAATTGTCTTGTTTTGTGTTGCCCAACTGATTACCTTAGGCATCATTCATCAGATAAGGTCTTTATGTGAAGAGCGTATTTTAGTTAGATTTACTGAATGTGCAGTTGGAGTTCTTAAAAAAGACTCTTGTACAGTCTCTCCAGGAGGACAAGCAGACTTCTGCACTTCGCACTGAATTTTACTCACAGGAGAGAGCCCCACCGATAATTGCCAAGCCAACACCGATTGGTATGACTTAATCATTTGATTTACAGATAGCTGTTGCCCTCAGGCTTCTTTTGCAAGTTTCCCAGTGTTTTGGATTGCCCAAGTGCAACAGTGGTTTCCCCGCATCTGCTTGTTTGCCCTCTAGGAATAGATTTTTATTGTCAATTGAAGTATTCTTGTAATTAGTCCATGTAAATATCATATTTGCAAGTTCATAGCAAAAAATTTAGCAATTTTTTTCTGTCTATTCTGAAGATTTACATTGTTATAGGATTAATATATGCTCAGGTGACTCAGAAATTCAGCGTCCACACATTTAGAAAGTTTAATACTATAAAACCCATCAGAACGTCTTGCAAGTGAATGATTATTTGGTTGAGCAACTACAGTATTTCGTTATCTTGCGATTGATGGAGAGTTCATTTGGTTCTCTTAGAAGATGATGGCAGCCTGCCTCCTTCAAGGTCTTCGTCGATTCAGAGTGAGTTATCTGAGATGGAAAATCCATCAGTTGGGGTTCGAGATACAGAAGGTATGCTGCTGTTTCCATATTCAAGGAGAAAGAAATCTGCCCTTATTGCTGAAAGAGCATATTCAGAAGCTGAAAATATAAGTAATCCTAAAGGATGTAACCCTTGAGGTTCCTTCGCTATGCCTTGTTTGAATCCTGACATCTTGTTTTTGTTTCTCCATTTTTAGTTCGGATCATTGTGAAGAAACCTCCTTTACTTAGGGGTTAATATCAATATAGTTCAACCTTCACTATTTTCTAAGAGAATGTACGTAGGATGAAAACTGTACCAGATCTACTACACCATTATAATTCCGTCGAATATCCAGTTTACACTAAATTTATTTATCCGTGGCAGTGCCAACCCAGAGTCTTCATGTCCTCTTATCAGAAAGAAGCAGCCCTGAGCTCACTCCTCTGGATTCCCCTCCAAGTTTGTCTGGATCCGTGTCCCCGTCACGATCTTCCAAGTTAGTGTACTCGAGGCGGCACACAATGTCCTTATCAAGTGCAGGAAGCGCATTCGATGATCGGTCTTCTATGCACTCCTTGTCCAGCATGGAAACAAGGTCTCAGACAGGTACTCTCATCCTGAAATATTCTGGCTAATTCGAATCACAAAGTTAAAATGTCATAGAAATTTAGCATGTTGCTCTTTGGGTGGCTAATTTGCTTCCAACTCATTAGAATTTCTGCCTGCTCGTTTCAGGAAGAAGTCTAGTTGATGCGAGAGAATTCTTGCGGAAAGTCAGGTTTGAAAATAAACTCAATTGCTTCACATCAATTACAGTGAATAGAATATCATATCATCCCGTAAAATGAGCTGTGACTATAGTTTCTACAGAAATTGAAAGGGCACCATCATCCTGCTTGTTCTTTCTGATTCAAAATAATGTCCTCGTTGTGGACATAAAAGCCGAGCCATGCTTTTGGTTTATCTGGGTTCTGTCACATAACCATTTCATTTTGAAATACAGGACGCGTCTTTCCCATGAGCAATTTGGCGAGTTTCTAGAGAGTGTCAAGGATTTCAATTCTCACCGACAAAACAGAGAAGTATGCAACTCCCCCGCAGCTGCAGAAATGCAGTTACTTTTCCTGTACCAACGCAGTAATTGTGGGCATACTAACTTTCTCCTATGTCTTTCGGCTCAATGCAGGAGACACTGCGAAGGGCTGCAGAGATCTTTGGCACAGACAACAGTGACCTTTACGATACATTCCAGGGACTATTGGCTCACAACACCCATCGGAGTCGCTAAGCTGGGTCTCGGCATTCATCAGAGTTTGAAATAATCACATTGAACCCCATTCTGATCCCTCTTCTAATTTTTGTGTACAAAATGTAATATCCAAAGGTCATGAAGGTAGCAACGTTATTCCTGTCTCTTCCTCCATGCCTAGTTTATGTTATTTCAAGAGTTCTGTAAAATGCGGAACAGAACATTGGGAGAAACTCCGAGTTTCTAAGTCGGAATGATCCGAACAAAACCCGATTGAAATAATTTTGGGCATTACCAACTGCTTAATCTTGTTCCTTTTTTGACCAATGAATATGAATATCTTCTGATTCAATTCTCATTATTTCCTTTCCTTTATTGGGAGGCGAATCCAAGTCTTCTCCTTAAAGCTGGGCTTTTGGGGAGCCCCCAAGAACAGCTGTTTCAACATTTCTACCTGAAGAAGATAACTCCCCATGTGCGTATCTTTGCGTGAAAATCTTAACTAAATAAAATCATCACAAATCTGGTTCCGGCTTCCCTGGAAGGAACGCTAATTTTACTATATTAACACGTTCGGAAATCAGACAACATGGGCAACAGAGATATTTCAGGAGGACCAGACCAGGTTGCCTGCAGGTGGTGATTTATTGATTTCTTGCGTGCTGCCAGCATACAGACCAGCCCAACTCTGCAAGATTTTCTATTTCTGCTCAGCTAGATAGAGAGAGAGAGAGAGAGAGAGAGAGGATATTCATGAGAATGGGAGGAAAAGGGAAGGGGTGACGAAGCCGAATCTTGAGGGGTCTTGGTTCTGTTGGGTTGTGTCGTGTTTTGGGTGATGAGGTGGAAGAGAAGATGAGGAGCTATTATTGGGCGGTATTAGAGGGGAAGAGGAGGAGAAGAGTGAAAGCATAACGACCGTTATTTCTCATCTCTCTCTCTCTCTCTCTCTCTGTGAGTCTCTGCCTCTCTCTGTCTCTGTTGTCTCTGTGGGTTTTTGGCTCCTGGGTTTCCATTGCCTTCTGTGGTGAGGTCACCTCTCTGATTCATGGAAGATACAAGGGAGCTGCCCTCATCTTCTTCCTCACGGTACCGGCCCGATTTTCCCTGCTCTCCCTTTACCATTTTCGATCATTTTGTTCCGGGTTTTGTGTGAATCCACACTGATAACAAATGCCGCAGTTCCTTTTCTGTCTCCATTTTAAAGCCGGTCGAATGAATGAATTCCGAGCTTCTGTGTTGTTTTCTGAGAGATATTATGCAGCTGGTCGAATTGGGATTGAACTGCTTGCAACAGAAACGGTTTTTTTATTTTTATTTTTTTGGGATAAAGTACAACAGAAATGGTTAAGAAAGGATTGCTAAGGGGTGGCTGCATTTTATTTTCTGCAACTTTTGTTTTCATATTTAAATGGCAATGGGAACAGTGTACTTGGTCCCGACGTCTTAGGTTTCATGGTAATTCATACGTTGGTAATAGTTCGTATTAGGCTTCGTATTCCCTTCCTTTTCATTTGCTTGTTTTTCATGTAAAACCGTGGAACAACATGACGAGGAGCTCCGCCTTTATGTTTCTTGTGATTGTTGTCCCTCGAGATATTTCAGCAATGTATCACTTGCTTGGATTTTTTGATATATATGATCCCTTGGCTCTGTATTTATTAACTGTTTGTGACATTTATTTTCCTCATTGATAATTTGGGTTTCAATTGTTTAATCTTATCAGTAAGGGCTCCGATAAAGAGAACCAAGACGAACGCCACCCATCTCGAGGCAGGAAGACGCGCGCCGGTTTCTCCGACTCCATATCCGCTCACGGTAAAGAGAAATGAATATCTTTTATTCGATCCATTTTCTGCCGCTTCTTATGGCTTGATTGACACCCCACATTTAATTTGGATTGTGGCATAGACTTGGGATCCTTAGAGGAGGAGGAGCAAGTGGATGAGCCCTCTCCAAGAGGAGTCCTTGATGAATGTTCAGTCTGCCACGAATCGGACAGCACTTCCAACACAAGCACTTCCAACTCTGAGTGCCGATCATGCTCAAAGGGCTCTAACCGCTGGCGGGGCTTCCTCAAGTCCCTTAAGAAGGGACCTAACATGCGATTCTATACGTTCCCTCTAAAGAGTGTCCCGAAGCTCACCAGGAGGAAGAGCAGAAGGATAAGGGAGGATTTAATACCAGGCCTGAATGCCGACTTAGAGACTGAGCTCTGCTACTTCCGGCCCTCATGGAAGAACTTCACTCTCTCGGAGCTCAAAGATGCCACCGACAACTTTAGCCATGGTTTGTCAGGACTCAGGAGCTGCTTTTGTTTGATCACGTAGTGCATTTCTTCAAGCATTTTGAAATAGATTTTTAGAAGCTGGCATCAGTGCTGTGATGTAATGAACGGTGACACTGACGTGAAGATGGTGGTTGAAGACATTTCGAGGAGTTGCCAGTTTGGCGAAAACTTAAGCTTTCTTGGTTCAAAATAAAATAATATATATATATATATATATATATGTATAGATATATATAGAAGACCGCTTCCTAAATCTTGTTTTCGAAACACGTCTGGAAACAATCTTTAAAAGTAATTATCGCAACATTTTCTTGAACAAAAAGTAGTTTTGTGTTTTGAAACCAGAGAACTGTTTTGCTGCTTATTTCCAATTATCCCTTGAATTTTCTACTTCGTTTTGAATGAATCTCTGATTACATTTTGGGTCTAACACGGACCTCTTTTTGGTCTTTTGAAGACAATTTGATTGGTGAAGGTGGGTGCGCGGAAGTATACAGGGGCAAATTGCCGGACGGTGAGTTAGTTGCAGTGAAACGGCTGACAAGGGGAACGCCTGAAGAGATGACAGCAGATTTCCTGTCCGAGCTCGGGATTATTGTTCATATCGATCACCCGAACATTGCTAAGCTGATCGGATACGGAGTCGAAGGGGGAATGCATATTATCCTCCACTTGTCTCCCCATGGAAGCCTTGCATCTCTGCTATACAGTTCGGTTTGACTCATGGAACAATATCTAATCTCGGGCATGTCTACCAGTACTTTACAATAACCGCGTTTTCCTTCTCTTTTCCGCTTACAGATTGCGGGGAGAAGCTCGACTGGGGAATCAGGTACAAGGTTGCCCTTGGGACCGCCGAGGGACTTATGTACCTTCATGAAGATTGCCAGAGAAGGATCATCCACAAAGATGTCAAGGCTGCTAACATTTTGCTTTCGGAGGATTTTGAACCCCAGGTAGTCTCATCTTTCTATTCTCTGAACTTCGAAACAGAATGTTCACAATAGGTTATCAGTTTTTCATGCCATTGTTTTCCTTTACTTGAAAAAAGAATGAAAAATTAATAAGCTTTAGTTGCGTTTCCAACGATGTATTTTTAGTTAAAAAAAAAAAATCAAAACGAAGTCTTTGTTCTCTCAAGAAAACTGGGGGAAAATGAACTCAGAAAGCATTTCTCGATGCTAGAAATTAGAACAGGATCGGTTATATAAAAGAGAAAAGAGCTGGAGCATTTTGGATAGGTCAGACCTAGAGGCCATTTGCCATCCGACTGTGACCCCTGCCATCCATTGCAGATTTCTGATTTCGGGCTTGCAAAGTGGCTACCAGAGCAGTGGAGTCATCACGTTGTCTCACAGATTGAAGGGACATTTGGGTCTGTAACCTCATTCTTTTCACTCCATGAACTCGTATCATCAATATAGTTCCTCCTAGTGATCTCTTTGTTTATTTGCCCAACAACAGATACCTTCCTCCTGAGTACTTCATGCACGGGATAGTGGACGAGAAGACCGATGTTTATGCTTATGGGGTGCTGCTCTTAGAACTCATCACAGGGCGCAAAGCCTTAGATAGTTCACAGCAGAGCCTTGTCATGTGGGTAAGTCCAAGACACTGTATCCCATGTGGTATTGAATGATTAACCAAAATTGAGATTTTTACGGGGATATCTTCATGCAGGCAAAGCCTTTGCTTGCCAAGGACAAGATTAAGGAGCTGGTGGACCCATGCCTCCGTGGTTCTTATGACCCAGAGCAGATGGAGCATGTGGTCATGGCAGCTTCATTGTGCATTCAGCAATCTTCGATCCATCGACCTGATATGAGCCAGGCATGTCTTTTTTAAATCACATCTGAATGAAACTTTTCCATTGGACAATAGTTATGTGGCTACAAGCAGATGCTATCTTGCATGGATAATTTGTTTGATATGATTTGGAGCATCTGTTTCGGAGGAAAGACAACCCTATATATATTCCGGTTTTCCGGAAAAGTAGACGAGCCGTTGATAGAAAATATTCTTTCAACAAATTCGAAAACTGCAAGCATGGAACTGTTCTCTGGGAGTTCTTATTGCTGAACTTGGGAAAAATGCTAACAGTGAGTTTCACATTGATCATGTTAAGTTTTAAAAGTTTTTAATGTCATGACAGATTGTACGGATCCTAAAAGGCGATGAAGAAGCTCTGGAACTGGGAAGGCAGAATAAAAAGCCATCTCTTCAACGAACGTACTCTGAAGAGCTCTACTCAGCTGACGAGTACAATGCAACCAAGTATCTGAGTGACTTGGACCGATACATGCAGGTTGTTCTCGGTCGGTCCAATGATGGTCAGGAGCCTGACAATGTCCCCGGTCCTGATGGAGCCGAAGATGGGAGTTGTTCAAGCGAAGAAGACCATGTAGACCCCAACGAAGCCGAACATGAAAAGCGAAGCCAGTCACAATGAAGCCGAACAGGGAAGCTGCCAGCATAAGAAGGGCAAAGACGAGCTCGAAATGGCATTGTAAAAGAGTTATTTTAACTAAACAAGTGTTGATTCTTTGGATTCTCTCGATCATGCAGTTGCAATCTGTTAACGTTAATTTGGATTTCATTGCAATGGAAAAGGTTTCTTAGGGAAATCAATTTGTATCATCTTTTATTTTCTTTTGTTCTGCTTTCACATTATTCCGTGTATCTATAAACCATGATTTCTTTTCTTATTTGGGCATTGGGGCACCGAAGCCCACCACCGTTTTTGTAAAGTCGCCGATAACCGATTTAAAAAATTCTTTTTGGAGCCCACTTAGGTTTGCTTCAGTGAACTATGTGGAACTGCTAATTGCCACGTAAGAAAATTCCACTAAAATTAAAAGAGAAATTGAGATCGTACTAAACGTGATACAAAATCGAAAATTTATATATTTTCATGTGATTGGAATTAAAGATCGATGAAAAACGAAGGTAGACTAATTTCAAATATAATCGTGAAGGATGCTAAATAATTCAATTAATTAATAACCATCAAATTATGAATAATTTGAAAGTAAATTAACAAATTTTTATTTATATATAATTATATATATATATGTTTTTTTTATTATCTATATGCTACCTATATTATTAAATATTCTAGAGCCTGCGACATCGCGTGGGGTTGGACCTAGTTCTCAAGAATATCAATACAATATTTTTTTGCCAATAACTGGGCATTTGACTCCTGTTCATGAACTGGTCGATATTGCCACCCGTCACAATTTATAATAATAGTAATAAGTTAGTTTTTTCTACATTTTTCTCGTACTTGTAATATATAGGGAGTATCTCGCATATGAATTCTCCTTAAAAGTATAATTCTATTGAGGCTTCGAAAAAAATAAATTTCTTATTATTTGGCAAGATAATTTGTTATTTAGAAAAGGTCTTGTTGTATTCAAAATAATAGATATTGCAAAATATTTTTTTTTATTATTTAACAAATTTCTTATTATATTTAAAAACAATAAATTTCTTATTAAATAACAAGTGTCTTGCAAATCAATAAGTTTCTTATTATTTTTTCGTCGACAATCATTCGACAACTTGTGACGTGATAATCTCCACTTAGCCTATGTAAAATCCTCCTTTTAAGGAGACACCGAATAGAAGTTTATCTCAACATGACATTATAATTGCTTTTTTCTCTCTGTTTGCTTTTATTTATTTATTTTTTTGAAGTTTCTGTTGATATAATTTTCAACTAGGGAGTAACTCGTAGGGTGCTGCGAGAGCTCAGAAGGATATAAGGAATAGGTTATTTCATTTACGGGAAAAGGGGGGGACCAGAAAAATAGTGAATACTTATGACATGAATTTATAATATTGCCCATAGTTTAGTGACTCTTATTTTTGGATGGGTATTTTTGGAAAGTGAACGTTATACCACTCAGGGTCTCTCCTATAAACATAGTATAGACTAATAATTCAATGCAACATACGTATGCGTATACGTACATACACACTTTCATGTATATTTCGAACTTGTAAATAATATTGACTTAACGATGAAATCAATGTTGAGGAAAACAGATCTCATTACATTATGTCTAATAAAAAAGAAATGATCGGATATGTGATTTTTAAGTATTTCAATTGGTTCTTAAGAATAATTCAGAGTAGTTGTTTTAATTTTTTTTTAAAATTTTTTATCCCAAATGGCCCATGGTTTATCTGTTTTGTCAAATTTATCATATGTTTTTTTTGTCAGATATATCATATGGTTTACTTTTTACATCAAATCTATCCCGGCGTTATCTTTTATGTCGACATCTAACGGCCGTGCTGACGTGGTGCCCACGTGGCAAGTGTCGCCTACTATCGCTCCACGTGCTACGTCAGCACAATCGTTAGATGTCGATGGAAAAGATGATCACCGTATAGATTTGATGCAAAAAGTAAACCATGAGATATATCTGACAAAAAAAAGTATATGATAGATTTGACAAAACGGGTAAACTATCGGCCATTTGGGGTAAAAACTCCTTTTTTTTTTATATATATTTCATAAACCTCGTTGTATAATTAACTGAGTTAGACATTAATTTGAAGAGAATTGGAAAGTAAATCTCTTTCTCTAAATCATGTATGCATCTAAATTTATGTTTCTTATTGTGAAACATACCCATCTTAAATTGATCTCTGAAAGAGAAAATCAACAGAAACAATTGGAGATAAGAATGGAAAACATAAATAATTGAAGTTTCTTTTGCAACTCTTTTTTGGGTGAAAGAAGGGCGGAAGCCTGGAATATATTAAAGATTACGGAGGCAAAACATGGAGTCCCATGGACAACATAGAAAGAAGAGTAAGAAGATCAAGCAAATGGGGGGCAGCAATCTAAACAAGTAGTCTAAAGGAAAGGAGTAAGCATAATTTGACAATCAATCGGCACAATCTTTTCCTTCAAGGAACGTATGCCTGAATGCCACCGCCCAATCCCTTGGAATTAAACAACGTAAGTCCAATAGCACCATTCCACCCCGAATCACGATCATGGTACTCTGTAAAGTTATCTTTCTTTAGACCCTAGTTTTGTCGGTGAATTTTAGAACCTTGTTTTTATTTTTTTATTGTTATAAATGAGACTCAAGGCATAGAACAATGAAAAATAAATCATAAATAACTAATAAATGAGAGAAATCCCGAATAACTAACAAAGAGGTACGGCACGGGTAGTCTCACTAGGTATCGAATTTGTGACCTCTAGGTCAGCAGGCCTAAATAATTGATAAATAGGTAGGGGTAGTCTTAGGGCACGTCACGAGTAATCCCACTAGATATCGAACATGTGATCTCTAAGTCAGTAAGCCGAAATAACTGATAAATAGGTACGAATAGTCCTGCCAGGTATCGAATCCGTGACCAATGAAAAAGAAATCATAAATAACTAATAAATGAGAGAAATCTTGAATGACTGATAAAAGGACACGACACGGGTAGTCCCACTAGGTATTGAACATGTAATTTTTAGGTTAACAAATCTAAATAACTGATAAAGAGACACGGGTAGTCCCGGTAGGTATTGAACCCATGACTCTAAACCTCGTACAAGGAAATAAAATAAAGCTAAGTAAATGGGCACATAAGTTCCATCGGTGAAGATTGAACTCATAATTTCTTGATTCCGAACAATGTATTATGCCACTGCACCAAAACTCTTTCCTCGCGTTACACTTTCTTTTGATCCCTTGTTTTTATTTTTAACATGCTTTAGTTGTACATATCCACATAATTGCTTTTTACTCACCTTGTTTTCATTTTTAACATGCTTTAGTTGGACATTTCCACATTATCGCTTTTATCAGTTACTAGTCGGAACTTGATCACAATTTTGATTTTTTTTTGTTTGATATTTTAATGATAATGTAATTCTATATATAGGCATAAGCCTTTTTTTTTCTTTTTTGTAGGATGGCATAAGACGTTTCTTTTAGTTTATGTAATCTTTGAGCGGTACTGTATGCATAAGAAAAATTCAAGAAAAATAATTGTACGCATCACTTTTTGTAAAATCATTTTTCGTATTTCAAGTCTGGTGAAATATATTAGACCTTGAGTCTGTAAAGATTAGATTCTATTGCTTTCCTTTAATAGAGTAATTAAGCGAATGATTATAAGAGCAAATAAGAGGGATATAGCTGAGTATTCTCTCTTAATTTTTTTTAAATGAATTCAATTTGCATATAACTTTTTTCCAACATTATATTATACAGCTAAATAATTTTGGAAAGTGAATTCAATTTGCATGAGGAGTCCATTAAATGGGACCACCATACCGATCAAATGGCGATGTGATGTGATTACCATTAATCTCCACAATATCTATATATTATTTCTTCTTAACTTACACAATTCCACATGATCAAACGTGGACGCCATTACTGTTTATAAATTAATAAGATATGATACTTACCATACTTGATTACGATTTACCATATCAATCAAATATAGTACTGGCCATAATAATTAAATGGGAAGTGATGAGAACTTTTCATTAGATGAGACGTGATTACTGTTTGCAACTTAATTAAATATATAGTTCTTACAAATATAGTAATACAGAGCTTACATACATAATTACTATTTACAAATTAATCAAATATGATAATTACCATAGTGATTAAAAGGAATTGATAATCCTTTGGCCAAATGTAGAGCTTACTAGACGTAATTACTATTCACAAATTAATAAAATATGTTTTTTTTTTTTATAACGAGGAGTTTCTTCTTCATGGACCCATGAATACCTCACAAGCCCATGAATCAAGGTAAGTACATGTGCTTGCACATGTGTGGGTGGTCTCACTAAGTCTGCTACGCGCACAAGGGGATATTCGAATCTACGACCTTGTGAATTATTCACATGTTCTAAGCACTTGAGTTAATCATTGGGAGTTAAAATATGATAATTATCATAGTGATTAAATGGGAATTGATGTTCCACTGGCCTAATATGGAACTTACAGTACGTAATTATTACTATTTACAACTTTATCAATCATATGCCACAGTGATTAACCTTTGGCCTTCAAGCCCCCTTCAATTACGGGGAAAAGAAAGGGAAATACAGTATGTACCAATTATTAATACAGTAATTAAATGGGGATTGATTAACCATTACAAATCTACGGAAATTGTCTTACATTAATTACCCGGTTTTGGGAATCCGGTTTTTCTTCATGATAATTCATCTTTGGGTGCAGAAGGTGCGGTGCCCTCAATTTCTATTGATTTTTATTTGTTTGGTTTTAAAATAAAATTATACTACACACTCCATTCTATTCTATTTTTCTTCAATTCAACAATACAATCATTACTTTTTATTTTTTTTCTCAAATTTAATAATAAATTTTCTTACATACTTTTTCTTAACCATTATTACAATTAATTTTTCAATACTAAATTCTCCAAATTATTTTTTTTTTGTCTTTTTCTCCAATTTTATAATAAATTCTACCACATACTTGTTCTTAATCATTATTACAACTAATTTTTTAATAATAAATTATCTTAACTATTTTGTCTTCATTTAATGAAGTGGAGTAGAGTTGTAACGCTACTCTGAAAACCGAACGCCCACTTTTTTACTCTACTTTATGATATTTCAAGCAAATCTTCACAAGTAAAAAATACATGAACTTTTAATTTTGTTTCATGCTCATCATGAACTTTTTTTTTTTACCATAAAAATCACGAGCTGTCATTTTAGTTTGACATTGGCATTCAACAATGCCTTGTCAATAGTGATAAAAAAGATCTAACAACATGATAGATGTGAAATCAAAATGAAAAATCATGATCTTTTAGTAGGAAAAAAATAATATGTGATAAATATGAGACAAAGATTACAAGAACAAATAAGAGGGATTGAGCAGAGTGTTCTCTCTTAATTTATTTTTCTTTTTTGAAAGTGAATTCTCAATTCGCATCACCTTTTAAAATATTATATATATATATATATATAACTTATCATATAGCTTAATAATTTTGGCAAGTTCCTATATAATTAATTAATTATTATTTATTTGTTTTAATTTTCCGTTGTCGACCCACCCATTATTATTTATTAATTTAATTTTTATGATTAACATCGGCCGAATGTCAAACCTTTTCCTTGAAGATTCACATTTTGGGTCTAACAGGTTAGCCAAAGCCCGGCCCAATGTCACAATTTAAATGTTTTAGTGGTCCGGCCCAGGGCCCAGCCCAATAAGTGAGAAGCCGCTCCTAACTGAAACCGCGTGTGGGAAGAACTAGCCGTTGAGGGCGCCAATATAACCCCTCCGACCGACGTTTCCTCTGCTCTGTCTCTGTTTCTCTCTCGCACACTACGCTCCGTCTCCGATCATCTCAAGTTGTCTTGGTTCTCTAGAAATCTTGAAAGGGTACACTGCTCGAGTTCGTCTGGGGGTTCGAGAGCGTTGAGCAGAGACTTCGCACCCTTATCGTCTCGATTTGTCTTAGTTCCAGGGTTTACTGCTCCGGTTCGTTCCAGGGGCTCGAGAGCGTTTGATGGCGAAGTTCTTTGACCTTTCTCTCTTGGCTAATGTGGCCTCAATTGTGGCCGATCGACCTGCTCGGATGGATTTTCCACTGGAGGTGGAAATCAGGGTATTCAACGAGGGTCTGGGTATGATCGCGAAAAAAAGATCAGTCCGGGCGAAGAAATCGTTCAAGAAAGCTGTGGATGTTGGGGCTTCCTTGATGATTGCAGCTACGCCTTCGAGAATCTTCAAGAAACGGCATCGCAAAATGGGTGTTAAGAGGGCAACAGTTGGTGATGGGTCTGCCTCTGCCCCGATTGTGGCCATCTACCCAGGACTGCCAATGGCGGTCCTCTCCACAATTCAGTCCATGGGCGGGTCTGATGTGAAGCTTATCTTGGAAAAGAAACTGACTTGCAGTGACATGAAGGCGGACCAGGGTCGGTTCTTGCTTCCACGTTGCCAGATCCTCGCGAATTTCCTCGATCAGGAAGAGTGGCAGCGGCTCGAGAGTGGAGGGAATATTTGGGTTCCAATCATCGAGCCCTGCCTCAGGGTCTCGACCCTCAGCCTCAAGAGGTGGAAGATGTCTTCCAGCCATGTCTTTGTGTTGAACACGGGGTGGAACAAGATCGCCCACAACCCGGAGTATGGGCTAGCAGAGGATGACGTGGTCCAGGTCTGGTCTTACCGAGTTGAAGGGAGACTTTGTTTCGCGATTGTCAAGGCCATCATCGGAGCGTCCGAGGGAAGCACTGAGCCGTCTTCTCCCTCCAGTACTGTGACCCACGTATGACGGCTGCATACTGCTCTGATTGGTTCGATAAATGCAGAATTTTCTTCCACGGTTACTGTTTTCCGATTATTCCATGAAATCAACTGATTTCATTATGAACCTTTTGTGATGTGTGTCACCGAAGTTAATTTGGGTGTCTAATTGTCGAGAATTCTGTTTGAGTTTTGGGATTTATCTCGACTCCATGAATTGTACAGTCACGATTTATGCTAAGTCAGTTTCGCTTTCAGTTTTCTCGTATGTGTGTGGGATACGATGTCTCAGTTTCCATAATTGCTCAGTTTATGTTCTTCTCTCTCTGTTTTATTTCCATATTCGTATCCGTCATTACAATTTTCAATGTGAGCCTAACCGACGTCGAGGTCGATGTCACACAGCCAAAGCCTCAGGTGTAATGATATGTTTCTCTGAATCATAACCAGAAACGACCTTCTTTGAACGTGTATGTATCGAAAAATTGGCATATCAAATTTCATTTCATCAGTCACTGCAAAATCTCAGTTCGGATGTTCGTATAACAAGTGAGGACTTTAGTGACAAACTGACCAGCAGAAAGGACAGAAATATATATCATTCAGTGTCAACAAGGCTACAAAAGCTCCAAGCCCGCACAACACTCTCTCGATGTAACAAGGACAAAATGAACTGATCATTCCTGTTTTCTAGCAGATCTAACAACTTCTCCTACTGTTATTCCGAAGACGTTAAAGATGAATGAGTTAAGAGCATTGCTTTTGGCCCCGTGTCAAACATTCAGTTGACGTAGCAACTGCACAAGCTTCCTCCTAGAGAACTACGTGAAACTTCCAGATTCTAATTCCTAATATGCAAATGCAACATAGTCAGCTTTGGGACTCTTGAAGGACAGAACATATAAGAATCTACAAGGTTTGGAAGCAAACTACGCAAAGCAGAAGAAAGGGGGCCCGCCAGAAGGAAGTAAGGTGGAAATCAATTGTGATGCTGCCCGGGACAAAGATTCATTTGCTGCAGGTGTTGGGAGTTGTGGCCAGAGACGACACTGGAAACCTGATCGCAGGACACGGATGCGAATATGGGTTGATTCTGTTTTAGGAGAAAAAGCTACGGCTGTTAAAAGTGGTCTTAAGCTTGCTATGGAGAAGGGATGAAACTCAGTTGTCTTGGAAACTGACTCAAAGATCTCGTTTGATCGTATGGAAAAGGAGAATTCAAAAGTCCCTTGGAAGATCAAGTCTTTATGGATGATATACAGGAAATTCAAGAGCAATTTGCGGGATGTGCAGCTGAGTTTCATAAGCAAAAGAAGAGCCAGCAATTGTGCAGATTGGGTGTACGTTTTGCTGTGTAAAGATGTAAGTAGCGATACTTACTTGACATTGATTTCGTACTTGAGTTGGAATGCTTCCGCAAAAGGTCTGGGTGGCTATTTGTAAATGATTTCTCTGTATTTGACTGTGGATGCAATGAATAAAGATGGGTGTTTGCGGTAAAAAAAAAAAAAGTTGCCATATCGAAAGTTACACGATACTATCAAATTAGAATGACTTGACATGTCGAGAAGCTGCTCACTTCTTCCTATCTTCAAAATATATCCTCTTGTAGAAAAAGAAATTGCTGCATGAAGGCTGCTGGTGGTTTAACCACTCAAAATGAACCATCTAGCCTTTACCAGTTATTCTGTTCATTCAAGGTTTAGTCTGCCCCATGTTTCTAAGGCCAAGAATTCTCTAGACCAGAGAGGCTTATGGAACCAGCCAGTCTGATCCACTCCGGGTTTCGAAAGAATTAACATGATAGAGTAATTTATAAGAAGTTTGGAATGATTGCAAGAGGCAAATGAGTCATTTTTATGATGTGGTTGAGTCTCTCCATCATGCAGGCTTCAGTTAAAGGATAATTGTGGAGCTATATATTACTTAATCAATTGAGAAAAGGCGGAATTTCGCATTATCTACTAGTTGTTACTGCAGTAAGGTGACCATTATCTTGCAACAAATGACTCAACAGACGACGAGAGACTAAAATCATATAAAAAAGACCGGCTATTCAGGTTAACTAGCTGGTGTTTCATGAGAAGGGTGGGGTAAGGGTTGATATTTCATGAGGCTAAAATCATATAAAGACTTTCCCTTGAGCACTAATGGTGGAAAAACAGCATATTCTGGTAATGTTAGATGAAAAAACTGCCTGCAGAGAGCTCTCTTTCTTATACTAGTGAACCTGGAAATAGACTGCCCCCTTGTGCCCGTTAGTGCCAATAACAAATGATTGTGATTCCCAAATTATGCAAAGGAATTGCTGCAAAGTTATTTTGGCCAAGAGGAGGAGGGGTAATGAGTAAAGATATCTATCTAAAAGAGGAATTGACCGAGCAGTTCATTTACAGTTTCACATGAACTGCACAATGTTGTTCCAAGTTGAAAACAATTCAACTTTGTGGGCTGAAACATGGGAGAAGGAGCAGCATCTACGCGAGAAATGAGAAGTGTGTGATCCTGTCACTATTCCGGTCGAAGAGATTCTTTATGAGGATGAATCAATAGTCTCATTAAAGACAACTGATGTAATCTGAACCTCAAGAATTACGAAGTTAGTCATTTCTGATAAGAACATTACTCATCTTATCGGAGAATATTGATCACTTGACTGAAAATTTACGGCAAACAAAAAATATTATTTCGTAAATATGTTTCTGTTCTTTAGAAGAGGAAGTGACAGTCATTGACATCCTTGCTGTAAAATGACAAGAATATGTTTTATTGATCCGTTTTGCCAAAAACAATTAGAGCCTAATCTGAAGAAAAAACCCACTCAAGAAAAAAAGAAAAGGGAATTGTAAATTAGACAATACACGAGCTCTCACTTTAACCAAACTCCGAACCACTCTCATTTGAGCATAGGCGTCGGGATTGGCGAGCAGGTATTCCTCGGCAACTTTGTACAGTCCCCATGGCTTTGTCTTTGCCTTGCTTAATGTCCTCCTCTTTCAGCTCCACACGGGCCTTCACGTAGTGCAGACACCCCCCACCATCACTGGATGCTATGAACTTTACCTCGTTAACCACCGAATCAATCTTGTCGAATGCTATATCGCTCTCGATCAGAGTGTACTTGCAGACAAGCTTCCCTGCATCAATTGCCTCGACCCTGTTCTTCAGCCACTTCAAGTGTCGACCTGCTACAGAGAACATGCAGAAGAGCAGGTGCTCGTTAGATTTCTCACACTAAATATCGAGCAACAATATATTTTACAAATGTGGTAGTGTTTTCCCTAAGGAAAAGAAATGTGAAAATGTTGCCTAAATCTTTACCATAAGCAAAGTTGGTCTCCTTGATGCTTCCAATACCCCCATCTGCCTCAACAAACTCAATGCTCTTGATGCCCTCTGGAGCGATTCCGGGGATGAGGTTGTGTGAGTCGAGGATCAATGCTTTGAATATCCTCGATGGAGTGATGGAAGTGTGAACTCCTGGGTGAAGCTGATTACGGCCATTTTCACCTCAAGTTAGACAAGCCAAACCAAGGCAAACTTCCTGTTTGGAAAGTAAAAAATATTTTAACTCTTGCTTAATTTAACTTGTTACCGGACAAATGCAGCCAATATTTTGAAGAGGGAGGACCCACCAATTGCCTTGGTTTGGCTTGTCTCAATATATTTTTTGGAAGAGAGAGGGACCCACCAGTGCCCTTCTCTATCTTTCTTATGGGATCCATAATTGAAGTTAAAGATAGCTTGCTTTATTTTTACCTTGTCATAATTTCAGTTGCCACCGACAGCAAGAACAAAAAAAAAAATTAACACAACTCAAACAAGCAACTGGCGGGTCCCTTCTTCTTCAAAATATTGGCCTCCTTTGTCTGATAGCAAGTTAAATTAAGGAGAGTTGAAAAATTATTATTTACTTCCCAAACAGAGTCAATCGAGAAACAAAAGTGCTAGTTGCTTCTACAGCTAGTGTTTAAGCTTGGAGGAGTCATAAATGGCAAGGCCACACAGGTTTATATAGGAGAAACCATTATAGTTTTCAGCATCGACTTCAACATTCCTTTTCTAGATGTTCATAATTAAGATATCCGTTGATGCTTCCTGTTAATGAACAAAATTTTGATTTAGGTGCAAAAAACACTTCAAGTACTCCATACGGTACTTGAGTTATTAATTGGGGTTTTGGGGTGTCTAATTGCCGAGAATTTAGCTGGGTTTTGGGATTAGATTTTGACTCCATGAATTGTGCAGTCACAATTAATAATAAGTCGGTTTTGCTTTCAATTGCCTCGGATGTGATACCTCAGTCTCCAAATTTCTCTTTTGATATAATTTTCAATTGTTCAATTCAATTCCCAAAATTTGAGCCCGAGCTACATCGAGGTCGATTTCACGCAGCCAAGGCCTCACGTGTAATGATAAGTTATTCTGAATCATAAGCTTAAGATGTATGTATAGTAAAATTGGCATCTAGGACTTCAATTCATTAGTCACTGCACCACAGGCACTGAGAATCTCAATTCGGGATGTTCGTATAACAAGTGAAGACTGTAGTTACAAACTGACTAGGTGAAAGGATTGAGATTATATTATTCAACGTCGAAAAGGCCACAAAAGCTACAAGCCCGCACGACACACACTCTCTCCCCCTCTCTCTGTCGATGTAACAAGTACAAGATGAACTGATCCTTTTATAAGTACATAAAAAGCGAACAAAATAATGTGGAAGCCAATTCTGTTTTCTAGCAGACCTTACAACTTCTCCTGCAGTACCCGGGAAGCTCAGCACTCCCAACCATGTACTCTGAGTTCTTGGTGCACTCTCCTAGGGCTGCCCACCTCTCACAACTGTCGTTCAGATCAGTGCAGTTCTCGCCTGCCCCCACGATCTTGTCAAAGGAATCAACATGGATCCACTTGGTGGCTGACCACTTCTCACCTTCGATGACAGGGCAGCCCGCATGGAGGCTGTTCGGGTCAGGCACGGCTTCCGGGAGGAGGCTGAAGAAGAGGAGGGCATCACCTCTTCGCGGTTTCACTGTTATTCCAACAAATGTTAAAGATGAACAAGTTAAGAGCATTGCTTTTGGCCCTGTCATTAAGTTGTTCAACAGATCTCTTTTGCTATATTGTCTCAAACACTCAGTTGATATAGCCACTGCACAAGCTTCCGTTCAATCTTTTCTTGCTATCCTTGTTCAAGTATGCAATCCCAGAGAACTCTACTAAACTACCAAATTCTAATTCCTAATATGCAAAAATGCAACACAACCACCGGACTGAAAGTTACACAGATGCTACTAATCAAGTAAGATTGAATTGATATGTCGAGAAGCAGCTCTTTTTTTTTTTTATCTTCAATGTTTATTCATGTTTATAAGACAGACAGGCTTATGGAACCAGCTGGTTTGGTCCAGTCCAGGTTTAGAAGAATGAACAGGAGTAACTTTTATGAAGTTTGAGAATCACCCTAAGGGGCCAATGAGTTATTACCTGCAACACCCTTCTTTGCGCAATCCGATAGATCCTCATCTGTGGTTGAGGCTCTTCGTCGTGGAGGTTCCTGTTAAAGGAGAAATGTGGAGCTATTACCCACTGTATTGAGTACGGAGGCCATTATAGACGACAAGAGACTTTGATCATATGAAAACTATCAATTATTCAGGTCAACACACTGAGATTTTGCATTATTTACTAGTCTTTACAGCAGTTTGTTTCAGTCAAATGAAGAAACCCAGAAATAACGGGGCAGTATGCCCGGAACTGCCAACAAATGTAGGATAATGTTAATATATCCCCAGCTGTTAAGTTGGCCCACCATATACTTCAGTAATACTCGATAGGAAACAAAAAGATTTCCTAGCCCAGAAAAGTTGATGATCATCAAACAGATTAGCTGCACAGATGACATGAGATGAGACTAAACTAACCTCTGCATTTGGAAAAACTGTTTCCCCACCTTTCTCGACATCAGTAAGATACATGAGCACAGTTGCCAAGCGGTGTCCACCACGAGCAATATTTACCTTGTCGGTGAAGTAATCATAGTGCGGATCATACTTCTGGCCATATTCATATCTCAACACCTGAATATCTTCTCCGTTTTCTGAAGATTATGATCACATAATATTACTAGGATTTCATTCCAAACAAAGACGGAAAGTCAGTTAACATGTGCTCACATCTAAAACACCTACAAGTCTTGCTTTTCCAAACTCAGCTCATTCGAGGGATAAACACAGCTTTACAGATTATGATTTGACAAATAGATTCAAAAGACAAATAAGAAAAAAATTTCTCAAGCTCAATTCAAAATGATAACACATTCTGATTCTATCAAGATAATTCTGTATGCCCTTAGAATCTGAATGTAATAACCTGGAGAAATTGATTGTTTGTCTTATGATCCAAGAATATCCAATTTTACACTCCACAACGAAAGGAAGAAGATTAATATTTCTAGTTAGATTCACCAGCACTATGCAAATCCTAATAGAGCATTGCATGAGTAAACAGCAGTACGAGGTTCCTACATAAATCAACAACAAAAGGACAAAAAAAGGCCCTTGAGCATTAATGGTAAGAAACAGCATATCCCAGTAATGCTAGAAGAAAGAACTGCTCATAGAGAACTTTATTTCTTATATATATATATATATTGTTTAATAAAGATCCAACTTCAGTGTAATGTTCCATATATAATGGGAACATGCTCAAGCAAATCATACCTTTTGGAAGAAAGGTCCATGTAGATATCTTCTCTTCTATTCCAGCAACAATAGGATCCTGAGAGGTTTCCAAAAAAGAAACATTACAGATAAAACCAAGCAAAATAATCGCTCAGCTATAAAGCATCTTAACAGATATGAATAGAGAATGACACCTTCTAGAAGGTCATCATTGAAGAAATCAAAATCACAGAGAAGTAACCAAATGCAGAGAAGTATTTCTAATAGTGGGAAACAATATCAGTTCAAATTTGCAAAAGGCAAGGAACAACACGAGTAATACGCGACAAAACTTTACGTGATACGACTCATCTTTATTTCTTGCCACAGGACAACGAGTTAATGTGCTCTACTAGCTAAGTAATTTGTTTTTTCAGGTCCAGAAAACAAGACGGAAGGCATTAGAGAAGTGGAATTTATGATGGAACTGCTACGGCATATTCTATACATTGCCGAGGATAAGTTGGATCTAGTTAACTTTCGCCGTAGTGGGCATCCTGTATTTTGTTGCCATTATCTACCACCCCGTAGTGGTAATTGAGCAGCTCTAGAAGGGGCACTACTTTTAGGAAAGTGGGTCAGCAGCATTTTTTCTAGTCTAGAAATAGCAATAAATAAGGTTCAACGAGAAACCAACTCTAGAAGAACTGAGTATGAAATAAAACCAAAGAACCGTTGAACTTCTATCTTTCCGATGACATTCATCAATTTCCCAAACAGGGGTGGCACGATAAGTTAGCAATCTAAGCAGATTCGCTGAATCAAAGGGTTATAAAAATGCTAGCAGCATTCACTTCTGATCCGTTCATTCTGCAGCTAACATCCAGCGCAATATTATCACGTAGTCAATCATTTGGTGATGAGTACTATAAACATAGATATCACAAACCTGATATGATCACGATAAAAAATTGCTACTTACCCCGTATAATTATGCACATGGTATTGCACTGATGCAAAACTCAAACCTAATTCGAGCAGATGAAAGTCTAAACTCATTATCATATTTAAAGAGATACGAACAGAGCACAGAAACTGGAGAAACCTTGGCCTTTGGGATAAACATCCCGGAGCTCGTCCGAACTTCACTGAGCTTGCTCTGCCCGGACAGATTGTCCGCCACAGCAGATCTCTTCAGCTCCGACTTCGCCTAAAACACCAAAAACCACACAATTTTAGACACTTCCAATCAACTCCGGATCAGACACAGCTCAAACGCGAGAAGATTCAATCAAATTTCAATTCAGAAACTTACGAGAGAGATCAAGTGGTCGCACTCCAACTCCGTGAGGAAGCCTTGGTACACGAACGCCCTACAAAATTATCGAATTCAGCATCCAAAGGGACTTGACAAGCAGAAGGCAGGGGGACGAACTCGGCCTTACCTAGGATTCCAGGAGACCTGCCTGACCTTAGCAGGGGAGATGATGGAGGTGGCGGAAGCGGCTTGTGAGCTGAGGCATTGGAGGAGGACTGAGCAGATCGAGAGAAGGAAGAGGGATTGTAGGAACGGAGGCAGTTTCATGGCGATGATGGGCTCTCCGACGGTGATCGGCGTTGAAGTTGAAGAGGATGATGACCGACTGGATATTGATTTTCCGGGGAACTGTTTTGACATTTTGGATCTCCGTTTCGTATTATAAAATCATTAGTCCGCATCTGGGAAAAGTTAAATTAAATTTAGATTAACTTAAATACATACTAAATGAATAAAAATAAATTTCACTCAGCAAAATTATCTATTTATATAATATTCACGACAAAGCAATATAAATTGGGACAATGCTTACGCACGTTGCGCTTGTTGGTTCACTAGAATAGAATTAGTACAGAATATGATTAACATGATGTAACTAGTACGATATGGAATTGCGAGCAAACAAGGTTGTAATCCTGATAAATTTTTGTTTGTTTAGTTGGATTGAATGGAAAATTGAGAACTAAAGTTTCTATATTGATTGATTGGAAAAAGAAATACTAAGACGCAACGACATGATTAAACATTAAAATATCAAAATATCCTTATTATTTTGAATCTCTATAATTTTTTTTTAAAGGGTGGAAAATAAAAAAGAAGAAAGCAAGCTTAGTCATCCTCATGGCTCGCTAGCCCTAGGCTGACAACCCTAGAATAAGTTCGTTATAGCCTCAAGCTACCCCAGCCGGGGGGTCTTGAACCCTGGTTGGACAAGCCCGGGGTTGTGAGAGTCTCGAGCTCAGAGAGACACCCATCAGAGGGATCTCGAGTCCTTGGTGACTTAGGAATTGGCTTGGAGGCGCTTGCACCTCTTTGAGATCCATGAGATTTTCTAGCCTAGATCCTCGCCTCTAGGCTAGATTTGACCATGGTGAGATATGACCATGTTTCGCGACCTCAAGATTGGTTAGAGAAGGTGTTTGTTGGTGTTGAAGGTGAAGCTTTACCGTCGATGAATCGGCGATGGTTGAAGAGGTGGTGAAGGCGGTAACAATAGAGGAGTGGAGTTTGAAAATTCAAGCACATGTTGATGTTATTCGTGTGATATGACTTATTATTAGTCCTTAAACTCGTGCATTATGTTGGTCCTTTTTTTCTGTAGTTATGTTCTTGTGCATTAATTCTAGAAGTACTTTGTAATGATAATAATTATAATTTATTTTTTTAATGAACTATCTCAATAGTGATTTGTCTGGGTAAAGTCGATTGGCTAAATTTATTTGTTTGCACCTTTTCATGAATGGTTTGGTTTTAGGAGGAAAAATCAATATTCTATCAATCTAGAAACTATATTTCCTATTTACTTTTCTAGTAATTTTATTTTTTTAATTTTTTAATTTTCTTATTGATACAATTTTTTCTTATTTTGATTTTAATTTTGATTTTTTTTCTAAATTTTTTTGAATTTTCATCAATTTATTTTCTTTCTTATTGTTCCTATTTTGTCGTATGTCCCTTTAATTTTTTCAATTTAAAAAAAATCTATAATTTTTTTGAATTTTCTATACTTCTTTGGTTTTCTTTATTTTTCATACTTTCTTGCATTTTTTATGCGGTGGCATGCAACACTAATGCCACGTGGGTAGTTGTGAGTATATGTTGATGTCCATTAAGTCCGCGTTGGCAAATGGATGAAAAATGTTAACCAAGTCGTACAGCGAAGCTATTAACGAAATGAAAATTAGTGATCTTTTTCTTTCGAAAAAAATTAGTGATCTTTTTTGTGACAAAAGCAACTCTAGTCAAACTAAGATTTCGGGCAAAACTTAGGACTTTTCATATAATTTAGCCGTGTATCTATATATTATTTTGCATCTAGGATTAGTATTAACACTAAGAAACATGCGAGCACTAAAATTCACATGATCGAAAGCGAAAATTGTACGAAAATTATTATAGAAAATATGATTGTACTTGCATGATGCTTTTTAAAATAACTTAAAAACTTCCAATAAAGAGTTGATGCGTAAGACAAGGAATTAAGTTGTACTTTTGATTTGTGATTGGAGGTTGATATTAAGGTTGCCTGTGTTCGATATGTTTAAGAGCGCAATTGCGCATCATTTTTTCACAATCATGGTAATTACAATTGACTGAGTAAGAAGAATTTTCCAAATAGAAAATACTATTGGAGTTCTTAATTTTCGATGGGATGCAAATCTTATGTCCCCAATTTTTATCCCTATATCCTATTCCATTCCCCGGTAGATGACACGTGTCCTCTCAAAATATTAATCGCGTATATGATCATTGAATGTAAAGGGGACACATACATGAGATTCGTTATTCTCTCTCTTTTTTTTCTTCTCCTCACTAAGTAACAATTAAATATTTACTAAAAAAACTTTTAAAATTTGATAAAAATAACAAGTAAAATTTCCAACACAATATAAAATTTCAAAGAAAAGTAGAAAATAAAAAAATTAAATATTATTCTGAAATTTATAAAAGAATCCATAGAAGTATCGTGCTATCAAAATATCCTCGCTATCTGTGATTTTGATATGATCTTCACTTTTATTTGGGCTGGATGGGAGGGAGTAGCGCATGATTCAAGGGTGCTAATGGAATCTATGCGAGATCCTTTGAACAATTTTCCTTTTCCCCTTCCAAGTGACATGTATATTTTTTTTTCTGATTTTTCGCAATGTTTTTTCTGCAAATTTTAAAAAGGTGCTCTTTAATTGACTTTCATATTTTTCTAATGCAGATAAATATTATCTTTGTTATGCCGCTTATACGATGCTCGTAGATTCATTAGGTAGACTTTTTTTATGGAAAAAAAAATTAAGGGCTAAAACAATGAATTTTTTCATTCTACATTTATGTAATGCCACCAGACTTTTCTTCTTTTATATTTTCGCCCCTATCCTTTTTGTAATTCTTCTTTAATCTTGAAATAAAAAAAGGAGCAAAGGAGCAAATCTGAGGTCGATGGAGATAAGCAATGGATGGGCTTCGATCCCAGCCACCACCGTCTAAGGTGAGATTAGCGGCAAACACAAAGGTCATTGGCATCATGAAGATGAGGTTGCTAGTGACCTCGAGAGTGGTAGTGATAGTCGGGATCAGTTAGCCTAAGCCAACCGTCGCTGCTATTTAAAAACTCAATCCACCTACCCAAAATAAATAAATAAATAAATTTAGGTTCCCACTTAATCATTAAGTACATTTTCGGCCGAATCATTAGTCAAGTCATTTTTTTGTATTATCAAACAAATTAAATTTAATTAAGTGCTAAAAATTTAATTTGAGTAATCAAATATTACCTCAATGAAATAAGTTATTTTTCGCTTATTTATGCTTTTTAATATCTACACAATGTCTTCTTATTTTTGTCATTCCTCCACTCTTTTTATATACATTTATTTCTTAACTAATTAAGTATTTAATTTTTAATCATTTAATTTATCAAATGTTATCTTAGTAAAAAAGCAAATAGATAACTCTGTAATTTTGATGAGATTCTAATAAGTGATTGCTCCCCTTGTCTTCAAGTCCCTCAACTTTCTTTTTCTTCTAAATCCATCCCAATCAAATCAGTAGCCTGGGTTGGGGCAGCACTAGAAATTAGAAGAAAATTAACGGTGCGTTTGATTTCGAAGTTAAAAGTAACTTTGATTTTGATTGTGGAAAAATATAAATGAGATGAGATTATAAATTTGACTTAGAAAATAAGTGTTTTTGTTGTGTAGTGTGTTGAGTTGAAGTTAAAATTAAAATTTTTGACTTGAAAAATGTGTATTTTTGTTGTGTAATATGTTAAATTAAAGTTAAAATTAAAACTTTTGTGATTTTAACTCTGAAACCAAACAAAGTGTAAGGAACTTAAATAAAATTAGAAGAAAGCAAAGGGAAAGGGAAGTGGACGGCCAGGATCAGTTGAACTGATCCAACGGCCACCATCCCTTTAAGGAAAGGACAGAAAAATTCTCCTCGTTTGTCTGTCAAGATCGACTCGACAACCCCAGCACCCAGCAGAAATCCCGCATCCAGTGGCGTCTGTCGTCCATTTGGTCTCACTGGTCCCGGCGAAACAAACAAACAAACAAACCCACACCCAAACACAAACAAACGACGATGGACGTGGGTCAGATGCAGAAGAGGCTGCTGGATTACATGAACTCCTTGCTCAAAGAGGTAAAGATTTCACTTGGTTCTCCTTGCTTCTTCGTGTTTGATCTGCGTTGACTGTACAATTACTGGTTCTGATTCACACATTGTTGGGTGGGGGCGATTCTTGGTCTTGTTGGATTGGGTTTTGTCATCTTCAGGGGATTTTGGATTCTCAGTTTGCGCAGCTTCAGCAGTTGCAAGATGAGAGCAACCCCGATTTCGTGGCCGAAGTGGTTAATCTCTTCTTCACGGATTCCGAGAATCTCATCAACGATCTCTCCAACGCTCTGTACAAAATCCCATCTTTCTCTTCTTTCCCGTTCCCCTTTACCGTCCTCAGTAGCGTTCTTTTTGTTCTTGTCTGACTTTTTAGCTTTATGCTTAATATGTGTAGTGGTCAGCAGAATGTGGACTTCAAAAAAGTGGACTCCTGTGTTCACCAGTTGAAGGGCAGCAGTGCAAGGTAAGGCTTTTTACAGCTGATCATTACTAAAAATATTCCCTTTGTCAGTCCAGATTTAGGAAATTTAGGCTTTTACTTGGAAACCAGTGAAAGTCGAATCCTTTGTGTGTGTGTGTGTGTGTGTGTGTTTTTTTTTAAGAAAAAACATTGGATTTGTCTTGTAAGACTCTTGTCTGTTCAGTTTAATGTCTGTAAAGTTTCAGCGTTTGGATTTGAAAAAGAGAAGATAGTGAGTCCATCAAATAGGACAGATTTTCCTCTTTCATTGTGAATAGAAGTTAGTAATTGCCATGAAAGTATGCGAAATTATTTCAAGGTTGCATTGTTTTTGCTGGGTCTTGCTTAGCTTCTTGTATATCTCAAAATTTGATAACTGCTGGTTTGACAGCATCGGTGCACAGAGATTAAAGAATACCTGCATCAGCTTCCGCAAATTCTGTGATGAACAGAACCTTCAAGCGTAAGTTTTGCATACGAAGCCTTACTCAATTTCAATCAATGGATCAAGCTTTTCCAGCCAGAAGAAGCGATACCATAAAAAGAAGTGTTGGTGTCAGTTCATGGATTCTTATATTTTTCTGATGGTGAAGAGGTCTTGATTTTCTGCTCGCAGATGCCTGATGTGTCTGCAAGAAATGCAACAGGAGTACTTGCTGCTGAGGAGCAAGCTCGATGTCCTTCTCCAGGTGGGTGTCCAATTGGAAACCGTCTCAGAATCTTAGCCCCGATTCATCGTCTTTCATTTTCAATTCTTTCTCTTCGAATAGGAATAGCTGTTGGACCGGATGACATTTAATCCAGACCATCGATAACGCTTTTGTTTACATTCGGTATCATTCTTGTGATCATTGCCTCTATGGTTGATTCAACTTCTTTTCTAAAATTGTTGATGATTGCAGGTGGAGAAGCAAATTGTGGCAGCTGGTGGGTCAATCCCAATCATGGAGTTTTAGAAGAAGCATTAATTGTGCAGCAACCAAAAAGGGACCGACTGTTAAGAAAATCTCTGTTGAGAATTTTTGTCAACCATCTAGGGGTTCAATCTTTATGTCTAATGTTTAATTTCAGTTATGATGGTATCGTGTACCAGGATTGTGCTTTTCACGGTTTGCATGCTTGAGAGTTACTAGATGATTTACTTGTTCGTGCTTGAGAGTTATTAGATGATTTGATCTTCCATATTTTCTCTACTCGGGATGGCCCGTTGCTGTAGTTGTCATTTTATCATTTATTCTCTGCCACGGTTTTAAAACTTGGGAACTCATACAGCAAAAAGGCAACTGCATCGCGTCTCTTCCATTATTCAGGAGTGACATAACCCGCTGCAAAATGTTTCAATTCCCAAAAGACTCTGTCCTGGTGAAGATGAACTCTTGCTTCAAGCTCGATATCTCCGTCGCTCGTTTCAGTTACGGCTCCCGGGGTTCAGTCCATACATGACTTGCTCATTGAAGTTTACTGTGTTTTCCTGTTCGGGTTAGAATTCAAATGCAGAGTTATAGCATAACTCGGTGTAATGCATCCATGCTTCCCCGCGATCAAGTTACTTTTATAGGATTCATACTAAAGCTAAGGTTGATTTTGGTGATGGGAGGGAGTCAGAACATATGCTTGTTGTTCTCAGTTTTTGGAGGAAACTTAAAGGACCTGAAGTCATTCCAAAGGAATTGATTCTTGAAAGGCTGCCAATGGCCATATTCGTCCAATTCATGTTGTTCCTGCAGTTTCTTTCTACTGATGCTAAACACTATACTAAGCAGCCGTTACATATACGCATCATGCGGGGTTAATTATTATTTAAGACAATTATTAGGATGTTGTATTGCATTATACAACTTGAAAGCATAATTTTATCTATAATAGGAATCTACCCGCGCGATGTGATGGGTGGAAAAATTTCTCTTCCATTTTTTGGTTTATCAAAGTAGTTCGTGTAGTAACAAATATAGAGTATCTCATTGGAAAATCATTATCACTATATAATAGGACTTAACTGCCCACTAATTTTAAATGGATGAAATTTACTTAAATTTCAATTTTGAATTTCATTAAAACCATCTAGTGGTCATAGTCATACCCAAACGAAAATTAATCTTACTCAATAGGCTAATATAATTTTGTTTTTCATCGAAAATGATAAGAACATTTCTAATGCCACAGATAAAAAAGAAATTACTTAAATTAATGGCAAATTGAATAGACTCTTTACTAATATGATTTGATGTTAGGTAATTCGGCACTCGTTTCACTTAAGCAAAATTTTAGATGTGAGTCTTGTGATTAGGAGAAATTCACAATCGGATGAGATTTATCATTTAGTGGACTAATTTCGTGTCAATCAAGGTTTAATCTAATTCTTTTAGTGGACTGACTCCACTACAATCTAGATTTAATCAAATTCATTCGACTTCCAGATATAAGGTGGCGCACATCAGAAAGAGAAGGGTGGATCCCTGCAAGTATAGAAAACCACCCTACTCTCCCCAACGAAAGGATGGATTAGAAATTATTGTTTTATACAATGTTTCTCACAAACTAAGGAGATTTTCAATTTGTTAGTGTGTACATTTTTTTATTTTTATTTTTAAACATATATTTATATCTACATATTAATATATTCATAACATGCTCTAAATAAGTCAATTTTACTTGCCAAAGAGAAGTTTAATATATCAATTTCTTAGCAAACGATGAAAAATTAGGGGGGAAAACAGTCATCTGATAAGAGAGACAAGGAGAGATATGTGAGGAGAGAATGTGTGGGTTGGAGAGAGAGAGGAATAAATAAATAAAATTATTTATTTAACTTTTAATTAAACGTGTGGTTTGATTTATTGAACCGGTTAAACCCATGAACCCATGCTCTAACTAGTTCAACGTTGGGTCCTGTTCTGATAACAACAACTGTGTGTGAGAGAGAATAAAGAGAGATGTACATGTATGAGGACAAAATATGCGTGGAGAGGGAGAAAATTGTCAAAAAAGGAGAGATAATTATATAATGTTCAAAATTATTTGATTTTAAATAGTTTTTTAATTATAAAATAGATAATTTTATACTTCCATAATACTTATTTCACAAAGGATCACGAAATGAGAAAGGTGTGCATAATTTCTAATTTAACATAACTTTATTCATAAGCAGCAAAAGTAATCATAATAATTTTCGAATAAGTTCAAAAAATTACTTTTAGTCCTTGAATAATTCATATTAGTGTCTTTTAAAAAAAGAATATTCTTTTCAAATTCAGGGCATAGTGAGAGTTATTATAGAATAAAAGCACAAAAACCACTCCTACAAAGCCCTCTCAGGAGCTCGTTCTTTGCCACTGCGAATGACTTTGAGAGTCAAGAGTCAAGATGATATTACTTAAGAACGTCTTAAGTAAAATTCGTATCTATGATCAGTCAGTTAACATTCGATTGCTCTTTTATGGGAATGAAAAATTTGCAATGTATTGGTGGTGAGTATATGACGCAACAACTCCTTGTAATTTTGATGAAATCATAGGTAATTGCTCCCCTTGTCTTGCAGGTCCCTTAATTCTATTTATCTATATATAAATAGTAGATGTACCACACATAAAATGTGATAGATTTGACTCTAAAAAATATCGCCACAACTAGAGGCAAGTTTCTTCAGTTTTTCGTGCGCACACGAGCTTATTTTAATACGTCTATCATTAGATTTGAATGTGAGTTCTTCAACTTTTTATTTTTCTCACACATAATATTTTGTAAAATTTTACCGAGCAAAAAGGAAGGGATAAAATTCTTTAGTTCTCAAGTTCATACATGTGGTTAACATAAGACACTATATAACACCACAATGTAACTTGGTTGAAATTTTTCTTTTTGATTTCTGATGCATAATCTCCTTTTGAATTGATGAGCATGAATTTCTCAATATTTTTGCCTCTTTATAACTTATGTAATAGGTTTTTCCCTTATCTTATTCATGAAATTAAGTTACCATTAGTATTATATATTTAATAACATCCTGTCATTTTTTCAATAATTTATAACACAATTTTTTTAATCTTTTTCACGCTGCAATACAAATTGAAATAATTTCTTTATATGTCACAAAAATTTGTTTTTCTTGCACCAGACAACACTTCGTCAAAAAATGGATGAAATGTTGACATGACGACTTTTTTGTGGCAGTTTTGCAAGAATTGCATTTTCAGGGACTTCAAACAAATTAAACAAAATAAAAATAATATAGAACTAAAAAAAAAGAAAAGAAAATTAAGGCGAGGATCGCTAAAGGGATCGCCTGCTTCCCCTTTTCCCCGCGCGAAGTCTCTCAAATCGGGGTGGTTTTTTTTTTTTTTTTTTTTTTTTTGGGTTTTGGGGGCGGGGGTGTTTAATTGATCGAGGGTAAATGATCGGCGGGGGCAATCTTTCTCCATTTTTGGCCTCGAACTTTTTTTTTTATGTTAATTTTTTTTATTTATTTTATTTCTATAAAAAATCCTTGATTACAGATTTTTTTTTTATAGATGTAGACATGATGTGTTACCTATATCTATATTATATTTTGTTCATATGTTATAATGCACTATATAGAAGATGCAGTCACATAAATTGTGACCAATCCGGCTTTGAGATTATATTGCTACTACTAGACACGCGTTCTTCATTTACTGCATGAATTTGAGTCCTTCGACTTTTTGTTTTGTTTTGTTTTTTTTTTTCACACAAAAGCTTTTGTAAAATTTTTTAATTCTTCAATTTTATGTAAGATCAGGTCGCGCCTAGTTATTAGTAAAAGAGAAAAAGGAAAAGAAAAAAAAAGAGGTTTTACAGGTTGGGAAACGATAAAACCGGTCCCCAAGTTTCTCTCTCCTCCCCCGTACAGATCGGATGGGCTTCCCGCGTTCCTATTTATGCAAACTCGTTCTCCATCTTCCTCTCTGTTCTGTTCTGTTCCGTTCCGCATCATTGAGACTGCCACACCCGAAAGCCCAACACTTTTTTGCGGCTCTCGTCTGTCTGTTTGTCTCACCGCCCTAGGGAAACAGACACGCACATACACAGAGACAAACAACAACAATGGAGGTGGGTGAGTTGCAGCAGAGTCTGATGGATTACATGAACTCATTGCGCAGTCAGGTAGATTCCACGCCCGCAGGAGCCTTGAATTTCACTTGGGTTTCGTTGCTTTCCTGCGTTTGAACTCGTGTTGGCCGTGCTGATCATCCTCTTCTCATGCTTTGTATTGGGGGCAACTCCTGTTCTTCTTGGATTTTGGGTTTATTATCTCCAGGAGATTCTGGATTCTCAGTTCGGACAGCTTCAACGGCTGCAAGATGAGAGCAGCCCCAACTTCGTGGCCGAAGTGCTCACTCTCTTCTTCACTGATTCCAAGGATCTCATCAAGGAACTCTCCGAGGCTCTGTACAAAATCCCGTCTTTCCCCTTCTTCTCTGTTCCCTTCGCCATCGAGCTTTTTCTCTGACATGTTTGCCCTTTGTTTTGGTGGTTGCACTGTGGTCGGTTTCGGCAGTAACCAGCAGAATGTGGATTTTAAGGAAGTAGACTCCTGTGTTCACCAGTTGAAGGGCAGCAGCGCAAGGTAAGGTTTTTGGCTATTTTCTCTCTCCTTTTCCCTTGTTCCCTCCTGAAAAATCAGCTTATCCTTGCTAAAAACATTACCTTCTTCAGTTCACATTATGGGAAATTAAGGATGTTATATGCAAACCAGTGAAAAGATACATGCTTTTTGGTTACTTTTCTAGGAAAACATCGTCTGTGTGATTCTTGTCTCTTCAGTTTTGACTAGATAGGCATGGCCTTCTTTTTGGGGTGAAATTTCAATATTTATAAAGTTGCAGTCTTTGGATTATAAAGTGAAGGCAGGGAGACCGTCGAAGAGAAATTTATAATTTCTCCGAGAGAATGTGAAATTTATTTCGAGGTTACAAAAGTTCTTTTTTGTGCGTCTTGCTTAGCTTTTTATATATCAGAAAATCCGTTGGACAGTATTGGTGCACAGAGATTAAAGAAGACTTGCATCGACTTCAGCAGATTCTGCAATGAAAAGAACCGTCAAGCGTAAGTATAAGTGCAAATCTTTCTCTATTTCAGTCAATGCAACACTGTTTCCGACCAAAAGAAGAGATACTATTGGAAAAAGCAATGTGGGTTTTAGTTCATAGACTTTTATGTGTTTCTGATTAGGGGTGGTCTCGATTTTGGGTTGCAGATGCCTGAAGTGCCTGGAACAAATGCGAGAGGAGTTCAATCTGGTGAGGAGCAAACTCAATGGCCTTCTCCAGGTGTGTGTTTAATTGGAAACCTTCTCAGAATCTTTCCCAATTCATCGACTTCCACTTTCAGTTCTTCCGTTTACATTCAAGTAGGAACACTTAGCTATGGTCCGGACGGGATTCAATCCTGACCATCAATAGCACTTTTGTTTATATTCGATAACATTCGTGTGATCTTTTTCTTTATGGTTGATTCAACTTCTTTTCCGAAATTCATGATCATTGCAGATAGAGAAGCAAATTGTGGCAGCTGGCGGGTCAATCCCAATCATGGATTTGTAAAAGCAGCATTAATTGAGCAAAATAGACCAGACTGTTTTGCAATACTTTGTCTAGGATTGTCCTTTTACAGTTTCGTACTTTAGAATAGTTAGTAGTTTGATCTACTTCCAAGTTTTCTGATCTCGCAAAATGCCGTTGAAGCAGTGTTGTCTTTTATCGTATAATCTCTGCAACTGTTTTTGAATCCGTACAACAAAAGGAGTCCAGTCAACAGCCCATTTCGGCCCAGTCCGTCCACATCGGCCCAGTCTAGCCCATCGGCCCAGTACGGCCCAATTCGGCCAATCTATCAGCAGCCCAATTCGTCTGAAATTTCCTCTATTTACATAACTGCCCTCATTCTTTTCAAACAAGGTAAATTCTCGACTTAGTGGCATGATTAGGGATCCATTCCTGAATATTAATGCTTTCTTGATGGATATGATGTGCAATGAGCGTTCTTGGGTTGTGTGGGTGATCTGATTTGTCCCGAACTCGATTTTACGAACTTTTAGTTTTGTCGCATTTCAGTCCAGAGGACGTATTTTATTTTTATTTTTTTTATTTTTAGATCTTCCCTGAACTCTAAAATTCTTCTCCGTCAAGGCCAGCCATTTTTACCATTTTCCAACCGGTCCTTGAATTTTTCAGAATTTTTTAAAGAATCCCGAAGAACTTTGCACGTTGTTTCAGTTTAGTCCCGGGGCCATTTTTCACTCTTTTCAGATCTACCCGAATTTCAAAATTTCTTTTCAATCAAGTCCCAGTCATTTTACTGCTTGCCAATCAGTCCTTGAATTTACAGAACTTTTTAAAGTATCCGGAAGAACTTTTCAAGTTGTTTCAGTTTAGTCCCGGTGCCATTTTTCACCCTTTTCAGATCTGCCCCGAATTTCAAAATTTCGTTTCAATCAAGTCCCGGTCATTTGGCTGCTTTCCGATCTGTCCTTGAATTCCCAGAATTTTTTAAGCATCCCAAGGAACTTTCCAAGTTGTTTCAGTTTAGTCCCGGGGCCATTTTTCACTCCTTTCATATCTGCCCCGAATTTCAAAATTATTTTCAATCAAGTCCCAGTCATTTCACCGCTTTCCAATCAGTCCTTGAATTCCCAGAATTTTTCAAGCATCCCAAGGAACTTTCCAAGTTGTTTCAGTTTAGTCCTGGGGCCATTTATTTTGTTTTCAGATCAGTCCATATTTTCAAATTCGTTTCAAACAAGTCCTGGGACATTTTCAGTAATTTTATACAGTCCCCAATTTTTTCAGAATTTTAAAATCGGTCCCCGAGACTTTATCCGAATTTGCAAATTAGTCCCTGCTCTTTTAAAATCGTTCAATTCAGCCCCCTGAACATTTTCTAAAAATATCCAACCCTTTCCTACTTGAATCACCGACCGACAACGTATGTTCCCCATTTAAATATATTATTCCTGTAATTATATGTATACAACATGATAATGTGTGTTCTTTTACGTTTTCCCGCTTCCATGAATCGGCGCCGTTTTATCGATTCCATTAATATTATGTTTGTGTATGTTTATATGTGTTTATCATGATCATGGCGGCACCGATTGCGTGAAATATGCACGTTTGTTGTGCTTGACGTGATAACATGCTCTTGATTCGTGTTTAAGTGCTTTATTTCCTTGATTAACCGAAACCTCACATGAATTGGTTTAATCATGCAAACTCGGCCTAAAATCAAAATTTTAAATTTCAAGACGGTTGGAAATTAGAGTTTACCGGGGCGGTCAGCTAATGGCTATTTTCGACGACTCGAAATCCGTAGATTAAAGTATTCGGCAAATTTTTTTAATTAACATAAAATTCTACATACGGGATAATCGGGACTTAAAATTTGGCTAAATTAAATCACTTGACTCCTTTAATAAATTGTACGAACCGATTAACAATCTGTAATTACGTCAACAGTTCAAGAACTGTTAGTCACGCCCTTTTCAAATTCACAATTTCAAAAGCACCGAGATACGTGCAACGTAATCTGGATTTTCATACACACATATTTACCGATTCAAAGGCGTGACTATCGGTTCTTGTCCTACCGTAATCTTAACGTAGGTTTGTGCATAGAATTGGTCAAAATATGATAAAACAAATTAATCACAAACTCAGCTTAATCAAACATGGGCAAATAGTCAAGTAGAGGGTCAGGTTTTGGGTTTTAGGTGAAAATATTCTTAATATGTAAAAGCCATATTGTCACGATACAAAATAATTTAAAAATAACCCACACATTCAGGACTTGACTACAGACATCATGTCTGTCGGGTCCGTTAAAATAATGCCGAATGCTACATACCCTATACATCATCTCTTTTGTTTGTTTTAAGGTAGGATTTGTATGCCAATATACCCCAGTTAATAATCAGTTAATTCACGTAAATTCGGCGATAACAAGAAACCCCATTGTTTGTTTATTTGAGCTTGCTTGTTACATTTTTGCACTTGTTTGTTATGCGGATCGAGCCCGATCCTTTAGGACTCGGTTCACACTGGGTCCAATGCCAATAACCTTCGATCACGGGGTCCAATGCCCTCATACACCGAGTGCGTATTTAATTTAATTTTCAGTCTTTTCCAAAACCATACGGTGAGCATGAGTGAAATAGTGGCCGAATGCGAACCGACCGGGATTTAGTCATTGTAGCTTGTTTTTTATTCATTTGAGAGAACAATGTAAGGGTTTATGATGTATATTTATTCGTGTAATAATTCCAATCAGAGAGTGGACGGTTCAAGTGTCTCTTCAAATTTACGGTGTCGAAACGGGCGAGTCGAGTGCAAGCCTAAATCATGCGGTAAATAAATAAAATGGCAAGCCTAGCAAGCTAGAGTATCGAAAGGGCGTGTGGGATATAGGCCCACACGTAATAAAACCCCCGAATTCGGAATTTCCGATTCCGTACAAGACCATTGTCTTAGCATACTAGGTGTATCCATACCCCTAAACCCGGGCGACTCACCGGCCCTCGACCTTCGGGTCGTAAACAGGTAGTGGCGACTCCTTCTCACTTGCGTCCGTCGCGCGTCCCCAGGAAGGTGGACACTCCCAAGTCGCGTTGCATTTAGGCGCACGCATGCGTGCCCCGACTAGACGAAATTCAGGTGCGCACAATTGTAATATAATTTGTTTTACTTGAAAAAGTATAATTATATAATTATATATTTTTGCTTAATTTATCGACTCTGCGTAGCGCGCACGAAAGCTCTAGTTATATAGAATGTATAGCTTTTCAATGGCAAACTACTAGATTTCCCCTTACATATCTTAGTTTTATTTGTTTTGAACATTAATTTTATCCTATTAACCCAATAGAGTTGGTCTAGTAGTGCAGAAATAAGACTTCCTTGATGCCCAAATTCGAGTCACCCCAAAATTATAAAGGAGAATACTCTCTATTAGGCCACTTGCACGACCTGTGTGAACGGACTGATATGTTCCGTTGGGGGGGGTGTTGTTTATGTGGGCATTGGAGATTATTCAACCGAAACCCGAACACATTGTTATAAAAATAAAAGTAATTTCATACCATTTTATTTATTAATTAATACTTAATTCAATTATCATAAATGAACACATGTGAAAAATTGAGGAAGAGAATATAGAAAAAATATATCGACATAAATAGGTCTAGGCTAGATGTATATGGGACATAGAACCAAACCTAGGAATTTTCTGTGGCGCCAAAAAACACATTCTTTAGAGTTATTTGACCCAACATGAAATTTAGTATTGAGTCTAGTCAACGCCTGTTCCCAGAATACAATAAAATCTTAATGGGTCATGAAGTAAGCAATATCGACTAACTTATTGCTTGAACTTTTGTGATTATTTTGAAATAATGATTTTTGACATATGAGTTAATGTATCTATTGAATGTTAAAATGCACTACTAAGAGATGTGTCGATCAAAATTATGTTCGTACAGGTCATATCTATATACCAAATACACTTTTACGTTCATTCAAAGGACTAAAAAATTTATAATGACCAATTTCAATTTTGAGGTAAGAAGCACAAAATTTAACTCCGAATATATACCATTTTAAGGAATAAATGTTTTAAATATGTGAAATAAAATTTATCTTGTTACGTATTATGAGAAAAATGGTCTAGATGCATTGCAAGCTAGACTGGGGATGAAAATTAAAATTTATTAAAATAAATCAAAAGAGTAAAATGCAATTACAAGAAATATTGACAAACACGTTTTTGAGATTCGTAATTTCATAATAGTTACAGATGGTAAATATATAGAATTTTTTTATATTTAGTAGGGATAATTCCGTAACATCACGAGGTAGCTTTAACACAACAAGTCGAGGATGGCTCGTAGAAGTATGTACAATCTCCAGCAAAATTGTGCACGAAGGCAAAATGGAGCACATGGAAAATGTGTTATATAAGTTTCACCATCAAAGGTCTGAGTTGTATTGAGTTGTAATAATTTCTTTCCTCTTTTAATTGATTGTATTAGCTAGAAATGATCCGTTAAAATTTTAGCAGGGAAGAGCTCGTGGCCGGATCTGTGGCCGGATTTGGAAGTGCATCGTGGTATCCATAAGTCCAATATACGTCAACAAATATAATTCGAATCGTGTCGGCTTATTAAGAGATAAAGTTAGCTCTCGCAACGTAAATTTTCTTCATTCGAACAAGATTTGAATCGAAGACCTTGCTTAAGAGGATTAAGGCGCCGAACCATTTGAAGTAATTGACAATAGTGACTTTTCTTCATTTTCAATTATTGAACCCTCTCCTCCCAAGCCCCCATTCATGCCAAGAGTTGCTTAACACATCCACTCCATTTAAAAGATTGACGCAGCGTACACGCGAGCAACTGTCACAGATTCGTTAATTACGCAGAATACCGGAACTACGACCTTCAATCTCCTATTGATTATTCGAATTCCTAGGAAACCGGCATCAAACTCGAATCAAATCCAAGAATGGGTGAAAGAGTATGGTAGGTCCAAAACTTTATTGATAAAAAAAAAACTGTCTTTAGCCCTAGACTTGCATCGCTTAAATAAAAAAATAAAAAAAAATTATAACGAAGGAAATAAAATATTTTCTAAAATAAACTATTCCCTAAAAATTATAAAAACGCCCAAAATACATAAAATTGTCTGTTTGAGACCATAAACGAAGGAATTCAGCTTAAATCTTGTCTTTTCACTGCCTAAGCCGTGAGTTGTGTTCTGGAGGCCGTTTTCCTTGAGACAGGATCGTCAGAACCTATTTTTTTTGAAGTACCGATTTCTCATTTTTTTTGCCGCATCAAAGAGGCATAGAAAAAAAATAAGAGAGAGAGAGAGAGAGAGAGCGTCAGACCGAGTTTGAATTATGCAAGTATCAACGTTCCCGGTGAGTTCTTTAGCTAGGTATATTTATCCGGAAATGTGATCTAATATCACGTCTCATATTACGATTTAAAAATTTGACATCAACACAGTACATACCGTAATGGTATCACGACATTGCTCGGCCTTATCAAGGCCATAATTTGTGGGATGTAAGATTATACTGTGTTGAACAACTTCCGGCCCCACGGATTTCTAAATTATCTGGTCCCTGAAGTTGTAAATGGGTTGTACTACTTTGTTGTTGTGCTTGACCATCAGGTGAGAAGTTTCTCTCTTTGGTCCTTTATTTGATTACAATAACAATGATCCATTGATGAAATTTTGACAGGGAAGAGCTCGTGGCCGAAGCTGGTAGGGAAAAATGGGGGGCTGCGGTGACAACAATAATCAGTGAGAATCCAAATGAGTATGTCGAGACAATCCCCCGGTCTGTCACCGCCATCACCAGCAACTACATAAGCAGTTGTGTCCTTGTCTTCGTTGATGACTCCTGCATTGTCACCAGAGTCCCAAATATTGGGTAAACAATCGTGTTGAATAATATGAATGAACTCCTCATTCCTCAATATGTTAATTAGGGAAGCCCATCTCTCTGAATGTTATGAAATGAAATAAATGCTGTTTACTGCAAATCTGTCTTATACGTTTTGTTTACGTTAGCTCTTCGAGTATTGTAAATATACTACGAATCACGTACTCTGCAGGGGGAGCACATCTCAATATTTTACAAATATGAATATTTTCGAAGTAGAAAATATATAAATAAATTATCAATTTCGTTCCTAAATGATTTTTGAGTGATTACATTGTTCCCAGGTAATTCTTTTGCCATCAATCGAAGTAACATTTCCAATTCTGTGATTCAAAATGGTCCAAGTGGACTCTGTTAGGAATTGTAATGGAAGGTTGACAGGAGGCTAATGTGGCTCACAGAACCTTGAAAACCACCAAGTGAGTGAGACTGTAAAAAAAAAAAAAAAATGTGTCAGGAAACATGACCCGCATATAAATCTCCGACATAAAATAAGCCAAGGGTAAATTCTAATAACTTTTGAAGCTTTTGAGCCCGGTTCTCCAAGAAATCTCTAGCGGAGTTGATCACGTACCAAGTCTCTTCCAAGAATAAACCCAAACGGCATCAGCGGTGGATTGTCTCTGCTTAAGGAGCGAGAACCAAATACGTTCTCCAGCACAAGAACCTCTCTCAGACGATCTCTAATGGGAGCACACACTCGAATGATTCTCTTTCTCGTTCTCTTGTGAAGCACAGTACACAATACATACGTTTGTACATGCATAAATCCATATCCATTTATACATATATAATATACAGTAAAAGAGGGATGCCAAATTCTCCGATTCGGAGCCTGCGAAAGCAGAGAGCAATGGCAAATTTGTAATTATCATAAACAACATGGGCATTTCTTGCAGCAGAGACATTCGAAGGAGTCGGAGGATCACTTTTCCGGAGGAACAAGCTTTTCTCATTCACTCCACCTTTAGGGTCATGGTAAGCAGATTTAAAATGGTCAATCTATAATTATATACGATAAAATATTTAATATGATATTGTTATATGACTTATATTGAAAAATAATCAATTGATTATATGTAGGAATATACCATAAACTATTGGCATGTGAAAAAAAAAAATATATATATATATATATATGAAATTGAGTATAAAAATGTATAAATCAAATTCTTAATAGAAAAATAAAAAAATGTTGAATAAATTAATTAGTCCAACTTCATCAAAAGCTATGAGTGAAATTTTTATCTATTTTTTTTTATAATTTTATGATTCTTTAGATGCAAATTATTTTTAAAATATATAATTAGTATATAAATGGAATAAATATATGAAAAGATGAATCCGTGTATAATACAAAGATAGAACATTAATGCATGATTAATTTTTCACATAAAATTTCCCAAAAAATGATAACAACTCATTAATTCTATGGACCTATTTTTTTTTTTTATGATTCTTAGAAAGCAAATTATCTTTAATATATATATATAATTATTATATAAATTAAATAAGTGTGTGAAAGATGAATCTACCTATAATACAATGATAGAACAGTAAAAAATAATTAGTCTTAATTTTCTCAGAGATGATAACAAATCACTAATTCTTCAAATTTATGGTCATATAATTGAAATTGACTTCTATATTAATAAATGATATCTCAATAGTGAACAAAATTTTAAAAATTAAGAGAGTTGATTTAATCATGCGAATTTCATTTATTTAATTGGATTTTAACCTAGTTTCTATTATAAAATTAAAATTGTTCTTATCATTTATGAACTTATGACAATATAAAAATTAAACAAGGATGTCACAAAATTTAGCTACTTAAAATGGGTATGAAGTCTATATGTATGAACTTATCATGAGGATATCATCTACAACAAATATATCTAATATACTTACTATTAAGTTAATATATAATATAATACTTACTAATTGGGATTGTTTGTTGCAAAATATATATTATCCAAATATCGTCTGAAAGTATTTTATAGTTTTAAGAAGCTAATTTGTTTTCCAAAATTCAGAATAATTGTTATAAAAATGATATATAAATGGTTTAAGCTCATAAATAAAAATATAATTTTCAAAAAAGTTATGGTCTTATAAATGAAAAAAATATTATATATGATATAGTGCTATGAGTTTAAACTCATAAATAAAATAAAAAATATATAAAATAAGAATCTGATATATATTGTTTAATGAACCAGTGAGATGAAGTTTTATTTTTATTAGTAAACGTAATATATGTTAATCTATATTGATAATTAATATAAATATGATGATGCATATCCATTGAATTAAATAGTTTCAATTTTTTTTATGTATAAATAAATAGTTTCAGTTATTATAATAATTAACTTGCTCTGTGGCAAACATAATAATAATTATAACTCAATCTTTTCTTCAATAAAAAACTGTTAAAATAAATATTTGAAATGATTATTTATAATTAAAAATTTTATTATTTTGAATCATAAAATTTGTGTTTCAAATTGTGAATAATTACAATAAGCAATGGTATAGGAATATATGGGAACGAACTCGTGCAATGGACGGGATAAAAAACTAGTATCCTTGTATATATCAGACTTGGGCTGACATAATACGTGCAACCATTAACCTAAGTAATTGTGATTAATTACAAGAGATAATTGCGGGAGTTACAAGGAGATCAATTCTCTTGTAATCGGCAAGTAACTGGCGATCAATTCAACACTAATCCATAAGAGAGAGTCGAATGTGTTGGGTAGGGTTCCTCATGGGCGGACCAAATGTCAACATTTGCTTCTCACACTTGTGGAACTCACCAAATTGTGATATGCTCACAATCTATATATATATATATATGTATATATATTTATAAAGTTGTATCCCATGGAATAAATAATGTTAGAGAGATAAATATTTATTGACATAGGATTGTAAAAGGTCAATATCTATGAAATAAATAGGAATAGAAATGATATTCAATGATATAGGGTTAGAAAGGTCAATACCTAAATAATATATACTTCTACATCTAATTTATATTAAATTTATTTAAAAATAACTAAATTAGAAAAGAAACTGTACTTGAATTAATTTATTTAAGTATATTTTCCCTCAATCTGAAAAATTTTATTTATAAAAAATTAAGTTCCAAGTGATATGTTAACTGCACAAACTCTGAAGGAACTAAAATTTCTAAGAACAAAGTTATATATATATATTATTAGACTATTGCAATACAAATCTCCTATGATTTTAAATTTATGTTGAAAATTTTATTTTAGCAAATAAAATTTATATTATATATAACAAATAAATTAATGTGCATAAAATGATGATATAATTATCTGCACTTTGAAATCTTGCATAGTTTATGGAAAGTACATTATTGAAAATGAAACAATAATTAATTTTAAAAAAAATTCTCCACTTGCGAAAAAATCCAAAAATCTCCGTAGAAAAATTAGTTGTGCAACGCATAGGTAAAAAAGACTAGCCATTAAGGACAGTGGTACATATGGGTGAATGTGCCGTGAGATCGCTGAGCTACACAGAAGGGGGGAGCTCTAAACTAAAAACTTGTGAATGATATAATTTTGGCATAAATGTTGAATATTATAATTAAAAAGATACCAATTATTAAAAAATCATGAATTCTGAAATAATTTAAAATAATATACTTTACCATCTTATGTATGTAAAAATACATCAAATTTTTCTTAGTATATTAGAGTAAATCTAAAATAATTACAATCTTATGTTGGTAAATGATATATTGAATTTTAATTGAGTTTATTAGAGTGAAATAATTTAAAATTTTAAGATAAAACTGAGAATAAATAAAAAAAATTTAATATTATAATTAAAAGGAAACTAATTAATTAAAACTTGTGATTTTGAAATAACTTAACATTATATATTTTATTATCTTATGTATGTAAAATTATATCATATTTTAATTTAGTATATTACAGTGAAGTAATTTATAAATTTAAGTTGAAACTCAAAATAAACAAAATATATTTTATATTATAATTAAAAAGAAACTAATTAATTGAAAATCATGATTTCAAAATAATTTAACGCTATATACTTTGCTATCTTATGTATGTAAATATATATTCAATTTTAACTTAGTATACTATAGTAAAATGATTTGCAAATTAAAGTTAAAACTCAAAATAAACATGAATGTTCAATACTACAATAAAAAAAGAAACTAAGCATTCAAAAATCATGGGTTTTAGATGAGTGTATTAGAGCAAAATAATAATAAATTTAAGTTTAAAATAAAAAATATTCATATTATAATTAAAAAGAGACTAACTATTGAAAAATCACGAATTTTGGAATTATTTAAAGTCATATACGTTGCTAACTTATATATGTAAAAATATATCAAACTTTAACTTAGTATCTTGTAGTGAAATAATTTACAGCTTTAAGTTAAATCTCAAAATAATTTTGTCAGAATTAATTACTTGCTCCAAAATGTAAAAAGAGTTTTAAAATAGTTAATAACATTCATCTTGAAATTAAAAGTGTCATTATTTAAAAATTAAATAATTTAAATTTAAATTCTAAGTGGATAAATATTATTTAAGTTCATAAATTAAAATTATATAAGTAATTTTTCATTATTTAGACTATGTGAGATCTAGAAATCAATGTGACTTTTACAATTTGATGTTAAAAATTCAATTTTTTTTATAAATTAGAAATTTAGTTATTTATCTTAATATTAATGAAAGTAAAGTTAGTAATTAGATTATATGAAAAATATTTAGAAAATATATAAATTTTAGTTACTTAAGTATTTTAATAAAGATAATTCAATACATTGTATTTATTAAATATTGTATATTCAATGTTAACTTGAGAGATATCAATTGAAGTAAATTCCATATAATTATAATTTAATTAATACAATCAAATTAAATGACAGAATATATTAGAATCTGTCATAAGTAACAATTCCCCACAAACCGTAGGCGGATTGACTAGTTCTCCTATAATATCTCTTCCTCTTCCCTCTCTTACTCAATCTAATAACGTTCACTCACCCCAGCCTCTTATTTTTCTTTTTAATTTTGAATATACTTAGTTATATTTTATTCGTGATTAAATTTCATAAATTTTCACACATAATATATGGTGCATATATGGGTTTATGAATTATACAAAATCTATATATATATTAAACAATATATTCATATTTAAGAGATGAAATGTAATTTATGCAGCAATATATACCTATACAGTTTTACGAATTGAAATTGCGTTTAGCACCGCTCATAGTGTGAATTGCTCTCTAGTACTAGTATAAATCAAAATACTTTACAGATGAAATATAATCTTATTTGCACATTATGAGTATTTTATAACTCAAAAAATTAAATGAGCAAAAAAAAAATCATATAGAATCATTCACCAAAAATAAAAAATGAAAACTTTTGGTTTTCCTTGGTAAGTATTTTAGCTGTGATATTACCAAATTTCTCTCAACAACTGTAATCATATTAAAAAGAAGAAAAATAAATGTTAAATGTTATACCCATTACTCCCCACAACTTTCTCCTCTCATCTCTTCGCGCCACATGTCCCTCAGCCTCTTTCCCTCTCCTTTCCTCTTCCGTTTCTTCCACCTCACCTCCCATTCAATTTTAGTTTTCTTTTTCATTGCATTTTAATATAATTTTATTTACTTGAAAAAGTATAATATAATGTTGCTTAATTTATGGGCCATGTATAGCGTGAGTGAAAGCTCTTGTTATATATAATGCCTAGATTTCAACGGCAAAATATTGTATATTCCCTCCCATGTCTCAGTTTTATTTTTTGAATATGAATTTCATACCATTAACTAAATAGGATTGGTCTGATAATTAAAGGGCAAGACATCCTTGTTGAAGACCCAAGTTCAAGTCACCACAAGATCATGTAAGAGAGTATTCCCTGTTGATACAGTTGCACAACCTATGTGGAAGAACTGACCTGTCCTGTAAACTTGCAGTGCGTTCAAGTAGACCGTGTAGATTATTTAATCGTAGTTCGGAAATACCTTTTTATAAATAAAAAATTCAGACCGTTTTATTTATTAATTAATACTTCATTCAAATATCGTAAATGAATATATGTTGAAAAATGGAGAGGAAAATATAGAGCAAATAAAGTACCAACATAAATATGTGGAGGCTAGATGTGTATGGGAGATGGAACAAAACCTAGGAATTTTCTTGGCGCAAAAGAACACGTTCTTTAGAGTTATTGGACCCGACATAATTTACTATTGAGTCTAGACAATGCCTCTCCTGGAATACAATAAAATATTTTTCAGTCATGAAATAAGCAATATCGAATAACCTAGTGCTTGAACTTTTGGGATTATTTTAAAATAATGATTTCTGGCATATGAGGTATTAGCTATATTGAATGTCAAAATGCACTATTAAGATATACTATAGAAAATCTGTTTCAATATATGTTCTCATTTTAAAGGGCATATCTGTACCAAATACACTTTTGTTCGTTCAAAGTATTATACAAGTTCGTTATACTTGGACCAATTTCAATTTTGTGGTAAGAAGCACAAAAATTTAACTCCGAACATATATTATTTTAAGGGATAAATGGTACCGTTCTAAACACGTGAAGTAAAATTTATCTAGGTATGATGAAAGAAATGGTCTAGATGCATCGCAAGACTGGCGATGGAAATTAATATCTATTAAAATAAATCAAAACAGTAAAATAGAATCACGAGAAATATTGACAAACAAGTTATTGAGATTCTTCATTTTATAATAGTTATAGATTGTATATATATATATATATATATATATTTTTCATATTTAGTGGGGATGATTCCGTAACATTATGAGATAGCTATAATAACAATTTGAGGATGGCTCAAAGAGTATATACAATGTTCAGCAAAATCCTGTACGAAGCCAAAATCGTGCACATGGAAAATTGCGTTTTATCAGTTTCACATATCAAATAGTCGGACAAGTTTGAAATATCAAAACGGGACCACGGATGCAGATGATCACTTGGCTCCCGTTTTCATTATTGTGTACTTTGTTTTTTGTCAAATGGGACCACGCATGGTGATCACGGACTCCTATTATTTAGTATCTACTTTGTTTTTGTTTTTTACTTTCATATTTCCTACTGCTTTTATTATTATTTTTTAACTTTTTTTGGTTTCAGGACTCAAGAGTGAGATAGATAGACAGAACGATGTAGGAATACAGAAAGTCCCATCAGTAAGAATAGAAATAAGGATCTCTTAGTCCGGATCAAGCATAATGTCATTCTCAGTGCCTTTAATTTTATTAAATTGGAAAAGAGGACAGGGTTGGACCACTATATAAATGGCTACAGCGCACAAAATAAATACGGTGCGAGATATATGTATCGTCTGACAGCAGCATACTAATCAGAGCTCAAGTCACATGTTGAAAGTGTGCAAGTGTAAACAAGCAATGAGTGCACATGCATTTATTCATCAAGAAAAAGAGTCTAGATACATTTAAAGGATAAAACGGGAATTTTGACAAACTGAAAAGTTCTTTGTTGAATTACTTAATTTTATAATAATTAAATATATGTTTCACTATATAACCGTTCGTTTGAAACACTTTTATTTTTTCTGTATCAAGAATAAGGAAAATAATAACACATGTTAACTTAGTAAACATGATTGTCATTCAAGTCCCACAACTTCCACTTGGAAATAGTCAATTTGAGTTTGTAAACGTTAAACTCCCAAGTTCTAATTCTCATTTTTGCTTAATAAAATGGTGGGTAATAATGGTGGCATTTTTTTTTGTCCTCTCTACGCAATATTCAGACTTTCGTGCTCAACGGAACATATCAGACGAACTAAACAACTAGTGTAAGCACTGGTCGCATCAGCGTAGCACCACTAAAGGCCTAGCATAGTTTACAAAAGTCGGTGTTCCTCAAGTCCAAGCGAGTAGTACGCTTCTAGCAAATGTTTTGACATAAATGGGTAGAGAGGATTGAAACCCAAAACCTTGAGATTACCAAATCACATGAGAATAAGCTTGTAATCACTGTACTTCCATCTTGATTGTAAGTTCTAGTTCTCATTAGCACCTCTAGTCATAACCATTTACAACTGATCTGGTTTCTCATCTTATATTATTGCTGTGTATAAAAAATTCTTTCCCACCAAAAAAGTAAGTACCATAGTGGTTCGAACAATTTTTTGGCCCCATTTTGTAAATTATCTTGTCTCTAAGTAGTAATAAGATGGGCTAATTTCTTTACTCTTTCAATTGACTTGTATTAGCTAGTAATGATTCATCAAAATTTTAGCATGCAGAGAAGAGCTCGTGGCCAGAGCAAGTAGGGAAAAACGGCCAGCAGGGAGGCTGCATCGGCTACAATGACGAGTGAGAACCCAAATATGGAGGCGTTCACATCAAGGAGGGCAGCCGTATCACCATGGACATCCGACGGGGCCGTGTCTGTGTCTTTGTCGGTGACTATGGCATCATCACCAGGGTCCCTATGATTGCTAATGAATCGTGTTACTAATTAAGATACTATAGGTATAGGAGCTCTCTCCTGCATGTGATGAAAATAAATGTCACTTCCATTTCGATATAAATTAATCTGGTTATATATTATGTTCCGTTTGCAATTGTTCTTCCTCTATTTCGAGTACACTAGACATGGAGCCCGCACCCTGCGTGAAATTAATAAATTAAAATTGTATAAGCTTGATTTTTTATTTCTTTTGCAATAAGGTAAACCTTAGTTGACTTCATAAACGGTTACAACTTGGGCTTCTCTTTTATATTATTAGTTCTAACTAGCACAATCAGTGATTGCACCAAACCCTTCTCATTGATTTATTTCCACAATCACTACCAAAGTTAATTAGTTATTCAGCCATGTATATAGCATGTAGAAGATATTCGTATATCAAGATATACATCACCCGTATATAAACATGTACATAGTAATGGTGCTAGATACGATTGATTTAATATATAATGCCTCTAACGTTTCGTCCTGTTGGGAGTGACAGTAGATCATGAGAAACTTTATTAACTTTTCAAATAGAAGAAGAAGAATGTTAAGGGACTTAGGAGGAAGGCTGCCTATGTGGTGGTGGAAGGGTTCTAATAATTAATTGATTTTATTCTATAAAAATTGGAATAACGTGGAACATTGTAAATTATACGACATGATGTTAGTTTACCCAAAAAAAGGCATGATGATAAGGCTTAGAAACGAAGGAGAAACCAACATCTAATTAGCTAGTCTTATAAGTCATTGCAAAAGATCTTTTCAATTTTGCAACGTGCATGCAGTTTGTAAAGTGGAGGTCACAAGTGTTCGAATTCTCGATTGGGTGTTTTAGATATTGCTCTAGCTCTTAGCGACGAAAATATCTCGTGGCCATGAAATTTTTTTTTTATGGGAACATGAAAAATATGTTTTTGCGTCCGCAATCTCCGATTTTTTTTTCATTTCTTGATGTGCATTTTGGTATCTAGAAACTAATAAACCCCAACTAATCCAGTTCGAGTTACATTAGCCCTCAAAAGGTAAAACTCTCCCCACTAGATTTTTTTCCATTCAGGATATTCGAATTCGAGACTTTAATTAAGGAAAAAGTGCCGAACCGTTTGAATTAATCTGCGGGGTGACTTTTCTTCATTTTCAATTATTGAACCCTCTCCTCCCTGAGCCCCCACCTATAAATACCAGACGTTCATACCAAGAGATGCTCAACACATCCATCCCATTTATAAGACACATAGAGAAAGGAGAGAGAGCAGCAGCACACATTTTAGAGTTTGAATTATGGCAAGCATCAACGTTCCTGGTGAGTTGTTTTGCAGGGTATAATTACTTGGAAATATGAACTGATATCTTGTTTTATATTGTTAGACAACTTAAGAGTTTCACATATCATTAACAAAGTACGTATCGAGACGTCACTTGGCCTTATGTAGATTATATTTTATTGAACAACTTCTTGCCCCGGGTTTCCAAATTGTAACTAAAAAGTTGAAAATGGGATATACAACTTTGTTATTGTGCTTGACCATCAGGTGAAAAGCTTGTTTCTTTGCTACTTTATTTGATCACAATAACAGGATCATTAATGAAATTTTGACAGGGAAGAGCTCGTGGCCGGAGCTGGTAGGGAAAAATGGGGGGGACGCAGCGACAACAATAATCAGTGAGAATCCAAATGTGTTTGTGGTGATAATCCCCCCGTCTGTCACCGGCCACGTCGTCGTCGGTACTGCCGACTACGTCGGCAGTCGTGTCCGTGTCTCCGTCGATGACCACTGCATTGTCACCAGTGTCCCTACTATTGGATAAACAATCGTCCTACTAAATTAAATAATATAAATGAGAGCTCCTCAGTACGTTAATTAGGGGAGCCCAACGCTCTTGAATGTGATGAAATAAAGGTTGTTTAACTTCTGGATCTGTCTTAATCTAGTTATAATATTTTGTTTACGTCTCCTCTTCATATATTTCAAGTATACTAAAAGAAGAATGATTTGCCTTACATGTGAAGCATATCTTATTATTATACAAATAAATATAAATATAATTCAAAATAAAAAATAAATAAGTAAATTGTCAATTTGGCCTTGAAGGAATTTTCGGCCAATCTTGAAAACCAACGAGTGACTTGTGTAAAAAAATTTCCAATAAAATAAAATAAAAAAATAACGAGTAAGGGAGAGGGGCAATGGCCTCCCCACCGGCACGTTCGAGATAAGTGGCAAGAGCAATTTTCGTATTGTTTCCACTTTAATGTTTTCAGAATGAATGAGGATTGAAGAGAACGTATAGTGTGTACAATGAGAGAAATACAAGGAAACTGTTGAAGGAAAATATTTTACATATCTCCAAGATGTCATCATTCTAATTAAGTAAAATTTGGTGAATTAGGATCCCAAATGATTTGCTTTCAAAGATGATTTTTCTTCTCGATCTTTTTCACTTACATTCCCTTGGTAGGTAAAGGTATAAACGAGCCTAGCCGAGCCCAAAATTTGGAAGGATCAAGCTCATCAGCTTGATCATTTTATCATGTGTCAAGCTCAGTCAAGCCTAAACAATTGAGCTCGAGCTCGGCTCGTTATACAAATTGGAGGCTTGAGCTTGAATTCGACAAGGCTCGGCCATGTGAAGCAAAAGAGCTTTGACTCAACTCTTCTTGAGCTCGAGCTCGTATATAAGCTTAGATGAGCTCGAGCTTGTACAAGCTCGATGAAAATGATGTCATTTAGGGCTCGAGAAAAAACTAATAACTATAAACTTGTAGACTCACACAGCGCATATGTGTACATATACATATATATATATATATATATGTGTGTGTGCGTGTGCGCGCGAGCGCCCGTGTATGTGTACAATAACAAAGTACAATTATCTACCGTAAAAAAATAGTAAAGCTCGATTAGGCCAGCTGGCTTATAGAGCCAAATACTATTGAGTTGGAGTTTGGCTCCCTAGCTTAAATATGCTCTATTGCGCTAAACTCTGAATAAAAATAATATTTTTGGACACAGATCACGCGTTTATGGATTTTTCATGTCTCTGTGGGACACATCAACTTCCACGTTGGCCTCTCATCGCAGATCCATCCGTGCCGTTAATGACCAATTTGCATAAAGAAATCGAGAATATAAAATAAAAATGGAAGGGTGAAAATGGAATTATATAAAATTGAGAAGCAAATTTTTTTGACATATCCAACAAAATCGAATTTCTATAATAATAACTAGAGCAATGCTCAACCCCATCCCGTGGGCCGTGGCAACTTCATAGTTTGCTGGCGACCTCACACTACCAAAAATTAAGGGATTACCGAGAGTCGAATCTCTCAGTAATCCCTCGATAAAAATTACGCCTGCTATCCCTCTTCCGCCTCTCTCATATTTTTCTTGCATACTCTCTAACCCCAGGCCTCCCACCCCTCATCAGCTCGCCCCTCATGCCATCTCCTTAACCATTGAGTTACAAGCATTATTCTTGTCAATTCTCTACACTTAATTATATTTGTATTACTTGTGTTTATATTTTCATTTTTAGAAAATAAAAAAACTTGTAATATTAACAAATTCGCATTGATAATATATACATTTAATAATAAATTCAACATTATTTATCTATATAATGCATATGATATTTAATCGAAAATAACCACATAGTTTATTTGACCGATTTAATTAGATTTTAATATGACATAATCGAGAATTTTATCACTCTCCCGTACGAGTTCAAACATGCTTTCCACTACTATTTATTTTGAAGTTATATTTATAATGCTATTTATTTCATTCATTTTTTTTTAATTTTCATGTACAACATTAAAATGGTAAATAACTATAAAATGCATCTATTTATGACTTGCACTCTGAAATTAAACATAATCTTAATTATATTGTTTACACGCTCCAAGCGTAAACATTATATTTATAAACTAATATCTATATATATTTTTTCAAAATCTCAAAATTTCAAACATTCAAATTCATTAATTTCATATTTGCTATAAATATTTAACACTTTCAATCCTAAATTCAATTAATTTTATATTTAACTTACTATACAATATTCACTTCAAGAAATATAATTTATATGTGATATATCTCTACAATTATTATTGTAAAATAAATATTAATTTTCTCATTTGATATTTTATTTTTTAAAATTTTTATTAGAAAAATTTATACTTTTTAATTTACCGATGGGAAAATCCCTCGGTAATATTGCCGAAGGATTTTTTTCTAGGTACATTATTTTAAAAAATAATTTTTGTTTAATTTTACCGAGGGATGTTCCCCTCAGTGAATTATTTAAAAAATAATTTTTTAAAATTTTAGTAATGGGGGAGTCAAAACAGATGTTTATTGTTATCAGATTGTGGAGGAGATTTAAGGGACATGACGCCATTCCAAAGGATTTGATTCTTGAAGGATGGCCAGATTCGTTGAATTCAAGTTGTTCCTCGAGTTTCTTTATCAAGAATGACTTTGTAGATGATCAATCAGAAATGTCGATTGTGTTACTTCGTAAGAAATTTTCTTGAGAGAGTGAATCCTACTCATAATGGTAGTTTTGAGATGGGAATCTTACTATAAAAGTGAACAGACAGTCCACTAATCTTATCTTTTTTCAGTCTTCTTCTTCTTTTTTTTTCTTTTTTAATTGATCCTTTTCTTAGGTCACCAACTGGAAAAGGAAGAAGTAACTAAGAGAACAGTCTCGTCTCTTCAGCAGTAATGAAAAGTGTATGTTTTGCTGACAGGAAAGGCCTGAAAGAGAATGAGAGATTACCGAAACAAAAATCGAATTTTTATATGCAGTCGATATGGCATCAATAATTGCAGATAATGGAATGAAAACAGTCGCGGTGATAATTCGGTATGAGTAGAGGGTTGTAAGAGAATAGATACAGCTTGTTTGGGACATCGCTGTTCATTACAAAAGTTATGTACACATTGATCTCCCTAGGCTAAAGAAAGAATTACTTCGAAGAATTTGACTATCGTTCCTGTTTCTTCAACTCGTATTTCCTGTCTGCACAATGTGTATCACTGATATGTATTTATGAAGAGTATTATTCTTCGGTATGAAACATAATGATCCCGGCTCTTGAATAATGTAGGAAACTGATGAGTTAAGATGAAGTTTCCGTTTGATTTGGAGGCAAACTCCACATCCTCTTCTGATCCTTAAAACTCCCAATCACTGCGGACTGCTTTTCATAGCTCAGTTGACCCCAAAATGCGAGGTAAGAAGATTTCGGATCTAAATACTCCAACATGGTTACGAGTTTCCCATTCTTGTTGTCAATATAAGTGTATCCATCCTCTGATTCAACACCTTCGGCGATGACTCTAATGGGTTTGAAGGAGAAGGTCGGTTTCAGAGAGGACTTGTTGCCTGCCGCTAAGACCATAGCGCCGAGGATTTCCCCCAAGAAGATGTCCTGCACAGAGAGACCACTTGTTAGGTAATGTTTTCATTTAGTGTTCCAAAACGATTCACTTGAAAAGCTAAGCAAAGAGGAAGTGCACGGATGATCTATATGAACCCATTGCTTAACGGAGACAAATAAATACGCAGGCAGGACCCGAATGTAGAACCTATATGCTGATTCAATGACATTGGGGAAAAAAATCATTTAATCATCAATCCAATTTCTTTTGTTGTGGAAAGATTATGTGAGCTTTACCATGTGCAGATATCTCTTGTGAATCTGCATTAGTCGATTGAGCCTCAACAGCAAACGGTAGGCAAACCTAAACTCAGGAGTCTTCCTCACCCCGTTAAGTCCTTTCAGGATTTCTGTAAATGAGCTTACTCTGCGTTGGATGCTGAGGGGAATGAGGGTGACGTTAAGCTCGGAGCTCAGAACCGTCTTTGCAGCCAATGGATCAAGGAACATATTAAACTCGGCGTATTTATTGGAGGGAATAGTGAACACGTTTCCTTCATCCATAGCAGTTCGATGTATGTGTCCTCCGACAATGTAGACATCCTAAAGGAAATATCTCAAATGAATTATTGAAGCAAGTTTAACAAAAGGATTCTGGTGGACCATGAAACGTGTTGTAAACCAGATTGAACTTATTTGTATTTTCGAGAATAGAAAACCAGAAACTGGAATAATTTTTCCCAGTTCTCCAAAACAAACATAAAGACTGAACCTGAATCACAGAGGTTGCGTTCTTGCTCGACTGAATGATCTTTGCTAAGTTAGTCAATGGCCCGTTGGTCAATATAGTGATCTTCGATCCCATCTCCAGCGTGTTCACTGTAGACTCCCAAATTTCCAGAGCTAGTGGCTGCCTAAGTTCTGGGTGATCGGTATCTCTAGGAGCTCCATACTTGACAGAATTTTCTGCTGTATACCTGCCATGAAAACCCGAACTCTTATTAAAAAATAACTCCAAGTACGTTTACTCGGTTCTAATACAGTTCCCTTCTTAATACCTTACCTTCTCGGGCTCCGAGGTAAATCACGGGCCAACCCATAAAGAGTGTCCGAATCCAAAACACCGCCGCTCCCGTGGGGGATCGCCTTTGCATACTTGCAGTCTCCCACGGTAGGCATTATCGGGTCGGACTGATTCATCGCAAACATGTCGCCCAGGCCCACTGGAATATCGTCCCTGCCCATCATGTGAAGCAGATCGTAGATCACATCAATGGTTGCAGCACTGGCCCATCCTGTCGGAGTCACTAATATTGCCTGCTCAACGAATTAGCAGGAAAAAGAAATCTTCAAAACATGCAATCGCTAAAAAATTCGCGAAACTGTCAGGACATTGTTGATCTACCTTAAGATTGATCTCTTCTGTGGGTACTTTGAGGAGATAGAACAGCGTGAGAAAATCTCCAGCACTCATGTCCATGTCAAATATTACAGGCTTTCCGAGTTTCTTGCCTCTTAATTCGGGTTTATATAAGACTTCTCTGTAGTAAGGAAATTGTGTCGTAAGACTAAATCTCGCAGAATGTTCGGGATCGTTCAAAGCCTGTGATAGCAGCGATTGAAATGTCACGTTTTCCAGTGAAGACTTTCAGAAAGATGAAGTAAGCTTAAATAATGTCGACTTACATTCAAGAAGCTCTTGTGGAACTCCCTGCTAAGAGGACTACCAGGTTTCAGATTCGGTTTTGCCTTTGTGGCAACGAGGACACGTACTGCCTCCGGGCCAGTGACCTCAGCTGTATATCCATCCTATTCAATTTCGTCACGAGAATTAGACTGCAAAAAGTTTAATAACAAGAAACCAAAAGTTCAATCCTGACCATGATTGAGTTTCAGCTTAAGTTCCAATAACTACCTTGCATTTTCCTTTTCCATTCGCCACAATGCAAAATGGGTCCCGAAGACCCATTTGGACATGACCGCTGTGGACCCACCCTCTAGTCAAGTTGAACTTGGGGACTTTACGCCCGTCAAAAAATGGGTTGGACCCATCAGAGACCCCGTATGGTTCGTTCGAGGTGATCACAGTTATATTCATGTATTCCATTTCTGCAAACTCATTCTCAATCTTCTCATTCCGCATCATTGAGACTGCGACACCCGATGTGAATGAATCCCACATAAAGTAGCTCTACAAAAATCAAGGCTCAATTTAAACTACGCGCAATTGCTGCTGCTGATGACAAGGTATCGACTCAGTATATAGTCATTTCTGAGTTAAACGGATTAATTACCGTGTAGAACTGGTCATCAAACCATGTATCTCGCGTGATCTTCAGGGACTTGAAGCAATATTGTGCCTCGTAAGTGCTCTGACTTTGTTCAAAGGTATCGAAGAACTGCTTGGTAATGGGGATAGTGTTAGTTGCATCGAGTGGGACTAGAGTGACCGGAATGCCCGAATGAATCACCTGCAGGTTCAGGTCCACACTTTTTCACTGTCCAGTCATAGCATTTTCAATTATTCACATGTAGAACAGAAAACTGAGACCGAACAGAAGAGCTCCTGCCCTTTCTCCAAATACTGTCATCCAAAGACATGCTAAGAGCTTTTGAGTTACAAATTATTTACCTGATATGCAGCAAAGGGGTCTCCAAATATGTTGAACTCCGCATACGGGTTACTGGTGTAATCCGTGTGAACATTTCCACGGTCTCCACACTGTTGAGGCTTGCACGACGAGCTGGCATTTGCAGGGCAGCACCCGGTTGGATTCTTCGATCTCACTCCTCCCCCCATCACATAAATATGCTCGATGTTCTTCTTCAGATGAGGATGGCTCATCAGGAAAATGGCAAAGTTCGTGTGAGCTCCAGTGACGATCACGGTGATGGGCCCTGCCGATACTTTCTCGATCATCACCTGTTGAGTCGTGGGCTGTCGGAGGGGAGAATATCTCCTCTTTCCCTGGATATATTAACAACCAATCAGTCTTTGAGCGTGCTGTTTGTATCGTTTCAGGATGATTAGGAAATGCACTTTATAGATATCCTCACTTTCTGCAGTTCTCCAGAATTACACGAATACGGAAATTGCTATTTGCTTGAACTCAAACCGATCCAAGAATTGAGTAAGGGTTATTATCAATAGAAAGCAGTATTGAATGGAATCTTTCTTTTCCCTTTTACCTGGGGAAGAAATGATTTTCGGAGGCCATAGTTGGAATCAATGTCCAATCTCCCTCCAAGGCCGACTGGGATCGCCTGCCTGTACCGGCAATACCCTGCTGTTGTCATTCCCTAAAATAGAAAAAATCATTCACAAGCACGGAAAATATACTTCAATCCAGATTCTCAATACTTGGTCCAGTAACTTTCCCATCGATAGGATCGCTCATAGGAAGAACTGATCGAAACAAATATATTTCAATTCGGCTAGTTATCTGGACCTGCTCAATAATAGGGAGGTAGCCCCCGACATTAGGTAGGATGGTGCCATCTTCCATTATTCCACCGTCGCCTCCGACCCCGACAGCAACATCGTCCCGACCCATCATGAAGAGAATGTCGTAGATCTGGTTCACAGCGTGGCCCGCAGTTGTCCAGGCATTCGTGTTAATAGTTACCGCCTGCACCATCATTCCAAAACAGGTAAGTCATAGAGAACACCATGTTTGAATCGATAACGGAACAGTACGACTAATCAGCTGCTCTGTTCTCGACAGAAAAATGATATGAGAAACAAAGGAACACCATTATCCTAAGTCACTGGATACTCATCATCGTTCGAGAGCGCGGATGAAATCGACAATACCGGAAATAAAAGAGTTGGGAACTCGGTGGATGAAATCGCCTGTCGAACTTGGAAAATAGGGAGGGAAACAAAAGAAAGAAAACAAGTTCCACCAGAGGAAGAAAAAAAAAAAAAAAGAAGAAGGAAGAAAAACAAACACATGAAAGAAGAGCAGATGTTACATGTTCCTACTACCTCCAGTTCAAATTCTGATCTGTTAAGCTTCAGGAGATAAAGAAGAGCGAAGAAATCATCGGTGTCGACGTCTGTATCCAAGAGAATCCGCCGGGGCTTTGCCTCAACAGAGCTGTCCCGCCCCTGTCCGAGACCTCCAACGGACAACAGAAGCAGCACGACAGCGGCTGTATTGGCCGCCCTGATTTCCCTCCAAAGCAACATTTTTTTCTTGACAACCCGGAAAGTGTTTTCGCCGTCGATCAAGACTCGGAGACGGGCACAGCAAACTCAGGACTGTTTCATCAACTAACAGGCAGGCCGAGAACGAGACCAAGTTCCTTGTCCCTGTAACGGAAAAACAGAGCATGCTCTGCTGGAAAGGAGCATGATGATTCAGGGAATGGACCAATTATGCTGATTTGACTCTCGGAGAGAGAGAGAGAGAGAGGAAACAAAAGAAAAGGTGGTGGTGGTGGTGGTGGTGGTGGTGGTGATGGTGATGAGGTGAAAGTGTGGGGGCTGGCTGACTTCTTAAATTTCGCAGAAGGGGTGGGGGGAGGAGGCGGAGGCGGGAGAGAGGCTGTCCCTGCGGCCTTTGCCTGCCGCGTGTTAACTGCGTCAGGAAGTGGACAAAAGGAAGGAAGATTCAGTTCGATTCCATCAACACCCTCCGCTCTGCTCTCCTCCAATCTCTTGAATCCTCGGACTCAATGGAGTATGGAAGCGTGTGTCTTCTACGATTACTTGTGTCCCTAACGAGAGGAGGATTGGTCCGTCACGGAAATCTATGATGTTCGGGACGTGTACCGATAAAAAACTTACATACCACCGCTCACTCGACCATGAAAAATTCTATCATACGTGCCTTTGAATTTGGGGTGAACTAATCCGCACGAAGTTTCTGTTTCTGCTCATCTAAATAGAGTTATGAGAATGCTTTCCTCAGTGATATCAGAGTCCGATGATTGTTCGAAGAGATCAACATACGAAGATGATATTACGGTTGAATGCATCACCGTTGCGAGGTCTGTGTTTCGCATATGAACATCGTATTGCTTCCTTTGTGTCGTGATAGAGGTGGACATGCTTGAAAATTGAACTTACCCGTTTCTTCATTTTTTTCCATTTTTGAGGCCCGGTAGCTACCGAATTATCTTTTCTCAAGGACATCACAATGTGACTCAGCTTATTAACTGAGATAGTTTTATTCGGACTTAACTTTATCATGTTCACAAAAAGTATTTCGATTGAATTTTGAGTCCCAAACTGCAAATAAAGTTCATGCGTAATCATCCACACGTAAGGTTTAGCTATGAACACGTTAGGCTTGCTTAAATATATTTTCGTTGAATCAAAAAGACTGTAATGCAGCGGTGCACGTTTTCGCATGGTAATCAATAGATTTCAGGTCCAATACTCGTTTATGGAACGATCTATACACATTTATTAGTTATTAGACTTTTTATTTCATTATATTATATTCACCGATCTATTTTGTAATTGAAAAAAAAAAGTCTTCATTGAAAGATTGGCATGGAACAAAAAATATACTAATAGTCAAATTGTAAACCAACATTGTGATTGGGGACACGTGGAATTTAATTGATGGAATTGACTTAATGTAGCCATAAAGGCTTGCGAGAATTTCCCCATTATTTCATATTGGGATGGGATACCCATTGGGAGACTAGTGAAAGGTGTGAAATTGGACCCCTTTTTCGGCCTTTTTCCTTATTTATTCAATATGTGTGCTTTGACTTGCCACTATAATTCCCACAATAATTTTATATTACTAAAGGATCTCTACTTTTTATTCAGGTTCGACTCATGTGGATCGGGGATAGCACTATCAAAATGCCCTTTGTGATTACATAATCATTCCATTTAAATTTTCTTCTTCTAAAAACATAATTTCAGAGACTCCCTCTGTACGGACCTGATAAATTTTAAATTTGCATTTTCAGTAATATTTCCCACATTACATCTTGTATATGCATGTAACTACTCTTGTAGAAGTGCAGACATCCTAATTCCATTGTCGAGCCGCTTCTCGTAGCTAGTTAGTTAATTACGCTATGATTAGCAGTATGTTATTAGCATCGTCATTAACCACGTGGAAAGGGGATGCAAAGTATTCGAATTACAAAAGCATGACAAGAGGACCCCATTGAGATACACTTGATGCACAAGTGAGAGACCAGAAAATTGCACAGAATCCAAGAATAGGGCAAGTTGTTGCACTGTCTTTTTTTTTTTTTTGGGTGCATAGTTGTTGCATTTTTTGATTAACCCCTTGGATGACAAGATCTTTGCTTGGGGATCTGCTGATGGAACTCTGCTTGTGCCTTTCTTGCTAAGGGGTGACCGTGGGATCAAAATACTAACACTTGGATGGTCTCGATCATGCCAACGACAATTTGACCATTTTTTTGGCTTAACCAAACAATTTTTTTTGGCCAACTTGAACCCAACAATTTGATAATATATTCTTACATTTCGAAATTTTGTTTTTGTTTTTTTTGTTAACGATGAAAATCTGATAACATAGTCGGAGTTTTCGATCAATTTGCGAGCTAGGGCCGCCAATCAGCGACCCTAATCCCTCTATTGAGATTGTCGGTACCCACGAAAAACGCCAGTGACCTCAGTGGAGTGGTCCGGGTCATTGATTGGAGGCCCCGACCCCTCCTTCTCTGTCGATTTTCTTTTTAAGACTAAATGAAAAAAAATAAAAAGTTGAGGATATGAATGATAAAAGAAAAAAGATTTAAAATCAAAATGATTAAAATGTTAAAAATTGATGATTAAAAATGAAAAAAACTAACATCGTAACCTCCTATGGCTAATAAAGTATACTACGAGGAGGCTAATTGTCCATCACAAAAATATAAGGTGCACTTTGTCCCTATCATAAATTACAAGAAGAGTTTTTCTACTTTTTCCAAAAAAAAAGAGGCTAAACATGCTCGATTTTTCCAAAAATAATTAAAGGCTAAACATTGTCTGAATTAAAGGTTTTTGCTTTGCCGCGGAGACCCCAGTATCACCTAACAAGTTTTTTTTTTATTCACCCAAAAAAATTAGAGAATAGAAAATAAAAGCGCATATATAGTTCCACATATGAGAATTAAAATCGAAACCACTTAATTCTAAATTCAAGACGATGTCATTGGACCAGTTCCCCTTCCCATTATCTAATCTCTAGTTTTGCAATTATAATGCTCTTTCCACGTGGAAATCTTCACCAGCAACACTGCCTTCATCCTTTTCATTTTCCTTTCTCGGTCACTTTTTTTCTTTTATTATTGTTGTCTCATTTGCAAATCAGCATGTGATATCATAGTATATCTAGTTGCATTGCGGTTTTCAGTTTTGGCCGTTTGGCTGTACTCTTCCTCGAGATTTTGCCCAATGTAGTCTTACTTATAAAAATAACTAATTTATTAGACCCGTGTATTATCCGAATTTTATAAAGAAAATTTTATTATAAAAATTTAATAGTTTCAATTTATAATTCATATTAGCATATAAAAAGTTATGCAATAAATTCAAACTTGTAATAGAAGAATATATATTAATTATAAATAAAAAATTCTTAAATAAAGATTTCATGTAATATATACATCATTGCAATTATGAAATTAATTCTCAAGAAAAATTAAGCTAAAATTTGAATACTTGTAGATAACTTCATTAGTTTTATTTTACGAAAAATAAAAACCTTAGAGTCTATCAAAACTTTTAAATTTCATAATTTGCTTGTGCACCTTTATTATAATTGATATTCCATATATTAAGTTTTATAAGTTTTAACACTTTTAAAGATAAAATGACCTAGTCACTTGGATGAAAGTTTTATTCAATTAAGCTTTTATAATAGTAGCTATAATGCTTAAATTTTTTAAAATTAATTTTAAGATTATATAAGTATAAATGATTACTTATTTTCTTAAAATTATGAATAAATTTATTTGTTAACGATATGATAATAAGTAATTAAAATATTTTCGTATATTTTTTAATATACTCTTTATAATATATATATATATAGTATATTAAAATACGAATTAATAAGGGTTTTACTATTTTACTCCTATATTATTTTGACTTTTTTCTACCTATATTTAATGCATTGGTTATTTTCTTAAAATGATGAACTTATTTTTATTTGTTAACGATATGATAATAAGTGATTCAAATATTTTTCATATACTTTTGAGTATTTTTCTTTATAATATATATAGTATATTAATATATGAATTAATAAAATTTTTACCTCTTTACCCCTATATTATTTTGACCTTTTTTGTTCTACCCCTATTTAATGCATTGGTTACAACTATATATATATATATATATATATATATATATTAGGTGCATTCCTGCGCACAAATATATGAAGAAATTAATAAATTTTAATTTATTCTAAGTTTATGGAGCTTTTTAAAATCATTGAGAGTTTTTTTTTTTAAAGATTTTCCTTTCCATCGGTTTCTCAAATTATATGATGTGTGTAAATCATGAGTCGAGTGAAGTGGCGACGATGCTGGGGACGGAGCCGAGAGCTCGGGGTAATCAGATTGCAAAGGAGAAGTCACTTATCCAACCAACAGTGTATCTTGTAGGGATTGCTTTTACAGTGCATATGATCTTCTCTTTCTGGCTACTTCTTTTTCTTCTCCTTCTTCTTCTTCTTCTTCTACTATTCCATTATTGATAATCTTCACTTCACCTCTTCTGCGTTTGTGGCCCCGATTGCATGATCTTGTGATGATGATTTTGTCCTTCAAATATGTCCCATTTATGCCATCTATTAACGCATTGACGAGATCTCTTCTCTAATTTGAATATATCTAGACTTACATTTCCATGAAAATCCTAATTCTCTTTCTAAAGCAAAAACTTAGAATTATGTGTGGGTACATACACATTATACATATATGCACTTTACAAAGTTGTAGATGCGAGAATTAATAAGCACAAGAAATGATGAGATATGCATGTATACGTTGCCTAAGTTTGCATGCAACTCATGAATTTCTGATTGAGAATTAAATTGTTTGAGCAAATCAAAAGACGAATACACGAATCTCCTTGTCATGAGTTAGATTATCGTTGTAGTTCAAAAGTCGATAAACCACGAGCTAAGGGCTTAAGAAAAGTAGAGTAATGGCACTTTATCATAAGAGCGTCTCGACTTTTATATATTTATATTGATTCTTAATCTAAACTCACCCATCAAATATTTCCCAAAGTAGATTTCTCGCTTGAAATATATAATTTCAGATCAATCCATGTCTTTCAAGCACTTTTACAAACACCCCTAAAGAACATAACAAACTTAATTAGAACATGTATAGATCAAATAAAAACCACTTACAACAATCATCAACTTGGAATCAATTACTAATGAATTCTCAACAGAACACGAGACTATTTCTTGAAATCGATACTAATACTCGGCTCATTAGAATTGCACAAGCTGGAAACTATATATTGTAAAGTTATTCACAAGTCTCACCCAATTGAAAGAAGATCCTTTCAAAATTATGTTGTTGCATTACGTCAAGGATTCTTGAGGAAAAGGAATGATGCAGTAAAATGGCGAGTATTAGAGAAGACCGAAGTTACTTACCCTTATTATTTTTTGTTGTTACATCGGAAGCGGTGAGACATATCATCCGGCACGTAGATAAAAACTGACAATGTTAAGCCAAAATTGACGGAATGTAGTGAATTGTTACGCTTTTTTAACTTTTTATATTGTTGGTGAAATTTTTTTGTATCAATCGTGATATTTTTTAAAACTTTTTGTACATTTTTCTGCCAAAGGTCAAAGCAAAAGGAGGTCGCATTTATTTTTTGTTCCTGGTTTTGGCAATATTTAATAATTCCCTAAGCACTTACGAAAGCGTTCAGAAACAAGAAGTTGGTTTAGATGATAACGAATTTTCGTCTTTTATTTAAGATTTCAATACACATATAATCTTATTTAAATCGGTGAAAAGTGTTTTTCATGATCGTGCTTGACTCCACTGTAGTTAGCTTATGTCAACGGATTCTGCAGAAGAATTAAATTGCATTTAACCAAATCTGGACCATCGAAATAGTATATAGGGGATTAATCAATATGGGTTGATTTAGATAATTCGACATCTCTTTCTTTTAAATAAAGTTTCGAATTTGAATTTTGTGGTTAGAAAAAATTCACGATTGAAAAGGTTTTACTCTTTAATGAGTCGATTTAATTCGAATTCGAATTAGTCGGAAGTTATTGAACTTTTAAATGATATTAAGTGGTGTATACCGAAAAGAGAAAGGGGATTATTGTTCTAGTGGCAGTTGGGTCAAAGTTGAACTTTAAGAGCTTGATGACTGGGGGCGTTTGGACACATAATATGATTCTCTTTAGGACATAGTTAATTAGGAATCTGCGCCATCGCTGACAAGAGCTTGCTACCAAACGCCCCGCAGAACTGACCCACTGATTATGACAACCTATTGGCCATTAATCGACAAAGCTGCAATATCATGGATTCGAGAATATCCACTCCTGTGATTTGGGTCCATCCCCATGCCAATCAGATACAGCCTGCCTTGTGATGACCGAGGAAGATTCAATTTAAATGAAAAAAATCTCCATTATTCTGACCAAAAATGAAAATGATAACTCGAAATATTATTTGTGATCTTACAGTATGGATCGAGATCCGTATTACGGCCCCCTATTGTTTGATCCAATATTGACTGGGGACAGGCCCCAACTTCCATAGGTCCTTGGTTAGACGCAGTGATAAATGAGTCACGGAAAGGACGATGCGGCCGGACCCGAGTTGTAACCACTGTTGATAGCCTCGAATGGACTGCTTGATCTTTCGCATCAGGCCTTGACTTTAGGAAGTTCTTTGGAATCTCCTTTGAAGTTTCTTCAACCTGCTCCTGAGGAAACTGCCCCCAGAATGGATCTTCTCCTGTTACCATCTGAATAGCATCGGTTTGTTCTGTTGAGGGAAAGTTCACAAAAACTGACTTAGAGAGAGTGCTGTTCCTTCAAATTATGATAGTAGATGGGCATATATTGCAGGTAGATTGAAGCCCTTCATTTAATATGTAAGATTGTCACGCTAGAGAGATCTTCAAATTCAATAGCATATCTATTATTACAAAGCTATATAAGTCCTGGTTTTATTTTTCATTATTCATAATATTGTCCTTGGATAAGTCATTCTAGTTAAAGAGAAAAAAATATATATGGGGACAAAATTAACCATAATATATATGGATATATTTTTACTTTTTAAGGTTTACTGAAGACCACTTAGGTTGTATAATACGTGGTATTGGGGTTATCTCAATAAAACTAAGGTAATCTATTTTTACCCCAAAAAAGAAAAAGATAGGTAATCTATGATTCTATACTCTATATTATAATTTTCTTTCTTCCGGAGTAGATATCTTTTTGGGTGAATTTTTTTTGGTGAATTTCCGGAGTAGATATTAATTATTAAGAAATATTCATCGCCACCTATGCTCTTTAAAAAAAAATCATTCTTGCATTTTAATTTTTCAAATTCTTTGTAATTTCTAAAAAATTCTTAATTATATCTACAATAGATCCGAATCCAACCTATCGATCCGAACTCTTGACATTCGTTTGTTCCCCCCCTCTTTTGTCACTGCCTAGTTAGTCTTTTTTTTTCCCCCATATCATGAATCAGTTGCACTTCATTTATTAATGAATTAAACATATACAATATTTCATTTTGAAAACCCATTATTATTTATAAAAGAAGTACAATACTCCGGGTAATCCAAATAAAAATTTAGCTCATCAAACACGATGGTTCGGTTGCTCTAGGGCGCTTCACTAGTTTATGCATATAAATATATATTTATATAATTGCGTTGTACTATTAATTGGATTGAGCCTGCGCCCACATCTATATGGTAGCCAGGTCCCGAGTACGCCCAATCACGTCCCAAATGGGGACTTATAGGGTGGTGCACTTACCTTATAAATTAATTATAAAGTCAAACTGTATTCAATATCTCAAAATAAATGAGTAATGATACCAACAACTTTCCAAAATTTCCACTTCTAATTTTCTGTAGATGAGGCGATATAATTACTTCTCTCTTGACTCTTGGGGATGGGATGGTCTTAAAAGTCGTCCGTTGAGTTTATTGTGGCATTTTGGGTTCAATATAATGACTTCACAAGCTAAAAAAAAAAAAGAGGTCATTTTGAATACGGCTCTGGTTATATTAAGGATTTATGTACTCACTTAGAATTTCTTTTCCTATTATTTGACTAGATTCATAAACCTCTCTATAATATAATAATAATAATAATAATAATAATAATAATAAAAAAGAGCATGTACAAACTCACGTAAAATATCGAGGAGCTTATATATCGCCTTAAAGTGGTTGGCTATTATGCGTCAATCTATTGTTATTTTGACCCAACCGAGAAAGTGATCAAATCATGACTTGAAATTGAAATGATTCTCAAGTAAATATAGTCTCAATTCAAACTATTTTTTATGGATGATACTATCAGGGTTGGTAGTAAAAATAACAATTATGGTTGTCAGTCAATAGATCCCCTACATGAAATCTGGACCGTATACGCGTCTTATATTTTTTTTATATTAAGATTCATCCCTCTTATCAATCCATCTAATCTATTTGGCCTCATAAAAGGACAAATCCCCAACCCCCAAATCGAATGAAAAATTCAATCGTAAAATCCCTAAATCTGTTCGACCTCTTACAAGAACAAATCCCCCAAATTAACATCACAAATCAATCGTCGAGTTCCTAATTTCGTCAACGCTCGACACCGCCTTCGATTGTTCGCACTTCCCCACTCTGCCGCCAGCCCGCTTCGACACAGACTCCTCCCCCTTCCCTCTAGTTCTGACGATCGTGGTGTTTGCCTCCCTGCCTGGCTCCAACTCGGTCCATCACCGATTCCTCACATGTTGCAACAATTGACCTCTCTGCCACCATCGCCGATTCCTCACCCCGACCATCAGCTGCGTTGCCCGAGCCTTCCAACCCCCCCTTCATTCGATGCCCACCATGAAGAACATGTTCGCAACCACATCACTCCATTATAAATTTCTTATTTCAAATGTGAAGCCAACACTACGATGAGTTTAGTCCACCCAGCGTGTTAGATTTTTTTCTATTGTTATCTTTCGCGAACTGTGTTTGTTAAAATGACGAGTTATGCAGTTGCATTTTGATGAGCAAACTCATGGATCCTCTATTATTAATTAATTATAGAAACTCGAGCAGGGATTGTTAGGAGCTAAGTGGTCGACCTGGTACCCGGGTTCCATTGATAATCATTCCGTCAATTTGGGTGTATGAGACCGAACAAATGCGTATTTTTTTAAGTAATTAAATTGTTTTTAATTTGATTGCACCGGTGCGTTTTGGTTCGGTTTAATATCGAATCGGATCAGTTCACGAGTAAGACCGACCTTCGACGAGAAGATGCGGAGTCGAAAATATCGATAATTTAAGTAAGAAGGGTGAAACCTAATGTAAAAAAATATTAAACACATGTACCGTCCATATTTTATATAAGAGGATATAATAGTTAAAAATAAAACAACTGTAACAATTACCTACCAATTGTGGTAGAATCTCCAATTTTTTTAATGGATGTCTGAATTCAAAAGTTTGAATAGAAAATTTTCGTACAATTTAACACCTAATAAAAAATTTTGAAAGAAAAGGCTTAGAAAGAACTTTTAGTAACAAAATAAACGGCTGTACACCGACAAAATGAAAGTAATTAATATAATAAGCATTAATAATATAATAATTATATTCTTTTGGGTGAAATAAATAAATAAATAAATATATATATATATATTTTATTGCCCTTTTGCCTTTTTAGCTGATCTTCCTCTCTCTACTTTAGTTGAAGTACTGGCAAAATTGTTCTATAGCGCCATTTCTCACTGAGGGTATATATAAGATATATACACCATGATATATATATATATATAGAACTATATATATAGGTATAAATAAATCCTCTTTAGGGTTGTATCGTTCATATGGGAACATGCACAGAGTGGCCTCTTTTTGTACTTGGTTGGATAATCAGAAGCACGTAAGCATTGGTTATGAAAGATGTTTTAATTTTCTATTTATACATATGCATGTAGAACTGATAACCTAAGCCGGGATTTTAGCTGGTCAGTCAGTTAATATAACACATTCCACAAGCATATATTGAAAGGAAAAGATATACGAGATAAACAAGCACCGGTTGTCCACTAACGAGAATCGGAATTGGAAGAGTATTGTGAATTAATGATGATATTATTAGTACAAGGAAACGATATACTAAATAAATGGGTCCGGACTATCATTCTCTAGTTAGAATTTCGACATTTTTTTATCTATGAAACTTCTTGCGTTCTTTTATTTCAATTATGATTTATCTCATTATAAGCTTGTGGACCACTCTTGATCTATTTTTCCTTTGACCAAATCCCCGGGGAAGAAGATTGCATTCATTTCATTGCAAAGGGGGAGTACTTTTCCCGGTAAGCAACCACGAGAGATATGAAGGTGCGTCACTAATTCTTGAAGGAAAATGACAAGATAATATAATTAATTAATATCTTATAACCTAATTTATGGAAAAAAGAATATAATCCCAACGAAAATCAGTTGCATTATCATCACTTGCACTTTCGAAGGAAATTCTCGTTTGTATATATTTTCAAAATTGTTGAAAGGATAATATGGGTTAAAGTGAATGCCTTTTCTTCTAATGATCCCTTCATAGAACAATTATATATGCATAAGCCACAACGTGCATATAAGTGCAGATTATTTAGGGTTTGTTGAAAAATATTGTATGGCTATATACTTTTCTAGATGTCGAATTAGTTAATGTGTGGGTGGTGCTCTTCGCTGGAACCCGATAAGCTTAGGTTTTGACAATCAGAGAAGTCGGAGAGGGTCCTAATTTTACAGAGTCACCATTTGAGACTTTGAATATATTGATGAAGATATATATATATATATATATATATATATTTATATATATTTATATATGTATATGTATATATGTCAAATTAGTGATCAATGCTAGTTATGAATCACATCGTATTATAATCCTAGTCATTGTTGTAATATTATCTCCAAAGACCAATATAATTCTTGCATTCTCGTACCCAAAATTATGTAGTCCATAGATAATTGGACGGGCCGAAATTGTCTGATAATGCAAGAAGAATAACGTATAATAGTTGGATATATAAAATTCAGATGAGAATCTAGGGTGGTTTTAGTTTTTTAGAAGTAGCTTGAAGAGGGGTTCCATTTTGTTGGCTGAGTGGATAATTATTCACGAAAGTTATTTCAAATCTTTCATGAGTCCTTGCAAGCATTAGGAATTTATTCATGTGAATATCCTTTCGGCCGATCGAGGCTGGAACCTATCCTTGACTCATCTCAGATTATGGATTAATCAAAGTACGATCCTAAACTGATTCGAACACCAGTTGATCTCAAAAGATTTCAAAAGATCTATCATCTATACGAATAGAAGTAAATTACATAAAATCTTATATTTACTTTTCTAAAATTAAATATCGTAATTTTTTATATAGATATGAATCAGATTTATTTAAAATAAATAAATTTGATCATATTTTTATAAATATGAATCATATTTTCTTTTAAAATAAAAATATGTTCATATTTGCTTATTGATATTCCACACGATAGGTTATAAATAGGACTTACCACATGAATTATGATCGGCTATAAAAAATTATGCTATCAGTAGATGCGAGCTCTCAAAAAGTATGTTTATCATTTGACGTGAATATGCATTTTTTTTAACTTCAAATTTTCAATATCAACTATACTGTTTCGTAAGATCTCTGTATTCCACTTACTATTAGAATGTATGTAGGTTATTGATCACTGATGGTTCTTGAAGATGAGTTGTTCATTGTGGTCCTGTCCTTCGTGTGTGGAACACCCTTTTTCTTTTTTTAATAGCCATTAAGACCATCACGCCTAATAGTAATAACTGATACAAGGACACGACCACAACGAACCTAAAACCTTTTCTATTTCCATAAAGCAATTAAGGGGGGAAAAAACCAAAGGAAAATTAGAAATTTTTAGATAAATTCGGCACCCGCTCAACGATAATGTGATCAGGGCTTCCTGTTCATGCGGTACATACCTTTGTGATGGCCTTATACGAGAAAGAAGTTGAACGGTAAGTCACGATAACCCAGCCTAGCTTTCTCTTAATTCATAATGGATGTTTCCATTTTATTCCCCGAAATCCACGAGCTATATAGTACCCTAAATCTCTAACCGAGTTATATTCGCAAGTCGTGTCTCGTAATATTTCCTTCATGGAAACTTTTGTTTCCGGGACCCGATCGGTTTTTCCTATCGAGTCATGGCTCCAGTCTCCGCACACCACACTTCCCTCGTTAGGAGGATAAATCATCGGGTAGATTGTGGTTCGGCCCATGGGCCTTGGTCTCAACCGGCCCAGTCCAGCCCCCATGCGGCAACTCGGTCGGTCGTTTTATCACCTCTCTCTCTCTCTCTCCCCCCCTCCGTTTTTCCTCAGTTCTTTGGATGAGCTGTGGTTCTGCCTTCGCGCGAACAACATCGACCATTCCATCACGCATCATTCCTCCAAGCACGCCGTCCCGTTCTGCGACAGGTTTCAGTTATCCCTTCACCACTGCTTCTTGCTTCTTCATCAGCACTACTTCAGACTTGTCTTTCCTGGGTTCTGCTTATTCTGCACGTGAGATGTTTGTGAAAACGCCGCACTGATAACCATTGCGTTCTCTTCTTCTCCCGGGCTTAGTTCTATCATACTCGCCGTTACTTCGGTTAAGTTTTTCGTATCCGGCTTGAAGCTAATTGTTCTCGTCGAAGCGTCGTTCGATTGTGTCCTTTCTATGTTTCATGTTGATGACTCAGCTAGAATCCCTGTTTGGCCTTCTGTTTTCAGGTATAGATTCGGAGGTCGTATTGGGAAAATCTGCTCTTTTTTGGGGGGTTTTCCTCATTGCGGTTTGCACTTCTAGTCGAAATGTCACTTCTGATCTCGCCAACCTTCATGGCTCCATGTCATTCTGATCATTTGGGAACATCGACATCGAAATCTCATAGACTTGCATCACCAGGGAGGACCTTTTTCGTTTCCACCCGCAGCGGTGCCCCCTGTTTAGTTAAAGACACAACCCACAGAGTGTTCAGACCGACACGCTTGACAGCATCCAAGTCTAGTGCAGTAGCCAGCGGCTCTCAACCAGATACCGATAATGCACTATCTATCGACTGGGGGGAGCAGGAATTAGATGGAACTGAAGAGTTGGACTCGCCATGGGGAGGAGCCATTATTTACCGGAGAAACTCTTCGGTGTCACATGTGGAGTACTGCACGACGCTGGAGAGACTCGGTCTAGAAAAGCTCTCGACCGATACATCCAAGTTGAGGGCTTCTGCATTGGGTTTGCGTGTCACGAAATCTGTGAAGGATTACCCACTCGGGACGCCTGTTCTGATCTCTGTCGACGTGACTAGGAGGAAAAACAAGTTGAGGCTCGATGGTATTATTAGGACTGTCATCACTCTTGGATGCAACAGGTATTTCCCTTCTCAGCTTTCTCAATTCGTGACAATTTATCGTCCCGAGCTTGCTTTGTTACACTTCAAATTACCTTCAGTTCATCTTTACTTATTTTGAAATTCGGTTAGTATAAAATTGGAATGACTTGTCACTGATCATCACTATTATTGCTTTGTTTACCGAATCTTGTTTTCCTTATCAAATCTGCTTTAGGCTCTAAATATTTGTTCTTAGGTGCGGAGAGCCGGCAGCTGAATCTGTATTCTCCAACTTCTCCATTTTATTGACCAACGAGCCCATCGAGGAACCTAAGATACTTAGCTTGGGTACAATCTCTGGGGAAGATAAGTCTAAGTCATCACCTGGGTTCATAGACAAGGTAGAGGAAGGAGATGCCGATGAGACTGAAATCGACATGGATGATTGGCTTTACTTCCCTCCAGAAGAGAAACAGATCGATTTATCAAAAAACATAAGGGACCTGGTGCACCTGGAGATCACCCTAAATGCCGTGTGCGATCCCAGTTGTAAGGGCTTGTGCCTGAAGTGCGGGACGAATTTGAACACGAGTATGTGCAGTTGTAGCAAGTCAGATGCGAGGAAGAAAAGTTTCGGCCCTCTCGGGAATTTGAAAAAGCAAATGCAACAACTGTAAATATGTAACTCAAACATGTTATCATCCGAGTAGAAACTATGTTGCTGGCATGATCACGTCAAATTTGATTAGAGATTTCACATCACATTCACTATGAACATGGCAAAAACTGTACCGGACATCTCTTGGCTAATCAATCATGCCAAAATCCAACTACTCTGTCGATAAAGAGAGTCGAATCTTTATTTGGAACTCACGACTGCGATTCCAAGGTGGAACCTGAGTTTCATATTGCAAACCCTACCATTGCAGAAAACCGGTGTTCTTTTCTCGAATGAGCAACAATCGCGGACCACGGTATGGTCCCATCATCAAAATGCTATCCGCTGAACATCGATTGATCCCCTCCACAAATAACATAGTGATTTCAGCTCGTTCCCTTTCTGATTCCTTCTGTAGCCAAAGGAAATTCTCGGATCATCATCTAACTTGGAGGACATCAGAAATGTAGCATTTAATCAATAAAAAGAAATGCAGATATTACACCAAGAACCAAATACGCCGCATCTTATTTGATCCATTTCACCACAACAGCCACACTACAACCCCGAACGTATCGTTCTGATCTAACCAACAAAACCCTAGCATTGAATTTCCTGATCATACAGAAGACGGCTTCGTATTCAGATAATCGGAACATCCATTCACATCCACACTGTAACCCCAGATGTATCGTTCTGATCTAGCAAACAAAACCCTAGCATTGAATTTCCTGATCATACAGAGAGCTTCTAATACGGATTATTAAACATCCATTCACATTCAACTAATACCAATGTAGTTACCTCTACAGCTATTCGCAGCATACGCCGAGATACCAACCATCATCGATGCACTTTTCCACAAGGATTAACCATCGCGGAGGAGCCTCCGAGCCGCCGCGGCCGCACCACGAGTTTTACGGTCTTCAATGACGCCAGAGTCCGACTCGTCGTGGAACCAGCCGACGGATTTCTGCGCCTCGTAAACGATCTGCGACAGGCCTGAAACGCCACGAGATCACCAAATGCGTCAGGAATTGCCAGTCCGCTTGGAGGAAATGCTAGCTATTGGAGCATTATGTTGCGGGGATCGGTGGAGAAATGCAGCACTTACCTTGCTTGACGGTCTGTTTGTTGTGGCGGATGTCGTGGACGGTGGCGGAGATCTTCCAGTAGAGGGGGCGGCCGACGTAGAAGAGGACGAGGACCACGAGGAGCGCCACCACTACGCGGAACGAAACCCTAGCAGCTTGGGACGCCATTGTCGAGAGCTTGAGCGAGCGATGGATTTCCTCCTTCCCCTTCTTTTTCCACTTCTGCTCTCCGGTGCGATTTATTGGTGACCGGGACGGATGATAAAGAGAGTAATAGACGCGAGGGAACACGTGGTCTTCGATGGACCAGGCGTATATATGACTAGAAGAGGCGGGCCAACATGGGGAAGGAGTTTGTCGGTGGGCTCAGATGCGCCTGGTTCATGGAATGAGGTCCAATTAGGACGTGCGTACGTGCAAGAGTGAGCGAGCAGTGGCGGTGAGCCGTGAAGCATTGGATCTTGCTCGCGGAGTTCTTGCAAACGCCACGTCATATATGAAGATCATCAATGTCAAAAAAATTGAGATGGATGGCATTAAATAGTTCAACGTTTACTCTTCTTAAATAAGATATTGAATTGAAGTTTTATGAATGAAGAAAAGAAAATCCATATTAAAAGAATTTTACTTCCTTAGTTGGATGACTTAATTCGAACTAGATTAATAAAATCTTGTTGGATATTGTGATATCAGTCTGCACACTAAAATTATTACCTTGAAATAAAAATATAACATATTGAGCAATAATTTTAATAAACTATGAAGATGAGTTGAGAAAAAAAATAGTCGTAAAGAACCACCGTGGCTTGTGATTGAAGTATAAACGTGTGTTTGATAACTACTTAATCGATAAGTGCTTAAAAGTTAATTACAAGTTAGCTATAATAGAAAATGAATGGAAAGAAGAGGAAAATAGGAAAGATGAGGGTCTAATCTGCTGAGTCAAAATCTACTTAATGAGTAAGTAATAAAAATTGGCTTAATCGTTAAGTGACTTTTGACTCAATCATTAAGTAAATTGAACCGTCATCTTTTCACTTTTCCTCTTTTCTCTCATTCATTTTTCAATTATAATTAAGTTATAACTAATTTTTAAGCACTTATTTGATTAAGTAGTCATCAAACACATGCTAAATAAAGCGAACTTTCTTCGATTTAGATCTCTTAAGTTTCGGTGTCGATGGTTGGTAGGGTAATTTGAGATATATTTGTCATAAACCTCCATGTTCAAAATCGGCCAATAGTTGGATACTAGCCCCTTGATTGGAAGACTGAGCTCCATCACAAAAGGGTGATTTTGCACTCGATTTCTTAGAACTATTTTAAGTGTTAATTCATTGTAAAGTTTCCGATTTTATGACAATTTGAATTTCGACATGTCTTTACAATCATTCCTTATCCTTTTGAACTTCCGGTTATTTTTAAAATTTAGTACCGTGTACAAGTTTTCCAAAAACACTAACAACATCCTAATTGAAGGTCCGACTTGACTCTAATGAGAACGATGTTCCCGAAATTAGTCCTCTGGATAGAGAATGGAGAAGTAGTCCATTAAAATGTCTTTTTACCCCTTTTATTGGCCAGAAAAGGTGCCTGATTCCGGTTTTGATGACGGGCACCGTGCAACTTTTTGAAGGTTATAGGATAAGCCCAAATACGCCCCAAAGGACAGGGTGCAAAATACAATTATCTCAATTTATTGTTTTGAGTAGTGGCCAAAAGGGAAATAATTATTTTGAATTGGATAATTTTTCAGTAAACGAATGATGACTCATATGTTATTTTGCACGACAACATATTTCTGTTACATAAATTCTAATGAAAATTTGGAATCCAACGATGACCAATACATTCTGCATCTTCTTCATCACAGTACCGTATACAATCCACTTCCCGAAACCCGACTTCTTCCTGCGGGGTCCTCAGGCTGCAACGGTTGCTTAGGACCGGAAACAACTGACTGTAGCTGTAAGATCTGCATGCCGGGTGTTGCATTTCAGTGATTTAGCTCCATAGATGATCGACTCTAAGCAATCCCATGGATGATCTGACAATCTGGAAGACTAAAGTGGCAACCTTAATTTTGTTCGAACAATGAAAAAAATGTTCATTTCAATGTCGGTATTAGCCCTCTCCTCTCCGACTTATTATTGATGCAAGCCTGAATCTCCTCCAGTGTCTTGCCCTTCGTTTCTGGGACAACCTTCACCACGAACAGTATTGTCAGCAATGAGATTCCTGAGTAGACAAAGAACGTTCCTGCACGACAAACAACCGGATTGACATTAGGCTCGACGTCACCAAATTCATGTTTAACCTGCAGAAACCTTCAGCTTATTTGATTTACCGGAGGAACTCCAGCTCATGAGGAAGTTGAATGTGTAGGAAACAGCCCAGGCTCCTAACCAGTTCACCAGCACCACCAAGCTCCCGGCGACTCCCTTTATGTCTATCGGGAATATCTGTTGCAGTAAGATATTTAGGTTACTTCTCACTAATTTTCTCGGGAGCCGAACCAGGAAAAGTTATGGAGTTTTGTTTTTGTAAATGTACCTCGGACATTATCACCCACGGGACTGCTCCCATCCCGATCGAAAATGCCGATATAAAGATCTGATCACGTGAGCAGAGTAGATAAGATTACAGGAAATGGACAAATTAACGAATCTTTCCGTGAATGCAATGCCTCGGATAGGTAAATTACCAGAACTCCAGCGACTGTGAGTAGTGGAACGAATTCGGTGAACAGATCATTGGCCTAATTCAATGGAAGTTGTAAATGAGTATAGCAATAACAAAAGTTGCAAATATCAGAAGTTGGAAGGAAAAGGATGTATATCGAAGCAGACTAATCATGTTCAGTAGTTACCTTCATAAAGAATGAGAATCCAGTCAGGAATGAGCCCAAGAATGTCCCAAACGCAGAAACCTACATGAATTAATGGCTCTCTTTTATCAGCAACACTGTAATCATACTTTCAAAGTTAACGTAAAAGAACAACAGTATGCACCATTAAGAGGGGCCTTCGCCCCGATTTATCCATCAGAGCTGCTCCCAAAACTGTTATTGGAACCTGTCAATGGGACGGTATGATTCCGTTATTGAGTTAGGTGTCATGTGAGATGAGAACATTGAGGCTTATCTTCGAGAAAATAAGTACCTGAACACAAGCATAAGCAATCGTTCCAATTTTTTCTGCAGACGTACCTGTAACATATGGAGATAATTCAGTTAATGAGGTTGAAGCTGACACTAGATATTGTGCAATTAGAACGAGGCATAATTTACCCGCTGAAGCAAAGGTTTGGCTCGCATAGAAACCAATCCCGTTAACTCCTCCAAATTGTTGAAACACCATCAGTCCAACACCAATCTGAAACATTTGGAACAAGCGCGTAAACATCTGAAACAAGCAAGGGAAAAAGAAAACAAACAACCATCGGCTCGTCAATTAAAGATTCCGAGGACGATAATTTACTTACAGTGACCGATCGGATGTGCTTGCTTTGAAACATATCAAGCAGCCTAGCTTTTGGTAGACTTTGCAGGGTCTCGATATAAACCTGTTAGATGGAAAAAGAAAAGGTATATATCAATATTAGCAGAAAACAAAATCTATTTAAAGGATCACCAAAAGGAGTTATTTGATTTATTTTGTACTTCGATTTCAGCGGCTTCATGAGAAATATCAGCATCCTTGCCACGAAGTGTCTGTAATGCCAATCTGAACTCTTTCTCTCGACTGACTTTCGCCTGAAGCAAAGCAGTTTCTCGATAAACTTCTTATCCGTATATATATATATATATATATATATATATATTCAAGCTTTTGTTTGGAAGTATGGTTAGTTTGCTTACGAGCCATCTCGGGGACTCGGGCACGAAGATTAAACCCGCGAGCAGGACAATGCAGGGAACGATTCCTTCACGCATTAGACATAATTATTACAGTTAGACTGCTTGAAGCACAAGCAACAAAGCTAAACCGGTACGGACAGGATTTAGATGTAACATTCGGTCATTAACCGTACACCTTGATTAAAATTTTCCTGACCCATAGTTTGATTAAATTTTACCTGTAAGGGCCAGTGCTCTCCAATTTATGACGGTTCCAATCAAGAATGCAAGTGAAGCGCCACAGACAATCATGAGCTGCACAAAAGCACCAGAAGAATATGAGAAGAAGAAAATGTATGGTGGTTAATCTACTCCTAGACTCAACTATTTGTAAATATTTCACGGAATCTTTGGCACCTGATTTAATGTAGTGAGCCCTCCTCGGAGATTTTTCGGTGCGATTTCAGCAATAAATATGGGAACCTGTTTTGTTCAAAGATCAATCGGCTAAAGTTTACCAGACATTCGGACCAGCAAATTGATTTGTCAAATGATACTGCAAGAGAAAATTGTGCCAAAAATTTACCACGTAAGAGAAAACTCCAATTCCATATCCTGTGGAGAACCTTCCAATGTCCAGTGACAGAGCTCCCTGCATACGAAAACAGAACTTTCAGTTTCATATTCCTTTCCCGGTGGCTTCTGCTTTCAATCTCCGGTATAAGCAAAAAATGGTCTAGTATTTAATTCTAATTAGTGAATGTTGCAATAAGTTACCCAAACTTGATCTGAACATTCAAAGAATTCAAAGTTTATGAAAACTTTAATGGCACGTACACTGGCGAAATAGACTGCTAGCCACCCAGCAATGCAGAAAGTCGCTGATAACCTCATCGCCTGAATCCACACGAAGGTTGGAAACCAGTGAAAGTTAAAAAATAACTGATTCTTGAAGATAAATTTGTACACAAGGTGACTAAAAGTAAAGGTTCATATTTAATACCCCTTTTCGACCAACAAAATCTGCAATCCGGCCACTAGTGACAGCACCAAGCATTGCACCAATCGTCAGTATCGAACCGAACATCGAGTACTGCATGAATATGCCGAGAAATACATGAATGAGTGCATTAAAAAATGGTTCTGCTAAATGAAAATCAATCTATAGGAAATTGTTGCAGCACATTTACCTGAGCAATAGTGAGGCCTAGATCTTCCCTGATTGCAGATTGAGTGGGAGCAGAGTATCCAACCTGCCAAAAATAATGACTCTAAGCTAAAACAAAAACCGATTTTTTTTTTCCCATTCCAATTTTGGGTCCTAACCAAATGCCAAAAAAAAAAGGGCAGAAAAACAATTTTAGACTTTAATGAACCGAAAAACCAGTAAGTCATCCAACTAAAAATGCAGCCAACCATGAAGGAGTGCCACTGGCCATTGGAAGGGCAATCTTTTCTCAGACATAATGTGGAAAAAAATCACGAAACGAAAATTATTAATAGCAGGGCCCTGGGGACTTACGCATGAGCCGAACTCGAACGAGCCACAGACCGCGACGAATGTGCTGAGGAGGACCATTGCAATGTTCCCATTGTTCTCATCACCGTCACTGTCTTCATCGCTCACAACCTTCTTGCCCTCCTCCTGCTGAGGAACGAGGAGAGGCTTCTGCAGATCATCCTCACCCCCGACACAGCCATTCTCGAGATCTTTGTACTGTTCGATGGCCATTTCCTACTTCTTATTCACTACAACCTAATCAACCTAATAATGAAAGAAAGAAAAAGAAACAAAAGAGAGAAAGCTAAAGATGGCTTGTAGCAAGGGAACGGTTCAACTCCATGAGTATATATATATGGGAAGGGAGAGAGAATGCCACAACAGTGGCAGCTAGCTATTTATCATTTTTGTCTCATATTATTGATTAAGGTAATTAACAATGACAAGATGAAATCACCCACTATAAGGTGGGCTTTTGGACCCCATCCATGGCTCGGAATCAACTTACGTGTCAGGTCTGTTGTATGTTCGATCAAGTTTGATGTAATGATTGTACATTAGTGAGAGTTACGTTAACCGGATTTTTTATTAGCATGTGAGATGTAGCTGTCACTGACGCAGAAATTATCGGATGGATCCCGATTCATTAATAATTCAATGACAGAGAAGAAGAAGAAGAACATAACAGAACAGAACAGAATGCTGATTTTTTTTGGAAGTGATTAAAGTGTGCATGTGGTCCTATTCAGACTGCAGCCGGCAGTGACTTGTGAATTAGTTTTTTAATGCCAAAATAAGCAGTCTCCCGGCTTTTAGCCACACTCGACGGCTGTCCCGACTAAATCAACTCAGAAGATGAAATGCGCATGGATTTGTAAGATGTTACCAACTTCGATAAGTATCTGATTGTGCTGCTTACATGCATTTATGAGAGAGTAAACAGACGCAAACAGCATCCTAGAGACAAGAACATAGAAAAAGAGGAAAGCTTTGGATATTTGCTAACCATTCTCATGATCTTCCATACAGATGTAGTTCTCTTCCTGCAACATAGAAAAATATCTTCCAAGCAGATACTTTTTTTACCTTTGCCCTTTTTTTGTCCTAAGATTCTTTTTCTGTCAAAAGAAAATCGAAATATTCACCAGAAGCTTCAACTTTCATATGATCACAGCTACTAATTAGTCAAAAGACAACTGAACCAACGATGTTCCCGTAATGTGCTGAAATAGACAAGACATCACAAATGCTTCACTTGATTCGTCTGTTCGAGCGAAAACGCTAGAAGCTGGACAAATCAATCCGATGCTCGAGAACAGTTCATCAACATTACACCTGAATTATCATTAAGGGAAGAAAACCAGTCCTTTCTTTCCCATGACATGCCCCACCAAACGGGTCAGTTAAGTCAATGGCAAATTGACATTTATATTATCGGCTGGCTAGGCAACTGATTAATGTATATCCCTCTAAATGATTCTTGACACTTATTTTTCCTGGTAAAATCACCACCGTCCGTCAATTCCTGTTCTTGGGCACGATTTCATCTCAGCCTAAAAGTTTAAACTTGATCTGTTTGCTATCACGATCTCTCGATCTTGCTCACTATTTCTTTCTTGTATTGCTATATATTGAAAATTGAATCTCGATCCGAGTAACCATTGATCTGGCTCGTGATATATCTTCTCTGGGCAATCTTGATCTTTGGCTAATCCAAAAGCATGGGAAAGATTGATGCCATCATGTCCTTGGAGAGTTACCAAAGAATCAAAAGACCAATAGCGGGACATAGCTATGGGAAGCAGCAGGACAATTTTTCGGGCACGTTTGGTTTGTTCTGTCTTTTATCCCACGTGCCCAAAAAATTATATTATCTCTGGGGATTGGCAAGGAAGACGTAATGAAGATGCGGACAAAGAACATTGGCTTGTGTAAGAAAAAGAAATGAATAAATAAATGCGATTTGAGCTGGGCGTGACTCAGCCCAGCCCTGCCCTTTTCTAGATTTGGTAGAGTCAATGATCGCAACTTGTTTTGGTTTTAGTTTTTGGTTTTGTTTCTGTAATTTGCCCATATGCCACAGTTTGCGGCTTAGCTGTTTAGGGGATTAGTTGTGGGACAAACTCGCCACAGTGGGACCAAGATTCGCGACACGGTGTGCCTGCCTAAGCGGACTGTTCCGGTTGGATGCTACCCTCGGTTTCGATTTGCCGTCTACAAAAAGGCGTCTGTCACTAAATATAAGGTTGGGCCTTTTTTTGCTTGCGAAGGTCGTGAATCATCATGCAAGAAATCTCATGAGAGTAGCTGTTATCTTTCATTAACGTATAATATAACCTAAGACCTTATCATGATCAGTCCGTCTGCACAATAATGGTTGTGGCACACCGTAGGCATCCGACCGATAAAATATACGAAAGTACGAGTACTTTGTGTACCCTAAGCAAGGAGGAAGATGCCTGGACGAGAAGTCATAATCAAGAACTCTCTAGCTAGTCTCAGCACAAATATGTTATGGGTACTCTCTGAAATCATACGGGATGCAAAGAATCATAACGTAATTTTTATTTTTCCCGAATTGGATTATAGCTTTCTCGGTATCAATGTAATGGCTAATGTCATGACACGGTACTAACTTAGGATCCTCCTACCAGTGTTTTCAAGACCGCCAAGCCAAATCTTATTTTCTACCCTCAAATTATTCGGACATCAATGATTAGGGGTTCAAGGACTCTGTATCAACTGAAGAATGAGACAATGTCTAAGTCAGAACCAACGCAGGCAAACGTAACCATCATTGGACGAACCAAAACAATGAATCTTCCTACGTTTGTTGAGGTGCTGATCAATCTGAAATGGCATATACCCAAAATTAATACGTCTACGGTTTTCTGGAAAACGAAGACAAGTCTCCGCTGAAGGAAATAGTTTCGTAAGGAACAAAAATCGATGGTCGAGAGAACTTGGAAGGTGTAATTGCCTAGTATCCTCGCACTTCTTTTGTGCCTTCCACAGCTTAACCGCGACCTTTTCCAAAAAACAAATCCGTGCCGTGTATAATTTTCAGAAGGAAAAAAATCTTGAGATTAAGTCATACGCACAAAGAAGGAATTGTCGAAACATCCAATAAAGATTGAGATCCTCTTGGCGAAGAGTGTAATGTCTTTCTGCATTGGAGCCTCTCACAGGGCAATCCAGACCTTAAATTCGAACAATAAAAAAGGGCACTTGCTTTTTGTTATAAGCTGCCCAGATTATTGACGGCTGGGTACTATGCCCAGGGGACAGGCTTTCTCAAATACTTCCGGCTCTTTGTACCACATATCGAACTCGTGTGATGCCAGTGGTAGCACATGCAACCTACACAATCATGCATCCATCTCCTTGATGCATCTCTGGTGAAGATCTTTCAGCCTTAGCAGAAGAGTTCAGCTTTTGCATTTCATTAGCAGATACTACTTGCTGAAAATTTCGATAAGGTGACTGCAGCTGAAATGATGATAGAGCATTTACGATGCGAGAGCCGGAAATGTGTGGCTTAGTGCTTGATGCTGCATATTGTATGATACTCATCCGGGCATTGCAATTTTTCAAATTCTACCTGAGCAAAAAACTAAATCACATCTACCAACCGCAAGGAACGTTCATGTTTACTGGAAAATCTGCGAATGAAGACAACTAGAAGATACACAAACTTTCTCTTAAACAACGGTATTCGTGCTTGGATGGTGGCTCAAGATTAGCCTCATGAAAACCTTAATATTCCCTGAAGAGGTTCTATCCTGTGGAAACGCTCTTTTAATGGAACTTTAGCATTAGCTGGTCGTGATCAAGAAACCAACAGTTTTGCTTGGTGGACAGGGAATGCACAACTTATCAATTTATCCTGCAAACTTTTGGGGGCTCATGTAGCCCATGCTGGATTAATTGTATTTTGGGCTGGAGCAATGAACCCGTTTGAAGTGGCTCATTTTGTACCAGAGATGCCCTTGTATGAACAAGGATTAATTCTATGACCAATAACATTGAAGACGAGAGGAATCTAACTCTAAATTTAGGTAGAACAAAAATGCTCCACATATACGACTGATAATCTGGAAGGACTTGAACTCTAATTTTGGATGGAATAAGAGCAAGAAAAATGTTCATTTCAATGTCCCCATTAGCGCTTTCTCTCCGATTTCTTATTGATGCAAGCCTGGATTTTCTCTTCCGTCTTGCCCTTTGTTTCCGGGACGACCTTTGCCATGAACAATGTTGTCAGCAATGAGAATCCCGAGCACAGATACAGCGTTCCTAAACAAATGGACCGATGTTAGGTTCGAGTCCACCTCGATCATGTTTAAAGTGGGGAAACATTCGGCTTATTTGATGTACCGGAGGAACTCAAGCTCATGAGGAAGTTGGAATGTGTAGGAAACTGGCCAAGCCCATAACCAATTCACCAGCACCACCAAGCTCCCCGCGACTCCCTTTATGTCTATCGAGAATATCTGTTGCAGACTGGAATATTTCCTATCACTGTCCGGCCAATTATCTCAAGAAATTAACATAAGTTATATATATATATTCAATCTAATATATTTTCGTTGATTGTAAATTACGATTTCTAACATTATAATAAGCATTTAATATATGATAAAATTGTTAAAAAGAAAAAAAGATATCACGTTATAAAACCGTGCAATGCATAGGCCTCACGACTAGTAGATTTATAAAAACAATTACTAAAAATAACAACATGATCCACTGGGCCTATAAGCTATTAAGCTCATCTACAACCCAAAAACTCGAGCCAGTAGGTTGTGGTAATCAATCTTGTTAGAAATTATAATCTCACATGGAAAAAAAGAAAAGAAATAATAACCATGAGTTTATATCAAACTTGAATACCACCACTTATCAGCTTGAGCTTTTAAGTGAAAATGAATGCAAGTCTATATGAGCCCAATAGAAATACGATATGGTATCATATCCCATGTTACGCGTATGCGTGCTCATGTGCGCATGCGTACCCACACCACGTCAAGCTCAGTATATTCAAGTGCAGCCAAGAATGCGCCTCATGTAAGTTCTCCATGGCTTGAGCACAGAAGATGAGCCCGACTCAAAGTCAGTTATTGAGGGCAAATGTTTAAGGGCACCGTGTAAGTAGAAATATATCACAAGTTGCATATGAGAGCAAGTTTGGAAATTATAATCCAACATGAAAAATAAATAAATAACTATCAGTTTATATGAGACTCGGGTACACCACTTATCAGCTTAAGTTTTTATGTGAAAATAGGCCTAAGCCCGTATAAGCCCAATAGAAATACGATAAGGGGAGGTGGCAGCAATAGCCCCAAGGTTCCGAAGTTGGTGAGGGTAACATGAAGACTCGGATCATGTTGAGGCACATTTGGTTGGTCGTGAGGAACGACGAGTTAGCGATTGCGAAAGATGGCGTTCTGCCAAACATCCATAACATGCTCCTTCGAAAGAAGGCCTCCCTCGGGTCGAAGTGCGACCACGCCGGCAATGTTGATTGAGCCCTTTTTGGATCGCTGTTGTTCTCATTCTTTGGTTCTTTTAGCTTTCATGTTTGATATTATGGCAATGTAGTTTGAATTAACACTACAATTAAGAGATTGTTTTTCGCCATGGACTAATTGCGTGAATTTACTCACTTTTCTTTTTTTGTTTTGACAGGACAACAAACTTTGTCTAATATTGGTGGGTTGAGTTAATCATGTGGACTCAAAATTGCTATCGAGCCATTAAACTATAAAATTTTCACTTTACAATGATATAAAAATGTTGGTTAGTTAATAAATCAAAAGAGTTGAAATATGAGACTGTTATATATGGTATACTTGAATTATTAGGAACATAAACTGTGCAAATAATAAAATGTTATTTTCATAGAACAAAAGGTGATAAAATGCTGAAAAACCAGATAGAATTGATTCTAAATTTGCCTTGAGTTATTTCTTCAATAGTTGCCTTACTAATTGTTGTCGAGCTTAGCTCTGCCAATTTGTCTTATCAATTGTTTATAAAATATTAACTGAAACGTGACCAGCGCAACGAGCTAATTAAAAGACTAGTTAACTAGAAACCTTCTGGTTCAGAGTTGAAGTGAGTATCACTGCATTAAGTTCCCTTTCTTACGCACTTTTTTATTTACGGAATCATATTCTAAAAATAAACTTTTATTTTCGTATAGCATTATATACCACAATAACATGAATAAGAAACTTGACCAGAGACATGATATCTGAAAATATCTTAATATATTAAAACATTACATCCCTAGGAAATTAAAAGATAACTTTTATCTTTTACGTTAATTGAGAAAGAATTTAGGAGTATCTTTTGTATTTTGACCAAAATTTGCATGATCTTTTTCCTTATTTTCATTTGTGGTCGTGAATAAAAGGAAAAGAGAGGGTTTTAATTGCATTTTATGCCACACTTTCTTTCTAATTTTTCAAGAATAATGGGATTAAGAAGGAAAACTGCTCAAATACTAGGAAATCTTTTGCTAATTTTGAAAATGAGTGGGGTCACTTATACATAAACCTGCTCCATCAACAGAGTCATGATTAATCCAATTTGAGCCGTTGCCTAATCTTTGAACACTGGAAGATTAGTACAATGAAGTGTTTGGGAAGTCAATGACAAAAGACTCAATTTGGCCACGTTTGGTTCTGTTGTGACAGAAAACTATAATCACATTTTGGTTATTGGTCCTGTCGCCAAATGCCAAAAGTATGGGTTGGTAAGGAAGATCTAGTGAATATGCAGACAAAGAGAATTGGTTCGTGTATGTATGAGGAATGAATATTTGAATGTTATTTTGAGCTGGAAGTGACTTAACTCTGAATCCAAACGGCCCCTAGCTTATCCCATTTCAAGAATTAGCAGTCTTAAGTAATCGCAACTTGTTTTGGTTTCAGTTTTTTAGCTTTGATTCTCTGCACTTTGCTCACATGCCACAATTTTTAGGCTTAACTGTTTTAGAGTACATGTCGTCGAAGTTAAGAACGAGATGCACTGCACTGAATTCATAAAGTGAAAGTAGATGGATCTCTCGTATTATCCAAACTCAGCATGTGAATTCTCAGTCAAGAAATACGAAGCTAGCCAATGTCGCAGAGCCATCATTTTCCGAAAATCTCATCTCATGTGGTTCCTATATTACTCATGAATGGGCAACAATGGTTGTCGGCCGTAGTCGGCAGACATTTAACAGATACACGTAGAAATGCATGAGTTCTCCATGTACCCAAGTATATTGGAGGATGTCCGAACAAGAAGCCGATCCCCCACAAGTGCCGTAATCACTTCGAGTGAGTAATTTTCAAGAAGGATATAGTTTTAGAACCAAAGTTACATTAACTTTCTGTGTAACTACAAACGAAATTATATGTAATCAAGGACCAGGATATAACTTCCCCGAAAACGACATAATGACTAATGTCGTGACGAGGTAGTAAGTTAGGACCTCGAGTTTTCAAGACCACCAAAATCCTTCTTTCTCCTCAAAGAATTGGGGCAAACAATTACTAGGGTTCAAGGACGTTATTTCTTATTTTGCAGAAAGAGAAAACTCAAAAGTTGCAATTTCCTACCGCCATTCTATCCATGTCTTTCTATGGCTCAACCCCGAGAATTTTCCAAAAACTCGAATAGGCATAGTATAACGTTAATCATATCACGGGATAAGATTGAACTCGAAAAGGCAAAGTGAATTGAGTCGTATACAGACAAGGATTGTTGAGCAGCCACTATCCAAAGGAAATTGAAACCCTTCCACCAAGAGGGGCCATGCCCTTATGCCTCAAAGCATTTCACCAGGGCAATCTGAGTCTGAATTCGAACAACACAAGAGGGCAACAAACTCAGGAATAAAAATTACTACTTCTCCGAGATTTTGGGGCATGTGCTCATTGGAATTTGCCCAAAATTATTAAGTGATTGCCAGGTACAGTAACCTACCGAAAAATCATTCCAATGGGCAGGCTTTCTCGAATGCTGCCTGCTCTTTGCGGCACAAATCGAACTCATTTGTGTAGTAGTACATGCAACCTACATAATCATCCATTTCCTTGGTGCATCTCTGGTGAAGATCTTTCAGCCTGAGCAGCCACAAAAAAAGGAAAATGGGGTATCTCAGTGATGCACAGCCTCATTAAATGCAAACATGCAATTGTTTGCTGCAAAGTAACTCTCCCATCATAACAGCAAATTTAGAGAGTTTTCTTTGAACCATATTATATACATATGCTTATATATAACTACAAGATTAAGCAAAAATCTGTTTTGGGGAAGAAATCATTAAGCAGTTGGCTCCAGGCACATGGGTTCATGAAAGTTACTGCCGTCTTCAAAATACCCATTAATCGACTAAGTAAGCATTGAAGCAGCGGTGAAAATGGGAAGTCCAACACTGACTGATACTACTTGCAGAAATATCAAAATGTGACTTTAGTGGAAATGATGATACATGATTTATGATGGGGAAATAGGATAGAAGATTTTTAGGAGGTAATTGATTCATATAAGAGCTCCACTTTTATGAATTTTTTGCTGGATACTGCGCAGAGCACTATGGCCATTAGAAATTGCATTGATCAAAATCCCACCAGAGCCAAAATTCAAGTCATGATTACAGATTACAAATACAGCTGTATCTTATGGGAAAATCAGTCAGCAATTTACTCAATTACTCTGGCAAGCTCAATAGGCTGGAATTTCCAAGGGCAATCTCTAATTTTAACACCACAAATCAATCCATCATTTGCTTAGCAACAAAGATAGGAGCCATTCTCTTAAGCTTTCTGTGACAGAAAGCGCATCAATCAGTGAAGACTATACCAAACGAAGTTGATGTATCAAAAGACCGTTTCTCAACAGAATCGTAACAGTCAAAAGAAGAGTTCAACAATATCCTATATTTTAAAATTTTTGCTGAGAAAAGCATAGTGATCATCAAAATATTGTGCAAAACATTGTTTATTACCAGCAGGTATACTATTCCCACAAAGTGATGAGCTATACAAATTTCGACAATTCTGCATATGACAGAAATTTTGAATGGCGAAGAAGTTTAATTGTGTGATTAACAAGTTACAGAATTACATAGAAAGCTCCCTATGTTGGTTTGGCGGGTTAATTAAAATGACCATACTAAAGATGGTACCTTTGTGTCCTTCTTCTTAAGGTCACTAGATGTCCCATAATAAGACATAATAAGTATTAAAAGCATATAACTTTAACAGCCTCCGGTTCTTAGGGGTGCTGGTTCCAATTGTGACTTCAATTTCTAAATTATAACTATTTGGAAATTTATTTCTGATTTCGAATTTGAAGAGGGGAAAAAGAATATGTTCTTGAACAATGGGAAAGAATGAAACTGGAATATATGAGTTAACCAAGGCCAAAATGAAGATTCCTCTGCACGGCTCATTTCTACTTCTAGCAAATTTCTTATTTCTACCCCAAAAAGACAAATCGAAATCACTTCCTACAATCAACCGATGTGCACTTGAAAAATTAATACCACTCAACCAACGAAAAATAGAAGAAGCTGGGGCATCCTTTTAGACTTTAAAATTAAAGTACTCTATCATTATCCAAACTAATGAATGGAGTTGGAATTGCTTAACTCCCCTGACATTCCAATTTCCATCCCTAAGATGTTCCTATCAGCTGACCCATTACCACTTCTGCTAACAGATGCCTCGCCTTCAGTGTCCAAATGGACAAAAACCTGTTTTCACAATGTCATCTAAGTGCTGTCCAGCTAATGGGATAATGTTTTCAGCAGTTCGATTTGTCTATGAGAAACCACGCCCATGGATGCATTCTTTTATCCAGTTCTTGGTCGTGTTTTCATCTCCCAAAAATATTTTGTATAGTAATAAGACAGAAAATTTACTCTTTACAAACAAACACGCAAGCATTACTTTGCCAAACAGCACGGAACGATCAATGATAAATTTCTCATTTCTCCCAGCATTTGGCACGAAACAAACAGTGAAGGAATGCACAGCAGACGCAATTCAGAAGGAAAAAAAGAGAAAATTAACAGAAATTGCTTACAGGCCAAGCACACAGCGGGTGACTTCCCGACCTTTGTCGAGACACTTCTCGGGATTGGGGTCTTTCTTCTTGCACTTGAGGAAGTCCACATTCTCCGAATGGCATCTCATCCCGATGTGCTTCGACGAGGCCATCAGCACAGACGAAGTCGGGATGGGCTGTCCCCCAGAGTCCACGGGACTCGCCATATCTGCGGATGCATCCCAAATCGGAGAAATCGATCATCAATGCAAAATATACAAGACGACGGCTTTGCTCAAAATTCGGTCTTTGACGAAAAAGCCAAGAATTGATTCGGGAAATGAACAGAAATGCAAGTGCTGCTCAGCGAATTGCAAGTGACAATGACTGAGGCCAACAATTGCTCAGGAGATAGACAGAAAATCGCCATTCTTGAGATCAAACCGAACGAATTGAAGAACGCTTACCTTCAAGTGACGGTTGAATTTGCTCAAGAAAGAGGCAGCTGAAGGAGATGAGTGCTTTGTTAGGGCACTGTAATGTTGAAACCAGAGAAGACGAAGCAGAATACTACATCGTAATAACGACTATTGACAAGGGCATATATGTCAGTCAGTAAGCCTAATTAAAGCTGTCTCTATTTTTATCCTCAATATTTTATGTATTTTTTCAATTTCGTCCTAGTTCTCTGTCTGCTTCTCTGCTCGCTCCGCGGAATCAGAAGAACATGAATATATATGATATATGTCTTTTGCATTTCTTGTAACGTAGCTAAGGTGGCTTTTGGTAGATTGCTAGGAATCTTATCACTGATAATTCACGTTAGTAGTAGATAAATTCTCACCTTTTAAATTACTAATAATTTACATTATCGTATTATCATATTTGGTGTGTGCTATTAGATAAATTGGTAATATTATTATTATTTTTTTACTTGACAATGAATAATAAAAAATCACATGAAATTTCTAAAATTTCCCTCCACTAAACCTGCCGTCTTTTTCTCTTCCGCCGGAACAGCTTGTCGTCATAGCAAAAAGCCCTGATCGATTGGAACTTGTAGCACAAAAGATAGTGTTTTCTCCCAAATTAATCAAATTTTCTAGGGGTTGAGATGAATGGAGTGGTGGCAGCGTGGTGGTGGCTAGGTCTTGCAAGTTTCAACTTCTGGGCTTTCAATCGAAGCAAGAGATCTTCGACCTAATGCCTTTGTTCCTCGAAATCGAAGGATAGAGCTTCGATTTCGAAGCCCCGAATGAGGTTGGGTTTTTTTTGTGGATGTGAGAAAGAAGAAAAAAGAAGAAGATGAGAGAGTAGCGATGGTGTTTGAGATGACATGGTTGTGGTTGAGATGGTGGCGGTTGAATGGTAACTATGGATGGCAGTGATTGAGTAGATGTGAAAGTCAAATGACAATATTAAATTCAAAAAATTTAAAATTACCACTTGAGTGGGAATCTACTTTTCCATCTCTTGACAGGAATGTAGATTGTCATTGTCGAAACAAAGTGGTCTAATCAAATGTGGGAATTCAGTGAGTCTTGAGAAAATAAATTTACATTCTTAGAAACGCGAATAGATTCCCACATACCAAAAACACCGGACAAAATCGAAGCCGATCGCTACCACCCGAAAGAAGTCCATATTGCCCTTAGCATCGTGCCCACCGTGCCCTAGTTGAACCCCTCTTCTCTCACTTTGATATTTTGCATACTTAACTTTTATTATCTTATTTTTTTTTCTAAAACTTTATATATTTTTGCTTTTTAAAAAATTAATATAAACAGAAAATTCAACGGAAAATATGACGATGATACATTTAACAAAAAATACACCATTTTCGTATTTTAGATGATGATACATTTAACAAAAAATACACCATTAACTATAAATAAAATAACTTTTAAAGTACATTATTAGTTTTGAACCATTTTCGTATTTTAGATGGGTTTTTTTTTCCATTCGAAAAAAAACAGTATCTGTTTTTTTTAAGCCAAAATCAAATCAGACCGAATTTAAAAAAAGCCCATGTTTATATCATTTCCTGGGCCTGCCTCAGCTCTTCCCAACGCCCCTAAGCCCCATTATCGTCTTCCCAAAACCCTCGACCAAACCTTCTCGTCTCTGGTACTGTTGCTGCTCGGCTGGCGTGCGTGAAGCTGGTCGCTGCTCCGGTTACCCCTTCTAGATCTGCAGCTGCCACTTCTTCCCGGTTCTTCTACACCTGCTCTTTCGTCATTTCCCAGCTGAAGTGATACAGGTGACGGCTTATCATCTTAGGGTTCCGTAAATTGTATCCATCTTTTTTGGGCCCCTAATTAGCCAGTGAATCGATTGATTCCCAATCTGCTGCTCCTCTGATGTTGATTGTTCGCCTCAAACCTCGGAACCGTGGCGTTGCTTTGTCTTGGCTTCTTCGAGCTAATTCATCTCTGGGCTGAATGAGCATTTGGGGATAGTGAAAGATTTCGGCTTTTCCGATTCTGACATTCGTTTCGCTGGTCACATGAACTCTAATCTGTGATTAGCGAATTCTGCGTAGTTTAATAGGGAAGCTGTAGTCTGATTTCTTGCAAGCAATTGGATAATCCTCATTGGGCACCACTAATAACGTCTGCCCCAGATATGAAACCTATCGCCGAACAAAACCGTGACCGAAGATCGAGTGTTTTATGTTAGATAGTTGAATGTGATGGAGATAGCTTCAGCTTTTACGTGCTTTAGTAGGATTTCTGTGAGATGTCGTGGCAGCGGGTGAACTTTTGTAGTTTGTATTCCATTGCTCGCATCAGTTAGTCCATTGCTGGAACTAACTGGAATAAGATCTCGCTCGTGTTGCCGATTCACAATCTCTTTCTTTCCGGTTTTTCTGTTCATCTGCTTCGGCGCCCGGCTGATGTGGCTCTCCTTTTACGAAGCTGCAGATTTGAAAATGGGCAGCAAGAAGAAGAAAGCTGCGTCGGTGTTCATTAGGCTCGTCTCAGCTGCCGGGACCGGTTTCTTCTACGCCAAGAAGAAGAATCCCCGCAAGATTCAAGAGAAGCTTGAGTTCCGGAAGTTCGATCCCCGCGTCAATCGCCATGTTCTCTTCACCGAAGCAAAGATGAAGTGAGTGCGAGTAAACTCTTCTGGATCCACATGTAGCTAGTTTTCGCTAGACGATCGAGATTGCTTGTAGCGGAATCGGAAATAAACAGATACCATACGACACCCTGTGCTTCGTCTACTATGAGTACCATTTAAGTCAATGAGCTGTGGACTCAATCCTTCCATGTTCACATCAGCCCTTCAGTCCATTGATTCTTTTCCCATTTATAAGATACCATGCTCCATGAAAAATTCGATGCTGTTTAAATGTTCCTATTTCCGTTAAGGGCATCTCCGAAGCATCGGGTAAACGTTAGGCGGTTTTGTTTCGACATCATAGCTTTCCTGTTCTATTTCTTGATTTGCAGTGCACCCTTTACGGTGCGTTTGGTTTCAGAGTTTAAGTAAATTCGATTTTGATTGTGAAAAATGACAAATGTTGTGTAAAATTTTTGACTTGGGAAATGTATATTTTTATTGTGTAATGGGTTGAGTTAAAGTGAAAATTAAAATTTTTGTGATTTTAATCCTGAAAATAAACGGACCATAATGTTTGGTTTGAAGGTTCTTTGCCCATCGACCAAAACGTTATGCACACGCTTTGCCCGCCTGAAGGGGAATAACAGATTTATTATATTGCAAATGGAATCATTAACTAGTCATGCTATCAAATTCATATGATATCAACAGATAATGACAACGGGGCTTGTATTAAACATTTGGATGGCGATGGCATCCGTCCAGGCTGCCCTCACTCTTCATACGCGACAAACAATTTTGGTTTAAATGTGCGGTAAGTTTCCTCGAACGAGAAGCCGTTTCGCCTCTCCTTACTGGCAAAGAAGTGCTATTTATCGCATCAAACTGCGAGTGGAAAAGAATTTTCCTTCGAAATTTCTCAAAACTCCGAAACCGTGAATGTCTGTGCTACGATAAATGTCCCCAATTTTGTCGAAAATTATGCATCTACCACTCCTCCTTACTTTCGGCACGTATCGATTCGAAGGATATGGTGCGATCGTGGATGGTAAGTGTATCTAGGGGTGATCGGTTCCGAATACTTTGTATTTTTCATAATACCCGGATCCTACCCTGTAAGGGACAGGTTCCAAGATTTTGAAACCGGACCCTACCCTGTTGAATCATGGAACCAGAATCTACCCGGAACCTGTATTATACCACAGGTTTCGGATACCCTGTTGGAACCTGTAAATTTTTTCCTCTTGCTAAATAAAATCGAAAATATCACATACATAATCAGTAATCATGCCAAATAGATTATCAACAAAATTTAGATTAATCCACAACAATGAAATAATAATATGTCTCATCAATCCATTGACAAAATTAAACATCTATAATACGATCTCACACAACAAAGTGCCTATATTCTGATTCATTAGAGGAGATCGTAACTTTACTCTTTCCTCTCTTTTTTTTAATAAATAACCGGTTCCGGATACCCTGTAGGCAGGAATCGGAACCGAAATCGATTTTCACAGGTTCCTAATTTTAATACCCGAAACATACTCTATTTTCAATACGAGCTATCCAGACCCTACCCGTTAGGGTAGATTCCAACCAGTTCCGAGTATACTCGGTACCCGTGCACACCCTAACTGTATCCACAAGGGATTGTTTTTCCATACATGACAGTTGACTCATCACTTTTTCTTCTTATTGTCGTGGAAGGTATTATTCTTATAATTTTAGAAAATTGAATATTAAATGATATATTTGTTTCTAAATTTATGTTGAAAAGTGATTAGATTATCACTTTCCTGCTTAATTCTTGAAAAATACGTCGAATGTATATATCCCATGTTTTTATTTCGATCCATACGTATACATCAAAACAATATCTATCCATCCATCTATCCGTTACCGATTTCCGCCAGCGTGGCCCAATGGGGAAAAAAAGGAGCCTCGTTCCAAAATCCTCAGACACTGTATCTACTTAATGAAGACTATAAATACGGACGCATTGCCTTAAAGCGCCAACGTTTGTCTCCTCAAAAACCTTCTCTCCTCTTAAAGTCCTCGCACTCACTTTCAGCCACACCATTTTTGCCCATAAAGCAGCCCCACTCGCACTTCCCTCTCTCTCGCACTCCTCTGACAGTATTTATTAATTGATTTATCATTATTAGGATCTTCCATTGTTGGGTTCCCATTTCTTGGTGGTGATCACTGTCATTAATCCATTTAATCTGTGGAGGAAGGAGGAAGCTTCTGTAGCTATAAGCAGCTTCTGGGTCTCCTCTGTTTCTTGGAGTGACGGGGGTTCTTGGTAATTATGGCTCTCTGTGCATTCTCGTTCCCGGGTCAGCTGAACCGTTCGACTGCTGCAGAGTGCCAAAGGGGCAGTGGCTCCATTTCTTCGGTCTTTCTGTGGGGTACAGATGTGATGGGCCAGACCCAGCAGAAGCTCAGTCAGGTGACATCAAAGTTCCCGCCTTTGCAATGAATCGCTGCTCGAATCTCTCGTTTTCACTGAGATTGAGCGATGTTGTTGTTGGATCTCAGAGTTTGGTTTTGACTCGGTTTGGTGGGTCAAATTGGGATTTTGATGCTGTTGTTGTTGTGTTCTTTGGGTGGAACTGCAGATGAGGAAAAGGCCGTGTGGGGTTTATGCCTCGCTCTCGGAGAGGGGAGAATACTATGCTAAGAGACCTCCAACTCCTCTCTTGGACACCATTAACTACCCAATCCACATGAAGAACCTCTCCATAAAGGTGCAAAGTGAACCCACTTATTTGCTCTATGATGTTCGTCACTAAACGGGAAAACCTTGTTCGGTATGGAAGAAATGGGATATGGTCCGTCATGAACCAGCTTTCTATAATGATTCATACCCAAAATGGTTCAATGTCTGGACCCAACAAGGCCGGCGATTTGGCCCCCCCAGTATTGATCAACTCTCCGTCTCTGTCTCTACAGGAACTGAAACAACTTGCCGACGAGGTTCGCTCAGATGTTATCTTTAATGTCTCAAAGACGGGCGGCCACTTGGGCTCGAGCCTCGGCGTGGTCGAGCTGACTGTGGCTCTTCACTATGTCTTCAATGCTCCTCAGGACCGAATTCTCTGGGATGTTGGTCATCAGGTACCATGTTCATTCTCTCTCTTTGAATGCATATAATTTCTTTTATGTGAACTTTATGCTATATAAATCTAAAATAGAAACATGAGGGCTTTTAATGATTATAATCCCTTTGGTATGTTTTAGTATAATTGGGTTTCATGTATTTGGATATCAGAAATTCTTTATCATGTTCTTAGGAATGCGACTTTTTAACCGTTCCTGATTTCCTCTCTCTCTTCCTCTGTTCGTTTTATCAGTCTTATCCCCATAAAATCCTCACTGGCAGAAGAGAGAAGATGCATACCATGAGGCAGACAAACGGGCTGGCAGGGTTCACAAAGCGGTCTGAGAGCGAGTATGACTGCTTTGGGACTGGTCATAGTTCTACGACCATATCAGCTGGTTTGGGTTAGTAATAATTTCCTGGTTTCGCTCTACTTGACTGCTACAAAATGGTAAAAGATTGTATTTTTTTAAATGAGCCAATAACACAAACATTGGTTTCTCTTCTCCCTGAAGTGCAAAGAAAGTTATTTTGTTGAGCGTGCGGTTTTCTACCATCCCCATGATCGTGAATATTATTGTGTTGAGCAGGAATGGCAGTGGGAAGGGACCTAAAGGGAAAGAATAACAATGTGATTGCAGTCATAGGTGATGGTGCCATGACTGCAGGGCAAGCTTACGAGGCGATGAACAATGCAGGTTACTTGGACTCTGACATGATTGTGATTCTCAACGACAACAAACAGGTTTCTCTTCCCACCGCCACTCTCGATGGGCCAATTCCTCCTGTTGGAGCCCTAAGCAGCGCTCTTAGTAGATTACAGTCAAACCGGCCTCTCAGGGAACTCAGAGAAGTTGCCAAGGTAAGAAAAGATTTATGGAACACGGCCCTGTTTGCTTTTGGAGAATTAGGAAAAGTTGTCCATTTGCTATTAAGGAAAACATCTTTGGGTTGCAGTTTGCAAGAAAAATTATGATCCAGAACATCTTTCAAAGTGCTGTCCAATGTAGTTTCCTTTGTCCCTTTTCTCTTTGCCTTTTTAGGAGAAGATTGAAAAACCAGAAGGCTTTTCCAGATTTAACCGGGCATAATTCTAAAGTTCAGGATCCACCCATCCCAAGAACTTGTTTTCAGCTTGAAAGAAATTTCACTGAAGGGTGGAAACAGTTACTCACTTTATTGGGAATGGGATGTTTCAGGGAGTTACCAAACAAATTGGTGGATCAATGCACAAGTTGGCTGCTAAAGTTGATGAATACGCTCGTGGCATGATCAGTGGCTCTGGGTCGACCCTCTTTGAAGAGCTTGGACTATATTATATCGGTCCTGTTGATGGCCACAACATAGATGACCTAGTGGCAATCCTGAAAGAGGTCAAGAGCACCAAAACAACAGGTCCCGTTCTCATCCATGTTGTCACTGAGAAAGGTCGGGGCTACCCTTATGCCGAGAAGGCTGCTGATAAGTACCATGGTAATAGACAAGTGCAGTCCTCTTTGTATTATGTTTTTATAGTAATTGTTTGCAAACATGAGAGGTTCCTCATGAAGCACTATTTTCAGGCACGGGAACACCTCGCTAATTCATGAATTGTGAGAAAGCTGTATCTTGACGAGACCAATTAAGATGGTCCTGCAGTGTTAAAAGAGTACTTAGAGTAGAACCTGGAAATTGAAGTATACGTCTACTCAATGGTACTTCCAACTCAAAAATTCTCGGCGTTGTTTTCGCAGGTGTAGCAAAATTTGATCCTGCAACGGGAAAGCAATTCAAGTCCAGTGTGACCACCCAATCCTACACGACGTACTTTGCTGAGGCTCTGATTGCCGAGGCAGAGGCAGACAAAGATATCGTCGGAATACATGCCGCAATGGGAGGCGGAACTGGAATGAATCTCTTCCTCCGGCGGTTCCCTGAAAGATGCTTTGACGTTGGGATCGCGGAACAGCATGCTGTGACTTTCGCTGCTGGTCTTGCCTGTGAGGGCCTTAGGCCCTTTTGCGCTATCTACTCGTCCTTCATGCAGAGAGCCTATGATCAGGCAAGCCTGGAAATTCTTCTAACTTCAAGGTCGATCAAATTTTTGAAATCTTCGGGTTTTATTAGATATTTTGCTTTCATCATTTCCAGGTAGTTCACGATGTGGACTTGCAAAAGTTGCCGGTGAGATTTGCAATGGACCGAGCAGGACTGGTGGGGGCAGATGGGCCAACACACTGTGGAGCCTTTGACGTCACTTTCATGGCGTGCCTTCCGAATATGGTGGTGATGGCTCCTTCAGATGAGGCAGAGCTCTTCCACATGGTGGCCACAGCTGCTGCCATTGATGATCGCCCAAGCTGTTTCCGGTACCCAAGAGGAAATGGAGTAGGCGTTGAACTGCCACCGGGAAACAAAGGCACTCCCCTTGAGGTAAAATTGACAACCTGCATCAGCAATTTCTTTTCTTCTTTTGGGCATCTTGAGCAGCTGATGCTTAAAATAGAATTTTCCTCGAGCAGATCGGGAAGGGAAGAATACTGATGGAAGGGGAAAGAGTGGCTCTTCTTGGCTATGGAAGTGCGGTTCAGAGCTGTTTGGCCGCAGCCTCATTGTTAGAGCCGCATGGTTTGAAGATCACGGTCGCAGATGCTCGCTTCTGCAAACCTTTGGACCATGCCCTCATAAGGAGCCTTGTTAAATCTCACGAAGTGTTAATCACGGTCGAAGAAGGTTCGATAGGAGGGTTTGGGTCGCATGTCGCCCAGTTCATGGCACTCAATGGTCTTCTCGATGGCCAAGTCAAGGTATCAATATTCTCTATGATTTTGAGCTTCCCTCTGCAATTTGTTTCGTCTTAAGACTTGCTTAAGCTTCCTTCATGTTTTTGCAGTGGAGGCCACTTGTTCTTCCCGACCGGTACATAGACCACGGCTCACCGGCAGACCAGTTGGCCGAAGCCGGCCTAACTCCGGCTCACATTGCAGCAACAGTATTCAACATACTAGGAAAAGTGAGAGAGGCCCTCGCAATCATGTCATAGAGAGACGGTTCCAAATGTTCATCCAGCCTGTTTGCTTCACTTTCTCCATCCTTATCCTCAGTCCTCTTGTACAAATACAACGGTGTAAACTAGCGATGTGCTTCAAAAGTGTGGCCAATATACAGAGAAGTAGCTTCAGTTAGCATTGTTCGGTTTAATAACTGTCTTCATTCGTGTTGGAAATCATCAACTTGGCTGTCCACTTTTCCAAAGTCCAATACAATGAAAGATAAATTATAAATAATTAATAAAGGGACACAGGTAGTTCCATTAATATCGAACATGTGACCTCTAGGTCAACATGCGAAGGCTTGCGTCACTGCGCTACATCTTCTTTTGATCTTGGCTGCCCACTTTAACAAGCAACATCCCCATCGGATGAAAGCAGCAATATATCGATTCTCAAGACTTAGAACACAAGCCCATGAAATCAATGAAAAGTGTGACGAGTTCTGGAAGGAAGCATTATAATTCAAATAAGTGAGGATGCACCAAATTTTATGAGTTCATTGTTGGGGTCTTCGAGGCCCCGCACCAACTTACGAAGTTAGCAATCAGCTCAGACAGCAGTCTTACTATATACCTATCCTCAAAATCCCTTGAATTACGTGAATCGTAGAAGGTATTCGTGTTTGCACAACATCAATATTGACCCGGAAAGCGAGTGATATCATTAACAATTTCGGCCGGTAAGCAAACTGACGCAGTTAGCCCTATATCTCTCATCCATCAAGGAAATGATCACGTCTGTTGCGTAAAACTCAGGAGGTACTCCGTGTTTTCCACAATATCTTCGACATCGACCCGAAAAAGCCAGTGACGTTATTGGCAATTTCTTCTTTCCGCCAAGATTATTGCCATCGTTTATGGGTAATTAGTGGCTAACACAGGGAATTTAATTGGTTCGGTCTTGATCTGACACCATACGGAAACATGAATGTGGCGAGACCACGTCTTTTTATTTTTTCATTTTTTGGTGGAACGAGAAAGTCTTTGGATTGGTGCAAATTAGAGAATGGTGGGGCGGTGAAAGAAGCTTTTGACCCTTTTTTTTTCCCCCATTTATTCATATGTATTTTTTAGTCAATTATTGTTATTATTAGTGAGGCATTGACCCTGAAAATAAGAAATGCCGTGATATATAAGGGAGAGATACGTTGCATTACTAAAAATTATTCCAACATTGGAAAAGGATGTGCACTTCAAGGTCCAATCAAATTGGACAATCTCAGTGCGACATTTTGATTGGGTCCTCCTATATATTGTGCAAGGTTTTACAATATTTTTTTAATTTTATTATGGGAAGGTTTATGAAATTAGTACAATTAAATAAAAATTCTAATAACTAATAAAGGAGTACGGATAGTCCCACCACGACAATTGCATCTAAAACCTCTGATTATCTAGCGGGTACATGTGCAAGTGTTACACCTTTTGGTTTTGCCAATTAGACTGTGTCAATTGTGGAAGAATGAGTTTGAAAATAATAGGAGGCTTGGAGCAAAAGAAATGGAAAATGTAAAATAAAGGATAGGAAATTCGGTTTGCAATTGGCGTGTTGACACAGCTTTGACAATGGAAACACCATGATTGAGAAGATTACGTATGACCAGTAATGGAAGCTCCACTAGATAGACAAATGAATTTCGATTAAATCTCTGAATTTTGTTGCCTTGAAACCACGAAGAGAAGGCCCAAGGGTGATCCTGAAATATAATCCAAATCAGTCTCTTGAATTATGAGAAGAATCTCGAGGTTCTAGGCAATGTGCATGAAGTTATATCATGTTTGGTACGTCGGAATGAAATTGAAAAAAAATGAATTGTATAGAATGAAAATAATGAGATTGGAAGCAAAATAAAGATTTTTTTTTCGTTTTATTTATTGAACTTGATAATATGATTGAGTATAATTTAAAACTTTCACCAATATGTTATTCTGTATATATTGTTAGTTATGAGAAATAAAACATAAAAATGTATATGTTACATATATAAAGACTAGTTGAATGGCGGAATGGCCATTCCCTATAACTATTTGTGAAGGAATCATCATTCCATCAATTTGGTGAAAGAATGTTATGAAAGTGGAATGCTCTTCTCAACATATTAAAGTGACACTAAATACGGAGATGGAAAGGAAAGATAAAAGGTTCATTCTATTCCATTCCATTACATTCATGCATACCAAATGCAATGTAAGAGATTCTTGATTCATGTTTGGAACTTGGTTTTTGTATAGGGTACAAATGGCTTTAAATAATGGTCCATGACAAACTGATACTATGGTGATATGCATTAATTGTACTTTTTTGGTGAGCTGTTTACATTTGGGGTTACAAGTAATTTGTGAGGTTGCTTTATGTGAAGTATTAGACAACTCGGGGTGATTTATTTCGTCAAATTATCTGATTATATTATTTCCTTAACTTAAGTTATTTTCACAAATTTTGAGAAAGTTCTAAGGCCAAACTTTGATTCACCAGGAGCATAATATCAATAGACAATAGATGTATGAAATAAAGAGAATAAAGTTTAATAAAGAGAAGTGTAATCACGAGAGATGTGATGCAGTTGACAAACTGTGCTATCAGTAAATAAATTTTACTTACAAAGTAAGAATCAAAACTTATCAAAAAGCATCTCACTCTCTTTTTCGGAATTAAACTGATGCCCGAACGAAAATAATTTTAATAAATAGACTAAGGCACCTCATGCTTCAAAGGGGGAAAACAATGAAGTCTAACACATCGAAGTAAGTAGGAATTGTACCATTTTCATAATGTTTCTTGCTCCGGAATGGCCTCGAGGGAGAGTGAGCAGGCCCAGATTGACTGGCCCAAACTCCCCATAGTAGTTCTGTTATGTGGCCCAAAAATCAACAGCCCAAAATCCCCACAATAGTCCCCCCTATGTAGCCCGAAATCAACGATTGTTGATAGCAAAATTTGGATCCTGAAAATATATACTACTAGAGACATGCAATAATTAACGAGAAATAGATTCATAACCAAAATATGGGTTGGTTCAGGTAGAGCATCTCTTTCTCTTTAAGTAAAGTCTCGTGTTAAAGTCTTACAAATGAAAAAAATTCACAGTATGGAGGTTTTAGTTTTAGTGGGTGGATCAGACTCGGATTAATACGGAAAGGAAACTTAGATATTACTCATTCCTGGAGCATGCAAACTTAATCACTGTCCCGTACATATGTACCGGTATTTCAATCTAGTAGGGCACCGGGGTGGGGTCATCTTCGGTTTCTACGAACTAAACTAGACCCCTGGTGGTGCTATACTGACAAAGCCAGTGCTTATGTTCACAATTGAATACCAAAGCCCAAACATTGCGTAGCGGGGGGCGGCAATGTTGCTGTCACTGCTTTCCACTATTTTACTTATCAATTTAGTAGGGCACGAACTAACCCTAATGGTTCGTTAAATTCAAACGTGGTTGAACTCATGATCAAAATAGATATGCGGGAATGTTACGAGAATAACCATGGAAAAACAACTGGGATTTATAAAATGGAAATATGATCATCAGAATATAGTATAATAAATAACTTCGTTTTTACTAGAATTAGATATCGTTAAGAAAAATGTGTGTTGATAAGTTCCGAATATCTGTAATATGAAAAATGTAATAATAAAGGCTAGCAGATATAGCACTCTATAAAAACTAACCAAAATTCAATGATTCATGATTTATTGATAAATTACGTCGATCCTAATTTTGTTAACAGGGGGAAAAAAAGGCCCTAGAAGTTCAATTGAGAACCACAAGACCTGCATTTACGTCAGACAACAGGCATTAGGGTTCTCATCACTGAACATCATCAGTGTCTCATTCTCGACGCAACAATAGTCGAACTTCGACTTCGAATTGGCATCCTCTTGATGGGCGATCATGAAAATTTGTTCTAAATTCCCACCGCTCTTATCGTGCTCATCCTTCGAGGTATCACTGTCGTCCTTCTTTCCGAGCATCTCCACCCTCTTCCCCGTCCTCTTCTTCAGTTTCTTCAACACCTTTTGAGGGTCCATCGTCCCGGTGACTTCTACGATGTGTCTGTTCATGTCTGTCTTGAATGTTTCCACCCCTTCCGGAAAAGGAACGTCACACAACAAAAAGAGATAACTTTTCAAAAACCAGTTATGCAACAATGGAACAACAACGTGAATCATCGACAACTTATGAATTTCTCGTATCATCACGTCATCCGTAATTCGTGATGAGATCAGAGAGAGAGAGAGAGAGAGGGGGAGGGAACCTTCGATTTTAGCAATGATCTTTGCGACGGATCTCTCGCATGCATTGCAATGCATGGAGACTTTGAATTCCTCGACCACTACCTATAAATAAACATAAAATAAAAGTAAGACATTGGTTTTTGATATTAATTGACAGAAGAGAAAAAGTAATTATACGTAATTTAAGGTTTTTCTTTTTGGTGTTAAAAAAGAAAAACACCTTACGTTGGGATGGTCGTCTTTGTCTTCGTCGTTGGCCATTGAGACGGCATGGGAAAGGAAGTTGGCGTTGACAACTGCATGGGAATGGAAGAAATGGGAAGACGAAGGGGAAGAGGTAGAAGGGTATTTATGTAAAATAGTGTATCTTCTTCTTCGGATGGAGAAGTTATAAATAAACGAGGGGAAAACGGGAACTAACTAGAAATGAGGACGGAACCAGCCAATGACAGAAATTTTCTCTCTTTTTCCTTTTCTCCCCTTTGCATATACCGAAACATTTTTATTTTTTGGGTTTGAATGCAATTTTCCACTGCAAATCACGACCATTAATGTTTTTAAAACCAACCCGGATGATGAACCGGAAGCCACGGCGGGCCATAGGGGAACTAGTTCAACCGGTTTAACCATTGGTTTGACAATTTTTTTTAATTTTTTGAAGAAATTTAAAAAATTAGAACTGTTTAAATAAATATTCACAAAATAATAATCCTGAGTATGTTTTCATCAATTTCTGAATTTTTACTCATATTATGATTTTCCAAGATGGTATAAAAATGGTGAAAATTAAATAAAAAATACAAATAAGTATCCAAGAATCCATCTTCTAATACAAGTAAAACTCTTGTTTGGGTTGCCACATGTCATCATAAGAAAATTTCTCTTTTAAATTTTTTTATTCAAGTTCAATTAAATTATCTAATTTCAATTTATTAAATTTTCACCTTTTTCTAAAACAATTTTCCATTTTTTTGGGCACTTTTGAATTTAAAAAAAAAGTAGCAGGTAATCTGGTCGACTGTCGAGACAAACTATCCATTCGTTATTGTTTGATCAGTGTTCTTGTGACTCCTTCTCTCTTTTTTTTTAAATTCATTTTTATTAATTTTCACATTTTCAACCCATTTGTTATATTCTAAGTTTGACCAAAAAAATAGTAGGTAATGCGGTTAGCTGTTGAGATAAATGATATGGTTATTATGGTGAAATCAATTATTTATAGAACTTTTTCTCCACATTTGTTATAAAATTATAAAAATTTAGTATCATAAATACTATATATATATATATATATATATATTAGGATATATGCAAATTTAAGGGAAAAAAATTAGGTTACTAACGGGAAACCTTCTCTCACTCTTGGAATTTATTCATCAGGGACTTATATAAAAACTCCAAACATATTACCTTAATAAATAAGTGGGTATAAGAATTATAATTTATTGATATTACATATATCTAACAAATTATTTGAGACAATAGTAAGTACAATTCACAATAGCAAAATATTAAAAATGAGTAGTTAATGCAAAAGAATTATCTAGAATTTTATTATGTTATATATAAAAATATAGTGGAAATTTTATATGTATTATAAATAGATTTAGTATATTATATGCTATATATCCGTAGAAAAGAAACTAATTTTCTCAATCTTATAAACTTAGTTACACCTCTAGCTTATATAATAAATATATATATATATATATATATATATACAATTCTCTTCTGCTCATGTAGAAACTGTTTAGTCACTATTTTAAAATTTCTTATACTTATATAAATTTCTTTTTTCTCCAAGTTTCTATATTTACCAAATTAAGACAATTTTGAAATACGAGTGTTTTATCGAATGCACTAACACTTAAATTAGTAGCAAGCCAACGCATAGGTCCAAGAAGAAATTGTGCCACCAATTTAGTCATTGGATTTTCAAAAATCATAATAAAAACGTCATTTTCAGGACCAAAATGTTGCCATAAAAGGGGCCTTTTTGTTAGGATTTTTGAAAATTGAAGAACTAAATTAGTGGCAAAATTTCTTTAGGAACTTATATGTTGACTCGCTTCAAATTTGACGACCAAAGTGTTAATGGACTTATGTTTTATCTATTTTGAAATAAGACACACTATATTAATTCGTTACTATTTTAATTTTCAATTTTACTAAATCCTCATTCGATCTTATGAAAATATTATTAACTGAAAATTATGTTGGGAACCCGTAGTATCGCGCGTGGCTCCTTTCTAGTAAATAAACTAAAACGGTTGGTTTTCATAATGCATATGACATGGACACGTGTCCTTCATTTCTTTTTCATTTTAACTTTACTTTTGTTCTTTTTTAAAAAATTATCCACATATTTTAATTGTTTTTATTTCATTATACGTCCTCAAAAAAATTAAAAATTAACATGTCTTAACTATATATTGATTAAGTAAAACATATCACATGTTACAAAAGTGGAGTAGAGTATCATATTAATACTCTCACCCTCTTTTTTTTCCCAGAATGATACCACATGCAACTTTAGTCTCTATAAATTTTTGAAGGAATAGCAATAAAATAGGTACTATTGGAGTGTTAGATTTCTCCATTATGATATTTCTGGTTCTATCCGTTCCCTCAATTCTTTCATCTATCTTTTCTTTTTTACTTAAGGAAAAATTATTATTATTATTATTATTATTATTATTATTAATTTCTATATTTATATTTAAACATCAAAACTCGTAGCTAATAAATTTATAAAATCTCAACTAATCAATTTTAGAACATTAGTATACAAGATATAATAAAATGAGTTTGTTCCATTCAATTTATTATAAACTCATGTATCCATATATATTTTAACTAATAGTGTTGAACAAAATCATAAAAAAATAGCGATGAACTAAATTTTCTTCATAGATTACATTTGGTAATTTTTATGACAATATAGGTGTTTAGCAAGAATATTATAGTATAGTATTGTAATTGAAGAAGTAACGGCAAAGATATATAAATATTATACTTAATATAATCAAATATTATAGTTAATATAAACAAGTATATTTGGGGTTAGAAGAATTGTAAGATTGTAATAGCATTACTACTTGACAATGTTAAAAAAATATATAGATACATATTTTCTTTTATAATCTTCTTTCCCCCCTTTTGAACTTGAGTTCTGTATTTTTTTTTCTTCTAGCTCTCTGTCTTACTCTTTTAAAGATGTTACATAATATAAAGCATAATTAATAAATAAAAACTATTTCGATAGATTTTAACCACTTAATAATTGTAATATACATTTTATGTTTCTTAGTATACATTAATATCGGTCTATCTTAACATCAGAGAGCCATGTGACTTCGTGGATCTTCCCCTCAAATGTCTACTTTATTACAATTTTCTTTAAATTTCAATAACTTACTACAATTTTTAATTTGTTGCTTTTTTTCCTGTAATTTTGCACTTTTTATTCAAACCCATTCCTCACTTTTCTCTCTCTTTCATGTAAAAACTATTTAATGATAATTTTTTTACATTTTCATAGTTATCTTATAATATAATTTAATTGTGCTTCTCATTTATTTTTCCTTCACGTTCATGTATGTTTACAAAATTAGAATAATTTCGAAATTGGAGTGTTCATCAGTTTTAAAATAAATCAATCTATGTTAAGTTGTCAATATACTTTTCAATATTACTAACATATGTTATAATACTTTGGTCGTATAAAAATATTAATCGTTAACAAAATAAGTTTTTGGAGATCTACAGCATAGCGAGGCCCCTTCCTAGTATATTTTATGAATAAGCATCAAATTGAACAACTCATATCCTGATCCATAAATCTAATAGCCTTTCCTATATCCCTTTTATTTGAACCTTCTTAGAAAAAAATTTGAAAAGGAAAGGATTCTTCTGATAAACCGGTTCGACCGCCAGAGGCCGAATCTACTGGGCCGATGGGTTGACTAGGTTGCTGGTTCTCGCAGGATCTTTAAGCAATATGAGTCCATTGCAAAACTGACCAGACCAAGGTAACGGGTCGCAGGCGAACCAATTGACAAGGCCAAGCTGGGTTTAAAAATACTGATATACCTCGATAACCATTCAATCCGAGAATTTTGATTTCATAAGGATATTTGTATTATTATTTTTTTTTGATAACCCAAGTGAATTCCATTAAGAAACGAAATTTGTGGGGAAATTGGATAGAATGTTCTTTTTTTTTTCTTTTTTTTTTTCCCTTTTTGGTGGAGAAAATTGTGGGAGACATTAATCTGACAATTCCAGAGAATCGAGCATTAAAAATTACTCCTCCTCCCAACAAATGCGCTTCCTGAGGTTCGAATTTATGTTCTCTTCCTTACAGGAGTGGGCTCGAACTTGTTGTTTTTTTAGGATGTTCTTCAATCCTTCATAAATTTTTGATATGTTAACCATTTCTTAATTTGAAAATCAACCATTCTAATTATATATTATCTCTCAGTGATCCACGACCCCCAATTCAAAATTTTATTTTGGTTGTTTGGTATTCGATTAACTAACTTCAAGAGAGCAGGACCCGGGAGAAAGAGTAAAAAACACGGGAGGACTAAGCCGACGCTGAATAAGATTAATTTTGATCCATTTGCTGAGGATTTAATAGTCTTACTGGAAAAAGAAAAGGTATACACTTTACATAAAACAATTATAATTTTTGCCAACTAGACAATTATTAGCGGTTAACTAAAACATTACATAAGACACGTAAAGGAGAAAGCATAGGTTAAAAACTTATTGGCTTGGGATTTAGGAATAAGGTCTTATAGTTGATTAGGAAACCAGTTAATCCTTATTTCAAGAGTTTACAACCCTACATTGCTTCCTAATCATCCCGGCAGTTCCGGTGAGGACTTCGATGTTCCCCATCTTCTTCATCGACTTCCCGAACTCGGAGAAGAATGCATTTGCTGACCGCAGTCCCTGCACGATCTTCACTGCAGCCTTGTTTGCGAGAAGCACTGCATCAGACTGGAGCAGACCCTGATTCTGCACGAGGATGTCATAGTAGTGGCTGTCAAACGAGGTTGAGCTCTGAGGATCCAACTCCACGGTGGTGCTCAGGTTCGCAGGGTTAGGGCACTGAGTTCTCAGGGAAGCCGCATACGTAGCGTTCAGGGAGGGGTCGGAGTCGCCTTTCCCGGTGAAGTTGTACAACCGCCTAGAGAATGTGCCACAACGGGCTACTCCAAGTGTGTGTGCACCTATACAGTAGAAATTTAGAGAGTCTCAGATCATACAATAGTATGTAATTTAATTCAAACAATGTTTTTGGTAGCACGTGATCTCTATTATATATACACAAGGCAAGGTTGACTTGCAAAGGTTGTATTGTATGTCTATTGTGAATTTTGACTTTGAAAATCGTCAAACAAATCAAAACTTGATTTTTGACCAGCTTCTTTTTTTTCTTTTTTCTTTTTTGAGAAACAAGAAACGAGTGTCGTTGTCGTCGTGCATTAATCTTTAATTAAGATATATATATATATATATATATATATATATAAGTATGTCCAATCTATTACACTTCAAATCGGATATTGAAAATTTGAAAAATTCGAGAGATATCAACTAACCTAAAGATCGATATGATCTTATTCCAAGATATTCTATTTCTTAACTAATCATAATAATATGTCTGACACAATCACTCTATTCCATCAACGCGAGTAATGATAGAGCAACCGTTTTCATCGTCATGATCTGGAAATTGAAAAGGCTATGATGTTATCAATTATAACATTTGATACCCTAAAATATGTCTACACGTCATTTGATTTTTCGTGCAAGAGTTCAATTAATGGTACCTGAAAGAACGATGAGATCATTAACGTTAAGGCCTTTCTTGGAGAATATCTGCGCGAGTGTGCCGAAATTGGAAAAAGGAGAAGGGATGTTCCCGTTCACGTTGGACGCAAGCGACACATTCCCGTCCCTTCTGCCCGTTAGCACATCCCACATTGCCTTCTTAAACTGCATAAATTAACAGTTGAACATCATCGTATATGAGATCAATGCTGCTCTGAAAATATATATATATATATATAACTGGACTACTCTCTGCATTACTATTGTCCGAGCTAAATTACACAAATACCGGGAATGACACGGCATCACGAGCAGCCAGAGAAAGGATGTCTGCACAGGATACAACTCCGGCGCATTTTTGCTCGATTTGGGTCTTGATTTCATCTATCACATCATAGCCATCGAGTGTAAGGTTTGGGACAGCATTTTTCTCGGATTGGTTCGTTCCGACCGGATCTAGCAGTATTGATGCATCGCAGCCCTGTAATAACCATTTATGTGAGTAGAAGAGTTGTGTCTTTGTTTATGTACAGTCCAAGAAACAACCTTTTATTTTTCACCAAAAAAATAGAACTTCATTTTCAGTGTGAATCATGGTATCCGGAAGTCTAATTGGGCCTGACTAATCCAGCAAAGCTAGGTCGGTCCATTAAAGGATAAAACTCTCTCAACATGAATTTTTTACATTCACAAGGACTTGAACCAAAGAATTTACTTAAGCGGAATGAGTGCCGAGTTACTTGAACCAATCCACGTTGGTAAAAAAAAAATTTCTAAAGTAAAACGCATGCAAATGAGGAAGGGATTAATTAGTGTAGTAGCATAAGGCGTGACACATAATCAAGAGGTGTCGAGTTTGATTATTAGAATTTCTGTATTACCTCATTTGCTTTTCGGGCCCATAAACCTTCTTCGAAATCAAACAAGAAAACATAAGTGTATGAGTGGATACACGTAGATAATTAATAAGTATTTTTTTTTATAAGTAGACACGACAACAACGACGACGATGGGATGCTAGTTCATTTGTTTCTTTGTGTTTTGGGACGTGAAAATCCAAAAAAGCTAAGTAAATTATTGACTATCATATGTCAAGTTTGTTATGTGTCTCTACAATTTAAGAAATTCTTTCGTGCAATTAATTATTATTAACAGTGAGATCCATTATGTCTCATGAAGTGAATCATATAGTGTTATTTGTCCCTCGAAAAATCACAGGATTCAATTTGTCTCAAGCTCAAATTAAAGAGAGATTTTTGTACTTTTCCCTATTCTTTTTTACCTTAACAAAACAGTCGTGGAAGTGCATCCTGAGTAGCTTTGCACCGAGAGCAGGGTTTGTTCGGGCCTTGCTCCATGTGATGTCCCTCACAAGTTGCTCAGCTTGAGGGCAACTTTTCTTGTAGAAGTTCTTCCTAAGATCACCAGCATTGCTAGTCCGTAAAGCAACTCCAAGCACCAGAGCATATAGTAAGAACATCGAGAGGTGACTTTGTTTGCGGGTCATTTTCGATCAAACAGCGGAAACTGAATGGAATGTAATCCTACAATAAGCTGTAGAAGATGAGACACGAGAAGAAGAAGAAAAGAGGAAGATGGTATATCGGATATTGATGCTTGAACAATATGAAACTCGGGATAGGTTTCCTTTTATAGACAGTATGGATGTATATAGATATATTCATACATCGATATGTTTGTATATTTTATATACCTCCATCCTTGAAATGTCAAACCTTGGACAGATCTTGGCAATCCGTTCAAGCAATATTTTTTGGTTCAAGCAACATTAAAAATATTAAGTTGGTCTTTGGCCCAATTTCTTTAAAAAAAGCATTTTTTTTTTTATGTGAGGCATGGTATCCGAAATCTTAATTAAATCCCTACTAAACCAATTGAGCAGATTCAGTCCACTAAGGGGTAAAGCTCTTCCAACGTGAATTTTTCGCACTCACAAGGACTCGAACTCGAGACATTGCTTAAGCGGAACAAGCGCCGAACCACTTAAATCAACACACGCTGATAAAAAAACATTATTTAATTAGCGATGATCTCTCATCAAGGGGTGTAGCACAGTTGCACACTTTGATAATAAAGAGGTTCAGATTGATATCCATGACGGGACAAAAACATATATCTTTATTAACTACTGCAATTCATATTTCATAATATTAGATCCATTGGCCTTTCTTTTAATTAGAAAAAAAGAAAGAAGGAAAAGCAGTGATCATCTCTCGATCGATTTATTAAGTTGCCCCGTGACCTTAATTAGGCTTTTGGCAGGGTCAAATCTCTCCTCCAAATGCCACCAAATCTCTTCCCATTAGTTTAATACAGTTCGGCTTCTTAAGCTTGATTTATATTTTCGCCGAAAAAAAGACCTCAGTATTTTATTGCCCACTAGCTTGTTTGTAGCCATTGGATTGGTAAGATGTAGGAATTCAAATTATAATTGGCGAGCTATTATACTAATAATAATATGACAGAATGATATGAGTATATCGTATACGTATGTCCGAGTGTCACGGCCCGACAGTTCTATAAAAGTTAAAGAACGGTGTACATACGTATTGATCAGAACAAAAATGAGGGACGATAATTGCTCAACTCTCTTGTATAGAGGATCTTTTTTTGGGGGGAAATAGACATTTTCACTATGATGATGAGCTAACAATTATCTTTTTTCCCCTCAATAAGAGATAAGTAATCATCTAGAACAAGAGCGTTATATGTGCGTGGATACATATGTATATACTGGTGAAATCACTTATTCATTGCACGTGAAACTTGATTAAATTAAATTACATAATACTAAAATATTATAATATATACTTGTACAAGAATACGAGAATTAATGGACTTACCAAATATTTAGGAACTCAAAATCAATGACATTCTTTGTTTTACAAATGAAATATATAAATAATCACAAATAAATCAATATTAACTCTTTTTGGATGGATTTTTAACTGCGTTTAATCAGAAATTCGTCATCACTTTAACTTAAAAATAAAATAAAAAAGTCAGGAATAATTTACAATAGTTATAGGGGCTAACCCAAAAAAACAGAAATAATTTCCATTTGATATATTTATTTGAATTAATCTTTCATATAAATAAAATATCTTAAAGGAAAGTCAAAAAAATGAATTCAGATTTTCAACACAAGGTTAAAAAGTAATTAATAGAAATATTATTTCCACGAATAGTCTAGCAATAGCACCCATAAGCCGACAATCCGGAAAAACCCAACTCAGATGGATCAAGAATACCGAAAATAAAAAACATTAGGAAATTTATTTGTGTTTCTCCTTCAAATTCAGGACTTGGGTCAATTGTGGTTTTTGGCAAAAGAAAATTTAAAGGAAGTTTGATAGACCCGACTTTATATATATATATATATATATATAAATTTTTCAGTGACTTACATTCGTATATAGTATTAGAACTTACCTTTCATAGATAAAACTAAAGAAACAAACGATACACTTAGTTTCGACTCTACATAAGGCATAAGAGCAAGTATAATTTCAATTTACTTAATTCATTTGTTTTCGTTGGAAGCTTGGGATAAATTTTGTTGATAATTGAATTGGAGACAACTTATCCCTCTTGTTTCACACCTGAGGATGGAGAATAAAAATGACAGGAGCTTATGAAGGTTGCATATTGAGAGCGCGAGGACTCTCGGCCTGTGCAAAGTAGGAGGTGGTAGCAGGCACTACAATGACAGTGCATATAATGATATCGTTGCCCGTAGAGAAAAAAAACTCTGAGAGAAGAGTAAAGAAAATAAGAAAAAAGAACTTAGTAATTAATAAGGTGTATTTCCCTCTTCTTTAAAACTATGCATCTCTTTTTTTTAGTATTTTTTGTAATGCATACTTTTGTATTCAAGGAACTCGTAAAAAATTTTATCCGTACTTTCAAAAAATCATTGATGGTAGAATGTTTGTCAAGTATTCATGGAAAGTTTTTGGTCCGTAGAATGATTTATATAAATAAATCAATATAAATTTTGAAAAAATTTGCTGAAAATTTGTTTGAACTCCATTGGTATTTTTGAAAGGAAATACTCATGAAACATCCAGTAGTAACTCATCAAAAAATTTCATAGATCAATTAATTCTAAAATTTTAATATAAATTTAGAAAATCCACTGATATTTTTCTTAATACGGACTCAATACTAGTGGAATTTTCTTGAAAATTTTGTCAATATTTTCTAAATAAATTACCAATAAATGACTGTGGATACTTCGTAAGAAATTTTTCATTGATAATTTTTATATTTACTATGGTGTTATGTGTAATACTTGTGCATGATATAAATTAGAGAAACTCATGATACTAGCCACGAGAAAGAGTGAAGAGGCATGAGGTACCTGATTTTGGCTGGAATTATATTGAGATGAACCGTTAAGTTGGCTCAACTATTGAATTCAAATCCGATTAGGTAAACAACAGAATATAAGCTTATAGTAGGGCATGAAGAAGACTAAGGATACCATTGATTGAAATTATAAATATATTTTACTAGAGATTAGTAGAAGACAAAAAATAAACATACTCAATGGAAGTAGTTATCCTTTCAGCTTGATGTTTTAAATTCTAGTACATTTAATAAATACTTGTAGTTAATATCTCCCTATTCTCTTTTCTGTTGCATATAAATTTATTGTCATGTGGAAAGTAGGAAAATTGAAAAAGGTGGATCCAAAAGCTCATACCAAAATGTCATAAAGAACTTTTTTTGCTTAAAAAAAGGGGAATTTGTCATTTGAATATTCCGCAAAATCTCAAAAAAAATTCAAGATCTTCTGATGAGAAAGAATTATGTGAATTTAATATTATGGATTTATATGGTAAGAAGAGATTGGGAATTAACTTGGTAAGAGAAATTATGGTTATATTAGCCATTGAAGGTACAGTTGTTGTATTAATGAGTGATAATTTAATTATGTTAAGTAATGATTACTAAAGATTTTTTTTGTCATTTTTAGGAGAAAGAGTTTTTCATAATAATTCATTTATAATAATAATAACAATAATGATGATGATAATAATAATAATAATAAATAATAATAAAATGATGATGATGACGACGATAATAATAATGCTAATAATAATGATGATTATGATATTATGTTCTTTTAATTTCTAAGAGGTTGTGTAATTTCTTCAAAAACAATGCACGCGTAAATTCAACTGTGAAACAAGGCATCGGGGATTGAAACCCGGCAAGAAACATGATTCCCGGCTTTCTTAGTTTGAAAGTCAACATTACCCTCCCTCAATTTATCGTTGACTTTCAACCTTAATTTTTTGTGACGTCCACAGTGAACTTTTCTGGGCAAAGGGGGGAAAAAAAAAAGAATGAAAGAAAGTGAACTTGTTAATTCTAATTGTGATCTCCGAGCTTAATCCTTCGAAGGTATATAATCCACATTTCTGTTCTCGATGAAATCTTTGTTGTTTTCTTTTTCTAGTTAGAAAAGTGATCTCTAAACCTAAAATGAAATCAGAAGTGAAACGAATATATTAGACCACTGAGAGTATCAGGCTGAGCCCAATTCATTGGACCACATCCACTTTCTTTTCGCGATAGCATTCTTAATCACATTGACATTGTGTTGTTGGAAGTAATTAAAAAGTCATCGCTTTTGACGAGAATCAACCCTCGGTCCTGGTGTAATTATGGTTTAAATCGGACATTTTATAGCGGACCCGTATGATTACGTCTTACGGAGCTTGCTATGTTGGTTGCTTCAGATCACTTTTATCAAGGCAAAAAAAAAAAGTCACCGAAGTATTGAGTTGATTTAAATATATATATATATATATATATATATTTTAAAAGAAAACTAAATTAAAATATTAGATAGAAGGATATTTTTGGTACTGTGCGGAAGACCAGAGGAGAATATATATATATAATATGTATACATATGGGCTCTTTCTGCATGGTAGCTAGCTGTATACGCGTATACATCACCTATATATCGACTCTCTCTAGGTTTTACTTGCACCATGCACTGGTCAACGGTTTCTGGTCAACCTCAATAAAGATATCATTGAATACTGATTTGCTACAAGATAAGCATGCACCTATGTAACGAGCAGTCGCTCATGCATGTTGATTGGAGTAAACATATACGAGGCCATGCTTCACATCTGAATCAGGACAATTAGGACAACGGTGGAGATTTCAGATATCGACTAAGAAGAGGGCTCAGATCTAGAAAGAAGTCGAAATTAATAGGGAATTTCATCAAAATTATTGGAATTTATATAATTATTGATCATGAAATCAATTCTAGAGGAAACCCTACCCTACTAATTAGAAGCGATCGTCCCGGAAATAATTCACACAACAGGAGGAAGCTAGGGCTATCGTGATCGTATAACAATTGAGAATAACATATATAAGAAGTACTAAGAGGATGGCATATGTTTGATTAATCTACGCAGTATAGCAACTATATATAATCATGTATTCTAGCTCTTAATTTAGCTTATGATAGCTTTTTTTTTTTGGTCTTTTTTTTCGGTGTGAACTGTGGTATTTGGAAACTCAATTGAGTCATGACTAATCCAGTTGAACTGGGTCGATCCATTAAAGGGTAAAACTCTCACAGTATGAATTTTCTGTATTCACAAGGATTCGAACCTGAGATTTTGCTTAAGAGGGATAAGAATCAAACCGCTTGAACCAATCCATGTCTTTTTTTTTTGTCTTTTTAATGAGACAATTTATCGGGTGATCAGTTCTTTTATTCAACTGTTCCAGCTGTACATTCGTTGGCATATGGAAACTACACAAATTTCAAACCAGAAAATAAGAACAGAGCTCTAAATTTATACGCAGCTATAAATTTCCACTATATATGCTAGCAAAGGGCATACAATTTGTTTTTTCGGTTTTAAGGAAGGCACATGGCCTAGTATAATGAATGATATACAATTTAACTCATAGTATTTGGGTAGGATTTGAATGAATTTGGTTCGTTAGACGTGGGAAATCTTAAGAGCATTGGGCATTTCTGCACTATAGTGAACTGGCCCCCCAAAAAAAAAAATTCACCTTAACGAGTTTTTGGGATGAGTTTTGAAGTGAAATTCTAAGTTCTTTCCAAACCCTACAGGTTTGAACTCAAATTGGCAAACCCTTCCCATGACTCAATGGGTAAAATTAGTTAATCACCTATCAGAGTGGGAACGATGAAATGCTCGTTTACAGATCCCCTGCCATCCGTATTGACCACTCGGCAATTCTTCCTGACTTCTCCCTCATTTTGGGTAAGAACTCCTATATTCCCCATCTTCTTCATAGAGACACCAAATTGATCCATGAATTTGTCGAAGTCCTCAAAAGCCTTCACGTAAGAAGCCGACGTGGAGTCGGTGAGCAACACTGCATCCGACTGGAAAAGGCCTCGGTTTTGGCCTAGAGTGACATAGTAGTGGCTGTCGAAAGAGAGAGAGCTACCAGGGTCCATCTCGACTGTTGTTTCCTGATCGTTGGGAGAGTGGGTGCATTTATCCAATACTTGTCTTGCATAAGCTGGGTCCAACGAAGGGTCCGTGTCGCCAATCCCGGTGAAGTTGAAGAACCTTTTCTTGGCCACCACGCAGTGTGCCATTCCGATGGTGTGTGCACCTGAATATATGTATGTAAATATGAATGAGCTTTGAAAAGATGTGATGCCTCATTGATCGATAACGGCATGATCAAGTAGTCGAGTTAGTTGTGACCGAAAAAGAAATGCTTGAGTTACCTGATAATGCAACAAGGTCCAACACATCGAGTCCATTGTCCGAGAACTGTTTCTGGAGCGTGGTGAAGTTCGAATATCCTGATGGAATTTTGCTCGAAGCTTCAGAAGCCAATGACACTCTCCCATCTCTCCTTCCAGTAAATACATCCCACATCGGCTTTCCAAACTGCTCGATGGATCATTAAGAAACAGAGAATTGATTGCTTTACATACTTTTCGATTAAAATGATCCTTAAGAAATAAGCACGTAAATATGGTAGCCGGATTTGGACAGGTTACCTGATAAGAAACTGCATCTCGAGCTGCCAGAGCTAAGATATCGGCGCACGAGACCGTCCCGGGACATAACAATTCGAGCACCAACTTTACCTCATCAATGACATCATATCCCCCAAGAGAAAGGTTCTGGAGTTCATCTTTCTCCACAGTCTCGCCACCAATAGAATCCAACAGGACCGATGCGTCACAACCCTGTCACCCAACATTATAAGCACGAGCACCGTAACAAATCCAAAACTATAGGCATCTATACCAAATTGCATAATCGGTGATCTTTCAAAAATAACCTGACAATGTATCGGGAAGTACGTGGACATGTATCATATTGCAGTGAGAAATTGAGGGACCCCGATGATGAGTTTGTAACATACCCTGACGAAACAGTCGTGGTATTGAAGCCTCAGGAGCTTAGCTGCTAAGGTTGGGTCGGCTGCAACTCTGATCCATATCATGTGTCTCACGATTGCCTCTACAAGCGGGCAGCTCTCGCTGTAGAAGTGCTCATGCAGCTTGTCGCCTTTGTTGCCGTTGTCATATTCCTTGCCATTGTCTAGGGTTCTTGCTGGGACCGCTGCGATCGGAAGAAAAAGAACGGTGAACAAGACAGCAAGAAAGTTGCTCTGAGTCATTATATTGTTATTATGTATTATTGTTCTCGAGTACAATCCTAAGAATTGGGTGATAGAGAAAAGATTGGTCTGTGGTTTTATATAGGGCACAACGCCCAGAGAAGGCCTTTGATATGGGAAAACTGACCCAGCAAATTCGACAAGCAATGGAACTAATTAACTGTTTAACATCTTTTTCAAGATTTAACCGTGACTTCCTGTCTTTTATATTTTTTGGGTTGGCCATGTTTCGCTGTCTTTGTGCAAACAGAACTCCACAGAATTTTGGAACAGAAAACATAAAATCCCATCTGGAGAAAAAACAGAATATTAATGGAATATTTGTGCAAATCAATAACGATCATGTCCCTGATCTTAGAAACGTGCTAAAAGCTAGTCCATAGATTGAGCGGTGCTGGATTTTCATTTTTATTTTTTGTAATTCGCATGAATATAATGTTTTTCAATTATATATTATTGCTTGCAACCACAGGGAGACCGAGTGGGGTTGGGGTGGCAATCGCCTCCCCAAAAAAATTTTAACATTATATGAAAAATCATAAATTTTTCTTTCATTTTTAGTGATGTTACTTATATTCGTCTCCCAATTCGGCAAAGGTACTTGTTCTTTTGCCCCGCTAAGGACTCGGCCCCCACCCCCCACCCCGCGCTTAAATCGTAGGTCCGTCCCTGCTTGCAACAAAAGAGTTACTGGTTCTAACCTTATAATTTTTTGCACCACATTTCACAATTACACAACATATAAGACACTCGATCATGTACGAAGGATTTATCGCGTTTCAGTTCTGTTTTCACAGGGAAAAATGCTTCGGTTTGCCTAAAAACATGAACAAAAGCAAAATCTAGAAGTGAAAATTATATTGAGATATATAATAGGAGTACGATACAATACGATTGGTCTTTTCCCTTAAATGTTGAGATGATTAGATTCCATTTGGGCGGGTTTGGTGATGTTGCCCCACACATGGACTGCGGCATTTATAATCGAATTTTGCGGCATACTAGTTTGACACACGTGCGCTGCACAGTTTTTCTTTTTTCTTTTTTTCATATGTATCTATATCCATACTATTTAAAGGCATAAGCCTCATTTAGTTTCACTTTCATCTTCCCGAAATGCCGACACTACACATATTACAATTTATAAGAGAGTGACATTTTTATTATATGCATTCGCCTTATTATACAATTGTGTTATTAATTAATTATTTCAATACACAATTACAATCAAAATAAGAGAGAAAATTAATCTCTTAGTCAGGGTCAAATCGATGCCCCAGTGAGATTAGTCTCACACCCATGATTTTACTGAACACAAAGAAAGAAACCAAATTAGCCAAAACAAGAAGAGACATATCAGCATGTGGGTTATAAAACCATATTAGTTGACAACTCGGCAATTCTTCCTGATCTCTCCCTGGTTTTGGGTCAAAACTCCTATGTTTCCCATCTTCTTCATAGACTCCCCGAACTGAGCCATAAAATCTTCGAAATTCTGAAAAGCTTTCACGTAAGAAGCCGATGTCGGGTTGGTGAGCAAGGTCGCATCCGATTGAAGAAGGCCCTGATGCTTGCTTAGGGCGACGAAATAGTGACTGTCAAAAGAGAGAGAGCTCTTCGGATCAAACTCGACTACCGTGGTTGTCGGATTGTGGGGAGGGTTGGCACATTTCTCCTTCAGTTCTTTCACGTATCCTGGGTCGAGCGAAGGGTCGGTGTCGCCCTTCCCAGTGAAATTGAAGAGCCTTCTGGAGATCACAACGCAGCGTGCCACCCCAATGGTATGGGCACCTGATTACCAATTCCACCTCACTCACGTGTTAATCGCGTACGATATTTTATCATCGTTAATGAAACAAAATACCGGAGTTACTTACCAGATAAAGCGACAAGGTCCGGGACATCGAGGCCGTTGTCAGAGAACTGTTTTTGGAGTGTGGTGAAGTTTGATGCTCCCCCTGGAATTTTGCTCAAAACTTCAGAAGCAGATGACACTCTCCCATCTCTCCTCCCAGTGAACACTTTCCATAGGGTCTTTCCAAACTGCTCATCAATCGATCACGTATTTTTCAAAGACTGAATAAAAGTGATTGAACTGTACAATGATTGCATTGCACCCTAAAATTTTCCGATTACTATACACATACCTCTCAATTGATTATTAAACTGATCCTTAAACAAGGAAATATAGCTTGAACACTTGATTTGGATCGATTGATTACCTGGTAAGACACCGCATCCCGAGCTGCAAGCGCTAAATTATCGGCGCATGAGACTGTCTCGGGACATTTCTCCTCGAGCTCCGACTTTATCTCATCAATGACATTATATCCCGAGAGAGAGTGGTTTGGGATGGCATTTTTCTCCACAGCCTCGCCATTAACAGAATCCAATAAGATGGATGCATCACAACCCTGTTACAACATTATATAAGTATGGGAGCACTATTATAGCAAAACAGGTGCACATGAATCATGTTGTAATAGGAGTTGAGGACCGAATGCCTCTGTAACGTACCCTGACAAAACAGTCGTGGAACTGGAGCCTCAGGATCTTAGCAGCCAAGGTACGGTCGGCTTTAACTCTGCTCCATGTAATGTTCCTCACTATGGCATCTGCGAGTGGGCAGCTCTTCTGGTAGAACTTCAGTTTCAGTTTGCCAGCTCCATTGTTTTTGTTGACATGATGTACGTGCTTGCCCTGCCGGGTTCTCGCTGGGACTGTTGAGATCGGAAGCAAAAGAACAGTAATAAAGACAACAAGGAAGCTGCTCCGATTCATTATTGTTATTACTGTCGTTAGTGTTATTCTCGAAAATATTCAAAGAATTTCTTCAAAATGAAGAAATATTTGTGTAATAGAGAGAAAAGATGGATTTGCAGTTATATTGCACAAGCCCCTGAAGGGCCTTTTATATGCGAGTACTGACCGGCAAAATCAATTGAAATCATGGAATATTAGCTTATATTAACTTTTTAATCCAAGGAAATTTATTGAATTAATGATTTTCGAATCTTGATTTGACCTTTAATTATTTTAAAAGGGAAAATTTCTCTAATTAGTGTTTCATGCATGCACGTAATTTTGGATACATGGGCTATTATTGGTTTGCTTTCACACCATATATAATTTCCTTTTTTAGTTCCATGTTGTAACCATGTTTTTCTTTTCAGCATGTGTACCACCCGGTGTCCCATAGTCTAATGTATCCCGCAACTAATTCAAGTTTAAATTGAGTCAATTTCCTAAGCGATAAAACTCTTTTAGCTGTAGATTTTCTCTATCATCAAGACTTGAATCTGAAAGCTTGCTTAATGGGAAAATGCATCAAACTGCCTACACTAATCCCACGTTGGCTGTCTGTAGCCATGGTTTTGCTATCTATATTCAAGTACACACATAAGCAGGCAGGATTATTCAAAGCTATAGAGAAGAATTTGGATAATAATTAGAACTTAAGAATTATTTTCTTTTAATTCCATGAATATCAGATGTAAAGCCTCTTATCTCATAGAATTATCGCAAAACCTTAGACAATCACCGACAATGCATTATTCCCCAGTAACTTATTCTCATATATACTCTAATGACAATATAAAAAATTCCATCAAATATATACAAGTATATATATATATATATATATTCCTTCAAATATTAATGGCACTAGAGAAAGGGGTATAGTGCAGTGGCTAACACTCTCACTTCGTAACCTAGAAGTTTCAGGTTCGATTATCATCACTGAGACTACTTGTTCCCATTTATTTAGATTTCCTTTCAATTTCCTTGTATTAGGACATGAGCCTCCTATTCTAACCGGAAAAAAAATATATTAATGGCACTATGACGCACGTCTACAAATTATACAAAGCTAGTGGCTCGATTTGTCCAGGGACATTGACAAATACATGTGCATCTAGACTGTTAAGATTTAAGATTGTATTTGGACGTTGTCCCGTTAGGATGGAATCTCAAAGTTCACTATTCATGTAGGTGGCTGATACATGTAAAGATCTACAACTTTATATAATAGGTGCGTGCCCACGCATTGTGCGGGGTATGCATTATCAAAAAAAAATTAAAAAAAGAAAATTAAACTGTGAAGGATGAATAAGATAAATTTGATCATGCTTAATAGTGATGCATGTGCACACTAGTGAGAAAGAGTTGCCAATATGAGTGCACATGGAAGGATGGAAATGTTGATGATTGAATGTGAGTGATTCGAAAGAGATAGCTAATATGTATATGAAATAACCTATTTAAAAGGATTTTGTAGCATGTATTAGTATTTTTTTTTTAAAATATGCGTATATAAAAAAACTTCTCATTTTTCAAGAAAATTCTTGATTTCTTGGTATTATACAAATAATTTAGACACTTGAATGACTACACATCGAACCGATTATAAATAAAAATTAGGTGAAATTTATTTAATAGAAGTGAAAAGGCCATTTGAGGAGCTAAGAAGTGAAAAAGTCATATGAATGAGGAGTAAAGGGCTCTTATTTTTTAATACATGGGGCATCCACGATATTACGCCTTAGTTTTTATATATTATAATAATTCTCAAGGGAAACGGTTAAAATTAAATTTAAAAACTAAAATTTAATTGGAAAAAAAGGGTAAACAAAAGGGAAGAAAATATTTGATGAATCAATATTTACACTGTGATATGCAACTTTTTAATTGGAATGTAGAACACGTTGTTCGTTTAAAATTTCTTTAACAATTGATGTGAAATTTGCATATACAAAATTCATGTTGTTTTATTTAATATTTTATCGTGAGAGTAAAGAAAAATCTACATGAAAAAATTATGTTGTAAACCATGAGTTTATACAAGAGATTAGATTTTGCAACCTATTACCTTGAGCTTTTGGATTAGATATGGGCCTATCGCTTATAGGCCCATTAAAAATTTTATACGGTATCAGAACGGATTATGTTTTCATGTGCTTCTGTCAGCTCCACACCAAGTTTAGTATCAAGGCAACCAAAAGTACATATCATATTAGTCCATGTCGGAGTACGGAACTCGTGGAGAAAAACTCGAGAGTTAAAGAGTTTGCTCACCTCGTGTTTAGTTTGTCCCACATCACCTGAGAACAAAAAAGGATATTTGGCTCGTGTCGGTTGTTTAGGATGGATTTTTTGTGGCACATAGCACGTAATGGTCCACATATTATCACGTGAAGGTGGGTGTTAAGAGTAAAAAAATATTCACAGAGAAAGATTAATTTTTTCAGTAACAAGGCCAATAAGTCTTATATAATGAAAGAGAAATACTAATGTTGCGTTTGGTTTTAAAATATGATTTTAAAATCAAATTTTGATTTTAAAAAAAGTGGTATAAATGAGGCTCACCCTTTGACTTTGTATGAGTTATTTTGTTTTGTTGTGAAAAAAAAAAGTTATATAAATGGGGCCCACTCTTTGATTTTGTATGAGTTATTTTGTTTTGTTGTAGGTAGAATTAAGTTAAAGTTATGATTTTAAAATTACATTTGCAAACCAAACAAGTCATAAATGTTAAGAAAGCGGCTGGGGTAATTCCACTAACCTCTTAATTGTTAGGCGAGATCGTGCACCATTACGCTATATTTTTTTTAATAAAGATTAAGTTAATTATAAATCACAAATTTATAAGAAATTGATTTTTACAACCTATCAATTTAAGATTTAACGAGTCATCGCTGATAGGCCTAATGAGGCCTAGTGAAAATTTTACATTCCCCGAAAGGAAAGGGGAGAAATTCGAGGTGGTGATGGCCGGTGTTGAGCCTTGTTTCGTCACACTCCAATAAAGGTTTCTCAACGGATTTTTTCCTTCGGAAGTTGACTTCCGATGGAATCCCTATTTGGATATAATGACAATTCTTGCAGCATTCCTTCTTTACCTCTCACCACGGTTGTGTTTGTAAATGAAGATGATAGTAGGGGCATTTCTGTCATTACATAAAAAAAATTGGAGGTGTATCCTTATTTCTGAAATCCAATAAGTCTCAAATAATTCAATTTGAGTCAGGTCAACCCGTTTGACAGTAAAACTCTCCCATTAAGAAATTTTTTCATTCACAATATTCGAATCCGATACTTTGTTTAAGAAAAATAAATGTTGAACTCTTAAACCAACACTTGTTGGTGTGTTGGTTCATGTGAAAAATATTTTCGTAATCCATACTGGCCCCATCGCTTGATTGAATTAGTTGCTTGATGATCATATCCAAACTTATCTCTCCCCTTATCCCAATCCTACCATCACCAGATGCAGAATAAGAATTTCAGAATATATAAATCTTTATCTTAATCCACAATCAGACTACCAAACACAACTTTAATTATTTAAATATCACTTCAAGCGTAAGATCATAAAAGGGTCCCCCGTACTCCCATGTCAGCTATACATGTCCGTGATCTTGGAAACATGTGCTATGATAAAAGCTAGTTGTTGCATAGACTGCGCAGAGAGTTGGTTTTTTTCTATATCAAATAATTGAGAAGATTACTATCTTTCAATTATATTATTGCTGTGAAGTAGAAGGAACATGCTGGTCGTAATCCGATAATTAACTTGGGTGCGCCATAACTTTAAACTTAATTACACATCATAAGAAATTTTATCTTTTAATGCATTAAAATCTTCAGGAAGATTTTATTTATAATTTTTCCTGGGAAAATGCTTGGATTTATTCACCCAAAAAAAAATGATTGGAATTGCCCAAGAAATCGATAGAGAGAAAGATGGCATTAATCGTTTCTCTAGTCTTATATTTGATAAGGTTCAATTTGCTTTGGGTGGCTTTATTTTGTCGGAATTCTACCGTGAGTTGTTTGAATTAAACTTTTGAGAAATTATTATACAAACAATGAAAGCAGGTCCGCCTGTCTATGGGGAATTGGGTGGGTTTTAATGTCCCATACCGGTTGAAAGGAAAATATGAGAAAAAGTTTATAAAAAGACAAAAATCCAGTAACTCATTAACTTAAGTTTTTGAATTGCATATGGACTGAAGTTCGAATTAGGCCCATTTTATTAAAAAATTTATCCAATTGGTATCAGAGCCCATGGTTATAATCTTGGGTGTGTAGGGCGGTTTCGTGCCCTGAGGTGTGCATAACGCGCATGTATGCGCAAGTCCGTGTGACCCGTAGGCTCGAGTGTAAGCGTAACGTGCGCCTCGAGTAGGCACCTGTTGTGTCCGATGTCGAGACATCGAAGTGAGGGCAGGTGTGATTAAGTCGTGTGATCCCGTCGATTGATTAAGGTCATGTGGAATGTGTAAGACGACAAGATACCACGTGAGGGCGGGATGTTGGAAAAAATTGGGGAGTGTGAGAGGACAAAAATGTCCCACACCGGTTGAAAAGGCTCAGTACCCCATTAGCTTAAACTTTTGGATTGCATATAGGCTTAAGTCCGAATTAGGCCCATTTTATTTAAAAATTTATCCAACAGTTTTTTCCACTCGCGCCCCTACCATTCCCTTCTTTTTATCATATTTTTTATTTTTTAACATTTTGCTGCATTTTTTTGCATTTTCAAATTCCATCCAAAAAATACATCAAGTAATTTGATCGATACGTTATGCCAAAAGATCCTATCATAAGGTCAACGCATTGAGCCTTTTTATTGATTTCATATTTGACACCAATAAAGTTTCGCGTAATTTGATCGATGGGTTACACCAAATGGCATGATCAGATCGAAATGTTACGTCTTTTTAGTGTTTTCAAATCTAAACCGAATAAGATACTACGTAATCCCGTCAACATATTATGCCAAATGATCCAATCATAAACCTTTTTATTTTTTTTATTTTTCATTTTGTAAAATTTCCTCCCCTTTTTTTAGTATTTTCAAATCCGATCCAATAAGGTAACACTTAATACGATGGCGTGTTAACCAAAAGATCCGATCGTAAAGTCGACGCGTTATTCCCTTTTAGCATTTTAGATTTGACCACAATAAGGTTCCATTCAATTCGGTCAACGCATTACACCAAATGATCCGATCATTAGATCAAAAAGTTACGCATTTTAACTGTTTTTAAATATGACCCGAATAAGATACTGCATAATGCGATCAACGTGTTATGTCAAATGATTCGATCCTTATAATTGGGACTATTTCCAAAAAATACTTTTACCGCAACTTTTATTTAAAAAAAATTAGAAAAAATTCCGTACTAGATGTACTAGATATACAAATTGTAATATATGTAATATTCTTTTTCAAATTTTATTTTGCGAGTGTGAAACCATTTCCCTCTCTCTTTTTTCTTTTTATTTTCCTTTGTTGATCAATATTATTAATCACGGCCCGATAAGGTAGTGATATAACCTAATTGGTTCACCGGGTCAAATGACCCATCATTATGATTGATAAGTTATTCCTTAGAAAATTTAATGTCATGTTTTATGTCATATGGTGTACGAGTTTTTCTCATTTTTTTCGATCATTATAAGATTTGACACCATACATTTTGCTATATTCTCTCTATCTATTTTACCTTTTTATGAAGAGTTATATATATATCCGTCAAATTCTTGGGTCAAGAGACTGAATACTCAGTCGTTGCCCCCATACGAAATATTTTCATACTTGAAAAATAACGTTTCGTCCAAGAAGAGTAATGTTTCGTATTTTTTGAATTACATGTAATATTTTTTCCTCTCTTTATCCATATGGGAAGATCCAACATTTTAATTTATTTTCATAAATTTATAAAATGCAAACATTTTCATTTTCTTAAAGTCTATCATGCCTTCCCTTACTTGATATTATTTTCAAACCTTACTTGTACCTATCTTTTTAAGAGCAAAACTATAAACTTTACATTCAAGAATCAACCCATTTAATATACTCAAAACATATTCCATGAAATAAAATGAAAAATGATATTATATATGACAACATGATACCATTTTTAGAAAAGATGGATTTGCGGTTATATAGGGCACGAGCCCCTGAAGGGCCTTTTTATGTGAGGGTTGACCCGGCAAAATCAACTAGCATCATGGAACTTAGCTGTTGTATTAATTATTCTAATCATTTGAAATTATTGAACTGGTGATTCTCCAATCTTCATTTGACCTTAATTATTTTATAAGGGAGAATTTTTTAAACTAGGGTTTCATGCATGCACGCATTTAGAAACATGAGCTTTTACTGGTTTGCACCCAAATCATAGATCCATATTATTGATTTCTTATTCCATGTTATGACTATGTTAATTTGCTGTCTGCGTACAAATAGAACTGCGAAAGGTTATTAAAAAATTTCAGAATCTGGATGTTAATATAAGAAATTTAAAACTAATTAATGTTTCTTTTATAGGGGAGACTATGGGTTTAGTACAATGAAATAGAAGTAATAATAACTAATAAGGGGCATAGTTTCTTTGCATTAGACCTATGAGTCTCTATTGTAACTGAAAAATAAAAAATAAAGAGGCATGATAGTGTCCAATGAGTATCAAACTTAGGAGCTATTTTTCAGACAAAAGCTTGATTCAGTACGTTACATCATTTTTTATTAATGTTTCCTTTTAATTCCAAGCTTAAGATGTATGCCTCTCCTAGAAATTGGGTTTTGTCGAAAACCTTACAGACAGCCACCGACAAAGTATTATTACCCAAAACTCATTCTTAAATATATTTTATTAAGAATAATTACACGATTTTCCTTGAAATATTTAATAGCATTAATAAGCACGTCTTCAGATATACAAATTATTAAATTTTTAATTCCCCCTTTCTTATTCGACCTCATTTTCCATCTCAGAAAAAGACTCGGAAATTGGGGGGGAAAATTCCATCTCTTGAGCAGTGAGGAACGGAACTTTCCATCCCGAATTCCATCTAAATGTAAGAGAAGGAATTTGGGGGTGGAATTTTCCATCTCTTGTTTGGAGAGAGGGAAAATTCCTTCTCATTTCCTTCCACCTATATTTCTTTTATTATATTTTAGAGGTGGATGAGATGAAAATTCCGTCCGTTCCCAAGAAAATTCCGTCCCAAGTTGATGATGGAAGTTTTCCGGTCTCAAGTTTCCGTCTCAACATGAGACAGCTTTGTTTGTAGTGAGCAATTTTTATTATTACATGAAAAAATATTATCGTAATCCATCTTAAATCTATCTCCTAGCTAATTCGGGATTAGTTGCTATATTATCGTATCTAACCTTATTCTTATTCTACTACCATCAAACGCAAAAAAAGAATCTCTGGATCCTAATTTATCACAAACTGGATTGCATTGCCAAATATAGCCTTAATTATTTAAAAATAAATGCGAGCGTAAGATCATGAAAGGCTTCTCCCTCATAATTCCCAAATCAGCTATATATGTATGTCCATGATCTTGGCCACATGTGCTAATAAAAGTTAGCTAGTGTGGATGCATGAACTGCGCACTCTGCTGGATTTTCATATTTTTAGTAATTGTGAAGATAGCATTTTTTCAATTACATTATTGCTTTGAAGTAGGAGGAATGCGCTGGTCGTAACCGTGCACCATATCTTCAAACTTACACATCATAATAGAAATTCTTTTTTTTTTCCTGAGATTTTATTTATTAATTTTACTGGGGAAATGCTTGGATTTTCCTTAAAACAAATGGGGAAAAAATCTAGAAATGAAATTGAGGGAGATAGAGATCAGAAATTATTTGATCGTTTCTCTAGTTTTAAATCTAACAGGTTCGACTTGATTTGGGCGGATTTAGTTTATGAGATTTCTAGCTATTTGAGTTGGTGAATCATGGTAATTAGAAAAATAATATTTGAACTAATTAGCAATAAATTACTTATCCAAAAAAATTAGAGATCAATCGGAGACTTAAATATAGAGTATAAGGTCAAAAATAAAATGAAAATCTGTGGAGGGATAGTATTCGAACACGTGCCAAAATATAGGGACTAAAAGTGGCATCCCCCTATAGACATATATGTTTTTTTTTTTTTTGCGTGTGCCATGGTATCCGGAAACCTAACGGATCCCGACCAATTCTTCAATTCAGCAGGGTTGTCTGATGTTTTCTTTTTCCGTTTTAATTTATAAAAGTGGTCCATAAATATAGCACAAGAATGAGAAAAGAGAGATAAATGGGCACCAGAATCTAGCTATGACCTCTTTGTTATGCGTTAGCAATCGTAATTTGTGTCACTACTCTAAGCCCACTTTCCCGTATTTACTTATTTTTTTGGGGTGAATTGTTTTACTTATTTCCTTAAGTGTTTACTTGAAGTAGAGGAAATATGTCAATTTACAATTCAATCTTCATTAGCGCGGTGCCAGTTTCCTGAACGAGATCAAAATGCACATAGAATCTCGATAATCATAGTGACCGCCACACTCTCATGGAGAGGTGAAGACGAGCCGAATTGATCAGCAATACATATGATCGATCTTTTAGCATATTGATCGGCAATATAATTCACCTCTGCAGTAGCCCATCCGTTGGACACATGCGATCTTGTAATAATATCATGTAAGATCTAAGCATGTATCTCTGGTGACTTCTCCGGCTCCAAGCAGCTCCCCGATTGCCTGGAAACAACAAAGAACTCCCACATTGATTAATGGTGAATGTTCCAAGATGCGTAACTCGGAGAGAGTTCTAATTAATTTGGAGTGAAAGAAAAGAACTGAACAGTTTGTTTCTGATCACGAACTTGCTATTATGGACTTAATTAATTACTCGTGCTGATATGGCCATTCGGGTACTCGACGGGTATGGCAGTTCATGTACTCCTCCCCGAATTCTGTATAAATCAGTATTTCCCTGCTATTACTAAATCTTACTTATAGAATAGTATGTAGTTCAGTCCATTTTGGGCCGATTCATGCGCTGGCACCGATGCATATATCATGCTCGAGTCATGCAAGTCAATCCCAACTTCTTTCCAACTCTTCGGGCGAGTCGGGATATGTCATCTCGCGTATAGTCGGGCAATCTCTATGCTCTTATATAAAGTATGGATAAATCATAAGATGGGCCAAGCTCGGGCAGGATGGTAAGGTCCTGCCCAAGTAGGCTCCACACGATCAGATCAAAGGAAAATTAATTATGGGCCTTCTCTTATATTGCTCACTGTCGACTATGTTCAGTCATATTACATGAACAGTTAAACTTAATGCCGAAACATTAAGTTACAGTCGAGACATGTGACACCATGATAACGAAACAACGACATTAAACTAACGAAAATCAAAGATCTGTACAACCAATAATCTATTCGTATTACTGAAAGAAACTTGTAACGTATATAGCATAACATACCTCTAACATCTGTACTTTGAAGGAGATTCTTACCATACAAAATATACCAAGTCATCATTCGACCCTTCAATTATCTATTGATCGATCTCCTACCATGTAGATACACATACATTTAGGACTATGGATAATAAATCAAAACTATGAAAACATAAGAATAGAAGAAGAAGATGAAGATGGTGTTCTAATTGATCAATTAATCTAATTCATGGGGTAACCAACAGCCATGCAAGTCTCCCAGAAGAGCCTATCCTCCATAGCATCCACCTCCTCTCTTCTCAAGTCCCACATCATTCCCTCCTCCCCATCTGTCCCACCATCTTCATCCTCAGACATAAACCCTAGAATCGCCACTTCTGGTCGGCAGCCCTTGCACCCGATCCCATTTGATATCATGCTACAAGCATCATCTCCCGTGCAATCACCGGGTCCCTCTTGTTCCTCACCTTCCCAATCTAGGCAGTGATCGCTCGGCGGACTGCAGATGCAAGACTCAGCATCATCATCGCCAAGCCCATAGTAGGGCTCCGGTAACTTGGAGAGGTCGTCGGTGGCGGAGTCCGTCTCCGAGTCTGCACTGTACTCCATGTGAAAGAATTCAGACAGATCGACCCCGTTTCGTTCCAACTCCATGGCTTGATATATACTCTCTATCAGGGAACAAAATACAAGAGGGTTTTACTGTTTTATTGGATGGTGAATTGTTGCTCACACTACCTATAGGGGTTGGTGTTCATTTATAATAATAATTTACATGGGAAGTTGAGTGATGCTGATGTGTTCTTCCTAATAATGACTTCACCCATTTATATGGAATTTAGTAGAAGAAGGATTCATATCTTTAATAAGAGGTAGGTCAGTTTCTTTGGTTTGGGACTCCAACTTATTAATTGGTGATTTCATGTCAATCTGTCCATCCTTTACACCATTTTCCACCTTTCTTGACCCGGGGCAACCTGCATATCGATCGGGACGTATACTGACCTTGCTCGATCCTATGGCGCATGAATAACTCAAAGACCAGCTAACTTTCTCAGTGTTATCAGTCAACGATCTAGATCTCCAAACCGATTTTACTAAGTACGTTAAACTCTCCTCTGCTGCCATCCCAACTTCACCTAATCATCCATTCTTTGCCTTTCTCAATAGAAACAGTACAACTAGCGATAGGTTTAGGGGCTTATTTATATAATTGTGTGAGTTACTCTAGAAAGGTTTTTGTACCAGAAGGAAAAAATGCTCTCGTTCGTGCGATAGGTCATCATCACTCTAGAACGCGACTTGAGCCAATAAGTCATGCATACTCTAGGTTGGCTGTCCCATCTTCGAAAAGGCGCCAATAGGCGAAAACAAGGGAGCTATAGGAAGAAATGAGGGACATCGCGCACTTGAGTCTTGATCAGTGGTTAGAACAGATACGAGTGCAATTAAAATGGCAAATTTAGTACCATTGTCATGCTAGAGCTCTGTGTAATTCAGGATCAGAGGATTCGAGTGAAGTTTATAGTTGTGTTAATTACATTATAACCATAGGATTAACTTTTTATGGCGGAACAGAACTCGCAGTATAGAAATGGTTACAGTAGACCAGGAACCGGCCATTAAAGAGGTAGTAGAGTCAATTTCCCATGTATATACTGATCAATTCCTCCCCCAGCTATCTAGTTGGTAATTAACAGTTAATTAAGGCATTAATTAAAAAGAAGACAACAGTAGATTCACCGAGGTCCACTCAATCAATCAATTCATTAATTGTTTTGGAAAGCCACAGAGATCCACATAGGTTTCGTGTCATTTGTACAGCAAGCCAAACCAAAATTTACCACTTGAAAAATTGGGGTCAGATCATCAATAATAATTCGTCTATTAATTGATTTCATGAGTCATTAATGATGTTGGGATGATTCAATGTTTTGTCTTTAGACATCAACATCAGTAACTTGTTTAAGTAGCTTCAACGAGGAGGAAAGCATCATTAGTCATTAGCTTAACTTCAATAATACATGTTGAATCGGTGATTAATCAGTGTCTTAGAAGGAACAAGATCATGTAATATTAAGCCCACCAAACTAATTAAACTCCTCCATTAGCGCAGAATGCCGGTGAATAATGATCAATTTACTATAATAATCTGCAAACATCATCTGAACAGAACAACCTCTCAACGAAAGGGCACATGCATAGGTAGCAACTAATCTTTAGATGCTTTCAGGGAAAGATTCATTGGTCACGGTTCGATTAAAATCACAGCTGCAACCGAAGGCTGTGGCTGTCAAATGCATTAAATATACCAGTAGAATACGGATGGATAGAATATATTGATGAAGTATCAAAATCCCACAACGGAGAGCGACGAAGATCTTGGCAAAGCAATACGAGTGATCCCTTTCTTTCAAAGAGGTACCTTTTAAGAATATAAAATCGTAAAATCAATCTCAAAGTGGACAATATTTCTGCAACAGCACACTCTCGTCATGTATGAACAACGAGAAGGAGTAATTCGGAAGCCTTTCCTTCCTCTGTCTACGTACTGTTGTTGATTCCCACTTGCAAACTTAACATACAGTGTTTACCGACGCCCGCTACAACGTCACGCTCATTGAGAGAAACGAAGAAAAGAATTGACGTCTCCTACCATTATAACTATAATTTTCATAGAGGTGTGTGAGTCCGAATACTCTTTTTCTTTACGATACATGGATCATATCCTGTAGGAGATAGGTTATAAGATTTTAGAACCGGACCCTATCATGTTGAAACCTAGAATCGGAATCTACCGGAACCTAAATTATACTACAATTCTGATTATTTTGTTGGAATCTGTAAAAAAAAAAATTTCTCTTCAAGCACAATAAACGAAATAAATTACTAAAATTAAAAAAAAATCACATTCACAATCAGGCAAAATAAATAAATGTTGACATAAATTAGTCGAATCACATCTATCCACAGAACTAAAGGATTATGTAACTCTCATTAAGATTATATAATAAATAAAACAAATACGCAACTAAAAAATTATGTAACTATTTAGCCAAAAAAGGATGATGTAGCTGTAGACAAAGTAAATAAACTCTCCTTAGAATTTTGTAGTTACTACATCGCACATAGAGAATTATGTAAATATAAAATAATTTTTTCAGAAAAAATATAGGTTCCAAATGCCTGTTTCGTGGGTACCATGTATAGTGAAACCAGAACCGAAATCTATTTTTACCGATTCCTTAAATTACTATCCGGAGCCTATCCTATTTTTAATAGGAGTTACCCGAACTCTACTCTAACGGATAGATTCTAACCGGTTCCAGGTATACTCGGTATCCATGTACCTTTTAAGACTCACATGTTTGACGATTTTTCGATTTTGGCAATGAATCCAACGGATCATTGCTGCAGAGGATGCGAAGGGGGAGAACTTTGGGGCTGGGGTTCTGGTCGGTGGAGACCGACCCGGAACGTAGTCTATCGTGTGGAGAAAAGGTTACCAAACTAATGACACTATTTTTGGAAGATATTATTGATCATATGCCCTGGTTGAATCATACAGAAGAACATGCCATCATTTTCTTGGGCTGGAATACTGGTACTTCAGAACTAGCGACATGGACGGAACCGAAAGACGATTAAGTCGAAAGAAGGCTGAGCTTCACGATGTTCAGAATATTGGTTGGATGCTGATCTATGCTGAAAGTGCTCAGTGAATGCCAACCGTAGACTGGAAATCTCAGCCAAAGACTCATTCCACCTATATGGATGCGGATGTGACAATTGCGTGAGGACACCGATCGATTGATATGAATTACAAGAGGCGCATAGAGCCTTGGGGAACCAGATCAACCCTCCCCTCTACAAGCCTTTCCTATACGGAAGGTAAGCCATTTGTCAGATAGAGCCACCAGCAGCAAACTGAATTATGGAGTTTGGATTTGATCAGTAACTAAACAAATTCCGGTGAAGCACCGAAGAAGAACCCGAGTCAGCCTTACAAACCCCTCTAGCAGGATACTCAACCCTTTTTACCCGACATAATCCTGCATCCCAGGCCACAGCCAAATGCAGCATAGAAACAAAATATCCTATCATCCCGTCAATCTCATCGTACAAAATATAATCAAAGATACGAGAAATGGAAGATAAAAAGATCTCAAGTGGGTGTCTTACAGATTTCTAGATGGTATATATAGTGGGGGCACCACTATGGTCTACATGTGAGTCTTATCTAGAAACGACTTATTTCTTCCATCACATAAGTATCTGAATTTTATTTATCAGATCAAGAAGGCCTTGTTAAAAGTAAAGAAATACCATATTCAATGATACAACTCAAAATATGGCATATGTCAGCTGTCAAAACTTTTCAAACGTAGAATGCTCACGGTAGAATCTGCCATATTCAGCCCCATAATTGCTTCAGAAAGCCCGTGCACTTTCTTCAATGTTCAAATAATTATTCTTTCGAGCATCCTTCATGATCCCAAAGCGCATCCTCGTAAACAATAAGTGCCTTAATTTATTTTTACAGGCAGTGTTGTTTCATCCTGCAGAAGACAAGCACAATAGTGATCAGGTCAAAGCATCAAAACATTGCTTGAAGCTATTGTCCAAGAATAAATACGGAAATGATATCTTGACCCACAACTTGGAGGGACTTTCAGCTGATCTACAGATTGATTCTTAATTTCCAGTTTCCATGCCATATTCGAAACTCGATTCAACAACCACAGAACTTCCACGCACAAAGTTTATCCCACATAGAAGAGCAGAAAACAAACATACAGCAAATCAAAATCTCCGCATTATAAGCAGTGTAAGCAGTGTAACCCAATTTATAAGAGCGGCACATGTACAGAGTTCCCAACCTCCATACACGGAACTCACCATGCTACTTACAACAGAAAGAGAAAACAAAAGCTATATATCCTATCCCAGCTTCAGACTCTCATTTGATAATTACATCTAATTATCTTTCTATCTTGGTTTGCTGGTATATAGAACTGTCCTAGGAGAAAAGGAGAACTGTCCTATGACAACCATAGGCCACAACTTGTGAGTATTGAGAAGTAACTAACCTCATATGTGCCATCCTACCACAAGGAATCATCATTTTCGGATCCCCAAAAAAATCACTCGTGCCATTTTTAGGAGAATCAGGAAAATAGTTTATCAAGCAACATTCTCATTACTCAGTCACAACCACTTAAAGGACAGAAACGTGCAATTACCCCAGCAGACCACCCCTAAAAACAAGAGCAGACAGAATCTTCCGTACGAGAGAACCTTGCTTGGTAATGGTGTAAAAGACTATAAGTTGCTATCAGATTTTAATAGCATTTTGGTTTCTCTGCCTGCTCGATATCTTTAAAACTGTCTGTGCACCTAGATTGTGGAATACATACGACGAGCTAATCCAAAATATTCTCGGACATTACAAGCAAAGCATATCAGTTAACAGCTACTATTGTCATTTTCAATATTAGATGCGGTCTGCCAGAAACAAAGATGACGATGCCAATTATCCAGAAGGATAGAGTCCTCTGATTAGGTATTCTCAACAGCCCTCAAGCTCCTCTTAACCTTCCACTAACAAAGCCTGGCTACTTTACATTGCACGCGCCTTAAAACTAAAAGTAAATTCCACTTTTGTTATAGTTTTCGACCGAACTATTTTGTACTTCATAAGACTCAAATACAGAATGCCACGTGATGCATTACCTCAGGTAGCATCATGAACTTTTCTTCGCTTCCGAGCCGTGATTTCTCCAAGGATTCAGGGCTTCTCTAACAGCCTGAGCTTCTGGAGCATTCTCCCACGCCCGCTTCTCCGACTCCAGCACCGTCACCTTATCGTCTACAAGGTACACATTTAACATTTATAAGCACAATCCTAATCTCGAAGCCATAGTATCAAACGCAAAGAGCATTCTTTCACAGTACAAGATCTACACTGTGCAAGTAGACAGCCTCAACCAAGCTGGAATCGTTCGCGATGCAATCGAAACACGAGATGACATGAAAATTCTGTGATGCTGAGAATCGACTAAGTGAAGGAATTGGCAATGGGAGAGAAAAGGAGAATCCTCACACAGAAGCCGGTCTTGATCATGAACAGCTCCATGGAACCTCCGATGAGAGCTGAAACGACGGCAATCTTCACATACCAATCCAGAAACTTCATCCCTAAACTCGAACCGTTACTCGATTGGGCAGAGCTTGAGCAATCGGCAATGGTGAAATCGAGCTCGGAGCGACAACCAGTCTGACGAGCTTGACAGAGCTTCTCGGCTATGGAGATTTTCAGCGGACCTTAGGTTTCGAGAATTGCCGAGTGCGGACCGTAGACGAGCCGGACTGATCTTTGGACCGGTTTGGAAGACAGACCGGATAGTAGACCGGATTAGTCATCAGGTCGGTTCAGCCACACAAAATTGCTCGTGTTTCTTTCTTTTTCTAGTAAATTAGTGATTAATTATACTTGTAATAACAATTCTATATTCAATTACAAAAATCATCCTAATCTATAATACGTAATGGAAAGGAGAATTGATACATTAATTGTGCATAAAATGCGTCAATATAAATGAGTTATTTTATATTTTGTAAAATATTTCAATTTATATATGAATCAATTTCAAAATAATAATTCATTTTCTGCAAATAAGTTATTAAATAAATCATATAAATAAGTTAACCGATTCTCATTTCATCATCTAGAAAATGATTCAAATAAAAATCTAGGAAGTCGTTCTGTACCGAATAGACATAAGATTTTGTAATAGAAGTTTATACTTGAAATATATTGCATGTAGGTATTCTACTATAATTACTATTATAGCACTTTAAGTGTACATACAACTTTTCCATCTACTATCACTAATATTATAACACTTTAAGTGTACATTCAATTTTTCCATCTATCATATAATAATGAAGAAATTTGTATGTATTATTATTTATTTTATTCAATATAAAAAATTCAAAACATTAATAATTTTCCAATAGAAAAATTTACATATAAGATGTTATTTGAATATTGACTGTTATATCCGATAGATATTTAAAACATTTATAAAATTACATATTTATAAATATTATTGTATTCTAACATCAATTAAAAGAGTTTCATTTTACAAAAAACTATTTTACATACTTATTAATTTATCACGATAATCTTAAAATATTAAATTATAGTAACTTAAATATAATTGGTTTATTTATGCAGAACAAACATATTTGATTTTCAATTAAAAATATTATGTATCCACTAGATAAAATACTTGATAAAAAACTAAAAGTAATTTTATCATAATTTTCATATGTTAATTTTATGAACTTAAATTATGTATATAATTCTTGCTTTTTACTAAAATTACTTTAACACGAATTCATCAAAAATAAACACTTCAGTTATATAATAATCATTTTTTAAAAATATTTTAGTATAAATTTAAATAAAATAATATTTAAAAATTCATGCATCGCTCGGGTAGTAGGCTAGTTATAACTAATATTATCGCCTTTTATTTTAATTGAGTTCGAAAGACAGCATTAAGTAAATTAAAAGCGGATCTGAAATTATAATAAACATCCACTTGTATAAACTTGTTCTGCCTTTATTCTGTTAAGAATATATAAATGATTTGAAAAGAAGACATGTAGTGCTTTACAATTTATTTTATAAATATAATTTCTTATTTCAAAATTTTATAAAAATATTAAAATTATATATTAGATCATTTTAAATATTATATAAATTTTAGAATTGTATATTATATAAATTTTAGAAAGTTATTAAAAATATATAATTAGATTGTTATTATATACTTTAATATTCATATCCTTATTCAGTGAACTCTTGATATTTTATATTATTTTAAAATATTCTATTTTCAACTGAAAATAAGCTCTCACGTACTTACAAACGGTGAATTTACACTAGTATTAGTATAAAATGTACAATGACTCTAAGTTTTGTTTTTTTTGGTTGAGTATATATAGTAACATATGGGAGCGGAACTGCAATTATAAATTTGTGCTTAAGAAGACTATGTCCAGCGGCCATCTCTGCCGCGTCTCTCTTGCACATGCGGCATGAGAGAGAGACGAGCAGTAGAGATGCCCCCACTGGAGCTCGTCCCTCGCGGTGAGACAAGTCTCTCAATGAGAGATTAATAAGCGATTACCGCGTGGCAGTCATGAATCTCACACAGCAGTTGTCTTTACTTTTATTTTTTAATTAAAATTGTGGGATCCACTCTAAAAATAATAAATAGAGATTATGACTGGACTGGTAAGTTTTTCTTTTTATTGAGTGTGTGGTGATTGTGTGACAGTAATGGGCTCATTTCAGAGACTCAAATGAGAAACCGTGGATGATGATAGTTTTAAACTCTCGATCCCTTTAGACGGCATTGATTTCTTTAACCTTTTCAAACTACTTGGAAGAGACAAAAAAAACCGTGACATCGGTGTCGAGTGATCTGTTTTTTGGCGGAAATTTTCAGCTTGGCCCGACTAATATGATGGGAACTCCCCAAAATTTCAAGCTCTCCGCGCAAATTAAATGTGTCAGTCAGTGTCCAATTGATGGTGTCTTGGGGTAGGTCAATTAACTGATGTCCAGGGTGAAGTGAGTTTTATTGGATTAGTTAAGAAGCAATCTTGTATGAAAAGAAGCAATCTCGTTGGTTTCTCAGGTACTAAACTAAATTAAACTAAACTGTTTATTCACAGTCACCCAAAAAAAAAGAAAAGGTAATATTAAACTAAATTAGATCGTTTAATCATCGGTTCCTTTTACAATTTTCACACAATTTTCTCGTTTTCTTTTACCGGCCAAATTTAATTAATGAATTTTTTTTTTCTTTCTGTTACAATAAAATAATACTGATAATATCGACGATTACGCTTAAAATCTCTTGATTCCTACTCAATGATCATCGCCACTTCATTACACGCCTTTCTCAAATCGGAAAAATGATTGGGGGGCAAATGCAAAGGAAGGACTTTCCCATTCAATTGACTTGCACCTTCCAACTATGCCATCCTCACCTTCTTAGAAAAGAGGACCTTGAAAATGTCTTTCACCTTCCCATCCCTGCTACAAGGTGTGGCATAGTTAATAGATTAGGTTCTAAATGGTTCGACTTTACATGCAATTCACGGATTTGAAATTCACTGAAAATACTTCATGGCGATACTAATGGTCTAGAAAACAATAATTCACGTACTCTCTTCCTCCTACACCCATCGATCTTTTCTCTTGATATTATTAACTGCATTAATAAACAGAGAAATTATTGGATGTTTAAGAATGTATTGACCGGAGCTAACGAAGTAACACTCGCTCGGTCCGTGATGCTTTTCCAGACCGGGATTCGCATTCGGGGCAACAACTTCGAAAAACATCTGCGACAGCGTTCAACCAGCAATACTACACATGACATTTCTTTGCATTTGACCCGGTCCGTCTCAAGCGAAAGAAAGTGAAACGAGAGGCGTTGGCGCGTCGCCATTAGAGGGAGAGCAAGGAAATGTGGATGCCTGGATGGGATTGGGAAGAAGGAACAGGGATAGCCGACGAGAGAAGGAAATGCGGGGGCCACCACCCAGAGATGGAGAAAGCCCCCCTCACCTTCCGAGCGACCCCTGGTCTTTTTCTTCCATGACCCATGCCTCCCCTCCATAAGCAGATATATATATAATATATATCTATATATACACACACACACACACTATATAATTGTTATCACAAGGAAAAAAACACTACACCCACTGAAAGTGAACGAATTGGACTAGCTCAGCTTTAATTTCCTGTTCTTGATTGAATCATTGATTCATCTCTTCTGGGAAAATCCGTTCTTTTGGGACCTGAATCTCTGATATGCATCAGGGGAGTCAGGCTTCCTCAGGTGGAGCTGCCGCAGATGCTTCTCCTCAGGTTCTCTAATTCGGTTCCCGCAGTCCATTTTGTCTGGGTTTCTTGATTCCCAATTTCTTACCTCCCCCCCCCCCCCCTTCCTCAGCTCAATGAATTCCTGCAGTGTCTGTCTGTCTGTCTGTCTGTCTTGGTGGGTCTCTGTTGGTTCTTCTTGGCTGTTCATGTTAGGCTTCCCAGTTTCCAGCGATTAATTGCTTGGGTTTTGATGGGTCTTGCTCATAAGAGAGTTTCAGTTGGGCTGTTGGATACAATTCTTGGGTCTGTTCCTTGTACTTGCTAGCTAGCTAATAAATAACTGCAGCATTCGAAAAGCTGGTGTTTTTATGTTTCAAAATGGGGTAGTAGAGTTCTTAATAGATGATGGTATGTGAAAGAATCTTCCTGGGTGTATTTGCGTCCACCACTTGGTTCGGTGATCCATTGGATTTCTTGTTTTGAACGTCAGAGATTATGTGATGAGTGTGTTTTTGTAATATATGATGCTCGCAAAACATGGGTATTACTTCTAAATGAGGCAATTATTTCCTTCCTGTTATTTCGTGGTGTTCGAGTTTGGAAGCATGAGCGTTATATCTTTGTGGATATTACGGAGGATGTATGAAGGGATTAGAAGAGATTGGAGTAGGATTGAATTGGAGAAGTAGAGATGTGAAGCAGAGGAAAGAGAAAAAGCAGAAGAAGAGGAAATGGGGAAGAAGAGAGGAGGCTGAGAAAACGGTTATGGGTTTGAGAGAGTCCATCTATCCAACTTCTGTTAATCCCTTGTAATTCTTCATCATCGATATATGTTACACTCTTAAACCTATTATAAAGCTCGTGACTGAAGCTAGTAGACCACTCAGAACTTGAATGTTTCTATCATGCAGTCGGATCCTCAACCTATGGAGCCCTCAATATCTGACATTTCGGGCCCTGGACCCAGTGGAAGGCGTGCCAATCTCTCGCTTCAGATCCCCCCTCGACACCATTTTTCTAGCGCTCGTAACAGCAAGGCATTGCAAGGTTCCGCTAAAAGTAACTTATCGCCAGGTGGATTCTTGAGAGGCTTGAGTTTCAAGAGGAAAACCAACGCAACCCCTGAGGGCGAACAAAGCTGCCTACTCGGTTCAGATCCGAAGACGGCACCTGGAAGCCCATCTGTGGCTAATATCATGTCCGCACTTTCTTGGAAGAGATGTGCCTCCCTCCCAGTTACACCTGCATCGAACTTGTCTCCTTCAGTTTCTACGCCTATTTCAGCAAGAATGCCCGGTGAAAGGCATAAGCCTTCTGTGAGTTCTGTTCCATCTTTTTCTCTTTTTTAACATTTCATATCATTCATGACCTGGCTACCTGGAATGAGTCCTTGAAATAAAAAAAATTGTCTGGAAATTTCAGATGGAGTGATGAACTCAATTGTAAATGAATTAGACTGGTTTGGAATGTAAACGAGTCTTAACGGAATCAATCTTGAAATACATTATATTTTTTAATATTAGTAGAATTTGGATAATGATTGGATCTTGTTTCCAATAAAGAGCTGGATTAAGAGCTTAATCAATTTCTGGCCTCTTTTAAACTAATATAGAATTCTGGAATCTAGTGGTCAATTCCTGTGTGGGATCACAAAGATAGAAGAGTGAAACTCCATTAATATGGACTGAAACCGACTGTTTTAGGATCTGAGTTGCAGTCTGCAGAACGGGGTTTTTCTTTTCTTGCCCACTTTAATTCTTTTTCCTCCTTTCCAGGTTGGAGCCTTCTCCATTAGCAGGTATTTTTTATCGGGCTTAACATGATTGGGTGAATTCTTTGCAGAAAGGTTCTGTTAATGGTCCAGTCTCGAGGTCCCTTTCTGTACCAGGGAGAAATATGGTTATTGTTCGGTCAGTCTCCTTTGCTGTGCACAAAGAAAATTCCACGGCCAATTCTGCTGATGGTATGCGAACTGGTGTACTTTATCTGCTGTCAGCATCTGTTCAGTTTCACTGCATTGGTTTCTCAAATACACCTTACAATGTTTGTTTGTTTTTCTTAAATTTTGGGTGAAAACAATTTACTTATACCAAAATTCCACGAGTTGTGCTCTCGAAAACTTTACACCTCTTATCCAAAAAAGAAAACTTTACGCGTCTTTGAAAGGTATTCAGAATTTTTTATATGTGGAAATTAAGCAAATTATGAGGAAAAGTTGAGGTTTGTATGAGACTTTGTTAGGAATTGGAGAAACTATGGGGTGTCATTGCCCCAACAACCACCCGCAGTCTCGTCATTTCATCTCAGAGTAACATCATACCTGAGTTTAAAGGATTTCTTTATAAGTTTGTGTCAGTATTGATTGGGACAATTTAATCACATAAAATCTGGACTTCACTCTTTGGAGGATCAGATCAAATCATTACCATTCCATCAGAAGACGAGGATGAGGAGATCCCTGAAGAGGAGGCAGTATGCAGGATTTGCCTAGATGTATGTCAGGAAGGGAACACTTTGAAGATGGAGTGCAGTTGTAAAGGAGCTCTCCGACTTCTCCATGAAGAATGTGCAATCAAATGGTTCAGCACAAAAGGAAACAAGATCTGTGATGTTTGTGGGCAAGAGGTTTCGAACTTGCCTGTGACCTTGCTTCGGATTGTGAGCGCTGCTCAAAGAGACACCAGACAGAACCAGAGTCAACAGAGTGCGACTTCGCAATCGATAAGGTTGTTAAATTGGCAGCGCTTTGTTTCCAAAATCATTTATCCAGTAAAAGAAAATTTAGCATTACTTTAGTTGCGAAACAAGAATTTTCATCAAGGGGTAATTCGTTCGTGATATTTTGCAGTGCGTGGCAGGATTTTGTGGTGCTTGTCCTTATCAGCACGATATGCTATTTCTTCTTCCTTGAGCAGCTCTTGGTATGTCTTTTATGACCTTGGTTTACGGCATCCACTGCAGAAATTTCTGCTCCCTTCACTCTCTTGTTTCTCAATACCTAACCTACGAGGCGAGATATAAAATATTAAATACGATTATCTAGAAAGAGTGAAGCAAATAAAACCAAAAATGATTTTAGCACCCTTGATACCCTCTCCAAATTGTTATTATGACATGCTAATTTATCTACTTTTTCCATTTCTGTAGCTTCGTGATATGAGAGCTCAAGCAATTATGTTAGCAGCCCCATTTTCTATTACACTGGGTGTCTTGGCATCAGTTTTTGCTGTTGTTCAAGGTATGGTCTCTTCTCTATGAACTACATCGAACTCTGTCCAATATTATGGACTTTGGGAATTGAATGTTACTTTCTTTGACTTTTGCAGCAATTAAGGAGTACATATGGACCTATGCGGCTCTGGAGTTTGCATTGGTGGCCCTCATCGTACACCTGTTATATTCTTTCGTGAGTACCGAGCCCTCATGTAGTAGTACTAGTAATGGAAAGCATCCCTTCTTACATGAGCTTTTAACAGAAAGTTTTATAATCTCTTGCTTCGAGCTTTTGTTCTTCACTGTTTCCTCTTTTTCTGTAACTGAACCGACAGCGCACCCCCGGACCACACCACTCCCTCTCATTTCCTGCACATCTCAGGCAAAATATTGGCTCTTTTGGGCCTTGGATCTGACGAACTTTTCGACATGCTTGTTTATATATGGACGGCTTTGGTGTATTTTCAACTTACTTGGGATCATCTCCACATTTCTGCTTTTGACAATAATATTGTGTTTTACCGTTGCAGCTTCATCTGAAGGCAGTTTACGCCCTATTACTTGCATCAGTATTGGGTTTTGGTATGGCAATGAGCCTCAACGCACTGTACCTTCAAGTATATTCATGGCGAGTTCAAGTTTCCCAAAGCACAACTAGCCCAGTGTGAGTTACAATATTAGTCTTTTGCGAATGGTTTGTAATGGCTCAATCAGTAAACGTGTATATATATGTGCTGTCTTTCGGGGAAAATGACAAATTCGGCTGTCACGAATTACACCTCTGTTTCTCCTCTTGAAGTTACATCTCTTCGATGATCTTGTGATCTTATATGAAACAGAAGTCCTATTCTTCCTTTTTGAGTACCATTTCTTCAGGTCAGAACCTGTAAACCATAAGGATCGTGGAAGGTCTTATGAAAATAAGCCTTGTTTTGTTGCCAATACCGAGTTTGAGAGAATCCATTTTCATCCAATGCGACCATGAATACTCGTATCATATGAGAAATTCGAGAGCGAAAAAGAAAGCAGATGGTATTTTTCCCCATCTGAATTTAGTAACTTCCCAAGGCTCTGATATCATCATAATGGTCCTCGCAATTTTCCTTGTGCCCAAAGTTGGGAACAAAGATTCAGTGGGAAGGGTAGAAAAAGGAAATTCTGGGATTGATGATGAAGAAGATGATATAGGTACACGAGGTTCAATAAGCAGCAATAACCAGAAGCCATTTCAAAATGCGACGAGGTTCCCAATTCAGACTCTATAAACACTGGTAATTGAAGGTTGATCGAAATGGATGCAGAACCATTCCATAAGAATCCATTTCCAAGGACTTCAATAAATATAGAAGAGGAAAGGTTACCATCCTGTCTTTCTCACCTTCTTCTGGGTGAAAAAAAGCCTACCACAAACTTCCAGAATTCCGAATCCGGAGGAAAAGCTATTTAACTTATCTACAAAAGCAAAGCATCTAGCAACTAGCGTCTAATAACATTAGGATCTAAGTTCGAACAGAATACCAAAAGATAGTCGAGAAAATTTTGCAGCTATACGCTTGTCTTACTGTGCAGACAACCCAGGACAAAAAGAATTCCAACTCCCTACCATTTCCCGACTGGACAAAAGCACAAGAGACTGCTTTGGACTGGAAGAATCTATGTTCGCGCAGAGGCCCACTTCATTTGGACCTGAAAAAATGAACAGGCAAGGCTGCAGTGTCGAGCTCCCAACAACCTCGGAGGCTGCCATTTCTTTCTTCAGCCAACTGAAAGGCGGGCACCTGGTGGGAAAACCTCAGGATCTCAGCCACAGGGATCTCTCGGGTGACCTTTCGAACAGAATACCAAAAGATAGTCGAGAAAATTTTGCAGCTATACGCTTGTCTTACTGTGCATTCCAACTCCCTACCACCCGACTGGACATGCTTTGGACTGGAGCTATGTCGCGCAGAGGCCCACTTCATTTGGACCTGAAAAAATGAACAGGCAAGGCTGCAGTGTCGAGCTCCCAACAACCTCGGAGGCTGCCATTTCTTTCTTCAGCCAACTGAAAGGCGGGCACCTGGTGGGAAAACCTCAGGATCTCAGCCACAGGGATCTCTCGGGTGACCTTCGAACTTCCTCTCATCTGGGATTTAAACACTGAATTGAAGCCGTCCACACGTTCCAAAACTAAGACTTTCACCACTATCTCATTCCTCTCGATCACCTCAACTAAATCATACTCACAGCTCTCCAGATCAGAGCACATCATCTGAGGATTCCAGTGCCTGTAGAGTGCCCAGAGCTCGCCCTTCTCAGGCAATATCTCGAAAAAGCCGGACTTCCCACGTTCTGCCTTCATCCGATGAGAGAAAGAGGCCGTATTTGTGTAGATGGTGGGACTACCCTTCCTGACCTTGAATTTTCCACAGCAGAAGGGCATTTGTTTGTTTTCCCAACAAATAGCATTATTTGGAAGCATGCAGAGAGTGAGCCACCGAACATGCAGCTCAAATTGGGGAGGAGGAGTTACTTTCACGATCTGACAGTAGTACTTCGGCAAACTATCCTCGTCAGCATACAAGGCCCAGACATGACCCATTTGGAAGTTCTCTGGGGAGTTACTGTCATCAAAGTTGTGGAACTCCGAGTCAGGGATATCAATTGATTCAACAGGAGAGAAACCAGGAGGGTGGTCGAGCTCGGAGATACTCGTCCCCTTTTCATCAGCCCGAGAGGATTTTCCCTCGACTGCCACCTCATGCGTCACAACATCAGGATTGCTCGAAAGATCAATCTCTTCAATGTTCAGAGGAATAGAAGCAGGGTCAAGTTCAAGACACCCTTCGGGAACTCCTTCCCTCTCCTTGCCAGTCAATCTGAAGGACGGAACTCTGTGAGAGAACCTGTAGAGTTCCTCTGGGTAAATCTGAAAGGAAGTGCTTCCCTCTCTAGATGTTTGCACAAATAGACTGGTGAAACCTTTCACCTTCTGCAGGTAAGCAGCATGTATACCAACATTGTCGATATACTCAGATAAGATCTCAACAAAATCGTATTCATATTTCTTATGATTGGTAGGATCACAATGCCATTTTATGTCCCAGTTCTTGAAGATGGCCCAGGTTTCTCCTACATTGGGATATATTATGTGCGTGTTGCTACTGCCTTTCTCACAATTCATCCTGTGAGAGAACATAAGTCGATTTTCAATGTCTTCTGTTTGACCAACAACAAATTTACCACAAGAAACTGGCAAATTCGCTTCTACCCAGATGCTCCCATCCTGTGTCTCAGGATTGGGCTCTAACCACGTTATTCTCAACTTGAAGCCAGGAGAGAGAACCTTCTTGATTCGAGCATAGAATCTGGGCATGCCCTCCACTGTATCATAAGCAGCCCAGGTCTGCCCTACTGAAAAACATCCTTCTTCCCGATCCTTGTCAAAGTCGTAGAAGTCTGGTTCAGGATATTCAAAAGATTCTGGCATTTCTTCTGTCTTCATGCCAACATCTCGTTCAGACTCATCATCACTGAGTAAGCTCTCCTCAAAACCTTCACTTTGTTTCTCTTTGTGGTCCTCATCATCACCATCTTGTCTAGTTGGTTTAGAAGCCTCTTCCCGGCCCGAGTTCTTGTTTTCTTCTTTAGAGGGCTGTCCATTCCCTTTAGCCCTCTCTGAAAGGTCCACTCCTCCACCGTCATCATCGTCACTGAAGCTGTCCTTGTAAGACACCTTTTGCCTCTGGCGAGCAGACCTGCGAACAGGCCGCTCACTCCTTCGATTGGCCGGTAAATGGCCATCCTCAGCCATGATCTCTTCTACATCATCAGACTCGCTGCTGCTTTCGCTGTCAACACTCTCACTAGATTCCTCTTCTTGGCTCCTTGCTCTCTTTCTATTGTTCACCTTACAAGCTGAAGCAGCTGTGTTCTGGAAACCTGTCTTTTGGGGAACCTTGGGCCTTCTAATCTCAGCTGTGGAAGCTCCCTTTGGCCCCAATTCCACTTTGGAATACCCGTGTTTTGGGAAGGGTTCCTGTTCGGGAAATCTCGGCTTCTGCACATTAATGCTGGGTGACACACCTGGATTTGGAAAATTCAGGTCATATGCAACGAAGGTCTTCTGGCAATTTTGGCAGGTAAGTGACCTATTGATAATATCTCTGTAATACTGATATTTCACTGAACAAAAGGGGCAGACTGTCCAAAATGTAGGGCGGCAATTGGGCCCAGACTGGGGTGGTGGTGGTTTTGGATGTTGGGAGCTGAAACCAGCAAAATTGCCCCTAAAGTTGATCTCAACACCATTACTCGCACTCCAATTCGCCTTCGGCTGGGACTGATATGGTGCTGACGCTCTGCTAAAGGACGCAGCTCGTGCTCTTGCTGTACTCACATTGGCAGCGCGTTTAGTGTCATGCATCTTTCGTTTCTCACGGTCCAAGAGAACCCTTTGAGCTTCTCCAATTAGCTTAAAGGCAGCTTCAGCACCAGGAAATTTGTTCTTATCAGGATGAAGTTGGAGAGCAAACTTCCTGTACTGCTTCTTGATAGCAGCATCATCAGCTGTCCGTTCAAGTTGGAGGATACTGTACCAGTCCATCTCAGCACCCAACTTCTTCTCAGCAGAACAGTGTATATCACATACCATAAGCATTTGGGAGATATTCTCAAGATCAGAATACAGTTGCTGAGCCCTGAGAGCAATTTTACGAGCCCCTTGAAAATCCTTGCTCTGCAGCTTTTTCTCAGCTAGAGCCTTGGCCCTTAAGGCCTCTTCTTTGTTGCATTCCATCACAGATACAGCAACCAGTTATTGTCAGTTACCCAGCTGTTCTTCAATTAATGATACTGCGCTTCAACAAATTTGCACATCAACCAATACCCCAAGCTTGTGAACAGCCATCACCGGATCGGGTTAACAACTCCAGAAACTAACAGGCCCTACATGATGTGCAGCTAATTAATACCCAAGAATTAATTAACTAAATGAAAAAAGTAAGATCAAGTGTTATTCCAAAAGGAAAAAGAAATAGACAAAAAGGAAAAAGAGTAAATACTAAGTAACAATATAGTCCACCAGGATTGGACAATTCTATGCATCAAATAGTCCTCAAAACAGAGCACCTATAAGGATACTATTCAGAAAATACAATTTATATGAGCAGAGCAACTATAAGAATACTATTCAGAAAATCAAAATAGCTACACATTTATTTCATTTTGATTCGTATCAAAATTGGTTTTAACAAATCCAGCCGCCAATATACATACACAAAAAGGCAAGCAAGACTCTAAACTAAATTAAGGTAACTAAATTATATGCACGATATGGCCGAAAGTAATCTCTACTTAAAAGAACTGAGAAGGGGAAACCTTTCAATATCTTCCTATTCTCCTTCACCAACCCCAACCAAACAGTGGGAACACAAACAATCAATCTACAAGAACCAGCGCAGTTTACATCAACTTAAGAACTATAAACCACTTACTCTTCTTTAGCCGGTCAACTTATCTCCCACTCCCACTTCCGCACCAGAGCGTAACCAATACGATAGCGGCTGAGGGGCAACAATACAGCAAAACGGATATCAGATAAACCCCAATTAGTAAAAAACAAAACTTATAGATACATATGGCTGAAACTGAAATATTCAAAATCAGACGCGTGGAGATGCAGCCTTGGCACGCACTCTACGGCTAACTACCCATGACAACAGCTACAAATGGCAACCCCAATGAAAGCAGAACAACTAACAGAAATTTTTGAAACATAAAAAGACCGGAATTTTCCCACAGGACACGGAAATAAAACCCTAACGTGCTAACGTCGTGCATCCAACACCCGCACAATTGCGACATTGAGAGTCAAACACATCGATTAGAAGCTAAAACTGCTACTACGAGAATTCTTCCCCAGCTAGTATTCCCTAATTCTGCTTGCGTCAAACAAAAAGGCATGAAATTCATCCCTGCGAAACTGAAACCATGGAAATGAGCAACGCGGTGATGCTCAGGGTAAATGGGTCCTTTGTTATGAAGACCACGATATCGAAAGCTGACATTGAAGGAATTCAGAGTAGCAGTAAAGCTTACTTGGGGCAGAGACGAAGGTCGGAGTTTTCAGAGGGGCGAGAGAGAAGAAGAAGAAGAAGAGGGAGGGTCGCGCTTACTCATCTTCTTCTCCCGCAACTCTCTGGCTTTTGGGTCAATGGCAAGAAATTCCTGTCTTTATCTTTTCTGTGAATCTGCCCCTAAATTTTATGTTTTTACAAATAGTGAACGTACTTTTCGATTTACAACAAATCTAGCCCTCCATCGGTGGTTTTCTTCTGTGTTTACCATATGATATCCAGAAGTCTAATGGGTCATGACTAATCTAATTCAATTCGAGTCGGCCCACTAAGGTAAAACTCTCTTAATCAAAGTATTTTCTCTATTCATAAGATTTGAACCCGAAAACATTTCTTAAGAAGAATAAGTTCCGAACCGTTTAAACCAATCCTTGTTGATTTATATCGGTAGTTGATCTGGGGGTGTAGAGACTAGGCTGCTCGTGATTTACTCAAGATCTACTTGGTGAAAATTCAAATTCGATTCGATCTTGTCGAGAAGTGGCGGCTCAAGAGAGTATCAAATTAATATACAATTTTGTTTTAAAATTTATTTTTCATATTTTGAGATGCAAAATTTAAAATTAAATGTTTATAACTAGTTTCTTATACAAATTTTCAATCTAATTTTAATAATTCAATTATTTTGAAGAAAAATCATTTTTTTTACTTCTTTTGTTGCTTCTGTCAATCGAATGAATGAGAGTAAAATTGACTAGAAAAGCCACTAAAAAAGAAAAATTAAAGTTAGAAAAGAAGTAAAGAGGAAAAATAACAAGTAATTCAGCTAAAAACGAAAAAGAATATGAGGTGGAGGACAATGCCGTTTGTTTTCGAAATATAATTCTACTATACTCCACTCCACCTAAACCTTTGTTTGGGAATGTTTTAACTCCACTCGGTTCAACTCCAAATAATTATATTTATTTGATATTGTAATGATTGTGTTGTTGAATTATGGAAAAAAGTGAAAAAAAAATGAATAATTGAGATAAAGTAATGATTATGTTGTTGAATTGTGAAAAAAGTAATGAATAGTTGAGATAATTTAGTATTAAAAATTGAATTAAATGGTAGTTAAGATAAAAAAAATGAAGAAAAAGGGGAAAAATAATAATTGTATTGTTGAATTGAAAATAAGTTGAGTTAAAGTTGTCTGCCAAACAAGGCAGTATTCCCTTAATTCAACAACATAATCATTACTTTTTTTTATCTTTTTCTCACATTTAATAATAAATTCTCACTCATATTTTTTTCAACCATTATTAAATTAATAATAAATTCTCTCATCTACTCCATTCTTCCCTCAATTCATCAATATAATCATTATTTTTTATTTTTTCTAAAAAAGGTACAGTTAGTTACATTAAGTATCGAACCTGCAACCTCTAAGTTGCTAGGTGATGGCGTATACCACTATGCTACACCCTCTTTTGATTGAAAAGTTGAAACTTATCTAGAAAGTGTTTAGTTCCAATGGAAAATATAAGCTTTCTATACATGTTCAGATGATGTCCAATGGAAGACATTGTTGTTGCCCATTTGGTCATGGAAAATAGCTTGAGTTCTCTACTATGTGGTATGGGAAACATCTTATCTTGACGGAAATAGAAAACTGAAAAGTCTTCCAAATGGTGTGAATGGGTTTTGACCTTATTCGTGATTTTGTTTGGTTGGAAATGATTTAGCCATTTAGGCTATAATGTTTGAATTGATATGGGAAGTTTTTCGACTTTAGGTGCGGAGAAAGATGATTGCGAGAAGGTATGGACCAAGAAGAAGTTTTTGGGACGAAAAAGGGCTCCAATGAGCTTCCATCGACCACAAGCTTTCGAAGATCGGCATACACTCCACAGTTCGACCATAGATAGAGAGAAGGTCGGATCTGGACAAAAGAGAAGTGAGAAAGAGTAGAGAGATTTTTTTTAATTATTTTATTTTATTTTTATTAAAATTGTAAAAATGAATTTTTTATTGTATTATTTTTGCCACGTCTGATGTCCTTATAACACATCATCTGCCACGTCAGCAAATGCTAACAGTGTCAACATCCAATTGACGGAATATAGTTGATTGCAACATTTTAGAATGTTTTGTACCAAATTGTTACGAAAAAAGTATTTTGTACCAAACAGTTACATCGGTAAACAGTTTTGTACCACCAGTACAATTTACCTCAATTTTACCCTTCTTCATGGTTTCTGATCCCCACGAGTGCGTGGGTATCACCACTAGTGGCACAGGCTATTCAGGGTTGCTCTGAGTCTTTAAAGGAGTATAGGAAGATGGTTGATCGTTGGGCTACTTACTTGTTGCTTGGCAATTTTATCTGTAGCATACACAGGTTTCGATCATCATCTTAGCGATCTTCATCTCTATACCAATCTTTTTCTTTATTTTTGCCTTGCTCTCTCAAAGTTTTTAGTTGGCTAATATGTGTGTCTTGATCAGCTTACTTCAACCCTAAAATCATCTCACCACCTGTATATAGAAAGAATGGACCAAGCACGAGTGGGCTTTTTTTGTGTGCCTTCTGGTATTCGAAATCTCAAAGAGTTTCGATTAGTCCAGTTCAAGTCGGGTCATCCCAAGGACAAACAATCTTTATTAAAGCCCACACTTATACTTCGTTAAGGATCAAACTAATCACATAAAGAGTGCGCCCTAATATCAATTAAGAATGATGTTAGGGAAGAATCTAGGACATACGCAACTTGGCTTCCAAAATGATCAAAATGCTCGACTAATGGATAACACGTTAAGGTCACTTTAACTCTAGTTATTACGACTAAAAAACCAAGCTACTCTAGTGTTAAATAACGGGTTGAAATTGTTACTTTTAGAGATCTATCATGTTGAGCGCCACTTTTGTTCTTGCCTTGTGTCTCTACATGTTGTTTCTTCGAGGTCGAGTTTCAAATTGGACTATCACTTGTTTAATCACATCTTTATCCTTGAACCTCTTGTCTAAAGAATGAACATTCTTGAGCATTAGAGCATCTTTAATGAGAGGGGCCCGATCGCATTTTCGGGATGTCCCTGTTTGTTCCTCTCCATGGAGAGGAAAAATAAAATGGGACCTGTGCAGATCGATCCCATTCTATTTACGGTTAAGAAGATACCGCCATGTGACGGGCCGAGCCCCACAATGTAGGAGAATGTCTTCTATGTAATGGGTACATAAAAAATTTACATTTTTGTCAAAAATGGATTTTTTTTTGTTATGATAATACTAACCAAATATGGTGAATCTTGATTGGCTTGTGACATTGCCACGTGGTATAACTAGGGGTGATCAGTTTCGGGTACTCTTTTTTTTTTACGATACCAGGATTCTACTCAATAAGGAACATGTTCCAAAATTTTGAAATTGGACTCTATCATGTTGAATCCTATAACCGGAACTTGTATTTTACCACAAGCCCATAGGTTCCAAGTATCATGTTGGAACATGTAAATTTGGCCGGTCGTCCCCCCTTCTTACGAGTTCCCCCACCAAGCCAGTGATACACCTCTCAAAAAATGATTAGAAAGCGAAGCCCCTCCTTCCAATCCAAGCTGGCGAAGCCACCCCTATATCTAAGTATGCAACAGTTCTCGGTGCAAATACATGATAGTATTTAAAGCAATCCTTACATCCAAAGTTAATAGAAACTAAAAACGTGTTTAGCCATATTAAAAGAACCATTTCATCAAGCAGTTCTTCTGCAGAATTTATAGGAGACTTGACACTACCATTATCAAAACTGGAAACCCAAAATATTAGAATAATGCCAACGGATCTAACAATTGATATGTGATAAGTCTAACCAAGACCTGATTCCTTTGTTAGGTTCTCCATCGGCTGTTGCACCAAGACGCCGGAAAACAAAAACCAACAAAAAAAAGAAAGTTTACTTTGGTGGAGACGAAGGGAGGCTCTAGCTTAGAGCAGGGGACGTCGGGACGGAGCAAATAGCAGAACAGAAGGCAAAAAACAAATAGCGAGAGAGAGAAAGAGAAGATGGAGATTGGAGACGCCTGGGTTGGATTGGAGCTCGAAATCGAGTAAGGGGAATGCTAGAGGCTGGAGATTAGAGAAGAGACAGAGAGGAGAAAGAAAAATCGACATTAGGTTTTCGTTTAGTTTCGTGAAAGAGTTCAGACTTTCACTAACTTTCCTTTTTTTTTTTTAATTAGTAACTATTAATCGGGTCCGGGTACCGATTTTGGGTATCCTATATGCAGGAACCGGAATCAGAATTGATTTTCACCGGTTTCTTATTTTAATACCCTGACCCTACCTTATTTTCAATACCAGCTACCCGAACTTTACTCTAATGGGTAGGTTCCGACCAATTTCGGGTATACCTGGTGTCTGTGCACACCCCTTTCTTTTTTACCTTGTATAACCATTACATATAAGACTTTTTTCACAGGGAGAGCAAAAGGGAGAGTTTTTTTTTTTAAATTTCATTTTGGGTAAATTACAAAAAAAAACTAAGTTTTGTAAAATGTCTCAATTTTGTCATAAATTTTGTTTTGTAATAGAAAAAACCATAAGTTTTCTAAATGTCTCAAAAATGACATCCGTTATAACTTTCGTCAATTTTTGCCTACGTGTGACCTACGTGGACTGTTAAAGAGACCCACCATCAGCAGCAAAAATTGACAGAAGTTATAACGGAGGTCATTTTTGAGACATTTTAGAAAATTTATGATTTTTTTTTACAAAACAAAATTTAGGACAAAACTGAGATTTTTTACAAAATTTGGGTTTTTTTTGTAATTTGCCCTTTCATTTTTGTTTGTTTTATTTTAATTAAAATCTTGAAAACTAATTTTTTATTTTATTGTTTTAGCCACATTAAATATCCTTAGAAGACATTATTTGCCACGTCAAATTCCAATTGTTGAAATGTAGTTGATTGTATCATTTTAGAAGGTTTTGTACCAAATTATTGTTAAAAAAAAGGTTATGTACCAAACTGTTATATCTGTAAAGATTTTGTACCACTGGTTTATTACGGTGAATGAATGAGTTGCTCCATATTTGTCTTACATGTAGTTTTAGGATTATTCCATTGCATTTTAGGTCATAAATACCAATTATCACATTGGAAACCAGCACGACTATTCAATTGCAAATCAATACGTTTAAATTCTCTCAATTATTCATTATTATTTTTATTTTTTTCTTTAATTTTATAATAAATTCTCTCATATACCTTTTTTATAACTATCATTATAACAATTTTAAAAAAAATAAATTCCACCAACTACTTTTGTATTTATCATGTAAAGGAAAGTAGAGTATAATTCTATTCTATTACCAAACACTACTACTTCCAATTATTAAACTATATATTTAAATGAGATTGTAATGATGATTACGAAAAAGTACGTGTAAAAATTTATTATTAAAGAAAAGAAAAAATTAAAAATAACAATTATATTATAGAATTAATAAACAAATGGAGCGGAGTGGAAGAATTTAATATTAATAAATTAATGTAATAATAGTTAAAAAAATACGTGAAAAATTTATTATTAAATATGAGAAAAAGATAAAATAATAATGATTATATGGTTGAATTTGAAAAAAAAATTGAGTAGAGTAAAATTTTTAAAGAAAAAAATGAAATGGAGTGGAGTTGTAATGGAAACTCCATTACCAAACATAATAGCGGTTGTAAAATCCTTACCCGAGAAAGGAATTATAGTGATTCATTTTACGTCCAAATGGGATAAAATGTGTCGCAAAGATTACAGCGAACCAAACACCCCCTGTCAAAAAGTCCGATGATATCGGAAAAGGGGAACTCCCCTGTTTGGCTACAAGGATTTCCTTATTCGCCAGCCGTTTTCTCCCATTTTCAAGTTTGATTTTCAATTTCCCTTTTTATTCCCGCCCATCTCTTCTCTCTCTCTCTCTCTCTCTCTCTCTCTCTCTGTCTCTCTCTCTCTCCCCATTTCCCCCTGTCACTTCCGAAAAGGAAACCACTCTCTCTCTCTCTCTCTCTTCCACTCTATCTCTGTTCGTCCTCAGATCGGGACGTTGGACGGCAGTCCTCGGCCGACTCCGGGCTGGTTCCGATGAACAAGTTCCACGTCTACCAGGCCATCGGCCATGGCAAGCACTCGGTAACGCCCTGCTGCTCTGTTCCTCCCTCGGCATCTCTTCCATTTTCCGCCCTCACACTCAGTCTCACGAATCTGCTCCTTCCGCTTTCCTGCAGACGGTGTACAAGGGGAGAAAGAAGAAGACGATCGAGTATTTCGCGATCAAGAGCGTGGACAAGTCGCAGAAGAGCAAGATTCTGCAGGAGGTGAGTGCTGAGCTGCTTGATTAGCTGGTTAATTCGCTCGATCTTTTCCTTGGGCAGCTGTAGTTGGTTCAATTTCAGCTTAGTTTCTCCGTTCGGCCTTCGAGTGGATTCCAACTAACTCTGACCTAATCCGTGGCTACTGGAATTTAAAGAGCTGGCATTGCTTGCCGAAAGGGCTAGAATTGCTCAAAAGGCCCTTACCTTTAAGAAATTTGAGCGTTATTAAGTTCAAACCTCTGTGAGAAACTATCAAAAACCCGATCTATTAAATTGCGAATTCCATTCCGTGTGCTTTGATAGTCATATAACCTGAAAGCATTTACACGAATGATGCCTCTCCCTTTGTTTCCATACATGGCATCCACGGTTTGGAAATAGTTGACCAATTCATCTCTTCTTATTTTTGTTTTTGATTTGATATTTGTTTCCCTTCTCTCCTCTTCAGTTTTGGAAGGAGTGTAACTCTTCTAGGAGTGATTACAGCCTTATCTACTTTGATTTTGAATCAACAACACTGCAATTTCATTTAGTTCATCGACGAGATTCTTTCAGTTGACCGGAGAAGTTGGTAAGTAAGGTTATGATGGAAGAAGAAAATCATCAAATTGAGCAAGATTTATCTACTTCAATTTTGAATAAACAATATATTAGTTCATCAAGTACATCTGTCTGTGAATAACCAGTCAACCAACTGACCTTTTGAATGCCCGGCGACATGAATTTCTCAATGTCTGCTTTGAAGGGCGATTTAGAGGGAGTATATCTTTCTTGTCGGGCATATGATGCATGATGAATGTCACGCCTCAGGGTACCCAATTTCTCATTATATATAATTATGAAAAACGAAGTCTTTTGTGTTTAATATATACCTGAGACAACTTGAATCCTCAACTTATTTTTTCTTTGCAGGTTAAGATTCTTCACTCTCTTGATCATCCAAATGTTTTGAAGTTCTACTCCTGGTAGGGTGTTGTGATGCTCAGTAAATTCAACTTATTTCCAGTCTTGGGCATTGTTGGTGCCTCGGGGATCCCTCTGCTCACTTCGTTGATTGCAGCTTCCCAATTGTTTGACATTTAATGCATAGTTGCTGTCTTTGGATCGATTAGGTGCGAATCCTCTGCTCACCTGTGGTTGGTTTTGGAATACTGCGTAGGAGGGGATCTGATTAGTTTACTACGACAGGTAGGCCATCAATAAAATTAAGATGCAAGCCATCCCCTTTTCAGTTGGCAAGGAATTTGGATGGGGCCAACATTGGTATGCAAGCATTACAAAATTACTATTTTCTCTCAGGATGGACAGCTGCCTGAAGAATCAGTTTATGAGCTTGCCTACGATATTGTCAAAGCTTTGCAGTAAGATATGCTAATCACTATAATATATTTTTCTTTTCCAGTGTGAGGAACCAAGTAGTTTCCTAATTTTGGATTTCTCCTCTTATGATGGTCATCATTATCAGGTACATACATTCTCAAGGCATCATCTACTGTGATCTAAAACCATCAAACATCCTGCTGGATGAAAATGGACGTTCAAAGGTACTGGATTTAGTTAGTTTTACCCAAACTCCTTTTCTTTTGATTTGTCCATTGAGTTAGTTTTTCTGCCTTGGCAGCTATGCGATTTTGGGTTGGCTAGAAAATCAGCTGACGTATCAAGGACTCCTTCATTGGTATGTTTCCATTCTTTTGCGACACTTGTACATTTGAACTGATAAAATACTTTTAGGGGCTCAAAAGCTTTCAGATTTGCTGTAATTGCATCAACTTTTGACTGGAGTGTTTTCCTTTGAAGCTGCCGCAAGCAAAACGTGGAACACCGAGCTACATGGCTCCTGAGCTGTTTGAGGATGGCGTACATTCTTATGCTTCTGATTTTTGGGCCCTTGGATGTGTCCTTTATGAGTGCTATACAGGGAAACCTCCCTTTGTGGGCAAAGAATTTACGCAGCTTGTGAACTCTATCCTTTCAGATCCAACTCCACCCCTCCCTGGAACTCCAAGCCGTACTTTTGTTAATTTGATAAGCTCTCTCTTAATAAAGGATCCTGCTGAAAGAATAAAATGGCCAGAACTTTGTGGGCATGCTTTTTGGAGAACCAAGTTCACTGCAGTGCCTCTGCCCCCTGAGCCTGCCTTTGATAGTATGGTGGCACTCCGTGCTAAACCATGCCTCTCAGAGCATAATGGGGATAGATCTACCAAAAACAAGACTCCTCCAAAGCCTCGTGAAAAAGATGCTAGAGGGCGTTCAAAGCATGATGAGAATTCTGTTGTTGGCGCAAGAGGTTATGAGACACCTACAAAAGCTGCACTAAGTGCTCGAAAAATGCAGGCGAAGACTGTTGGAAGAGGAGTGGAGGAAAAACATAAAGATTCTTCAAAAGCAACAAGAGCTGTGAATCTTCTGAGGCTCTCAAGAATAGCAAAATTGAACTTGCAGAAGGAGAATGACAAGGAGAACTATCGAAGGCCTCTGCCTGGTGGCCCAGAGAATGATTCTGAAGTCAAAATAGAAAACACTGATATGGAGCTTAATTTCAATGAGAATGCCGAAGATGAAGCACATGAAGAGCAAGATGGCTCTGAGATCCCTGATTCTAGCCCTGCCGACAATCCTGTAAGTGAAAATCAGAATCAGATACAAGAGGAAGATATGGAAGTAGATATGCAAATTGATACTTCTCCTGCTCCTAATGTGCCTAGTTCAGATGATCAAAGAGTACTTGAACAGGAATCTCCTTTGGATCACACTTCAGTTTCTACTAATACCCCTGGCAGTAGTCCTCAGCTGAAAATTCAAAGAACTAAGGAAATTTCAGCACCTGCTCATGAATATGACTCTTCAAAATCACCTAGCAATCTCTCTGAAATGCTGTGGCACCCATCTGATCTCTCAGTCAGACCTGTAATGCCTAGCAGAAAAGCAGATAGAGCTGCAGAGACATTTCCCTCACTTCCTTTTGAGGCCTTGCCAGCATCTGAGTTTGTGAAGATGTCGAAGGGGCAGCAGGATGCATTGAGCAATAAAATCGTAACTATTTTCACAGGAAATACAAGTAGTGGAGAGAAACAGAATGTTGTTAGATATCTTGAAATGCTGACTAGTAATCCGGATGCAGCAAATATCTTGACCAATGGACCAATAATGCTTGTCCTTGTTAAATTGCTTCGAGTCTCAAAGGCTTATGCTTTGCGTGTTCAATTTGCCTCACTTATTGGCTTGTTGATTCGGCACTCTACTTTCATAGAGGATGATTTATCGCACTCCGGAATTATTAGTTCACTTACCGAAGCCCTACGAGATGGCCAGGAAAAGGTCAGGAGGTTTTCCATGGCTGCATTGGGTGAGCTGCTCTTCTACATCTCCACGCAGAATGAGCAGAACAAAGATAACACCACAGAGTCTCCCATGAAGGATGGTCGTTCTGCATCTACCTGGCAGGTAAGCTTTGTAATTTGTTCACTCTAGACCCAGTTCACCACCATGTCAATATTTTGGTGGTGGAAACTGAACTACAAAAGGGATTTCCTAAGGCATCATCTTGTTGAGTCAGATTGGGACAATATGTGCCTCTTTTAACTGTTTTTTCAATCGTTTCTTCTCTTTCAAAGTATAAAGGCTTTTCCTCTATTGCAGGTCCCAAATTCATTGATTTCTCTGGTATCATCCGTTCTACGAAAAGGAGAGGATGACCTGACCCAACTTTATGCATTGAGAACAATTGAGAATATCTGCAGTCAGGGAGCTTATTGGGCAAATCGTTTCACCAGCCAAGATGTGATCAGTAACCTGTGCTATATATACAGAGCCCCAGGGAAGCAGGAGAGTGTAAGGCTAACAGCAGGGTCTTGTTTGGTCCGTCTTGTTCGTTTTAGTCCTCCAAGTATTCAATGGGTAATAGAGAAGCTCTCTTTTAAAGACATCACATCGTCCCTTGTTAAGGGCAGTCCGCGTGAGCAGCAGATCAGTCTAAATCTCCTAAACATGGCCATGCTTGGGAGCCACACATTCACAAACATAGGTCGGCATCTTTTGCAGTTGATGGAGGAGAAGAATCTCGTACCTTGTCTCATCTCTCTTATTGAGCAAGGTACTGAAGTTCTAAAGGGAAAAGCACTCCTCCTCGTGGCACTTCTCTGTAAGAATGGCAAGAGATGGCTCTCACACTTCTTCTGCAGTGCAAAGGTAATTTCTGCAGTGGACAGAGTAGCAAAAGAGAAGGATAACTATCTCCAGCAGTGTCTGACTGCATCTCTACATGTTGTGGCCTCCACTGTTCCGACTTTGCTTGAGAATGTAGCTGCAGATATCCAACAGATGATGGGAGGAAGAAGACATGGTCTGTCTCCCCTCAACAGCCGAACAGTACCAAAGACAAACATCCATTTGTTTCCCATTATTCTTAACCTCCTAGGAAGCGCTGCTTTCAAACACAGGGTGGTCAACTGTCAGGTTCTACAGCAGCTGGCCAAGATAATAAAGTTGGTGGAGAACCCATTTCAGGTAAGTAGCTAACCTGACACTGGCTGAAGTTCAATTTTAATACATTGTTTTTCCTTAGAACAGATAAGTTTAAATACCATTTCTTCTTAAAAACTTTTTACTGTAGTCAAATTTCATGTTTCTTTGAAGAGACATGTAATCGATTCGTATTGCCTCGTGTTCCTGAAGAGAAGTTAAAACAAGAATGCTCACGACAAACTTGGAGCTTCTATGTTTATGTTAAACCCTTGTTCCATAGATTGACCCTTTCTAATAATGCAAAAAATGCACCATCAAGGTGGAACGGATTTGGTGAAGACTCTTGTGACCTGATGTTGGACCCTTGTCAAATTATAGCTTTCCCTATCTATCCCTTTTCGTGTGCCTGTCTTTGTCTTAGACAAATTATATACCTGCAAATAGTGAAATAGGCGTGGGGTAGATTTGTTTAGGGATCAAAAAGAGCCAAATATGCAGCTGCATACTAACATTATTGTGAACTTCAGGGGAGGGATGAGTTCCAGCTGTCTCTTCTTCGAGTCATCGAGGCCACGACAGAGGAGTCTGCTTGGATTCTTGAAAGCTCTGATGTTTTCATCCGTGAAATTCTTCCCAGTTTGGCCAATCTATACAAAGGCAACAAGGATGCTGATGCCCGATTCCTCTGCCTCAAAATCCTCTTTGATGTGATGGTTACTTTCTTCAACGAATCCCCTGAGATAGGCCAGAGACTAGATGATCTGAAGTCCATCTCTAACCAGCATTTCCTTCCACTCTACCCGATGATGATTGAGGACGAGGATCCCATTCCCATGTACGCGCAGAAGCTTCTTTTGATGTTCATTGAGTTCAACTACATTACGATCCCCGACATTCTACAGAAAAAGATCGTCTCTAAGTGCTTCGAATTCTTGAGAGGAGACCTCTCCAATGCAAATGTAAATGATGTCAAGCTCTGTCTCGCACTTGCCTCTGCTCCCGAGATAGAGCCCAAGCTACTCTCTCAGCTGAAAGTAGTGAGAAGGATTGGGAATCTCGTGGAGTATGTGCACATAAAGGACATGGAGGATTTCATTGAGCCCACTCTTGACCTCTGCCGCTCCTTCCTTCGATGTTCTGTAGGAAGCACCATTGGTAATATTTCATTGGATGCGAGCGGTGGGGCTGGCCAGCATCAGCTAGTAAGGGACATAGCGGACTTTAGCAGCAATGTAGGTGTCTTCCTGGAGTTAAGTCGGGTCCGTGAAGGAAATATTTCAGGGTTAGCTTCTGAATGTCTGGTACTGCTGTTGAAGGCAGCTCCAAGAGAAGGGACAGCAGGTCTCCTGACTAACCTTTCCAAGGTTAGCCCGATCCTCGAGTTCTGGAACAGGGGCATCTCTCATGTCACGGTGCAGAGAATTCTGCAAGCTTTAAGCTACTCCTGCAGGCAATACTTGTTGCATGGGATGATTCTGTCAATTTCCATCTCAGAGGTCTCGAAGGTCGAGTGCTTTGTTTCGGAGATAAAGAGTTCGGGCATTCCTGCTCTGGCTAGTGCAGCTAGCCACTGTGCCTCAGAGCTACGGCGGCTTCCTCGTGGTTAAATTTACTGCAATTGGTATGGCTCGTAAATCTTTCCCGGATTATTTTCTTCTTGCTAGTCTATTCATTCCCCTCTCCTCTCATCTTTTGGTGAAGGTTCTGCTTCGAGAATGGCGGTAATGAATCTGAATTCCCGGAACAAGCCCTGAAGCTCGACCCATGGGAGCTCGAGTACTGTAGAGCCAATCTTACAGCTTATAATATATGCTGGCCCAGCTTTGTATAATCTAAGTGTAACTTGTACTTCATTTTCATGTCCCATTTGAGATGTTCCTCGTTGAGATTCTACCTTATCGAAGCCAATTCCACGTCTTATACTTGAATCATGAAAGTCCTCCCTTCTGCCATGACAGTAGAGAGATCATAGAGCAGATTACCGAGTCCGATAGCAAAATTTTAGCCTCAACATTAATTAAGAATTGCGATGTTGATGTAGATCCGTACATTGTAGTTGGAGCTTGAAAGGTAAGATGAGTCCCACTCCCACATTGAGCACATGAGTTTGATTCTCGTGCCCAAATTGGGCAATTATCATCGACTTTGGTGAAGACAAATTGGCGTATAGAATCTGTTTATTCCAAATATGGGATGCCCTCTGGGCAAAATACAATTAACTTTGAAGATCTCTTAAGAGCAGAAGTTTTGCATAAACTTAAGATAGTTCCGAAAACAAAGTGCTACATCTCTTAAATGTAAATCGATTTGACCCTCTAAACAAATGATAGGACGGAAAGACTGATTTTTAAGCGGCCTTCTGCTTAAGCTTCTCGATCATGTCGGCGGCTTCCTGGACGGTGGTGATGCTCTGGGCGCTCTCTTCCTCCACGCTGATCCCGAATTCCTCTTCCAGCCCCATCACAATCTCAACCTGAGAGGGAGTGTTAGAAGTATAAGTAAGCTAAGAAGAACATGAAAACTGGAGGAGAAGTGAGTCGAGTTTTAAAAGTCGATAACAATATAGAAATCATGCCAAGAGAATGATAAGCGAGTGGAATGACATTAAAATGGAATGGGATAGCAGCATACGAATTTCTAATGCAGTGGAATGGCTTATACATTCTATTCCACTGTACCAAAACAACTCATCATATAATGCATATATATAGATACGTGTTTATATTCAGAGGAAGTACCGTGTCAAGAGAATCAGCTCCAAGTGCAGCGAACTTCGACTCTCCAGTCACAGCAGAATCATCTGGAAGTGCCAGCTGCTTCTTCACTATCTCGCACACCTTTTTCACTGTCTCTGGTTTGGCCTGTCCAGAAAATGCGAATGAACTTTCTCATTAGTGAATAACATGGATACAAAATGAATCGAGAAAGATGATTGTTTGAGGGAAAAGATCAATGAAGAAAGATAGGGCGAATGAAGAACAATTCGTGAAGCAATTTTGGTTGACGTGACATGAAACACAGTGCAGAGGAATTCATACCGCACATGAAATCTGGAAACGGCGCGATTTAAGGGATGGAAAGCTTCTTCCATTAACTGGAAAGAAGGCTGATGCGGAGCCTGAGATTCCAGCGCCAGTCACCTGCCCAGAAATTTGACAATACAACGGGTTAAGTCGATATCAGAATGTGTAGAAACGTTCTAGCTATGACAAGAAAAGATATCTCCGATATCCAGTAAGTAAAAGAACAAGAGCAGCCACTGCCAAGGACTTCAGATTATGGTTAAAATGGAAAAGTGAAGAGAAGCATGATCATCTGTTCCCAATAGGATTGATTACTTATGCACAACTGCCAAAGCGAAGCAATTATGAATTGATCACAATAAATTCTGAAGGGCCACTGACTGAAAGATAAATGTCTACTAATACGTTTACATTATTCCTCGCACGTGGCCGAGAGATTGATAAAATTCCCAGTTTGTGGAGACGAACGAGTGGGAGTCATATGGATTGACGCAATCGCCGGTCCTGAAATCATGATAGAATTTTAAGGGCAAAGCCACAAATCACTGACGAATATGCGTTGTGATTTCATTCTGTTCCCTTCCCGACCACCAAAAAATGGCAAAACTTTTTAGCTTAGCTGAAAACTTTCGAGATGTCAATCTTTAAAAATGACGATTTTAATTTGCTGAAAAATCAACTTTCTTTCGAGATCACTCTGAAATATATAACGATCCTATCCAAACAGCCCTTAATAAGCTCATCACTAACGGGCTCTAACAAATGTTCTCAACTTAGATTACATCATCCAGTGCTGATCAATCACACCAATTTTCTTCTCTGAACAAGGCCCAATTCATTTCACAATATCTCGACACGTTCGATATATAGCAACATCCAGAGCCGAACTGCCGGAACCCATCCATCAAACACATCTCCAAGAGGGCTCAAGACTGACCGGAGCCACAACACATTCTAAGAAACCAACAAGAACGAATGCAAAAACAACAGCCGAGATCAAGAAAGGGGTCCTTTCGACAACAAAAGAGGGGAGGAAAAAAGAGAGAGAGAGAGAGAGAATCGAACATCAAAAAATCAAATCAAAGGAAAGCCCGACAACATTGAAGATGAGAGCTCACCTGGGTCTGCTTCAGATTGCACGAAACAGAGCTCAATCGAACAGAGGTTCCGGTCACAGAGGCCATGTGGGAATCGCCAAGAGAGATCTGAGAGGGCACACACAAACACACACAGAGAGATAGAGAGAGGAAGGAAGAGAGGAACGAGAAATGCGTGCAGGGGGAGAAGGCTGGGATGGATGGGATGGGAGAAGGTTATATATAGAAGAAGAGGAAGGAGGAGGAGGAAGAAGGGCGGTGTGTGTTCGCTCGTTTGTTGTTGAGATTTGTGAGCTTCGTTTGCATCGAAACTTTCTTTGGGTGGTGTTTGGCTCCTGGGTTATTCCTGTCCTTTCCTCGGTCTAGTCTGTCCCTACTTGCATGCATCTTTAACCCTATCCAAAAATTAATGCACTCTCCCATCTGCTAATAATGAAATTACATATTCGATACTTTGTGAGAAAATCACCAATAGCTCTTTATTCATCTTTCTTTCCCATTTTCTTGTAATAATAGGTCAATGGGCCTTTTTTTTTTTTTTGTAAATCGAAAAAAGAACCTATCCACCCGTGAATTATTGAATTAGGGGCAAACACTCCTCCGAACTTTCAATTATCACAAAATCACAAATATACCATGAAGGGTAGTCTGTTTTTCCGTCAAAAGAGATGGAAAGATGTCACTTTAGATGCAAGTATTGACGCTTTCATCTAACATAATTTAGATAATAGGGATTCTGCTATCTATGGGTGTGGATCGCCTTCCGTGTGCTTATATGAGATTTTGCATTACATGGACGTACTACGAGCGTTGCTATCCGAACTATCCGAATCCTGGTATATATGTGTTTAGTAACTAGCCGATACGATTGGCCCACGGAACTGTTATGAATGGGTCCCTGGGGCATCATCAGGACTCGTGAATCTGAAGTACTATCATTTAGAAAGGCAGCATGTTCAAACCAAATATATGAACTGATACTCAATATAAGATCAAATGTTTGAATATGATCAGCAGATGTACAAGTTACGCGCAGGAATATCATATTCCAATGATACAAGTGTCTTGCTACATTTCTAAACGGTGAAAATGTCATTAGCATTCTTTTTCATCTATACATACCTTAATGTCGTTGCACCCATGGTGTCTATGCGTCGCTTTATAACAAGTCTCGGCAAATCAATAGAATAAGAAATGAATGAACATTTATGATCGTGCTCTCTCCGATAATAGTGTGGAAGTAATCATGATATCGTAAGGCGGAACGAATATAACATACTTCAGATTTCGTATACAATCATCATACCTGTTATTTATGATTCGAACGTGCGCGATTCCGCCCATCCTATATAGTTTTCGCTGTAATGTCTCTATGAGATTGCGGGGTTATTTCATTGATGGGGGCCCCAACTAATTTTTCCTACTGCCTTTTTATTACATGTCACGTAAGACTAAAAGAGGGAAGAAAAGATCGATACGTATGGGGTTGATAAGCTGACCAAATGCTTCTTATGAGGAGGGGACCACAGGACGATGAAGCGAAGGTATTGGTTTGGCCATCAACCGCAATTGGATTCATTCTTCCTACTGCATCCATCAGTCAATTGCAATCAATGACGCAGCCGCATTGTAGTTGGGGAGGGTTAAATTTCCTCTCTCATTCACAATTGATGAAAGAAACTTGGAAGCCCAAATTAAAATTGCTATAGCTAAGCTTATCGTTTCTTATTTTCAATGTGATACTACCCATTTAAATCATGCACTTTTGTGCAGGAAACAACTTCTCGATCAGATTAAGATGTATATCTACAAGTATCTTGATTCAGTCGAATCAAGTTGACCCATTAAGGGATAAAACTTTTTCAAAGTAGATTTTTTCCGTCCACAAGACTCAAACTCTAAATCTTATTTAAGATAAACAAGGGCTAAACCATTTGAGCCAACCACGTTGGTATATGCTCTCTCTTCTAAATTAAGCTCATTGGCGCGTGATTGACTACTTTTTCTAGTGTGTGCTTTAAACTAACACGGAGTAAGTAACATATATGGGCTAGCTGGAAATCGTCCATGCAACCGACATATTGTTAGTTATATGCCATAGAGCCGATATATGTATTTGGATAATTTCTATTTATAGCAATGATATTTATTCTGTTATTCATAAACGTTTATATTTAGTGGTGTCCATAAGGTATTTTGCAGATGTTTTATTCTCAAAGAGTTGAGAATATGGGTGATAAAATATTTTGGTATAGGTTTTTTTAAAGTGGTCGTGGTCGTAGAAACCATAGTTGAGCACTATCATTCCATATAGATCGTCTTCTCAGTCTGTATCCATGTTTAGTATAGAGATACTAATGAAAATGAAGCAATAAATCTCATGCTATTCGATATCTAATATTGAGACAGACATGTTGACACTTATAGATAAGAGAGTTGAACTGTGATGCGTAGACAATATTCACGCGGTGCTTTACTATTGTCAATAAATATTGTTTAGACCGTATTAGTGCATATAGTTCTTAGACCCGGGGTGACATGATTATCTCATACACAGGTAATTAGGATTTGCTCCGCTTATATACTTGTGCCAAGCATGGTATCCGGCAGACGGTGGTCCTAGGTAGTTGTGTATGGAGGTAGGTGTCCAAACGGAATGAGATTCATTGACTTAAGTAAACAAGAAAAGATCCTATAGGTTTGGATTCTATTCTTGATCAGGAAATCCTTGGCCAAGATGAATGGACTTGAATAGAAAATAGTTTCTAGTTTAAGTTCTATGGATCTATGAATAGAAGCTCAAAGACTCCATATGGTTATAGGGTTTGACATTGACCATGACCTTAGTTAGATCGGGATTTGCAATGAAGGGACTTGGGTGCATGGCATATATGGTCACGGGTTCATCAGAATGTCATAATATCACATTTGCCAATATTTGAATTATCATGATATGTTACTAAACGCTACTCATGATCTTTGGGAGCCAAGGTACTATTGGAAATTGTGCTTTTGGTTGTGAAAAGGAGTTTCCGATAACGTTAAGGTGTTTGACATTATAGTCTCATTGCCATTTAGTGATGAACCTAGTTAGTCACTAATAATAGAACGTGTTTGAGCCAAGAACTAATTGAAAATGGAAAGTTACTATATATATCTAACATCTATTTATTAGTAAGTGCATTACGATTTTTCTCTTTTGAGATTAATGTGAGTTATGAGATAATTCACAGGTGGTTTTATAAACTACTCAAGTATGCAAATTGTAATTAATTGCGAAATAATCCTAAGGATTAATTGCAAATATATATAAACACATATATAGATATATGTTATATTATATTATATATATATATATATATAAATAAGTGCATGGCCGAATCTGTTGATCTGTTAACTCACGGCCAAGAGAGAAAATAGAGAAGACTAGTGCACGACTGAATAAAAAGAGTCAGCTTGTGCCATCCCTTGCTCGTGGCCGATTGGAGAAAATTGATTTTTCATTGGCCACTTGTTGCACGTGGAGTTCACTGCCCGTTCTACTTTTGCTCGAGAGCATAGTACGATCGTGTGGGCGACCATGGAGACTAGTTCGAGTCGAGGAGGAGCAACTCCTTGGCGATAGACCCGTTCATGTGGACGAACTAGAGGTCGAACACTTGAACGGCTTCAAGCGATTATTTAAGAAGACGATTACTTGGCGGTCTTGTGGGGATTTTGCGAACAAGGTAACTATTGATAAACCCCAGTAGGATTGTCAAGCTAGTTTTATTTAATTATGACAAAGTGATATCACGCATTCGGTATAAGATCCTTGACTGGACTGCATCTATGAATGAATAAAATTTTAATTTATCCGCTATGTTTTCGGTACCGTTTTCTGACAGTGGTATCCTTTGCCCTCCATTAAATATCCTAAATGTGCCTTGGTTTTGGTAGATATTACGTTTTTATCGAATTGTACATTGACACGTTGTCGAAAACAATATGAGAATTGTTCTCATGTTCAAGAAAAGCTCTCGGGTGGTCTTAGCTGTGACCGGGCTGTGGATGGCGATCCGCGGCTTCTCGTGGTCGATCTCCCCTCGCTGTTCCGTCGCTGTGCGCAGCTGTTCAACCGCCGTGCAATGTTGCCCGTGGCTGTAAACATCCTTTCGACGTTGTTTGCAGTCACGGCTCTAGGTCACGGGCGGGGGAGGAGATACCCAAAGTGACCATGATGTCGTGGGAGGCAGCAAGCGGGCGATGCACGGCCAAAAACAGCCTCAGGTAGGCTGTTCTTCATGGCAGTACACCAGCTAGAGGGACGGCGGCAACTCGAGGTTGCAGAAGTCGTACGGTGTTATTTTCGATATTTTGGAAAATCATTCCGGAATAATCTCTTACCAAAATTAGACATCTATAAAATCCAATTTTATGAAGATATAATATTTCATACTCTATGTGTGGTATTTTGTTTAACCCTTGTTCAAAGGTCATACTTTTTATTCCAATAATATCATTTGCTCTTCCATTGTTTCGAGATTATTTAATCGTCTCTTGTCTCTCTCACTTTAATGCATACTCTTGATACTATTTTATTTTTCTTGGCTATTCAACCATTTCAATCCTTATTTAATCTCAAGTAGACGAAGAAATATCATTCTTATTTCACGTGCTTGTATGATCTTGGATTTCTAATTGCCATTTAATATAGGTGAATGAAGAGACAAGTAAAAAAGAATTTATTTATCAGCATATTCATCTTACATTTGTATCCCACTTGTACAGTTTCCAATGGAAGAGGGAGAGATAGTTATAGCCTAGCCAAGAACAGTTGGTTTGGTTGGAGTTTGTAGGAAAGAAAGGAGAAAGGAGAGAGGGAGAGAAAAGCCAGAGACCACAAATTTTCTTGAAGAGAAAGGCCACAAAAGAGGGAAGAGAGCCGGTGTTTCTTTTTTTGATAAGTACATAGATGATATTTCTAATATTTCTTTTTTAAAGAATACATATAAATAAAGTTTCAGGAATTTTTAATGAAAGAAAAAGAACCAATCCCTTGATTTGAATGGACAAACTCTTATTGATATTTCTTTACCAATGCATATTTGGGTCGGTGAAGCAAGATTTTGTAATTGGATTTTCTACTCGTGTCTATGTATTGAGTCATTTTTTGAAATTTCAATTACTATATTTTCACATATATATTTATGTGACAGAGATCTCAAAACAAAAATTAAGATAAAATACAGTTAAACCCACTTTACACAAATATATTAATTATTCATTAGTTTTGCTTGTTTCTATTTTTTCAAAATGTTAAAATTACGAGTATATGATTTTTTTTGGTCATTTTTAACAAAGTTCACTCTTTTCTATTCCAATTATCTTGATTTTGTTCTTGCTATTAACCAAATGCCAAGGCCTTGTATTATTTGTCTTATTTTTATTTTATGGTACTTTCCCTCTCATTTACATACAACGAAAATATAATTGGGTTTTTGTCTCATCATTTGTTTTGATGCATAATTTATTCAAAAGTCCAACAATAAGTATATATCATTTTAATAATGCAATTTTTAGTACTTTAAATAAATATATATATGTGTGTGTATAAAAATTAGCATGGAAAATCAGAGATTTATAATATATTTCTTTTTAAACTGGCTATTGTCATACCTCATATTGAATGTTAGGATTGGAGCTTGAGGATTGCATGAAATAATACAGAATACATATTTGAAAATTTTAATAATACAGGGAAAATTGTTTTATTTGAGAATTGGGTAGTTCAAAAGTGCTACTTATATAATCATGAAAACTATAAAAATTCAAAATATATTATGTAAATATTTCATTAGAAAACACTTATGTAAACTTAACAATTAAATTTTATTAAATGATATATTGTGAAAAAAGTATGTAGAAGTAAAAAATTTGAGACTTATTAAAAATTCATAAATAATCTTCTTTAATAAGAATTTTAAAAATATATAAAATATTGAAAATATTTATTTAGTTTAAATATTAATAAATTGTGCTTTATTGAATATTTTCATAGCTAATAGCACGTAATGTATTATGTTTTCATAATATATATGTACATATATATTCTATTTGTAAAAACTAAACATTTATATTTCTTAATACTTCCATGATACAAGTTTAAATCTTCTTCATAGTACTTCGGTAATGTAATTGATCTGATAAGATAGTGAATCTTCCACCCTTTACAATGATAAATTATGTCAATTTCAGGTTAGATAAACTTATACTATTTTAAATATTTGTAGATACAAAATTTAGTTTATGAGCACTATCGCCTAACGAGATTTTATTTCATGTAATTGAGTGCACATGATAGAAAGCTAAAATAAATAATGATATAAGAGGTATGATTCATTGTTAATATTGTTTTTGAATTTTTTTTATATGTAAATCAACCTTTTTCTTTTTTAGTTTGGGGACAACAATTACATTTAATTTAAATTAAAGTTTTGTCAATTGATTTTGATGATCCATTAATAATATATATTTGTTGATTTTGTTCACTTAAACTAATCAACATGTAATGAAGCATGTTATATATACTTAATTTTTTTGATGAAATTTACATATGTCTAAATTTTCCTACATTTCAATAGTATGCATTATAACTCGATCGAAAAATATTTCACGTGCATGCAGTAGATATACTATTATATATAAGTGCATGGCCGAATTTGTTGATTTGGTAACTCACAGCCAAGAGAAAAAATAGAGAAGACAGGCCCACGGCTGAATAAAAAGAGTCAGCCTGTGCCATCTCTTGTTGGTGTCCGATTGGAGAAAATTGATTTTCCATTGGGCACTCATTGCGGGTGGAGTTCACTGCCTTTTCCAGCTTTGCTCAAGAGCATAGTCCGATCGTGTGGGCGACTCACGGAGACTTTACACCTTTGCTTGAGAGCATAGTCCGATCATGTGGGCGACTCACGGAGACTTTTTCAAGTCGAGGAGGAGCAACCCCTTGGAGATAGATGCATTCGTGTGGACAAGTTAGAGGCCGAACACTTGAGCAGCTTCAAGCAATTATTCAAGAAGGCGTTTACTCATTGGTCTTGTGGGGATTTTGCAAACGAAATAATTATCGATAAATCCTAAATTGTCAAATTATTATTTAATCGTGACAAAGTGATACCACGCATTTGAAATAAGATTTTGGATGTCAATCTTGCAAGTATGAACAAATGACATTTCAATTTATCGTTTATTCTGCTTTCCCGCGAGGTTCTGACTCACTCGGGCCTTGTTCCTCATTCGGGACTTGTGCGTACGTCCTTATAGCTTGTATTCGATATGTGGGGCCCTCGCATTTCGATCACAGACATTCTCAGCTTCTCCTTATGAAGTTAGGAAAATAAGCACTTGCTTACGCGTGTGCACTAAGACTTTGATGGTTTCATTCATTGATTCAATTAATTAAGACACCAGCAGAGCAAAGATGTCTGATGGGAAACCTATCTGACTCTGCTTTTGCTGCCACATTAAGTATTGCTTCGTAAGGCGGACTCCATAGAAATCACTTTTTGATATATGCAACAATAATATTGACCCCTCAGATCAAAACGAGAGACAGGAGGCAACTTTGGGCAACATTTTTATGGAGAAATTATCCCTACTATTCTAATGGGAGAATCAGAAAGTTGTCCCGCTTTCCGTTTTTAATTAGTTTCATCCATATATATTATAATATATTTTATTATTGTATCTTCTTTTGTAGTGATCCCGATAGATCTGCGATATTTTTATGTTTTTATAATCTTTCTCTTGAACATTTTTCCTTATATTCGTTTTTGTTATCGATGAACATTCATTGATTTGCTGAGGAAAAAACAGACAACAAGATCATAATATTTCATCAAGTAACCACCCACCACCATCAAGCCCCACAAGGGTTTGCCGACAACGTTCTCCCACCACCAAGCACTCCTTTGAAGTTGCTGGTGGTCTACATGGTCCCCGGTGACCTCTTGAAGGGGATGGAGGCTGACGGCAGGATGGACTGCAAAGGGTAAACAGAGATTTGACCGATCCTCTGACCTTTTCTTTTCAATTAGTAATTTTATTTTTCATTTCTTTCTAATGTTTTCTCAGCTAGCTAGGCATGTGACTTTTCCATCTATTTGGATGAAATTTGTAACCCGAGGTGTAGATTTAAGCTGCGCCATAATTGACAGGGCAAATGTGCCAATAGCCCAGGGGGTGAACAGGAATGTTTCCCTTGAATTTATTTGCCAAGGTTCAAATCGACGTGCTAAAGCCTCACATTTACAATACGAGCTCTGTCATGATATAAGTGAATTGTATTATCGCAAACCGCAGAGCATGGGTCTAAATGCGATAAATTTGAAACTATAAGGCTCGAAACTTCATCATCGGAAACTTGACGGCATGGCGACAAGAGTAACTCCGCTAGGGCATCATCATGACTTTCCAGCCCATTGACATACATATAGTAACCAGACCCACATGAATCCCTTTATTAATTAGACAGCGCTTTAGCTGTTTCCTCTTTCATGATAAGACACTCTCTATTTCCCAAAAGGACTCATTTAAGTTTTCTCACGGGGAAGAGTTTGCCTTTGAATACATCCTCTCTCTTTTTATTCTTTTTAATAAATAAATTTGGTTATAAAGTAAGTTTATGAATTTGATACGAAAAATATAAATCTAGATATAAGAAATGTACTCCCACCGACGACGACCAGAATAAAATCTTAAACTTTTATATTCATCTCTTTTATTCAAAAAGGCAGTCCTATTGTCATCATTTTATTGCGCATTATTAATTTCTTTCCTCATATAGTCCGGTCCAGTTACCTCTTTGTCAATTTGATGGACTTGATGCGTGAAATAGTCCAACTGGAACCAGCAAGCCGTGTTTCAGCTCTTTTAGGTGTACTTCAAGCAAGAAGAGAAGTTCAACCTTTTACTTAGTTTTCACTTGGCAAGAGAAATGAAGGGGCGGGTAAGAGGGATAAGAGAAGGGATTTGGAAGGATTTTTTTTCGGTCACAAGGAAGATTCATGGACATATTACAATAAAATACAAATTCTAAATATTTAATAAAGGGTCACGAATCTATTGATCATCAAGCGAGGGCATCTCTCTTTGATTTGGGAGGGAAAGAAAGGGAAAGCAAGATTTACTTTAACGAATTGGCTAAAGTGCATTACTATTATATGTTCTTGTATATTTAACGTGGGTAAAAGAGTCTTTTCAAGGTTTTAAGTATTTTCACTATATATCATAGTATTCATAAGCCCAACATATTCCAACTAATTTAGTTTGATAGGTATTAAATTTTCATTGAGTTTATACGGACTTAGGCCCATATCCACTTAAAAGTTCAAGTGAATAAGTGGCGGTACCCAAATCTCATATAAACCCATGGATATTCTTTTTCTTTTTCGATGTGGAACTTATCCTATTTTACTCCTCAATACCCGCCCTCACGTGCAACGTGTGATCTATTTTTGCCTACACGTTGTTACGTGCCCTTAAACACCTGCCCTCAACAATTGATCTCGAGCCGGACTCATCTTCCTTGCTCGGGTGAGGGGGAACCAACACGAGGCGCACTATTGGCTGCACTCGGACATATTGGGCCTAACGCGGTGTGGATGCGCACACACGCATGGGCGCGCTACGCATAACCAGGGCTCTGATATCATATTAAATTTTCATTGGGCTTATACGGCCTTAGGCCCATATCCACTTAAAAATTCAAGCTGATAAGTGGTAGTACCCAAATCTCATATAAACCTATGGATATTCTTTTTCTTTTCCGATGTGAGATTTATTCTATTTTGCTTCTCAACAATGGGGTTGGCCACTAAGGGGGTATGGCTCTCTCAATATGAATTTTCTCCATTTACAATACTCGAACCCAAAATCTTACTTAAAAGCGATAAATATCAAACTGTTTGAACCAATCTATATTGATAAGGTCTAAATATTTAGTAAGTCCTTTTCGTTCCAAATTCTCCCAATTTGAGGAAATTAAAAATATAAGACCCAAGGGAAATGAAAACTTTTGATTCGTTCCATTTCCCTTCCCACCCTAAAATTTGCGAAGCCGAACAAGAGAAAAAGGATCCCTCCCCTCCCCTCTCTTTCCCTCCCATTTTTCCAGACCAAACAAAGTATCGGTTTCATCATGAAGAATAAACAGAAAAGAATAATATTGCTTTGCAGGCTTTGTTCCACTATTACGCTGATTGGATGGCTCGCTCGGTTTTCCATCTTCCACTGAGACGCAATGCATTATTTCAGACATTCTTCGACTGGCATCAAAATACTATATATTATTTGGCGATTTGGTGGAGACATTCATAGCCCGTGCTTGAATCGTTTGATTTATCTTTGTTTATGTTTGCTTGGTAGAAGCATTCATACTCCGTCTAGTTCACCTGGAAAAAAAGGTTTTGCTCCAATGTTATGCCCATAGCGGATATTCCACAAGTATCACTCATTTACTGCGGATGAATAACTCTCCATCACATATTTACTTTTTGAGTTGGAAAGTAGTTCAACATTTGCCCCGAGTGTGATTAGTGATACAAAGTCAATGTTCTTTCAAATCGACAAGTGCTCCACCGGTAATCCCGGACGATACATTAGCATATCTTGGCATGCATTAAATGTCTCTTTTGCCAAAGGAAGGACACAGTTGTGATATCCAGAGACACTATTCATTGGAAAAATTAAGCTCCATGTCGACCCATTCATTGCTGCAGTAAATCCAACGACGAATTTAAGGAGAGAGACAGTCCTTATTGAATAAATTCACCCTTTAAATCTCTATAAATAACCCTACAGAAATTCCCCTACTCAGAAAAACCCTCTCCCACACATTAGAGGGACCGGTCCTACATCGAGTTAGATCATCGTTGGATCGTATTTACATGATGCTACTAGATGCCGACATGGTGCTCATATCAGGGTTCCTGACCAAACACGTCAAGGAACTCAGCACCCACATTCTTGTTAGTAATATGCCCTACGGTTTTCTAACAATTGTAACCCTAGTTGTTGTCTTCGTAACATTTTTCATGAGGAATGGCATGATGCGGAGGGTCTACTTGGTGGACTTCGCGTGCTACAAGCCCCCGGAATCGCAGTTGTGCACGAGAGAGTTCACAGTGTGCCGGGCCCGGACCTCAGGGAGGTTCTCAGAGAAGACCCTCGACTTCATGCAGGCAACAATGGATAGATCGGGGTTGGGGGACTCCACATGCCTGCCTGAGGGGCTGATCAGGGAGCCCTTGGACATCTGCCTAGAGGAGGCTCTAAGGGAGGCCCGGTCGGTGATGTTCGGGGCGGTCAGGGAGGTTCTAGAGAAGACGGGGCTTAAGGGCTCGGACATCAGGATCCTAGTAGTGAACTGCTGCGTGTTTTGCGTGGCCCCATCTCTCTCTGCCATGATTGTGAACGAGTTCAAGCTGAGAGACGATGTGATGAGCTACAACCTCCAGGGGATGGGGTGCAGTGCTGGTCTTGCAGCTGTGGGGCTCGCCAAACACCTCCTTCAGGTCTGTGCCCTCCTCGCTCATTCTATTTATACATCTACAAATACTATAAATTATATCTATATATAAGTATATTTATATCGTAAACCTTCCATATATACGTGCATTCTCTGGATTTCTCTTTCCATTTCAGAAGATAAACTAAATATAAATATATGCCAGCAACCGGAAAAAAAAACCCTAAACTCTTTCCATGTAAAACCGGTCGATATTAGCTTTATAGTACACAACAGTTTGGAATCGTTCTGACTGAAATAATGATGATTTGATCCACCAAAAAAAATAATGATGGTTTGATACGGATCATTAGCAATAACAAATTTTCTCCAGAGCTCATGACCAACTTACAAACTTTAGAGTGCATGTTAGGGCGAGATAAACTTAATTACAACTCCTTGATTTTATTCATTTACTTTCTTTTTGATGCTCTTGGTCAATGATTGAAGGCTTATTTTGAACGTTGTCTGAAAAATCAGAGAAGTTACTCCTCTGAAAAACAAGTGCCTATGTGCTCCGTGAGTAGTAACTCTCTTTCATCAGTGACTTTCTAATTGTCGATAGAAGTAAAAAATCGGAGGAGGGACGGTTCTCTTTTGTGTACAAGAAGTTGCTATTTTTGGAAAGCAAATAAATGGACGTGAAGAGGTTGCAGGTCTATCAACGATTGCACCATGTAAAGGGGGGTAAAAGCAAAGAGAAAAAGAGATTATAATACTCATTGCTACTACAAGAAAAAAAGGGTCTATGCCAACGCACTTTTATGATTTTTCCGACGCAAAAGTGCGTTGGCCGAGTCTATGCCGACGCATTTCAATATGCAATTTTTTGCATCGTAATAGGTAGGCTTGCCAACGCACCTCAAATGCGTGTCGGTGGAAGTTGACTTGTGGCGACGCAATAAAGTGCGTCGACCAAAGTTGTTACTGAGTGGACGTGCATGATCGTCAGCACAAGTTCTAACTGGTCCGACACACGTGTTGGGATATGCTCGATAGCCTGTTCCTACATATGAAAGTGCGTTGACAAATACATTTATTTTATATAAAAGAAGGTTGTGCCGACACACTTATTTTTTTCTTTTTTTAAAAAATTGTACACAAAGGCAGCATGCTGCTGCTTGTCTACTGCCTCTCCTGGGCAGTAGCCGCCCAGCACATTTGAAACCCAAAAAAACACTAGCTGCTCCTCCTCTTCATCAGTGCCCATCCCTCTTCGCTCCACCTCTCCTTGCATAGTATAAGATCCTAAGAATCCAAGGTGGCATAGAGCTGTTGGCTAGCAAAGAGTGGTGGAAATTAATGCATTTCTAAAGACAACAATAGAATGAAGAATCTCATCTCAGTTGTTATCCCATGGTAAAAGATATGATTGGACCAAAATACCCCAGTTATAAAAAAAAATTTAAAAAACTGAAAATGAACTAGCACTTATTAGTAGCTACATAGATTAATTATACTAACGAATGTTAAATTTAATGAGAATGAATATGAAACCAAGACAAAGAGTTTGTGTAGTTTAATGCCTATTTTTACTCTCTTTTAATTTAGGCATATATGATGGATTATGAAGGGCTAATTAAGATCCATCATGACCGACGACCGAGGCCTCATTCCAACCCCCAGTGCCCAACCGCAAACGTATAATCTGAGCGACTGCCTGCGAAGCACTAGCTTAGGCACCCGCAACTCCCAAGCTAAAGTAGAGTACCGTATTGACAGCCCATAGTTCAGCCAACATGAAGATTGAGCACCCAACATTATGAGCGACCCATCCCAACCATACCATCCCTTTGGTTCTATCTACCATACTCATCCCTTTCAACAAAGAGTCTCTCCAGCACTCGTTCTTGATTATAAGGGAGGTCTAAGATAATAAGAGACTGAGAAATAAAATATTAAACTTTAGAAACCTTCTGGTCCTAATTAAGTCGATTAGGGGTGAGAAGTACCATTGCATTGATCCCTCTCTTTACTTGGGTCTCTACTAATATGTGAACGTCGGCTCCAAGTGTACTTGTTTAAAACGCGAACTTTTATTATTTGTAGTATGAAAAAAGTACTCAAGCACCGCCTTTGATTGTCGATCAATTATTTCGATCAGTTGATTGTTGAAGACTTTGCTTTTCTTATGTGGGGCTTCGGCTGATTTCCGATTCCACCAAAGAAAGTACCTATCGAACGTTAGGTTTTTATTCATTTTAACCGGGAAGTTAGTTTGTGGTACATTGGATCGCTCTTGTCTCTGTATATTGTGAGTGGGGAAGTGTTCAACTTGAAACTTTCTCCCTTTTTGCGATCATCTTTTAGAATATGAAGTTTCAACTATGGAAATTATATAAGTTTTCAATGGCCGAAATTTGATCTTAATATTTCAACTGTGGGAATTTGAAATTATCATTGTCTCGGAAACTTTTTCTATCGTGAAACGTTGTATAGACAAATTAAATTGGCACATACATTGACTTTATTAAAAACGAATTCTTGGAATGCCGACGTTGGCATGAAGTATTGGGAAACAATACTTCTCATAGATGCTGGACTGTTTTAATTGTCATGCCATCAGCATCAAATTAATTAATGCTTCTTTGGTACTATGTCGTCTCACTTTTGTGCAATCAAAACAGGTTCACTGCAACTCCTATGCCCTAGTCTTGAGCACAGAGAACTTAACCGAAAATGTCTACCAAGGCGATGACCGCTCGATGATCCTTATCAATTGCTTATTTCGTGTCGGTGGGGCAGTTGTTCTGCTCTCGAACCGACCGTCCAGTCGATCAACTGCCAAGTACGAGCTCCTCCACACTGTTCACACGCAAACCGCCAGCTCCGATCGCTCCTACAGCTGCATTTTCCGGAAGGAGGATGAAGAGGGAGGCACCGGGATCAGTATCACCAAGGACCTCTTAGCTGTAGCCAATCAAACTATCAAAACAAACATCGCTGCACTGGGTCACCTTGTCCTGCCCCTTTCAGAAAAGTTCCCGTATGCTGTTAATGCTATGGTCCGGTACTTCCAAGTGATGGAGGTCCAGCCGTACAATCCGGACTTTACCAAGGCCATTGACCACATCTGCCCCCATGTTGGCGGGAAGCCTGTACTGGACGAGCTGCAGAAGAGCCTGCACCTGAGCGATGCCCACATGGAGGCATCGAGGATGACTCTTTACAAGTTCGGGAACACATCCAGCAGTTCAGTCTGGTATGAGCTGGCATACATTGAGGCTAAGGGGAGGATGAAGAGGGGAGACCGGGTGTGGCAGATTGCCTTTGGCTCGGGGTTCAAGTGCCACAGCGCGATATGGAGGGTGATCAGGATGTGCGACCCCGAGGAAAGGAATCCCTGGTCTGATGAGATCAACAGTTACCCAGTCGACCTCTCTGGTGTCGGATCATTTCCTTATTTTTTCGAACCATCCAAGCAAAAGATCACTGGTTGAAGCAAGACATACGTGCCAGTTGGTTCCATTATCTCTTTGGATGCATGAATTAGGCTTTGATGAGTATTATTGTGGTTTTTTCCACTACATTTGTGAAACATAGACAAGAATGCAATGTAACATGCCCCGTTGTCAGTCAATTAGGCAACGATATTAGCATGTTACTATAAGTAAGTCAATGCTAAGGATATTATCTATTTCTCATTGCATCAGACTTCTTCCGTAGTTGCTGGTTGGCTAGCATAGATGTTGCATAATGGGGCGGTTTTTTGATCAAGATTTTGCGAGACAATATAGTGAAACGAATGAAGTACGGCCATGCACAATGAGAGGGTCATGAGATCTCAATCGTACGTCAACACGGTGAATCCTCAATCTGAGCCGTTGTGAATGGGTGTTCAATTGCATGGCAGAAACCAATTGCAGGATGATGAGGTCCGGTGGATAAAGAGGTTTTAGCAAAACCCTAAGCCAGGGTTTGAACATTATGGGTTTTTGTAGAAATTTGTGTGGCCCAGTAGACACACAGGGGCATAATTTAACCAGATAAAAAACCTATACATTTTCCTTTGCTTTGACATTTTTTTTAACTAGTGAGTAGGTGCGTGCGTTGCACGCATAGTATGATATATTAATGAAGTAAGAATAATTATTCTATTATTATGCATGACTATAATTAATAAAGTATATAAATTCATAATGAGTTGTTTAACCTTATTTTAGTGGCCAATGTAGTCTCCTCTTTTTCGTGAATTTTATATAGTTTTTTTATGGATATTTTGTTGGATATCCCCCACTTATTTTCTCTTGAAAATATTTTTGATAATTATATTTCAAAAATAAAATTTTCATAAAAATTTCGTAAAAGAGAATAGAGAATTTCTACTTTTTTTGCGAAAATATTTGATTTTTTTTAATTTGAATATTTTGTGAGGTCAAATAAAATTTGATTTTGGAAATTATATTTTTAAAAAATTATAATGAAATGAATATGACCAGGCAATGGTCTTGTATGAAATAACTTGACGTCAAGGCACATTATTTCAAGAAATTAATTTTCTACAAGAAAAGTACGAATCCATGAGCTCTATTTTTGTTTAATATTTCTATGAAAATTTCATCGACAAATATTTTCATTTTTAGCAAATGCTTTTGGTAAGAACTTTCTAACCTATTTTTGACAAAATTTTCATTGGTAAGTTGTGTGAATAATATCTTATTTATAAAATATTTTGACATATTATCACACGAAATTATGGTGAATATTTCATCGAAAAATCTTGAACTCATGTTAGATGAAATTTTTATGGATAATAATCCATAGAAATGCTGAAAGTTTATTTATAATGACTCCCCATATATATCACCGATCATAATCATTTTAGATATACCTTACTTATGCATGTCCATCTATTTAGACTATAACAAAATATAAATTTTTAAATCATTCTTCTCGCAACGAAATGTCCATTCGTTATCCAGAACAAGCTTTATATAATGAAAGCATATACATCCATGCAACTAATGTATTTGAAGGTCACCTAACCTCAAACCAAAATTTATTAAAAACCCATTGACCTTTTGGATATAGAATGGTGCCAATCAAAATATAAGAGAAAATGCTTTCTTTAGCAAAATATATTATTTCGCCCTTCTATTAACCTAATGAACTCTTCGGAAATGAAAATATGCAGTTGACTAATTATAATTGATTGAATCTATGCAAAAAATATAATAGTTTGTCTTTCAAAGACAGGTAAGCATCCATTGGATTTAAAATTTGATTTTACAATTGATAAAAGAGTGTCTCATTAACAAACACGAATAAGATATAATGTGTCATTTCTAAGTAATGAATAAATGAAGACAATTCAGTTAAAGAAGTTATAAGATGGAAAAGTTCCAAATGGATGGAAATAAAAAAACTCCTCGAATTTTTTCCCCAGAAACTTCTTAAAATTGATAAAAAAAATAAAAAAAAATAAATTTCTTGGACAAAAGGTATCGGAAAAATACATAATCTAAAAACTTAAAATGCATCAATATATTTAATCATTGAGTTCAAAAGGCATACTTACATAGATTTAATTGCATGTATACATTCAGTTTTAACGCATCCCCCTACCAATGATTGTCACAATCCTTAGGGGATAAGGCTGCTTTCGCAGGTACCAATCAAATGCAGCCACCTCAGTGTCTATTACGGATAAATTGTACTGTAAAATATAAAATCATCCCCTCTCCTCTTCCCCTTCCTAACTCCGTTCTCTATGGCACTCCCCCTTCTAGAATCGAGGCTGTTGGCTTGGAGACAAGACCCTCAGCGGTAAGATAACAGATTGCGTCGACAAGATGGGAGGATAATGATCCAGACAAATTGAGGTGATAGCGGGTGGGATGCAATGAGCATTATGTCGGCAACAATGGCTTTTAGATGAATGGAGATGAAGACAGATATAAGACAAAAGAGGAATGGAGATGAATCGAACAATGAGAGGAACGAAAAATGAACGATTTTATGTTTTGATTTGAACCAAGCAATTTTCAATATACTGTTTCACACTGTTATTTCTCTCTGTAAACATTATAAAAGAAAAACAAACCTTTTGAAAAATATAAGCAAGACCAGACACATTCTGTAGAAAATTAATCTTCAGCTATTGTTGCATGTCTTCATCGAAGTTTGCTCTTTTCTCTCCGATAATCTCTCCTTAAGGAAAATGCTTCTCTCTTAGACAAAAAGTCCTCAAAATCTACAAAACATTGGGAAAAAATTTGCTTATACTACTCGCCATATGATGGTGCTTATTTGGAAGAAGGATATTTTCTAAGTAAATATTGTAGGACATAACAAAATTTCCAGTTGTATCTTTCAGTAAAGTGAGAGCAATTCGATTGTTATTTTGAATGGAATGAAATTGGACCATCACTTCAAGAATTAATGACATTTAATGGGCTTTCAAGAATTAATGGACATTTAATGGGCACCATTACTTTTTGTTACAATGTGGAAGGGCATGATGTGCAAGAGGCAACTTTTCATGAAAAGACAAGCACCAATTTGATAGAAGAGTCTGATTAGGAATGATAAAAGTGAGAAAATACAATAAAAGAGAGTAAAATTGGGTACAATAGAAAATAACAAATGTGGAGAAATCAAAAGGAAACTTCACACTTTTGTAATTAGTATATATATATATGTATATATGTTCACGTGTATATTATTAATTAAAAATGCATTTAGAAACTGATGATTAGTGCATGGGATATAATTTACATGAAAGGGTACATGCAATTATATTTTATAAAATTATAATTGAATAGACATATAGAGTGATATAGATTTCTACTTTTCAAAATTGAAAGGGTATTTTTAGAAAGTAAAAATCGAGAAACACTTTAAAGGATTTACATTTTGGACAAATTACACAAAAAAACCTAAATTTTGTAAAACGTCTCAGTTTTGTTCTAAATTTTATTTTGTAACAAAACAAACCATAAGTTTTCTAAATTGTATCAAAAATGACATCCGTTATAAATTCCGTTAATTTTGCGTACGTGAACTGTTAACTTCAGACATAAATTAATAAACAAACAATATATGTTAAATAGAAATTTTCAAATTTTTAAAAAAGTCTCAATTTCATTATAAATTTAGTATGTAATGAAAAAAAATATGATTTATCAGATGATATGTAATTTGTGGGTCTCGCGAAGTTCACGTAGGTAAATAGACGGCAAACTTAACAGAATGGTAACAGGAGGTCAAATCTGAGACGATTCCCAAAACATGTGATTTTTTTTGTTACAAAACAAAATTTATGACAAAACTGAGATCTTTTACAAAACTTATATTTTTTTGTGTAATTTTCCCTTACATTTTTATAGATGTTATAAACTATAAATTATTATAATTTGATATTATTATTATTCTTGAATAGAGAATTTATTGATAAAAATATAAATTTGGAATGAGACAATTCGTGTAATGGCTTAATATATGCAAAAATATACATGCTGTTATATTTTAGAAGAATACAATAGATGGATAGAAGGAGAGACACAAATGCATACTTTTGAAAGTTTGAAGAGTATTTTTGGAAAAGTAAATGATGAGCATAGAGTAAATAAGCAAATGGCCAAAAGAATCAGCTAGTTAAAGGAGTACAAGTAGAAATCTGAATATATATATATATATATGTATGTATGTAGCGTGTCTTTTAGAATTGTTAAGGCATCATTATTTAATTGTGATTTAGGAGGCACAATTGGTAAACGTAAGTGCGAAAACACTTTAATGAGTTAAGTAAATATTGTTGAATTTCTATAAAACATTATTTGCTCTTTCAATTGACAATAATATAAAAGGTCATGTTGTGTTTTAAATAGAAAGTAGAAAATATGTTTTCATATATTGAATGAGTGAATGGAGTCTAGGAAGATGTCCATGTATATTGAATCGACAAAATAGAAATTAAGAAAACTGTCTACATACATGGAAGGGTAAAATGAAAATTTTGAAATGTGATGAAATATTATAATGAGCTCCAGACTATTATATATGTAATAGATTTGTCAAAGTCGAAATTTGATATAGGGTTTCAACCTGACTCCCAGAAGCTTTAAGGACCTGGTAGAGTAATATTTTGGACACAGGAAATCACGTTGACTAGAACCGAGTCTAAAGTTTCTTTACTTAAAGTTGAGGGCGAGTTCATTAAACTCATGGTTGTTTCATTTTCCAAGTTAGACATTTACACAACTTACCAAAGTCGTTAGGTTCTTGTGTGTGTCTATGCCCGCATACCACATCGAAAACATATCATATGATGAAGCCGATCCAGTTTTCATTATATATCCAGATAAAGATCAAGAATAAGTTACAGAATTTGTATTTAATGATCAAGGAAAACCAACGTTCGTTGCCAAAGAATTCGTATTAAAGGATATTGGAAGTGATAAACTTTTTTATTATTGTGCTCAGAATGAGGATATTCTAGATAAAGAAATTTTCAAAGCAAAGAAAGATGCTTGGATGCTTATAGTGCCGATTTCAGTGGTTATTCGGTTGTCAAAGTTGGTCGAAGTGTACGTGACTTGATCAATAAAGCAAAGATTCAGTGAAAGTATTTATTGGCTAAGAGGTGTACGGAATTTTATATATGAAGAATCAACAGAAATAGTTCGCAAAGAGAATAAGGCATTTAAGTGCCGAGCGAGAAAGCAGCAGAAACGTATTAATTTCTCTATTCGTGAAGATCATGGCGATAGCTCGAACGATGACGATTCGAGGGCGAATTCTCTCCATTCAGGGGAAAATGATGCTGCAGAAGACGTTGCAATTTTATGTTATTTGGGTGTTTTTGCAAGTTAGGCTTTTGAGCATAGATGCCTTTTTCTCTTTTCCATATCTACGTCACATAAAATATTTCATAGTGTATTATGCTTCTTCAATTTCGCAAGTCTCGGGTTTGGCTTGAGTGATGAACTCCGTGACTTGCATTCTACGAACTAAATAGTGGCTTGCATTCTACGAACTAAATAGTGACTTGCATCATGCATGATTCTTATCAAGTGTCGTCCTTTGGCCCAATAGCACTATAAATATCATAGATAAAATGGTGGCCATTAAAAAAAAAAAGTGATACATTACGGCGTTGTGTCAAAAGACTCAACAAAAATATATTTTTTTAATCAATATCATGTCACTAACATAAAACTACCTATGCTAAAGTATTTTAATCCCAAGTGGTTTGTGATACATATCACCTAGTATTTCCATTACATACAAGGCTTTCTCTTAGAGTGGGGGAGAGAGACATGGAAGTGGAGAAATGTCGGGGAGAGCGAGAGAAAAAAAGCAAGAAAATGAGCGCTATTATATTAAGTAATTTTTATATATTCAAGGGTAATTATTTTATAATTGGTTGATAAAATTTTATGTCGGCGAAATTTGTCTTTTAATTAAGTATAAGTTTACGAAGAGGAAAAAAAGTATTAGATAACTTCCAAAGTAGTAATTTTCCCGTACATTTTTAGATTGGTCATATTTATAATTGGTGTATTACGGATAAAATAATGAATTTCGGCATTTACTTCATATTCATTATGAACTAATTCATTTAATTCGTAAAAACATGAGCTTTCAATTTTGTTTGAATTTATCATATTACCAATTTTTCTAACTTCTGAATAACGTGACATTTGTGTTATCAGTCCTCAAGCATCACTGCAATAAGGTAATATACAAAAAAGAAATATTGTAATAAATTAAAGAAAGAGCTTTAGAAAACCCCCCACATGAAGTTGGGAGCCCACCCAATGATGGGGCCTTGCTATCATCACCGATGTTTGGATGGTGTCGTTACCATCTTCTAAGGTTGCGAATAACCTCAACACCGAAATTGAAGGACTCGCCGTCGACTCCCATTCCCATCTAATGGGGGTGGAGGCCTCGCCCCCCTGGGATGAGGTCACCCGGGAGTGGCCCAATGGCAAGACTACCAAAGCCATTGTCTTAGACTCCACATTTTCCAAGTGTATTTATATGTAAAAAAGCCACCTTTTCCCCAAGGGAAAAAAAGGTCCCCCATTTTCTTGTCCTTAAACTTTCTTAAGGAATTTCTCAAAGTCTGATTCTCCATTATTTTATTAATTATTCAGTTATACACTACTCACTTATGCACAGTTTTTATTTTTCTCTACAAAGGGGGCCAATTTATTTATTTTTATATTCGCAACTTAATTTCCTATTTACATCTATATCTACCATCGTCTTTTTTCCTTATTCCCTCCAAAACAGTCAAATTTATTCTTTCTGGTCGACACTATCTTCGATTCCCATAAAAATCAACAATTTTTTTAAGAACTGGAAAGGAGGTATTGCTCTATCCGTTTTAACTCTTATTTTCTTGGTTGTAATCAAGAAAGAAAAATAATTCCATTTTTTGTCGACAAAAATTAAATCAATAATATTGCCTTGAAGCGCTCACATGAATTCTTTAGGAATTAAGTGTATCGAGTTCCATATTTATGTCTTGTTGTTTGATTATTCAAATGTCATAATTTATATTTTTAATTTAGAATTAATATGTGTGCGCACCCGAATTTTAATCTCGTTGGGGCACGCATGCGCGAGCCTAAATGCAACGCGGCTTGGGAGTATCCACCTTCTCGGGGACGCACGACAGACGCAAGTGAGAATGAGTCGTCACTACCTGTTTACGACCCGAAAGTTGAGGGCCGGTGAGTCGCCCAGGTCTAGGGGTATGGATACACCTAGTATGCTAAGGCAATGATCTTGTACGGAACCGAAAATTTCGAATTCGGGGGTTCTATTACGTGTGGGCCAATATCCCACACGCCCTATCGGTACTTTAGCTTGCTAGGCTTGCCATTTTATTTATTTAACGCATGATTTAGGGTTGCACTCGACTCGCACGTTTTGACACCATAAATTCGAAGAGACACTTAAACCGTCTACTCTCCGACCGGGATTATTATATGAATAAATATACATCATAAACCCTTACATTGTTTTCTCAAATAAATAAAAGACAAGTTACAATGACTAAATCCCGGTCAGTTCGCATTCGGCCATTATTTCACTCATGCTCACCGTATGGTTTTGAAAAAGACCGAAAATTAAATTAAATGCGCACTCGGTGTATGGGGGCATTTGATCCCGTGATCGACGGTTATGGGCGTTGGACCCAGTGTGAATTGAGTCCTAAAGGATCGGGCTCGATCTGCATAAAAAACAAGTGCAAAAATATAACAGACAAGCTCAAATAAACAAACAATGGGGTTTCTTGTTATCGTCGAATTTACGTGAATTAACTGATTATTAACCGGGGTATATTGGCATACAAATTCTACTTTAAAACAAACAAAAGGGATGATGGATAGGGTATGTAGCATTCGACATTATTTTGACAGACCCGACAAACATGATGTTTGTAATCAAGTCCTGAATGTGTGGGTTATTTTTAAAATTATTTTGTATCATGACAATATGATTTTTACAGATTAAGAGTATTTTCACCTAAAACCCGAAACCTAACCCTCTACTTGACTATTTGCCCAAGTTTGATTATGCCGAGTTTTTGATTAATTTGTTTTCCCATGTTTTGACCAATTCTATGCACAAACCTATGCTAGGGTTACGGCAGGACAAAAACCAGTGGTCATGCCCTGAAATCGGTAAATATGTGTGTGCATGAAAATCAAGATTACATTACACGTATCTCGGTGCTTTTGAAATTGTGAATTTGAAAAGGGCATGGCTAACAGTTCTTGAACTGTCAGCGTGATTACATATTGTTAATCGGTTCGTACAATTTATTTAAAGAAGTCAAGTGATTTAATTTAGCCAAATTTAACGTCGCGATTATCCCGTATGTAGAATTTTAGGTTAATTAAAAATTTACCGAATGCTTTAGTCTACGGATTTCGAGTCGTCAGAATAGCCATTAATTGACCGCCCGATAAACTCTAATTTCCGACCGTCTTAAAATTTAAAATTTTAATTTTAGACCGAGTTTGCATGATTAAACCGATTCATGTGAGATTTCGATTAAAACGAAAAATAAATCATTCAAACACAAATCAAGAGCACATTATCACGTCAAGCACGATAAACATACATATTTTTACACAATTGGTGCCGCCATGATCATGATAAACATACAAACATACACAAACATAATATTGACGGAATCGATAAAACGGTACCGACTCATGGAAGCAGAAAAACATAAAAAGAACACACATTGTCATGTTACATACATATGATTATTGAAACAAAATTATTTGAGCGGGGCACACACATTGGGAATCCAAGTAGGAAAGTATTGGGTGTCTTTGGAAAATGTCCAGGGACTGAATTAAATAATTTTAAAAGAACAAGGACTAATTTAAAAGAAATGTCAGGGAGAGTGAAAAAAAAAGCAAGAAAATGAGCGATATTATGTTAAGTAATTTTTATATATTCTAGGTTAGTTATTTTGTAATTAGTTGATAAAATTTTATGTCAGTAAAATTTTGCATTTAATTAAGTATAAGTTTACGGAGAGGAAAAAAAAGTATTAGTTAACTTTTAAAGTAGTAATTTTCCCGTACATTTTTAGATTGATCATATTTATAATTGGTATATTATGGATAAAGTAATGAATTTCGACATCTGCCTCATATTCATTATGAACTAATTCATTTAATTTGTAAAAACATGAGTTTCAATTTTGTTTCAATTTATCATACTACCAATTTTTCTAATTTCTAACTAACGTGGCATTTGTGTTTATCAGTCCTCAAGCATCAGTACAATACTTTAACACACAAAAAGAAATATTGTAATAAATTAAAGAAAGAGCTTTAAAAAAATCCCCACGTGAAGTTGGGAGCCGACCCAATGATGGGGCCTTGCTATCATCACCGTCGTTTGGACGGTGTCATTAGCATCTTCCGAGGTCGCGAACAACCTCAACACCGAAGGCGAAGGACTCGCCATCAACTGCCACTCTCATCTAATGGGGGTGGAGCCCTCGTCCCATGGGATGGGCTTGCTAGTGGTCCCCACCCCATGGGATGAGGTCACCCCGGGAGCGGCCCAACGGCAAGACCCCTAAAGCCATTGTCTTGGACTCCACATTTTCCTAGTGTATTTATATGTAAAAAAGCCACCTTTTCCCCAAGAAAAAAAAAAAGTTCCCACATTTTCTTGTTCTTAAACTTTCTTAAGGAATTTCTCAAAGTCTGATTCTCCATCATTTTATTAATTATTCAGTTATACCCTACTCACTTATGCACAGTTTTTATTTTTCTCTACAAAGGGGCCCATTTTATTTATTTTTATATTCGCAACTTGACTTCCTATTTACGTCTATATCTCCCATCGTCTTTTTTCCTTATTCCCTCCGAAACAGTCAATTTTATTCTTTCTGGTCGACACTATCTTCGATTCCCATAAAAATCAACAATTTTTTTAAGAACTGGAAAGGAGGTATTGCTCTATTCGTTTTAACTCTTATTTTCTTGGCTGTAATCAAGAAAGAAAAATAATTCCATTTTTTGTCGACAAAAATTAAATCAATAATATCACCTTGGAGTGCTTACATGAATTCTTTAGGAATTAAGTGTATCGAGTTCAATATTTATGTCTTGTTGTTTGATTATTCAAATGTCATAATTTATATTTTTAATTTAGAATTAATACTTATATATTATGTTCTATTTTTCTTAAGAATTTTTATATATCAATTAGAGAAGCATTCATGCATAATTTTGCATCTCAAAGAGGTCAAACAAAAAATATCAATAAAAGATTAGCTAATTTTATTAAATAAATTAAGGGCACCGATTTAGAATTCGGCTTTAGGGCCCCGAATCTCTTGGGCCGCCCATGAGGTCACTGAAACCTCATTAAGTAGTTGCAGACGAAAAGGCTGTGAGAGTAGGGGCGAAGTGACTTGGTTGATAATTATCAGAGTCAGGGCCCTTTGAGTTCAATATTGCGGCTGCTTGTCGAGATTAATGCGCGGCAGAAGAGCCAAAGTTACCCAACTGTTTTCTTCCCTCCTGTCAAAACTTATTTATAATGAACAATTGAACACTTCTTCCACTGTTTGGTTCACATTTGGCTCTCTAAAATCGAAGAGGCCCCACGAATGTCATGCTGAGGAATGAAAAGACAAAGGAGAAAGAAGAAGGAAGAAGAAGGGGAGGGGGAGGGTTAGCCAAGTCTCCCCATGATGCCACTACACTCACTGTTAGCCAAGTTGTCTCCGTCAGTTAGCCACATTAGCGTTTCGGATGGAAATGACAACGAATGATAGATAAGGAGAAAAACAAGAAGTTTGTGTATTTCTCAAAAAAAAAAAAAGTTCATGATAAAACATTAAAAATTTTAAAGTTTATGTTTTTATAGGTAATATTTCCTAATTAGTTAAAGATAAAATAAGTATAGAAAAAGTAGGGGAAAATTAGAATGAAAAGATCTTTTAAGGAGAGGAAAATAATAAATGAAAAATGAATTATTTTATAACTCAAAATTTTATTGCTAGGTATTAATTCAATATTTTTACTTATTCATTAAGTGATTTTTAATATAATAATTAAGTGATTTAGATTGTATTTGACTTTCGAATTGAATAAGTGATTCAACTCAATTTGAATTTGTGTAATTATTGCAAATATTAATAAATATATTAATATATATGCATGTATATATATATATATGAAAGTGAATGGAAAATTTATTATTAAAAATTGATTATAAAAGGTAGATGATAAATTTAGTATTAAAATGTTAATTATAAAAAATAAACATGAAAAAATATGAATTAAAAATTATTATTAAATGATAAAAAAAATAAAATAATAATAATTATATTATTAAATTTAAGGAAGGTTCGAGTTTAATTAAACTGAGTAAAATTACTATTTAAAAAGCAAACAGAACAAGCACCTGCAATCACATCAATCGGAACTTGACGTACTTTCTAATTAATTTGGACTCAGATAAATCCTTATATCCCATCTTTTTTTCTCTCTCTCGTTCAGTTTCGTTGGCATTATTTCAGCCGCACCCATCCCCAATTTCTCGGCACGCATTTAGTGTCTTGTCTCAGGAGGTCATAGCTGTCTGCTACCCTATTCCTACCTATGATAAATCACCACACCTGTGTTTGACGTCCCAGTAAACCCAACCAACGATGAAACTTCATTATTATCTATAGATAACTCTAGCCAGTCGACATACCTCTCACACGTTATCGTAGAGAGATCGAGACGAGTTACATCAGATTATACACTATGATACTGGAGAGTCTAGTGGCATCCGTTTCGGATTTCATGACCAAACACGTCAAGGAACTCGCTCTCGTACTTACCCTAGTTTTTACATTCGTAACGTTTTTCGTGAGAGGTGGCATGATGCGCAGGGTCTACTTGGTGGACTTTGCATGCTGCAAGCCCCCGGAGTCGCAGTCCTGCACGAGGGAGTTCACTGTGCGGTGAGCCCGAGTCTCAGGGAGGTTCTCAGAAGAGACCCTCGAATTTATGCCATAATTTGAGATGCGCGAGATATATACTAAACTGGGAGTGGAGGCATTTGTTAATGCTAATGGTCCGTATCAAATCACAATAAAATACATGATACTAGTAATATCTTTATGCTGACCGGGGTGTATGTACATACTGTCGAGGAACATGAAAAAGATTTCAAATACTTACATATATCAAATCTAATATTAGATAACGCAGTGTAGAGCACTCGTTCTTAATTCGCAATTACGAGGTTCAGTTCAATTCCCACCGGGATGTTACTAGCTTCCTTACCGCTTACCCCCTTTTCCCATACTAGTTCCATAAACCTACTTTTAAAAATATTTTGAAGTATCAATATGGATTGGTTTAAACTGTTCAATATTTATTCTGTTTAAATAAGATTTCGAGTTAAAACATTCGTTTTTTTCTTTTATGTTTTCAAATTAAACCCAGAAAATGCATTACTTATTTCGATCAAAATGTTATGGTAAAAGATCCACTTGTCGATGCGTTACGTATTTCTTGTGATTTCATATTCAACTTTGATAAAATTTCATATAATTTGCTCAACGTGTTAATGCCAAATGATCTTATCATTATATCGAAATGTTATGCCTTTTTGGTGTTTTTAAATCTAAGCCGAATAAGCTATCATGTAATCCCGTCGACATGTTATGACAAATGATCCGATCATAACCCTTTTTTTTTTTAAAAAAAATTTACTTATCCAATTTTTTTAGCGTTTTTAAATATGATCCTAGTAAGTGTCACTTAATCTGATCATGCTATACCAAAAGATCTAATCCAAGGTCGACAAGTTAAGCTCTTCTAGCGTTTTCAAATCCAACTCCAATAAGGTTTCACGTAACTTGGTCGACGCATTCGTCAAATGATCCGATCGTTATGTCAAGAAGTTTTTTTTTTGTGGTTTCAAATCTAATCTGAGTAAGGTATCACTTAATTCGGTCAACGCGTTACATCAAATAATTCATTTCTATAGTTGAATTATTTTTTGAAAAAATAGTTTTACCCCAACTTTTATTTAGAAAAATGAGAAGAAATTTCGTACTAGAGGTACTGGATATACACATTATGATATATGTGATATTCTTTTTAAAATTTTAGTTTGTGAGTGTAAAATCTTTTCCCTCTTTTTTTTATTATCCTTCTGTTGTCCATTATTATTAATCTTGGCTTGATAAAGTAGCGGTTCAATCTATTTGATCCACCATGTCAAATGACTAAGTATTATAGTTGACAAATTATTCATTAAAAAATATAATTTTAGATTTTATGTCTATATAGTATATGAATTTTTTATTATTATTATAAGATTTGACACCGCACATTTTACCATATTCTCTCTATCAATTTTACATTTTTATGATGAGTTATACATGCATCGTATACTTTTTTATATATAAATATTCATTAAGAAATTATGCTAATTAAATGCATTTTTGAATTACAGGTAATATGTTTGCTCCTTTTATCCATATAAAAAGAGCCAATAATGAAAATTAATTTTTTTGTTAATTTATTTTCATAAATTTATAAAATGTAAACATTTTTATTTTCTTAAAGTTCATCATGTCTTCCTTTACTTAATATTATTTTTAAATTTTATTCGTACCACTCCTTAATATTATTTTTAATATAAGCTTTATATTAAAAAATAACCCATTTCACATAGTCAAGACATACTTCATGAAATAAAAAGAAAAATGATATCATAAATGATAACATGACAACATCTTTAGAAAAATTAGATTACTTACTATTAAGAGTTCATAATACAAATAAATAGTTTATTATTAGTTTCAGTTATACGTTGTATTGATTATTACACAAACTATTATGATGAATCAAAAAAAATTTTAAAAATTCAATCCGCGGTAACATGCTGGGTCACCCCTAGTTAATATAATGTTAATGCAACTTGTGCCCCCATTCTCTGCACCGAATATTGAGATGAGATTTTGTCCGAATGAAATCCTATCTTCTTACATTGATTGCAATTTGCATGATTTTTTTTTCTTGAATCTCAAGCAAGTGGGGGCGGAGCAATTGGTCTCCACTGCTAACAAACCGGCCGGGGAAGAGCTCAAGGGGCAATCGTGTAAGACGTAAATTTAATTAGCCTTAATAAGTCACAAAATTGAACGATAATTCAAATAGCTATTCGGACAAATAGAATACTATCAAATTAACTTAATTTCATTAGTATAGGAACTTGGAAATTCAAACCGAAACAAAGGCGAAACCGAAAGATACGAGAGAGAGCCGAGTCCTGTGTTAGACACAAACCCCTTGAAACAGAATTGTCCCCTCCTGGGTGCTTGAGGTTACGTGGACAATCGTTTCCCAGGATAAAACGACAACAAGCGAAGCAGCAGCACAAACAGCAACGCTTCAGCGAACTCGAAGAGAAGCGTGAACACTTTTGAGGTCGAATTTTCTTCTTGTTTTTCAATCGGCTATAGGAAGCAATGGAAGGCAGGAGACTTTTTCTCTTGTTTTCTTTCCTTTTTGCCGTGTGCCCCTTTTATAGACTATGGGTTCCATCCGTTATATGACTCTTCCTATTCTCCATTTATGGGGAATAATTCACATATATTCAATATACATGTTAATGACATTTGATTATTCATGAATGCAATCCATTCATTTCTTGTAACCGCCAAGAAAATCAAGAGTCATTAGCTCGTGAGCAATTTCCTCATTCACCCATTAGCCATAATTTCCAACAATCCCCCACATGAATGGAAATTGTTTTGTTTCGACTCGTAAATAGTGTTCACCAGTTGAACCTGTATAGGATAGGTAGGTGTCACCACCCTTGAACCTTCCCTTGTGAAAATGCATGTACTTTACTAGCAGTCCAATAGACACGATGTCCTTGAATTGTTCTGCTGTTTTGTGTAAAGATATTACACACCTCACACAAGATTCAACTGACTTCCTTCGGTTCTCATAGTTGTGTCCTTTTTTTGCCATGGAACACCGTTCTGGTTCTGCGAGAGTTTCTGAAGAATTAAGTCCATAAAAATTCTCCTCTAAAGCGGCCTCACTTTTCTCTCACATAGGTGATTTCACATATCATTAAAGCAATTTAGATTGCTAGCCTTATCCGTTTATCACTGTTTCATCAAGGAATGGTCCAGGGATTTTCTTCCCTACAGTGATTTGATTCGGTTCTATAACTTGGTTGTCCCATTGAACCTAGATCTTGGGATCTCCAGTCAGCTAGGTTGGGTGTCCGCTATAAAACCTTTCCTCTAATGGACTTTAGACCCATTCCCTTTGACAACTTCTCAAACTGCTCTTTACTTAACCCTTTGGTTAGCGGATCCGATATATTATCCTTTGACCGCACGTAGTCAATAGATATAATTCCAGTTGAGATCAGTTGTCTAATGGTGTTGTGTCTACGACGTATATGTCTAGACTTACCATTATACATATTACTTTGTGCCCTTCCAATTGCTGTTTGACTGTCACAGTGGATACAAATTGGTGGCACAGGTTTTTCCCATTGAGGAATGCCCTCTAGAAAATGGCGTAGCCATTCAGCTTCTTCTCCACATTTATCCAGAGCAATAAACTCAGATTCCATTGTGGACCTAGCGATAATAGTTTGTTTCGAGGACTTCCATGAAACTGCTGCACCTGCTAGTGTGAACACATATCCACTAGTGGATTTTGAATCCGTTATATCAGATATCCAATTCGCATCACTGTATCCCTCTAGGACAGCTGGATATCTAGTATAGTGCAGCCCGTAATCTCGAGTGTATCTAAGGTATTTGAGTACCCTGACAATTGCCTTCCAATGGTCTCCACTCGGATTACTCGTATATCTACTGAGTCTACTAACCGAGTATGCAATATCAGGCCTAGTACAACTCATCAGATACATCAGACTTCCAATGACCCGCGAGTATTCTAACTGAGAAATACTCTCTTTTCTATTCTTTGATAGATGAAGATTATTGTCTATTGGAGTCTTTGAAATTCCAGAATCATTTTTGGTAAATTTTTCCAGAATTTTATCTATGTAGTGTGACTGACTCAAAATTAGTCCATCTGATGTTCTCATGATTTTAATTCCTAAAATCACATCAGCGAGTCCCATATCTTTCATATCAAATCTTGAATTCAACATATTCTTCGTAGATTTGATCATTCTGTCATCACTACCAACAATGAGTATGTCATCCACGTAGAGACATAAAATGACGTAACCATTTTCTGTTTCTTTAATGTATACACATTTATCACACTCATTGATTTTAAATCCTTTGGAAATCATTGCATTATCGAATTTTTCGTGCCACTGTTTTGGCGCTTGTTTTAACCCATACAATGATTTGACCAATTTACAGACTTTCCTTTCTTTTCCTGGAGCCACGAACCCCTCGGGTTGTTCCATATAGATTTCTTCATCTAAATCTCCATTTAGGAAAGCTGTTTTCACATCCATTTGATGAACTTCCAAATTACGCAATGCCGCAACTGCAAGTATCATCCTAATGGAATTTATTCTTGTCACAGGAGAATAAGTATCAAAATAGTCCAAGCCTTCCTTTTGCTTGTATCCCTTAATTACAAGCCTGGCCTTGTACTTATCAATGGATCCATCTGCTTTCATTTTCCTTTTAAAGATCCATTTGGATCCTAAGGGTTTACAACTAGTGGGGAGATCCACTAATTCCCAAGTGTGATTTCGCAGAATCGAATCAATTTCACTTTTGATTGCCTCCTTCCAAAGAGGTCCCTCAGAGGAATTTACTGCTTCAGCATAGCTTTGTGGTTCATTTTTAACAAATATGTCAGAAAATCATTCCCGAATGATTTTTCAATTCTAGCTCTTTTGCTGCGTCTAGGTTCAATCTCTTCATCCGAACCCTGCCTTTCATGATCTACGTCATGAAGTCCATCATTCATAGTGCACGAGGTTCGTTTTGATGAACTCGATACCTCATTCAATTTACATGGAAATACATCTTCAAAGAACGATGCATTCCTTGATTCCATTATCGTGTTCTTGTGTATATCGGGAATCTTAGATTCATGCACAAGAAATCGATAAGCACTACTGTTATGTGCATAGCCAATAAAGATGCAGTCCACCGTCTTAGGACCGATCTTTACTTTCTTTGGTGCCGGAACGACTACTTTTGCCAAACACCCCCACACTCGCAAGTGGTCGTAGGATGATCTCCTACCTCTGAATAATTCATAAGGTGTCTTTTCCCTTTTCTTTCGAGGCACCTTATTTAATAGGTAATTGCTTGACAATATTGCTTCACCCCACATATTTTGAGGTAATCCTGAACTTAATATCATCGCATTCATCATGTCTTTCAATGTGCGATTTTTGCGTTCAGCAACACCATTCGATTGAGGTGAATAGGGTGCAGTCACTTCGTGTATAATTCCGTATTGTGCACAGAATTCCCCGAAAGGCGTTACATATTCGCCTCCTCTGTCACTCCTCAATCTCTTGATTTTCTTGTTGAGTTGATTCTCAACTTCATTTTTATAGAGAACAAATTTCTCTATGGCCTCATCTTTGCTTTTCAACAAATATACGTAACAGTATTTTGTACTATCATCGATAAAGGTAATAAAATAATTATTACCACCTCTTGTTGTTGCGAACTTTAAATCGCATACATCACTATGAATTAGATCTAGTGGCTCGGTGTTCCTTTCAATCGTTTGAAAGGGTGATCTTGTCAATTTTGCCTCAACACAAATTTCACATTTGTGCCGTGAATCAATTTGGAATGTAGGTATGTGATTCAAGTTAATTAATCTACGCAAAGTATTATAATTAACATGACCTAGTCTTCCATGCCACAAATCAGGAGACTCAATCAAATACGCAGAAGAACCAGAATTCTTATTGATTATGGTCATTACATTGAGCTTAAAAAGCCCGTCACATACATATCCCTTTCCTACGTACATTCCAGACTTGGACATAATAACTTTGTCCGACTCAAAAACCATCCTGAACCCATGTTTGTTCAGCAATGACCCGGAGACTAAATTCTTCCGAATCTCAGGTACGTACAATACATTGTTCAGAGTCAACTCCTTTCCTGAAGTCATCTTTAAGACTACCTTTCCTTGACCTTCAACAGCAGAATGGGCAGAGTTTCCCATATAGATCCTTTCCCCAGTGACCGGTTCGAGCATAGAGAACAGGTCTCTATTTGAGCACACATGTCTGGTGGCACCGGTATCAAGCCACCATTCCTTTGGGTTGGACCCAATGAGGTTCACCTCTGAAACCACAGCAGATAGGTTGATGTCTGCCACATCTCGAGCCATTTCATTGACCACGTTTGCTTCATGATCCTTTTTCCTTTTTGGGAGCCTGCGGTCAGCAGATCTGTGACCTTTCTTGTCACAGTTGAAGCATTTCCCCTGAAACTTGGGCTTGAAGACTCCTCCATTCGTACCCAGCTTCTTCTTGCCTTTTTTGTTCTTAGAGCTTTGCCCTTGCTCCATGACATTTACCTTAGCAGCAGGGAGGATGAGATCCTTTCCGGAGTTTTTATTGTCTTCTTCAATTCGAAGCTTGACAACAAGATCTTCCATTGTCATCTCCTTTCGCTTATGCTTCAGATAATTCTTGAAATCCTTCCAACCAGAAGGCAGTTTCTCAATGACAACAGCCACTTGGAAGGATTCACTTAGAGCCATTCCCTCAGCCTGAATCTCATGTAAGAGCACTTGCAATTCCTGCACTTGACTCATTACGGTCCTTGAATCCACCATTTTAAAATCGAGGAATCGTCCGACGAGAAATTTCTTCGCACCGGCATCCTCTGATTTATATTTACGGTCCAAGGATTCCCATAGTTCCTTTGCCGTCTTAAACCCCTGATAGACACTATACAGGGAATCATGAAGACTATTCATGATATAATTCCGGCAGAGATAGTCGGAGTGCTTCCAAGCGTCAACCGCACTGAGAGCCTGCACATCTGACTCCCCCACAGATAGGGTTGGAGCATTTTCAGTCAAAAATCTTGCAAGGTTCAGAGTTGTGAGGTAGAATAGCATCTTTTGCTGCCACCTCTTGAAGTTCAACCCATTGAACTTCTCGGGCTTCTCGACATGGTTCACAGGGACCATCGAGGGAGCAGCCACGTTTTGGCTAACCAAATGGTTAGGCAAGATAGGAGCAGGGCCGGAGCCAGTAGTCTGGCTTCCGTTGGTCGTATCTCCATCGTTCCCCGACGCCATTCGAATCGTTCAAATAATAAAATTATGTTTCAAGATTGTAAGACGTAAATTTAATTAGCCTTAATAAGTCACAAAATTGAACGATAATTCAAATAGCTATTCGGACAAATAGAATACTATCAAATTAACTTAATTTCATTAGTATAGGAACTTGGAAATTCAAACCGAAACAAAGGCGAAACCGAAAGATACGAGAGAGAGCCGAGTCCTGTGTTAGACACAAACCCCTTGAAACAGAATTGTCCCCTCCTGGGTGCTTGAGGTTACGTGGACAATCGTTTCCCAGGATAAAACGGCAACAAGCGAAGCAGCAGCACAAACAGCAACGCTTCAGCGAATTCGAAGAGAAGCGTGAACACTTTTGAGGTCGAATTTTCTTCTTGTTTTTCAATCGGCTATAGGAAGCAATGGAAGGCAGGAGACTTTTTCTCTTGTTTTCTTTCCTTTTTGCCGTGTGCCCCTTTTATAGACTATGGGTTCCATCCGTTATATGACTCTTCCTATTCTCCATTTATGGGGAATAATTCACATATATTCAATATACATGTTAATGACATTTGATTATTCATGAATGCAATCCATTCATTTCTTGTAACCGCCAAGAAAATCAAGAGTCATTAGCTCGTGAGCAATTTCCTCATTCACCCATTAGCCATAATTTCCAACAAATCGCTTGTTCAAAACTTTCATCTTTGATCTGTTCCGATTTATCTGAAGTGGTTTATGTCGTGGGTTGCTACTTGTCGAAGTATATAATATTATGGGTGGCCGTCAGAGTTAACATTAGGGCTTGATTTGCTGAATGAGAGTCATGAAAGTGTTAGATGAAGTTTCCTTTAAATGAGATACAAAGGGGAGTATGACGTTTCCAACAATAAGACTAAACAGAAGTACTTTTTCATTTAAAACAAAAGGGAGATGAATTTGGAATATTCTCATTATTGTTTTGATAGGCCTAATACTCTCATTATTGTTCACTAAATTACATACGGCTTTTCCACTGAAAATAAAATTTCGTACCATTTATATTTTTCAAGAAACTTTTCCATATCATAAAGATTAAATTTAATATTTGCTACTAATGCGCTCTCTTTCTTGCACAAAGCAGGTCCATTGCAACTCCTATGCCCTAGTCATGAGCACAGAGATCTTAAGCCATGATGTCTACCCCGGGAAGGACCGCTCAATGATCCTTATAAATTGCTTTTTACGTCTTGGCGGGGCAGCTATTTTGCTCTCGAACCGATCGTCAAGCCGATCAACAGCCAAGTACGAGCTCATGCACACTGTTCACACGCATACCGCCAGCTACGACCGTTCCTACAACTGCATTTTCCAGACGGTGGATGATGAGGGACTCCAGGTTCAGGGTCACCAAAGACCTGTTGGCTGTAGCCAGCAAAACCATCCAAACCAACATTGCTTCCCTGGGCCGCCTCATCCTGCCCCTGTCAGAAAAGATCCGATACTCCGCGAATTATCTGATCCGGTACTTCCACATGGCAGGGGTCAAAGCATACGTACCGGACTTCACAAGGGCCACTGACCATGTCTGCCCGCCCGTTGGCGGCAAGCCGGTACTGGATGAGCTGCAGAAGAACCTGCATCTGAGCGATGTGCTGATGGAAGCGCCGAGGATGACTCTTCACAGGTTCGGGAACACATCCAGCAGTTCCATCTGGTACGAGCTGGCATACGTTGAGGCCAAGGGGAGGATGAAGAAGGGGAACCGGGTGTGGCAGGTTGCGTTCGGTTCGGGTTTCAAGTGCCACAGTGTGATATGGAGGGCGATCAGGACGATCGGTGGACCAACCCGTAGTGGGATCAGTGCCGTTCTTTTTCGAATCTTCTTAGGGGAAGAATATCATGCGGTGAAATTTGATATGAGCAGTCAATCGGGTCGGGGTATCTCTTTAGGCAGAGCGTCTTTGCTGCTTTTCGATGAGAAGCAGCTATTCGTTTTGCGAGTCTTATGTTTATTAATTTTATCCGCTTAATTACTTAAACATTTTCTTTTTTCGCTTGAAACATAGACATGTACTGCAGCAGAATTTTCATGAACTAATTAAGTAAAAGAGATTATCGTAATTTTAAAATCTCATTTGCAATGTAAAATTACGATATATACGCCTTGAGTGCATGTCTTCTCTTCCTTGGAATATCGTTGCCGGGTTAGAGATTACCCAGTCAAAATAAGCTCAATCGCCACAGAGGATTTGGTGCCCGACTGCACGGACGGCTGCTTCCAAAGCACTTCTAGATGTGATTTCCTTTACAAAGACCAGGCATATGAAAACTTATATAACTGTCTATACTTCAGTTAACAGTAAGGCTTTCCTCATGCCCTAATTAATTTGTTTCCACCTCCCTTAATAAATATATCCTCTCCATCGGGTCAGGGACAACCATATTAACTCGGGAAAAAAAAATATTCTTTTAATTTTTTGATTTATCCTGCTCAAGCAATAACAGCAGAAAATTTGCAGATGTATCAGAACTTTTTGATCGAGAAGATGATCCATACCGCATAAGAATCATCACCTTATGCCCGTATATTGTCAAGAGTGCTTATCAAGTATAGTCATTGATATAAGAGAAGGTTTACCATACAGACGCTTAAAATAGATTGTACCATACAATTGAAGTAAATTACTTCAATTTATTGTGCTTTATTTAAATTTCTAGTAATCGACTAGCAAGCAGAAAAATTATAAAACCTTGAAAGTTAATTCCACATATTTCGAAGTAAACTATATAAATTTGAAATTTTTTTACTTAATTTTCTAGTAAAATCCTTACTTTTACTATTACAAGTTAAAATACATGTGCATTGCACGTGAGGCCTCATTTTCTACTCGAGAAGTGTATGTATATTTCCAAAACATATATACTTATTTTATTATTTATTAATATATTAATTTGATATATATTTTGTAAATAGGAATTAAACTGTATATATATTTACAATTATGCCACTACCTAATGCACTTGCATTTAACTTTACATATATATGGATTATTTACTTATTTGATCAATACTTTATTAACCTGAATTAATTGTATATATTTACAATTACATCACTATTTAATGCACTGGTATTCAACTTTATATAGATATATTTTACTTTATATATAGATTATTTATTTATTTGATAAATATATTATTAATGTGAATGAATTGTATATTTATTTACAATTACACCACTATTTAATGCACTCCACTATTTAATGCACTGGTATTCAACTTTATAGATACTAGTAACTACGACTTGCCGCGCGTTGTTGCATATCAAAAATTTGAGTTTTTTTAATATCTTATTCTAAATTGATACATATGTTGGAACTTATGAAAGAATTAGAAAACACAAAAGATAATACATTATAAAGGAATTGATGAGATGATTACATGAGATTCAGTTTGAACTGAGTGAACTAAAATCTATCGAAATTTCGGTTATATACATAAATTATTAAATAATGAAAAATACATAAGGTGTTTCAAATAGTTCTCTTAATAAAAAATAGATAGTTTTCCACATAATGATAAAAAATTTTCGCGAAACTTAAATAAGCAAGAATAATAAGAATAAAAAATAATGAAAAGAAAATGGAGTTGTTATGATAATATTTTGAGATTTTATTGGTGTGAGAAGATGGAGAATAGGGTAACTTTGTAAAATCACGACAATATTAAAATTGAATAAGAAAAGAAGAAGTTGGTGCTAGAACATTAGTTTATTTTAATAGTTTTAATATTTTAAGTATATATAAAAAATAATAAAAAAAAGAGAGAGTGAGTTGATAAATTGAACCCATTTTTGAGAGTAGATAATTTTTTAATTACTTTTCTGTGTAGACCTCTTTATAACTTTGCTTTAGCTCATAAAGCATAAAAAGAACAGATATAGACATAGATATAAATGCAAGGCTGCTATTACTTTTTTCATGAAAAGGCAAGTGCAAATATAATGAGAGTGAGCAAGATAAGTAGAAGCAGTTGAGTGGGAATTAATAAACATGGAGAAACCCTTATTTGAACTTCTTACCTTTATTATATTACTAGTTTAGAGCCACCTGCTTTATCCGCGAAATCTTTGGTTAAATGAATTTTCAAATTTGTTTTAGGTTGATTGAATTTCTGACTTTAATTTTGAACCCGGTACGTATAAAATGGTTCTTATTAGAGGAAAGGAAGAAAAACGAAGCGTGCATTCTACATAGTTTACAGAATCAACTTAAGCAATACGCATAGTTGAGTTAAAATTTTTATAAAAATATAAGCGCAATTACCGAAATCAAATATTTTAATCAATCTGTTTATATGTGCATATATGTATGTATACATATTGCAAGAAATGAGCAGTATGCATCATATGATGCTAGTCAAATAGAAATACGAGCTCCATTTACTTTTGTACAAAATATAAGGGCTTTCTCTTTTATATATATATATATATTAAAGCAAAGTACGAACCAAATTTTCATGCCGTCACAACATTAATAATAAAAAACGAATCTCTCTTACTTTATCACGTCATTACTTTTAAATTAAGGAAACTTTTATATACTTTTATCATGAATTATGCAATAAAATATATAAACTATATGCATATACCTCACTAGAATTACATGTATATATGCATTGAATATTATACATATAATCTTTATATGTGACGTTTTCGTATATATATATAGTATATAATTTATATATATGTGGTTTGCATATATATGCATATATAGATGCTATTTAAATCGTATGAAAATATATGTAGATTACATATGTTATCAATATATATATATATAAGCAAACGATTCGTCTGTTTTTTCGCGCAGTCACCTTATTAAGTTGAAACGTGAGAAACCACGTCATTATATTACCGTCCCTTGTTAAGACATGTCGGTCCATCTCGGGAGATTACATCGTTGTTTTAATTATATGATTATTATATATAGTGAAATATATGGTGGAATCTATGTATTGATAGCTTTTGATAACATAAAAAATTATATTGTAGAAATAAATATATGCTTTTGATATATTGGAATAACAAAATGTAATCCAATTATTTTATTAACATTCTTTTGATAGTATATATGGCTAGCCAAATTACCACTTTTATCATAAAGAGAAAAGAATATTTCATTATTAGGCTTATCATGAAGATAATGAAAGTATTTTTTTTTAATTATAGGAATGGAACAACAAAACGGTAATGGCAATGTATTAATAACATTCTTTTGACAGTATACATAACAAGCCAATCACCTTTCTGCAAGGCTACTTTTTATAGGAGATTCGTATCAGATGAGGAGTGCGATCAAGCTTGTTAGTTTTTTTTTCTTTTTTTCTTTTCTGTTCTTGTTTTCATGGGGCTCATTATAAACAATCGAGAGTCAAGTTCACAGACCTATGTTCCCTCCCCGTGGAAATTAATCAGACTCTCAGAAATGAAATCAACAAAACATCACATAGTGATTTCGGCGGGCCCAGGATAATGAGACAGTCACTTAGACTAGCAGAAATTGGGGATGTATCGATTGAAGGAGTTGGGAATTAGGTTTTCCCTTTTCTTTTTGTAATATGTTTGATGTTGATTTGGGGGCGATATCGTAGTGAGTTAGGGTTTTTCCTTTTAAATGTTGAGCTAGTTGGATGGATTTTCATTGTTCTTGTTTTTTATTCTAATTTTTGATAACCAAAACATTAATTTTTTTATATTGAAATTGACCAGTTCGGGCTAAGTATAATTTCAAACTGGGATCAACCCATACTCAGTTATAACCGAACGTTGTTGAAAATATATGTGGATGAAAATATAAAAAATAATAGAACAGGTGAATCTTAATTTTATAAAAACATCGTCTTGTGTATGGACAAAATTTCTCGATTGGAATCCAACGACTGAGATTTAGCCAACTACCATAGTTATTTTTTAACCAACCACAGTAGAATCCCCATATAATAAATACTAATAAATCCATGAGATAAGTAAACAAACTATAATTGTAGATGTAAATTCTATTTTTCCACAATTACAGATGCAAACGAATAACATAAAATAGATGGTTTTAATAATAACAGAAACATCTACACACAGAAATTCTGGATGAAAGATTTTGGACAATGATCTTCAATGAAATGGTGCAAGTCAGGATACCCCATTATATATTACATCAAGCTCTTTACACTCATTTTTTCTGGTATGTACCATGGTATTCAGAAGCTTAACGGATCCCGACTAATCCAGTTCGAGTGGGTCGGCTCACAAAAGGGGTAAAACTCTCTCAGTATGAATTTTTTCTGTTTACAAGACTCGAAACCAAGACTTTATTTAAGAGAAAAAAGTGTCGTACTGCTTGAATAAATTGACGTTGGTTCTTTACACCCGCTTTAACAAACAGTTGGTTGCACCAATGAATTTGGTGCTTAAACGAATGTACTAACGGTTAAATAAATAAATAAATAAATTTACGAATGGGCTAATGTAGAAGTAGACTCCTAAATCTTCATGAGATTAAATTTCTAAAGAAGTCTCAATTGCGTATATTTATTCCCGGGCAACCTATGTATAATGACCATAGCGCACAAAAAAATAAAGTGAGGCATGGTATTGCAACCTTTACAGTTGTTATGGCATTGCCTTATGACTCTCCGCATGTCAATCTTCGTCGTATCAGGATTGCACTCTAACAGTTTTAGGTGGTGTTTGGTTTCATAGTAGGATTTTAGAATTGTGATTTTGATTTTGATTTTGAGTGGTATAAATGGGGCCCACCCTTTGACTTTGTAAGAGTTATGTTGTTTTGTTGTGGGAAAAAGTAATATAAATGGGACCCACTCTTTGACTTTGTATGAGTTATTTTGTTTTGTAGTGGGTAGAATTAAGTTAGAATTGTGATTCTAAAATACAACTCTGAAACCAAACAGAAATATATAAGTCCTGATGGGAATTTTTTACAAGCATGTGTTGCTTAACGATAAAATCTTTTGAGTTTACTGTTGTACCTAACAGACATAACATGCTGATATGCATGTGTATAAACTATAAAGTTCATTTACTAACGTGGGTTGGTTAAAGATTCGGCACCTCTTCTTCTTAAACAAGTATTAAATTCAAGTTTTTTAAATGGAGAAAATCCACGATCAAGAGAGTTTTACCACTTAGTTAGCCGATTTAGTCAAACCTAAAATAATTAGCACTCATTGCCTTGGACTTGCGAATATCGGGTGATATATGCAAACCAGATAAAAGGGAAAAAAGAGAGAGATACATTTACTTCAAGGAAACTGTGGAGACAAATGTTGGTATTCTATGTGGTATTTTGTTTAACCCTTGTTCATAGGTCATACTTTTTATTCCAATAATATCATCTGCTCTTCCATTATTTCGAGATTATTTAATCGTCTCTTATCTCTCTTACTTTAATGCATACTCTTGATACTATTTTATTTTTCTTGGCCATTCAACCATTTCAATCCTTATTTAATCTCAAGTAGACGAAGAAATATCATTCTTATTTCACGTGCTTGTATGATCTTGAATTTCTAATTGCCATTGAATATAGGCGAATGAAGAGACAAGTAAAAAAGAATCTATTTATCAACATGTTAATCTTACATTTGTATCTCACCTGTACAGAACAATGGAAGATGGAGAGATAGTTATAGCCTAGCCAAGAGTCATGGGTTTGGTTGGAGTTTGTAGGAAAGAGAAGAAGAGAAAAGTTAGAGACAACAAATTTCCTTGAAGAGAAAGGCCACAAAAGAGGGAAGAGAGCCATTTTTTTTTATCAGTGCGTAGATGATATTTCTATTTTTCCTTTTTTAAAGAATACATGTAAATAAAGTTTTCAGGAATTTTTTAATGAAAGAAAAAGAACCAGTCCCTTGATTTGAATGGACAAACTTTTATTGATATTTTTTGGGGCATTTACCTAAAATGGCCAATGATTTGTCCGTTTTATCAAATCTATCATATGTTTTTTTTGTCAAATCTATCCCATGGTTTACTTTTTGCATCAAATCTATCCCGGCGTTATCTTTTCCGTCGACATCTAACGGCCGTGCTGACGTGGCGCCTACGTGGCAAGTGTAGCCCACTATCTCTCTACCTGCTACGTCAGTACAGCCGTTAGATGTTAACGGAAAAGATAACGCCGTGATAGATTTGATATAAAAGATAAACCATGGGATAGATTTGACAAAAAAAAGCATATGATAGATTTGACAAAACGGACAAATCATGAGCCATTTTAAGTAAAAACCCCATATTTTTTTACCAATGCATATTTGGGTCGATGAAGCAAGATTTTATAATTGGATTTTGTAATTGTGTCTATGTATTGAGTCATTTTTTAAAATTTCAATTACTATATTTTCACATATATATTTATGTGACGGAGATCTCAAAACAAAAATTAAGATAAAATTCAGTTGAACCCACTTTACACGTAAAGATATTAATTATTCATTAGTTTTGCTTGTTTCTATTTTTTTTCAAAATGTTAGAATTACAAGTATATGATGTTTTTTGTCATTTTAACAAAATTGACTCTTTTCAATTCCAATTATCTTGATTTTGTTCTTGCTATTAGCCAAATGCCAAGGCCTTGTATTATTTGCCTTATTTTTATTTTATGGTACTTTCCCTCTCATTTACATACAATGAAAATATAATTGGATTTTTGTCTCATCATTTGTTTTGATGCATAATTTATTCAAAAGTCCAACAATAAGTATATATCATTTTAATAATGAAATTTTTAATACTTTAAATATATATATGTGTATAAAAATTAGCATGAAAAATCATAGATTCATAATATATTTCTTTTTAAACTGGCTATTGTCATACCTCATATTGAATGTTAGGAATGGAGCTTGAGGATTGCATAAAATAATACATAATACATATTTAAAAATTAAAAAAAATATAGGAAAAATTATTTTATTTGAAAATTGGGTAATTCAAAAGTGCTACTTGTATAATAATGAAAACTATAAAAATTCAAAATATATTATGTAAATATTTCATTAGAAAATACTTATATAAAATTAACAATTAAAATTTTATTAAATGATACATTGTGAAAAAAAGTATGTAAAAGTCATAAATTTGACATTTGTTAATAATTCATAAATAATCTTCTTTAAAAAGAATTTTAAAAAATATATCAAAAATTGAAAATATTTATTTAATTTAAATATTAAAAAAATGTGCTTTATTGAATATTTTCATAACTAATAGCATCTAATGTATTCTATTTTCATAATATATATGTACATATATATTCTATTTGTTAAAACTAAATATTTATATTTCGTAATACTTCCATGATATAAGTTTAAATCTTCTTCATATGACTTTGGTAATGTAATTGATAAGATAGTGAATCTTCCACCCTTTACAGTGATAAATTATGTCAATTTCAGGTTAGATAAACTTATACCATTTTAAATATTTGTAGATATAAAATTTAGTTTCTGAACACTATCGCTTAACGAAATTTTATTTCATGTAATTGAGTGCACATGATAGGAAGCTAAAATAAATAATGATATAAGAGGTATGATTCATTGTTAATATTGTTTTTGAAATTTTTTATAAACTTATTTTTTTATATGTAAATCAACCTATTTTTTTTTTAAAGTTTGGGGACAACAATTGCTTTTAATTTAAATTAAAATTGATTTTGATGATCCATTAATAATTTATATTTATTGATTTTGTTCACTTAAACTAATCAATATGTAATGAAGCATGTTATATATACTTAAGTTTTTTAATGAAATTTAAATTATGTCTAAATTTTCCTACCTTTCAGTAGTATGCATTATAACTCGACCAAAAAATATTTCACGTGCAACCTATGTGTAGATCTACCAGAATATATAAGTGCGTGGCCGAATTTGTTGATTTGGTAACTCACAGCCAAGAGAGAAAATAGAGAAGACAGGTGCACGGCTGAATAAAAAGAGTCAGCCTGTGCCATCTCTTGTTGGTGTCCGATTGGAGAAAATTGATTTTCGATTGGCCACTCGTTGCACGTGGAGTTCACTGCCCTTTCCACCTTTGCTCGAAAGCATATTCCGATTGCGTGGGTGACTCATGAAGACTTTTTCAAGTCGAGGAGGAGCAACCCCTTGGAGATAGAAGCGTTCGTGTGGACAAGTTAGAGGCCGAACACTTGAGTGGTTTCAAGCAATTATTCAAGAAGGCATTTACTTGTTGATCTTGTGGGGATTTTACAAACGAGGTAATTATCGATAAATCCTAGATTGTCAAATTAGCATTATTTAATCGTGATAAAGTGATATCACCCATTCGAAATAAGATTATGGATGTCGATCTTGCATGTATGGACGAATGGCATTTTAATTTACCGTTTATGCCGCTTTTCTACGTTTTCGGTATAGTTTTCTAACACATATGCTGCACGTCGAATCTCCAAGTCACGCGGCCACGCCTGCTTCTTCGGTTTCCCGTGAGGTTCTGACTCACTCGGGCCTTGTTCCTGATTCGGGACTTGTGCGTACGTCCTTATAGCTTGTATTCGATATATGGGCACTCGCATTTCAATGACAGACATTCTCAGCTTCTCCTTATGAAGTTAGGAAAATGAGCATAAACACTTGCTCACGCGTTTGCACTAAGACATTGATGGTTGCATTCATTGATTCAATTAATTAAGACACCAGCAGAGCAAAGATGTCTGATGGGAAACCTATCTTACTCTGCTTTTGCTACCACATTGAGCTTTGCTTCGTAAGGCGGGCTCCATAGAAATCACTTTTTGATATTGATGGACTTAATGCGCGAAATAGTCCAACTGGAACCAGCAAGCCGTGCTTGAGCTCTTTCAGGTGTACTTCAAGCAAGAAGGAAAAGTTCAACCTTTTACTTAGGGCTTATTTGGTTTACCAATGATATTTTAAAATCACAATTTTAACTTAACTCTACCCACTATAAAATAAAATAATTCATACAAAGTCAAAGAGTGGGCCCCATTTATACCACTTTTTTCCACAACAAAACAACATAATACATACAAAGTCAAAGGTGGGCCCTATTTATACCACTCAAAATCAAAATCAAAATCTGATTTTAAAATTCTACTATGAAACCAAACGCAACCTTAGTTTTCACTTGGCATGAGAAAGGAAGGGGAGGGCAAGAGAGATAAGGATTTGGAAGGATTTTTTTCGATTATAAGGAAAATTTATAAATCTAGTATAATAAAATAAAATTTTTAAATATTTAATAAAAGGATACGGATAATTTTATATAAATATTAAACTTAGTATCTATTCATCGTTTGGCGAGGAGATATCTCTTTGATTTGGGAGAAAAAGAAAGGGGAAGCAACATTTATTTTAACCAATTGGCTAAAGTGCGTTACTGTTATATGTTTTTGTATATTTAAAGTGGGTAAAAGAGTCTTTTCAAGGTTTTAAGTGTTTTTGGTTATATCATAGTATTCATAAGCCTAACAGACTATATTAATTTAGTTTGAGTGGGTCGATCATTAAAGGAGTAAAACTTTCTTAATATTTTTTTTTAATATATAATACTCAAATTTAAAATCTCACATAAGAGCGATAAGCATCAAATCGATCTAAATATTTTAGTAAGTCCTCTTCGTTCGAAATTCTCCCAATTTGAGGAAATTAAAAGTATACGACCCAAGGGAAATGAAAACTTTTGATTCGTTCCATTTCGCTCCCCACCCTAAAATTTGCAAAGACGAGCAAGACGAAAAGGATCCCTCCCCTCCGAAAAAAGTATCGGTTTTATCATGAAGAATAAACAGAAAAAAAATAATATTGGTTTGTCGGCTTTGTTCCAATACATGCACTGATTGGATGGTTTGCTTGGTTTTTCATCTTCCATTGAGATGCAATGCATTATTTCAGACATCCTTCGACAGGCATCAGAATACTATATATTCTTTGGCGATTTGGTGGAGACGTTCATACCCCGTGCATGCCCGTGCATGTATCATTTGATTTATCTTTGTTTATGTTTGCTTAGTAGAGGCATTCATACTCCGTCTAGTTCACCCGAAAAAAAGGCTTCTGCTCCAATGTTATACACTAAGCGGATATTTCGTGAGTCTCACTCATTCATGCGGATGAATAAATAACTCTTCATCATATATTTGCTTTTTGAGTTGGAAAGTCAACATTTGCGGCGAGTGTGACTAGTGACACTAAGTCAATGTTCTTTCAAATCGACATGTGCTCCACCGGTCATCCCGGAAGATCCACTAGCATATCTTGGCGTGCATTAAATGTGATGACGAGATTCGACAATTAAAGGAATCCAAGAACGTTCTACGATTAGATTTGATTAGATTTGATTGACAAACTTTCAATCCGTTGTTTACAACATAAATAAGAATCTTGGTATAACTGATCTCAATTCGTTGTTTATTGTGAAACAAGAACTTCGGTATATAGGAAGACGCCACAAACGGTGATGGAAAGTCGTTTGATAAGTCGATGAAGACGCCACAAATGGTGGTGGAAAGCCATTTGATAAGTCGATGATGAACGCCACGGAAACTTCCAATAAGTTCAAATTAGTTCTTCAAGAACCAAAGAGAATACTCTCATAATTTTCTGAATGTTCATTTTTATTAAAAATTGACTAAGATGAATATATATAGACATAAAGTAATCCTAATTTGGCCATATCTCATAAGGAAAATAAAAACTTAAAATATTGATAGAGATATGACTTAATCTATAAAGATATGAAATCTAAATATTCCTAGAATATCTCCATGAAATTTAAAGTTCAAACAAATCTGATGATATCTTCTCTTGATCATCAACTATTCTATAAGTTTTCTCAAACACTTGCTGAATTTAGCCTTGTCTGGAATCTTCTATAACTTGAATCAAATTGATGGATTTTTGTTGATCACGTGATTCATGTCCAATGGGCCTCCACGAATTTGCTTGAGCCCGAACCTCTTGAATCAGGCCGTTGAGTTCATCTTTAAACTTCTTTGCTCGTGCTCGCGTAATCGGTCCAATTGGAACTTGAATTGGATCCCTTGAAGTCGTGCTACGATTTGCATCAAAATGTCTCTTTTGCCAAACGAAGGACACAATCATGATCTCCAAAGACACTATTCATCGAAAAAAGGACAAAAAAAAGATAAAAATTCCATTGTAATTTGAAATTGGGATAAATCATACTTTATTTTTTTGGGACAATTAAAATCTTGTAGTTTGTTTCGTCAGACATAAGAATTACGGCGTTAATTTTTTTTTATTTTCAATCCTCAATTTCTAAACTTATAATTATTTTGGTTATAATCTTTTTCTTTTATAATTTATATCCTAAAATTTTTATTTTGTTTCAGTTTAGTCCAACGATGAAAATCGGAAGGGAATCAGGATCGGGGCCCTCAATCGGCGACCCCGACCCCTCCACCGAGCTCACCGGTGCCCAAGAGGACGCCGACGACCTCGATGGAGGTGCCGGGGTTGCTGATTGGCAGCCCCCATCCCGTATCGACCGAGGACCTCCAAGTCGAAGTTCCAGGTCGATTCGGGGTCGGGGCCTCCAATTGGCGACCCCAACACCTCCATCGAGGTCGCCGGTGCCCACAGAGGTCGCCGGCGACTAAGATGGAGGGTTCGGGGTCGCCGATTGGAGGCCACAATCCCGATTTTCATCGTTGGACTAAATTGAAACAAAATTAAAAGTAGGAATGATAACAGGAAAAGATTTATAATCAAAATGATTATAAAATTGAGGGCTGAAAATAAAAAAAAAATTAACACCGTAACCCCTTATGTATGACGGAGCAAACCACATGGAGCTAATTGTCCAAAAAACAGAATAAGGTGCGATTTGTCGCAATTTCAAACCAGAAGGGAATTTTTGTCCTTTTCCTTGGAAAAATTAAGCTCCATATCTACCCATTCATTACTGCTGTAAGTCCAACGACGAATTTAAGGGGAGTCGACAGTCCTTATTGAATAAATTCACCCTTTAAATCTCTATAAATAACCCTACAGAAATTACCCTACTCAGAAAAACCCTCTCCCACACATTAGAGAGACCGGTCCTACATCGAGTGAGATCATCGTCCGATCGTATACACACGATGCTACTGGATGCCGGCATGGTACTCATATCGGAGTTCTTGACCAAACACATCAAGGAACTCGGCGCCCTCATTCTAACCCTAGTTGTTGTCTTCATAACATCTTTCATGAGGAATGGCATGATGCGGAGAGTCTACTTGGTGGACTTCGCGTGCTACAAGCCCCCGGAATCGCAGTCGTGCACGAGGGAGTTCACAATGCGCCGAGCCCGGACCTCAGGGAGGTTCTCAGAGAAGACCCTCGACTTCATGCAGGCGACGATGGATAGATCGGGGTTGGGGGACTCCACATACCTGCCTGAGGGGCTGATCGGGGAGCTCGAGGACATCTGCCTGGAGGAGGCTCTAAGGGAGGCCCGGTCGGTGATGTTCGGGGCGGTCAGGGAGGTTCTAGAGAAGACGGGTCTTAAGGGCTCGGACATCAGGATCCTAGTAGTGAACTGCTGTGTGTTTTGCGTGGCCCCATCTCTCTCCGCCATGATCGTGAACGAGTTCAAGCTGAGAGACGATGTAATGAGCTACAACCTCCAGGGGATGGGGTGCAGTGCTAGTCTTGCTGCTATAGGGCTCGCCAAACACCTCCTTCAGGTCTGTGCCCTCCTCGCTCATTCTATTTCTCATTCTATTTATACATCTACATATACTATAAATTATATCTATATACATGTATAAGTATATTTATATCGTAAACCTTCCATATATACGCGCATTGTCTGGATTTCTCTTTCCATTTCAGAAGATAAACTAAATATAAATATATGCCAGCAACCGAAAAAAGAAATGAAATATGCCCTAAACTCTTTCCATGTAAAACCGATCGATATTAGCTTTATATTACACAACAGTTTGGAATCGTTCTGACTGAAATAATGATGATTTGATCCACCGAAAAAAAAATAATGATGGTTTGATACGGATCATTAGCAATAACAAATTTTCTCCAGAGCTCATGACCAACTTACAAACTTACTTTAGAGAAGCACGAATGCATGTTAGGGCATTATGAGCGAACCATCCCTACCATACCATCCCTTCCCCCCCATACCTCTGGTTCTATCTACCATGCTTATCCCTTCCAACCCATACCTCTGGTTCTATCTACCACACTCATCCCTTGATAATTTCTCATAGGCCACACCTCTATATGTACAATCAATTCTTAATTCATATAATACAATAAGGCTCTTTTTCGTGGTGTATTTTTTTTTTCTATTTACAAGGGGGGCTCAAGAGTCTATTATGTTAAAATAAAAATTTTAAATATTTAATAAAAGGAACATGGATAGTCCCATTGAGTATCGAATATGAGGCTTCTTAATCATCAAACAAGACACGCGTCAATGTGCTATATCCTCTCTTGAGGACAATATTAATTAATGCACTAATTGTTTACACCAAATTAAAAGCCCATCATCTCTATAATGGGTACAATACAATCCCCACTCCCATCCCACGACACCCCAAAGGAAAGACAAAGAATCTCTCAAACACTCTTTTTCAACTATAAGGGAGGTCTAAGATAATAATAATACGTTTGGTTTCGGAGTTAAAGTAATTTTGATTTTAATTGTGAAAAATGACAAATCAGATGAGATTATAATTTGACTTGGGAAACGTGTGTTTTTGTTATATAGTGTGTTGAATTAAAGTTCAAATTAAAATTTTTAACTTAAAAAATGTTTAATTTTATTGTGTAGTCTATTGTTTTAAAATTAAAGTTAAAATTTTTGTAATTTTAACTCTGAAATCAAGCAGAGTGTTAGGGATGGAGAAATAAAATACTAAACTTAGAAACCTTCTGGTCCTAATTTAGTCGATTAGGGGTGAGAAGTACCACTGCATTGATCCCTCTCTTTACTTGGGTCTCTACTAATACGTGAACGCAAACTTTTATTATTTGTAGTATGAAAAAGGTACTCAAGCACCGCCTTTGATTGTCAATCAATTATTTCGATCAGTTGATTGTTGAAGACTTTGCTTTTGTTATGTGGGGCTTCGGCTGATTTCTGATTCCACCAAAGAAAGTACCTATCGAACGTTAAGTTTTTATTCATTTTAACCAGGAAGTTAGTTTGTGGTACATTGGATAGCTTTTGTCTTTGGACATTGTGAGTGGGGAAGTGTTCAACTTGAAACTTTCTCCTTTTTTGCGATTATCTTTTAGAATATGAAGTTTCAACTATGGAAATTATAACAGTTTTCAACGGCTTTCAACTATGGGAATTTGAAACTGTCATCGTCTTGGAAACTTTTTCCATCGTGAAACGTTGTATAGACAAATTATATTGGCACATACATTGACTTTGTTAAAAACGAATTCTTGGAAAAGGGGTTGATCGTTTGAGGAATGGTTGAAGTTGGGAAACAATACTTCTCATGGATGCCGGACTGTTTAATTGTCATGCCATCAGCATCAAGTTAATTAATGCTTCTTTGGTACTATGTTGTCTCACTTTTGTGCAATCAAAACAGGTTCACTGCAACTCCTATGCCCTAGTCTTGAGCACAGAGAACTTAACCGAAAATGTCTACCAAGGCGATGACCGCTCGATGATCCTTATCAATTGCTTATTTCGTGTCGGTGGGGCAGTTGCTCTGCTCTCGAACCGACCGTCCAGTCGATCAACTGCCAAGTACGAGCTCCTCCACACTGTTCACACCCAAACTGCCAGCTCTGATCGCTCCTACAGCTGCATTTTCCGGAAGGAGGACGAAGAGGGAGGCACTGGGATCAGTATCACCAAGGACCTCTTAGCTGTGGCCAATCAAACTATCAAAACAAACACCACTGCACTGGGTCACCTTGTCCTGCCCCTTTCAGAAAAGTTCCGGTATGCTGTTAATGCTATGGTCCGGTACTTTCAAGTGATGGAGGTCAAGCCGTACATTCCGGACTTTACCAAGGCCATTGATCACATCTGCTCCCATGTTGGCGGGAAGCCTGTACTGGACGAGCTGCAGAAGAGCCTGCACCTGAGCGATGCCCACATGGAGGCATCGAGGATGACTCTTTACAAGTTCGGGAACACATCCAGCAGTTCAGTCTGGTACGAGCTGGCATACATTGAGGCCAAGGGGAGGATGAAGAGGGGAGACCGGGTGTGGCAGATTGCCTTTGGCTCGGGGTTCAAGTGCCACAGTGCGATATGGAGGGTCATCAGGATGGTCGAGCCTGAGGAAAGGAATCCCTGGTCTGATGAGATCAACAGTTACCCAGTTGACCTTTCCGGTGTCGGATCATTTCCTTATTTTTTCCAATCATCCAAGGAAAATATCATGGGTTGAAACAAGACATACGGGCCAGTTGGTTCCGTCATCTCTTTGGATGCATGAATTAGGTTTTGATGAGTGTTATTGTCGTTTTTTCCACTGCATTACTGAAACATTGACAAGAAGGCAATGTAACATGCCCCCCCTTCGTCGGTCAATTAGGTAACGATATTAGCATGTTACTATAAATCAATAATAAGGATATTATCTATTTCTCATTGCACCAGACTTCTTCCGCAGTTGCTTGTTGGCTAGTATAGATGTTGCATAATGGGGTGGTTTTTCGATCAAGATTTTGCGAGACCATATAATGAAATGAATGAAGTACAGATATGCACAATATTGAGAGATACATCCGAGGTGCACTGAATGTTCTAGATAATTTGAGATTGTCTCGGGATACATTTGGTAATATAATCTTTATTGTAATATTCTAGATTAGGCACTTTTAATATTTACCACATAATTAGATTCCTTTTAGCAATAGAGTAGACTTGTGTATTTGTAATCCTCTTGACATCAATGGATTTAGAACATTCAATTCAATTACATGTCTTAAGATGGTATCAGAGCAAGGCTTTCTCCGAAACCTCTAGACTCGAGATTTGATTGAGAAGAGATGGCGAAGTGCGAAGACAAGATTGAATGTCACATAGTATTTTCATTACATACTAGGCTTTCTCCAAGGGTAGGGGAGACAGGCATGGGAGTGGAGAAATGTCGGGGAGAGTGAGAGAAAAAAAGCAAGAAAATGAGCAATATTATGTTAAGTAATTTTTATATATTCTAGGTTAGTTATTTTGTAATTGGTTGATAAAATTTTATGTCAGCAAAATTTTGCATTTAATTAAGTATAAGTTTACGGAGAGGAAAAAAAAGTATTAGTCAACCTTCAAAGTAGTAATTTTTCCGTACATTTTTAGATTGGTCATATTTATAATTGGTATATTATGGATAAAGTAATGAATTTCGACATCTGCCTCATATTCATTATGAACTAATTCATTGAATTCGTAAAAACATGAGCTTTCAATTTTGTTTCAATTTATAATACTACAATTTTTCTAACTTCTAACTAACGTGGCATTTGTGTTATCAGTCCTCAAGCATCAGTACAATGCTTTAACACACAAAAAAGAAATATTGTAATAAATTAAAGAAAGAGCTTTAAAAAATCCCCACGTGAAGTAAGGGTTTGTGTTATCAGCCGACCCAATCATGGGGCCTTGCTATCATCACCGTCGTCTGGACGGTGTCGTTAGCATCTTCCGAGGTCGCGAACAACCTCAACACCGAAGGTGAAGGACTCGCCGTCGACTCCCACTCTCATCTAATGGGGGTGGAGCCCTTGCCCCATGGGATGGGCTTGCTAGTGGTCCCCACCCCATGAAATGGGGTCACCCCGGGAGCGGCCCAACGGCAAGACTACTAAAGCCATTGTCTTAGACTCCACATTTTCCTAGTGTATTTATATGTAAAAAAGCCACCTTTTCTCCAAGAAAAAAAAAAAGGTCCCACATTTTCTTGTCCTTAAACTTTCTTAAGGAATTTCTCTACAAAGGGGCCCAATTTATTTATTTTTATATTCGCAACTTGACTTCCTATTTACGTCTATATCTACCATCGTCTTTTTTCCTTATTCCCTCCGAAACAGTTAATTTTATTCTTTCTGATCGACACTATCTTTGATTCCCATAAAATCAACATTCTTTTAAGACCTGGAAAGGAGGTATTGCTCTATTCATTTTAACTCTTATTTTCTTGGCTGTAATCAAGAAAGAAAAATAATTCCATTTTTTGTTGACAAAAATTAAATCAATAATATCACCTTGGAGTGCTTGCATGAATTCTTTAGGAATTAAGTGTATCGAGTTCGATATTTATGTCTTGTTGTTTGATTATTCAAATGTCATAATTTATATTTTTAATTTAGAATTAATATGTATATATTATGTTCTGTTTTTGTTAAGAATTTTTATATATCAATTAGAGAAGCATTCATGCATAATTTTGCATCTCAAAGAGAAAGAGGTCAAACACAAAATATCAATAAAAGATTAGCTAATTTTATTAAATAAATTAAGGGCACCGATTTAGAATTCGGCTTTAGGGCCCCGAATCTCTTGGGCCGCCCATGAGGTCACTGAAACCTCATGAAGTAGTTGCAGACGAAAAGTGAAGTGACTTGGTTGATAATTATCAGGGTCAGGGCCATTTGAGTCCAATGTTGCGGCTGCTTGTCGAGATTAATGCGCGGCAGAAGAGCAAAAGTTACCCAACTGTTTTCTTCCCTCCTGTCAGAACTTATTTACGATGAATATCAAGGTTGTCAGAATCGCGATTATATTTAGAATCAATCGATGGTCGTGAAATCGTGAATCATAAAATCGAATCGTAAATCATAAAGTTCTACCTGTAATTAAAAAAAAGTATATATATATATACACACATCAAATTTCATGTCAAAAATAATAAAAGTAAACATCAAATGATAAATATTGTCGCTTTCTGCTTCGTTCGTCAAAATCATATAGTATTTAGTCTTCACAAGAGAGCGCTCACACTATAACAACCTCCAATGAAAATTGATATAGTACCGTGATCACGGATCCTGTAGACGAAACTGTTTTTCCTTCCTAACTTTTTCTTGGTCTATCCCTTCTTGGAATCATCTGTCTCTACACCTAAAAAAGTTGAAAAGTTCCTGCCTAAATCATCTCAAACCAGATAGCAATTAGGAATCGACCGAAACCCAATTTGAAATAGTTTTTGAAACTTTTCAAGTCCCTATCATTTACGGTCAGGAGACAAGTTTCAAACTTTTCATAAAATAAGAAAACCAATAAACAATATTATCGCACAATAAAAGAGATGAGGAGGGAGAGAGGGGGCATCTGACTTTGGGTTGAAACTAGAATCGTAGAATCGGTCCGATTCTACGATTCTGCGATTCGAATCGCGATTCAGTCACGATTCTACCTTCCAATTCATGCTATGGAATTGGAATCGCTAGCCACCCATTGAATCGTAAAATCGTACGATTTTACGATTCGAATCACGACTCTAACAACAATGATGAACACTTCTTCCTCTGTTTGGTTCCCATTTGGCTCTCTAAAATCGAAGAGGCCCCACGAATGTCATGGTGAAGAATGAAAGGACAAAGGAGAAAGAAGAAGGAAGAAGAAGAAGGGGAGGGGGAGGGTGCTTGCGAGAGATCGGGCTCCACCAAGCAAACTCAAACCTCCACATGATGCCACGTTAGCGTTTCGGATGGAAATGACAACGGATGATTGATGAGGAGAAAAACAAGAAGTTTGTGTATTTCTCAAAAAAAAAAAATTCATGATAAAACGTAAAAAATTGTAAAGTTTATGTTTTTATAGGTAGTATTTCCTAATTAGTTAAAGATAAAATAAGCATAGAAAAAGTAGGGGAAAATTAGAATGAAAAGATCTTTTAAGGAGGGATTAAGGAAAATAATAAATAAAAAATGAATTATTTTATAACTCAAAATTTTATTGTTAGGAATTAACTCAATTTTTTTACTTATTCGTTAAGTGATTTTTAATATAATAATTAAGTGATTCAGACTGCATTTAACTTTCGAATTGGATAAATGATTCAATTTAATTTGATTTTGTCTAATGATTGTAAATATTAATAAATATATTAATATATATGTATCTATATATATGTGAAAATGAATGGAGAATTTATTATTAAAAATTGATTATAAAATATGGATGATAAATTTATCATTAAAAATTTAATTATAAAAAATAAATATGAAAAAATTTCAATTAAAAATTATTATTAAATGATAAAAAAGATAAAATAATAATAATTATATTATTAAATTTAAGTAAGGTTTGAGTTGAATTAAACTGAGTAAAATTATTCTTTAAAAAGCAAACAAAACAAGCACCTGCAATCACATCAATCAGAACTTAACGTACTTTCTAATTAATTTGGACTCAGATAAATCCTTATATCCCATCTTTTTTCTCTTTTTCTCGTTCAGTTTCGTTGGCATTATTGCAGCCGCACCCGCCCCCAATTTCTCGGCACGCATTTATTGTCTTGTCTCAGGAGGTCATAGCTGTCTGCTACCCTATTCCTACCTATGATAAATCACCACACCTGTGTTTGACGCCCCATTAAACCCAACCAACGATGAAACTTCATTATTATCTATAGATAACTCTAAATAGAAACTGCTTTTCTCAATAGTCAGTCGACATACCTCTCACACGTTATCGTAGAGAGATCGAGACGAGTTACATCAGATTATACACCATGATGCTGGAGAGTCTAGTGGCATCCGTTTCGGATTTCATGACCAAACACGTCAAGGAACTCGCTCTCGTACTTACCCTAGTTTTTATATTCGTAACGTGTTAATTAGTGAAATTAGAAGTTCAAAAGCTCAAATCTTTCATTATCCAGATCATGTACATATACTGCTGGTGCACAAACTAAAAGAGGAAACCTAATATCTATTGCCTAATATATGAGTAACTAATAAGGCCAGTTATAAATATATGATACAAATATCCCCGCTAATCTTGGTAATATAGATATATTCTGTAATACTCTCCCTCAAGTTGGAGTATGAGGATCACGAATGCCCAACTTATCCAAGAGAAAGCGAAATCAATCTCGCCCTAAAGCACTTCGTAAAGATATCTGCAAGTTGCAGCCTTGTCGGGGCGAAGTGACTTGGTTGATAATTATCAGAGTCAGGGCCCTTTGAGTCCAATGTTGCGGCTACTTGTCGAGATTAATGCGCGGCAGAAGAGCCCAAGTTACCCAACTCTTTTCTTCCCTCCTGTCAAAATTTATTTATAATGAACAGTTGAACACTTCTTCCACTGTTTGGTTCACATTTGGCTCTCTAAAATCGAAGAGGCCCCACGAATGTCATGCTGAAGAATGAAAGGACAAAGGAGAAAGAAGAAGGAAGAAGAAGAAGGGGAGAGGGAGGGTGCTTGCGAGAGGTCGGGCTCCCCCAAGCAAACTCAAATCTCCACATGATGCCACTACACTCACTTGTTAGCCAAGTTATCTCCGTCAGTTAGCCACGTTAGCGTTTCAGATGAAAATGACAACGGATGATAGATGAGGAGAAAAACAAGAAGTTTGTGTATTTTTCGAAAAAAAAAAGGTTCATGACAAAACGTTCAAAATTGTAAAGTTTATGTTTTTATAGGTAGTATTTCATAATTAGTTAAAGATAAAATAAGTATAGAAAAAGTAGGGAAAAATTAGAATGAAAAGATCTTTTAAGGAGGGATTAAGAAAAATAATAAATGAAAAATGAATTATTTTATAACTCAAAATTTTATTGCTAGGAATTAATTCAATTTTTTTTCTTATTCATTAAGTGATTTTTAATATAATAATTAAGTGATTTAGACTGTATTTGACTTTCGAGTTGGATAAGTGATTCAACTCAATTTGATTTTATTTAATGATTTTAAATATTAATAAATATATTAATATATATGTATGTATGTATGTATGTATATATATATATATATATGTGAAAGTGGATGGTGAATTTATTATTAAAAATTAATTATAAAAAGTGAATGATAAATTTATTATTAAAAATTTAATTATAAAAGATAAATATGAAAAAATATGAATTAAAAATTATTATTAAATAATAAAAAAGATAAAATAATAATAATTATATTATTAAATTAAAAAAAGGAACGAGTTGAATTAAACTGAGTAAAATTATTATTTAAAAAGCAAACAAAACAAGCACCTGCAATCACATCAATCAGAACTTGACGTCCTTTCTAAAGGGAGGCATGGTATTGCAACCTTTTCAGTTGTTATGGTATTGCCTTATGACTCTCCGCATGTCAATCTTCGTCGTATCAGGATTGCGCTCTAAAAGTTTTAACATATATAAGTCCTGATGGGAATTTTTTACAAGCATGTGTTGCTTATCGATAAAATCTTTTGAGTTTACTGTTGCACCTAACAGACATAACATGCTGATATGCATGTGTATAAACTATAAAGTTGATTTACTAACGTGGGTTGGTTAAAGATTCGACACCTCTTTTTCTTAAATAAGTATTAAATTCAAGTTTTTTAAATAGAAAAAATTCACGATCAAGAGAGTTTTATCACTTAGTTAGCCGACTTGGTCGAACCTGAAATAATTAGCACTCATTGCATTGGACTTGCAAATATCGGGTGATATATGCAAACCAGATAAAAGGAAAAAAAAAAAAGAGATACATTTACTTCGAGGAAACTGTGGAGACAAATGTTGGGCGCTTGACGTGCATGTGATAATGGGAAAAATAAAGGAAAATAATAACAAATTATTTAACACTTTAAATGTAAAGAAAGAATTAGCATGAATGTAATCGGAACAAATTTACGAACAACAAATATGAAGGTAAGTCAGGGAGTGTAGACTCCCATACAGAAAATGGAGGGCGTGGATGTGTCCAATTGTCAATGGAAAGAGCAAAACCGATGTAGATTTGGATTTGTAGAAGCGCTCCATCTTATCGATCGAGGGGGAGCCCTCCGTCTAAATCGACTGAGGGGGAGATTGAGAGGGAGATTGAGACTGAATACAATTAGTGGGGGGGATGGAGAGAGCGGCCAATGGGACGAATCTCTCCCAATCGCAAAGAAAGTATCTATTAGTGGTAGAATTGCAGTAGATATGCGAGAAAGAGAATTTGAACAAGAGAGAGGGAAGCAAATTTGTAGGGAAAGAAATGAAATTTTCGAGAGGGACAATGGTAGAAAAGGCAGGCCATTGAGACAATAATAGAAAACAGTTATGGAAAGGATGATATAGAGAGTGGAGAGGTACCAATTTGTGCCCGTTAACGGTAAATGAAAGGGGTGAATAAGCATAAGGCAGTTGGACTGCTGGTGATGGGGATAAGTTGGTGAAGGATGTAAGACGAAAGTTAAGAGCTTTTGGGGGGAGAATTTAGAAACTTGAAGATGAAAGGCACAATTTGTAGCGCAGCTAAGTGCGAAAACACTAAATCTTCGAGCACAAGGTGAATTATGGAAAAAAAATTAAACTCCAGAAAGACATCATTCAATTGAATGGTCATATTTAATGAAAAACACCATTAAACTGAAGGGTTATGTTTCACAATAATTGAAAGGTATTAATTGAAATGGGCTTCGCATACATTGAAAGTGGAATAGAGATTATAAGAATGTCTGAGTAAATTTAATGAGTGTAATTAGTATTTAAATGTTTCACAAACATTGAAGGGCAAAATAGAAATTGTGAAAAATGAAGAAGCACATAACGAATTTCACACTTTTATATATTTAATAAAATAATTAACTATATACGTTTGTACTTCTCGATTCTCTATGTTCGATCAGATTGCCACAACTTATGTAGTATAATAGACAACAAGATCATAACGACATGGAGCCACAGCAAAGAATGTAAGCGGAACTAACAATCGAATGGTCCTACAAGTTGGGCTATGTATATGCACATTCAAATATGTATTTATACATAAATACGTATATAATCTCTTCGTTTACTTAGACTCCCTCCTTTCAAATTCACTATTGTAAGATCCAAATGCATATAAATTGAGTACAAATGGTTAGTGAGAACCGAAAAAAAATTGATGGACTACATCCATTCCTTCAAGTGCCATGGCGATGCCGATGTCGATGATGATCATGCGTCCCACATCTTTCAATAGTACCTCAAAAGAATATGGTACCTTTCCATGAGAAGAAAGCTTGTTCTTACAACTGCATCGAGTGCATAAGATGATTGTGATCCGAAGAGAGATTACTCGATGTGGGGAGATCTTTAGGAATAGTACCATTGAGTTGGTTGTCCTTAAGCTGGAGATCAAACAAATTCTGGCGACTGTGAATCGGTTCGTTTGGAGCCAAACTTGCTACAAGTGACTCATGAAAAGAAACACATCGAGCCCTCCCCAAAGCTCATACTCTCGGTCAATGAGCTTCAGCGCTTGGATGGCTGAGTTGTCGAAAGAAGTCGGGGTGGTCTCTGAGACATTGTTACTGGAGAGAACCAAGTACTCTAAACGGAGAAAGGGTGCGGAGAAAATTAAGTGAAGTTTTAAGACTTGCCATTATTGGCATAGAAAGCCACCAATCTCTTTGAGTCAACGAGATCAATCGGCATCCACCACACGACAATATTTTTGTTGTTGCTGACGGAGAGGATTCAGAGGGAAGTAAGGTCTCGAAAAAAAGTCATAGGGGATGAAAAAGAAGTGATCAGTGTCGAGGTGGAGTTCCTCGAGGGCTGAAAAGTTAAAAAGCGAAGGTAAAGGATAGTTCATATGAAAAAGAAGTGATCAGTGCCCTCACTACAGGATATAGTTCATATGTCCCAGCGGTTTTTCCATACCTTTCCCGGCGATTTTAGAGCAGCTAACACTTTTTCTTACGGTTTTGTTTGAAGTTGCAACCGCTAGCATAGGGTTCATGGGGAATGTTTTAGGATGCGGTTTGAAACCGGAAGGAAAGGACTCTTTGTGATGGCAGTGTAGAACTGTGGGCCAAAGGATTTTCTATTGCGATGAAAATTGTTTCTTTGAGACAGCAGTTAGACTATCCATCCATATTCATATTCATATCCATATTCATAAATAAACTAAAACTATTGTTTACTTGGACAGCTGTCGTGCTATCACATTCTTGCACTTATATATATATATATATATATATATATATGTCTAAATATATTAAAGGTATAAACGGAAATAAACAATTGATTTGAGATAATGTAGTGTTTAAAGCACCATGTTCATTATTGGCAAGTTCCCAGTTCGATCCTTGGGAATGAATCTATTCTCCTTTTTATCCATTTGACGGGTCAGTTCAGTCGCTTAAATCATGCTGGGTTGTTAATAGGGACACTACAACAAAAAGGTCCTATTGTGAATTTTTTCTACCGACGCTTAACAAAACGATGCCAAAAGTTCTGCGAAATGGACTTTAGGCGACACTTCTCAAAGCATTAGCCAAAGATCTACCCTATGGTGATGCTTCGTAAACGCATCACCATAGACCATCCTATAGTGACGCTTTTGAAGCATCGCTGATGAATTCATAATTTTTTTAAAAAAGTTTTTAATTTTATAATCAGATGTACCTGGGGCGTTGCTCCGAGCGTCGACCTAGGTCACCCCATGCTAACACTATAAAGAAGAGTCGTCAAAGGTAAACATTTACCTACTATTTTTTAAGCATCAGACAAGGGGTACCTTGGATGATGCCTTTAAGCGTCGCCCAAATTAAGTAACCCTTGGCCGACCCTTTTATAAGATTTGCCTAAGGCAAAGTGAATTATGGAAAAAATTAAACTCCAGAAAGGCAGCATTCAATTGAACTGTCATATTTAATGAAAAACACCATTAAACTGAAGGGATATGTTTCACAATAATTGAAAGGTATTAATTGAAATGGGCTTTGCATACATTAGAAGTGTGGAATAGAGATCATAAGAATGCCTGAGTAAATTTAATGAGTGCAATTAGTAATTAAATGTTCCACTCCATTGAAGGGCAAAATAGGAATTATGAAAAATAAAGAAGCACATAACAAATTTCACACTTTTATATATTTAATATAAATAATTAATTAAATACTTTTGTACTTCCTGATTCTCTATGTTCGACCAGATTGTCAAACTTACGTAGTATAATAGACAACAAGATCATAACGACAGGGAGCAACACCAAAGAATGTAAGTGGAACTGGATAACAATCGAATGGTCCTACAAGTTGGGCTATGTATATGCACATTCAAATATGTATTTATACATAAATACATATAAATCTCTTCGTTTACTTAGACTCCCTCCTTTCAATTTCACTATTATAAGATCAAAATGCATGTAAATTGAGTACAAATGGTTAGTGAGAACTGAAAAAAAAAAAAGATGGACTAAATCCATTCCTTAAAGTGCCATGGCGATGCTGATGATGATCATGTGTCGCACATTTTTCAATAGTACCGCAAAAAATATGGTACCTTTCCATGAGACAAAAGCTTCTTCTTAAGTCCTTCTTAGACTACTTTCGGGCGGAGGGACCGGTTTCTCAGCTTTTTTGGTGTCTTCACGACCTCAGTGGATTCGAGGGATCGGTCGACACCGGCTATCGACTGTAGATAGTCCGTGTCATGTGATCTCAATTTTTTATACATACATATTTTTCGGTTCAAGAGCATGACCATCGGTTCCTTTAATAAAGGGTCTACCTTATGGCGCCATCAAGAAGTATGTGAATCATATGGGTGTTTTGGAGTATTTTGACATACTTTGTTAGTGAAAAAATTTCCTGTGTTCATTTTGCAATGATTAAATGCACGGTATTATTGTAGTCATTTTGAGATGATAAGACAATTGTCATTTTGAGGTTTTAATGACTGTCCTCCAGTTTTTGACTTCTTTCTTTTGTCATATTCACTTGTGGATATTTGCTAGCAATCCATGTTAAATAAAGTCTCAAGAATATGTTTCTTTCTTGAGCAAGAGCCTTGGGACTCATTTGTTGAACCTTATTGGTATGTCCTTCGACACATTCATTTATCTCGAGCTATAAATTTTGTAGGATATACAGGTTTCAGTTGAAACCATGAGGGATTTTTCTGCTTCCATTTATTGCATAAGGAGAAAAATCGAATACCGAAAATGAAAATAAGATTTATGTGAACATCATGCTATTTTCTTTCCACATTATCACATAATTAATCCATGTCGATAAGGTTGATTGGCACATGTAACTATGGAAGGTTTCGTATCGTTTAAAGGTACAACGCCACCATAATTCGGTGTTGAGAGCCTTGTTGGACAGGATTTATTTCAGAGTGGTTTTGAATCAATAAAATAATTTTAAATATTTACTACAATTAATGTTACCCAAGTAGGATAATGTTGGATTATGTTCCAGTATTTGTGGGTTTTCATTAATTTTTGGTTTTGAATTTATAAAAACATATAATTGTGGATAATCCAATATATTGTGATCTTTTAGAGAATTGACTTTACTCAGTTAGTGGTTGTGGTTAAGCAGTAGCGTGAGCTTGTTACTTTATGGAGATCCCGTTAATGCAAAAAAACTAATGCGGTCCCCTTTCTACCCTAAGCAGTTTTGACGTCCCATGGAGGTTGCCTAATCGAGAGGGTGATGGAGAGGAAGAACCTGGTGCAGTTGATTGACCGATCAAAATTCTAATAAGTCTTGATTCGCAGTTCCGATTATGACATGGCTCACTCAGGTATGCTACACTCAATTTGTATAACCCTAGTCTGTTTAAGGTATTCCTGGGATAAAATTTATTCGAATTCTATCATCTAATAATTAATTAACTTTAATCTTGATGAAATGAGCGTAATAAAAATAGCGTATATAATTGTTAACACCTAATTTCCTTAAATTCTAACAATATACACGTTCGAGAAATGAACTTGTATAATTTGGAAGTATTTGTTGGGTCTGGCTCACAGCCCAAGAAGGGTGTTAATGTTTTTAAGCCCATTTAATTTGATTGTCTTGGGTCCATTTTACTATGGATATTTGAAGCCCAGGAATTTGTCCATAAACTGGCCCATATCTGAAAGCCGATTTATTAAAAATCAGTTCAATAATTAGAAGCCCGAATCCAACCCGTTCTCCTTTATTGGGGTTGAAAGTGAGGAATTAAATGATGTGGACTCAAGTGTAAAAAAGAGAAAATATGGGTCTGAATTGAAAAATGGACGAATTGAGCCATATGATGTACGTATAGCTTTTAAACGGCAAAACTGTTGTATTTCCCTTTTACACGAGACAACTTTATTTATTTTGAACATGAATTTCATGTAATTTTATTTATTAATTTATCCTCAATTCAAATATAAAAAGCGAATATATTTTTGAAAAATGGAGAGGAGAATATAGAGCAAATGAAGTATCAATATAAATATGTTGAATATAGATGTATATGGGAACCAAACATGATTCTGAAAAGACGCATTCTTTAGAGTCATTTGATTCGACATGAAATTTACTATTGAGTCTAGTCAACGTTTTTTCTTTACGGTGATCTCGATGGATATACTGTATTTTTTATCTCTATAATTGATCATCTTGGACATTTTCTCTTTGTATTCGTTTTTGTCATCAATAGAGATTCATTGATTATTGAAAAAAAAAAAGTCTAGCAACATTTTTCCTAGAATAAAATAAAATCTTTATGAGTAATGAAATAAGCAATATCGAGTAAGTTAGTGCTCGAACTTTTGGGATTATTTTGAAACAATGATTTCTGAAACATAAGATATTATATCTACCGAATTTAAAAATGCACTAGTAAGAGATACTATTGGAAAGATGTGTCAATCAATTTTCACTTTTTAAAGGACATATCTGTACCAAATACACTTTCGTTCCGTCCTCTCTCTTTTTTTGATGGATTTTTTTTAAAAAAAACTATGCATTTAGTCCTGCACCTTTAATCGTTTTTCTATTTTTATCCTGTTTTTATATATTTTTTCTATTTTAGTCTTGTACTTTAGGTTGTTTTTCTGTTTTTGTCATTCCGTTTATTTTTCCATTTAGTTTGCGGAGGTGGACTGTTATGGTGTCCCATTAATGACACATCTGTCATCTGTTAGCTTCTTCCATTTTTTTGAAGCTTTGTTGTTGTAATGTAAAGCACAGTCTCTTTCCCATAGGCGAATTAACTCCCGCTACAATTTGACTGATTGCATTCTGAATCATCAAGCTCATTTCAGTCTTCAGAATCATCAGGCTCATTTCTGTCTTCATCGTCTCCTTCACTCGTATGTGGTCATCTCTTCTCCCTTGTTCATTTATTAATTCAGAGCTTCCTCTGATATGGTCTTGAAAGTAAATTTTCAAACATTCAGTGTTAAATTTCGGGGAATCAAACAGTAGATCTTCCCTTTCACTGAGACCTCATCAAAGGACAGGGAATTTATTGGTAGAATGGGACCTCGGTGCTGCTGTTCACCTTCTTCGTACTTTTACTCTTCCTTATTTTTTATTCAAATTTTTATTGGTTTCTTTTCATCTCTTTCTGCTCGGTTTGGTCCTATAGGATGAATAAAAAATTGGTGATCTGTCATTTACATTACATCAACGAGGATCCACCTTAGCAAACTTAACGGAAAAATAAACGGAAGGACAAAAATAGAAAAATAACATAAGGTATAGAATTAAAATAGAAAAAAATAGGAACATGATAAAAATAGAAAAATGAACAAAGGTACATGACTAAATGCATAGTTTTCCCGATTTTCTTTTGGTGGGCAGCCGCGATGGCGACCTTGCGGCTCTCTGTCGTGCAATGTTCAGGCTCTCGTGTTCAATCGCGAATATATTAAGAACTGAACAACTAGTGCAAATACTGGTCCATCAACGTATCGCCACTAAAGACCTAGTATAGTTAACAGAAGTCAGCATCCCCAAGCCCAAATCGAATGGCACACAACTAGCAATTGTTTTTTACAAATGCACTAGATGGGATTTGAATTTAAGACGTTGGGATTACCAAACTACCTGAGAATAATGGTGAACCATTAGGCCATCACCTTTGGTGGTCCCTCCTCTCTCTTTTCCTCCTATCCAAACAAGCTCTTAAAATATCAAACAAATTCGTTACACTTAGACCAATTTCATTGTCTATCCAAACACTATTCAAAGGGGCAAATAAATAACCACTCTAGGTACTAATTTATGAGACTGACAGACTAAAACCATACCTCGAGAGGGCCTATAAATATTTAAAAAACTTCAATTGATAGGAAACTTTGACACAATCACTCTCTCCCACAAGAAACCCATGGGCTCCTTCTAGATTTTTCTCCTACCATTCGCTCTCTAACAATCTCTCACCTGAGGAACGGCCGATCGCAGCTCTGCAGTCGCTCCGCCAAGGCTCCACTGTGCCTAGCCGCGCCTCACCGCCATCATCTCCACCCCTAAGAGCTGAGCTCTATCAAATTTTGTGGTGAAAAAGCACGAAGATTGACTTTGAATATTTATTATTTTGAAGGGATAAATGTTCTAAATGCGTGAAGTAAAATTTATCTAGGTATGATGAAAGAAATGGTCTAGACGCATCCCAAAATCAGGGACGGAAATCAAAATTTATGAAAATAAATCAAAAGAGTAAAATGGAATTACGAGAAATACTGAGGAACAGTGTATTGAGATTCATACATTTATAGTAGTCATAGATTGTAGATATATTGATTATTTTTGTAGATATACAGATTATTTTCGATTTATGGTAAGGTAGCTAATAACAATTCGAGGATGGCTCATAGAAGTATATATGATGTCCAGCAAAATTGTGCACGAAGCCAAAATGACCGAGAACATGGAAAATGTGTTTTATAAGTTTCAGATGTCAAATGGTCGGATAAGTTTGAAATATCAAACGGGACCATGGATGGTGATCAGTTGGCCCCTGTTTCTAGTCTTGTATCTACTTTGTTTTTTTAAATCAAATGGGACCACTCATAGTGATCACGGGCTCCTATTATTTAGTACCTTCCTTGCTTTATTATTATTTTTTACATTCAAATTAATCCCACTGCTTTTATTCTTTTTGAATTTTTTTTTGTTTGGTTTTGGACGACGTTCATGGATTTAGAATAAGATAGATAGAGGAAAAGATATTGGACCACAAAGAGTCCCATAATCTGTAAGAATAGAAATTGGGATCTCTTAGTCCGGGTCGAGGAGAATGTCGCTCTCATTGCTTTTAATTTTATTAACTTGGAAAAGAGGACAGGCGGTGGACCACTATTTAAATGGCTACGGAGCACAATAAATATGGCACGAGATACAGTATCGTGTGACAGTAGCATACTAATAGCTTAATTCACATGTTCAAAGTGTGTAGTGTAAACAATCAATGAGTCCAACTACATCTAAAGGATAAAATGAGAATTTTGATAAGCTGAAAAAGTACTTTGTTGAATTTCTTAATTTTATAATAATTAAATATAAGTTTCATAATATAACTATTTGTTTGAAATAATTTTATTTTTTTACTATATCTATATCTATATCTATGTAACAAAAGGGAATATGGTGATAAATGGGGTAACGTTTGCTTTCCGACATTGCCCATAGTAAAATAAAATTGAAAATTATGAACCACTAAATTAGATAGAAGTCGATGGTAAATTAATCCAGTCACATTATTTTTAACATTCATGTGAATGTATATGTCTTTTGTATATAAATGTAATAAGCACCATATTATTTTGATTCTCTGAAATATGGAACTTATTGTGTTTTTTTTTAAATATCAATACCATATTGTGTAGATAAAAACATCATTTTTTAATTAAAATTAATTAGTTAATAAAATTAAACTAGACAAATGCATCCGCACACTATGCGCGTGCAAAATAAATAGTACATGGTTAGAATTGAAAATTATTGGCAATGACTTGTGTTACGCACATAAAATATTGATCAGTTTATTTGCTAAGTACAAATGAGTATAACAACATATATTATTAAATAAAATAAATCTTCACTACTTTTTTTCGGTATATATCATCATATCCGGAAGTCTATTGGGACAAGACTAATTCAGTTCGCGCCAAATCGGCTCACGAGGGGTAAAACTCTCCCAATCAGCACCCTCCCCCTTTTCCTCCGATTCAGTTTGATCTTTCCTTTCTTTTTTTATTTTTATTTTTTAATTTAAAATTTTAGAATAATTTTTTATTAAATAAAATCCTGTGGAGTCCACTCATCTAATCAGGTTGCGCTAGTGACATTGTTAAGTTCATATAAGCTGTTAATATTAAAATAGACGGGAGAATTGACATCGTGCTAGGCGCACAACTAAAATGATCGGTTGTGTCTTGCTATGCAATTTCTGAAAGATTGTACTATATAAGATTTTTGGTAAATGATAGTGCTTTTTCAGGTCATTATCCCTTGATTTTATTCCTTAAAAATGGGAATAACATGCAACACTATAAATTATAAGACATGAGCCCGACTAATTTAGTTTGGGCCGGATTGTTCGAATAATGCTTCCCAGCGTGAATTTCCTCTATTCACATGACTCAAATCAAAGACTTTGCTTAATGGAACAAGTGTTAGACTGCTTGAACCAAACCATATTGATGCGTTGAATAAGTGTGTTTTAGATATTTACTAAAGCCGTAAGCGATGAAAATATCTGGTAGCAATGAGAATTGTGTTTTTTTTTTTGAACATGAAAAATGTGTTTTGGCCCCGCAATACTTTTCTTCCTTTTCAATTATTGAACCCTCTCCCCCCGAGCCCCACCCCTTCTATAAATACCAAATATTCATACCAAGAGTTACTCAACACTTTCATATTCCATTTATAAGACACATAAGAGAGAGAGAGCATCAGATCGAGTTTGAATTATGGCAAGCATCAACGTTCCTGGTGAGTTCTTTAGCTAAGTATAATTATTTGGAAATATGAGATGATCTCTCGTCTTATATTACAATTTAAAAGTTTACATCAACATAGTACGTACCAAAATGGTATCACGATGTTGCTTGGCCTTATCAAGGCCATAATTTGTGGAATGTAAGATTATACTGTGTTGAACAACTTCCGGAATTATCTGGTCACTAAAGCTGTAAATCAGTTGTACTAATTGGTTGTCGTGCTTGAGTATCACGGGAGAACCTTCTTTCTTTGCTCCTTCACATGATTACAATAACAATGATCCATTGATGAAATTTTGACAGGGAAGAGCTCTTGGCCGGAGCTGGTGGGGAAAAATGGGGGGGTTGCGGCGACAACAATAATCAGTGAGAATCCAAAAGTGTTTGTGGTGATGATCCCCCCCTCTGTCACGGCCATTACCAGCGACTACGTAAACAATCGTGTCCGTGTCTTTGTCGATGACTCATGCAATGTCACCACAGTCCCAACTATTGGGTAAACAATCATGTTACTAAATTGAATAATATGAATGAGCTCCTCAATATGATAGTTAGAGGAGCCCATCGCTCTCGAATGTTATGAAATAAATGTTGTTTAACCTGGATCTGTCTTAATCTAGTTATAATGTTTTGTTTACATTTGCTCTTCGTGTGTTGCAAGTGTACTAGTAGAAGAACCACAGACTTTGCCCGGGAAGCATATCTTATTATTTTACAAATACGAATATTTTCAAAATAGAAAATATATAAATACCAATTTGATTCCTAATAAATGAATTTTCAGCCACTACTTTGGTCCCAGGTAATTCTTTTGCCATCAATCCAAGAAACACTCCCACTGTGATACAAAATGGTCCGTTAGGAATTGTAATGGAAGGTTGATCTGGAGGCTGATGTGGCTCACAGAACCTTGAAAACCAACAAGTGAGTGACATGCATGTGTACAAGAATGTCGGGAAACATGACCCACATATAATCCTGTTATAAAATAAACCAAGAACAAATTCTAATAGTTCTTGAATCTTTGTACCGGGTTCCCCAAGAAATCGTTACCGGAGTTGATCACGTACCAAGTTTCCTCCAAGAATAAACACAAACGGCACCAACGATGGATTGTCTCTACGTAATGAGCGAGAACCAAACACGTTCCACAGCACAAGAACCTCTCACACACGATCTCTAATGGAAGCACACACTCGAATGATTCTCTCTCGTTCGTTCTCTTGTGTAGTACAGTACACCACATAGACGTCTATACATAAAAAAAACATCTATATCCATATAATATATATATATATATATATATAGAGAGAGAGAGTAAAATTGACTTCACCTTGCATTAAATAGGGTCATAGTTAGTAGGGCTAAAAAATAAAAGAGGATGTAGCGCAGTGGCATATTTCCTCGCTTGGTAACCAGGAGGTTCTAAGTTCGATACTCAATGGGACTACCCGTGCCCATTTTATTCTCTAATTAGGAATTTTATTTCTATGTACTGGACTCACGGGTCTCCATTGTGATAGAAAAAAATAGCTAGTAGGGTTAAAATAGTCAATTTATTAATGATATAACAATGAAGTATTTAATTGGATATTATTAAATAACTTATATTGAACAATAATTAATTGATCATATATAGGACTAAACAAAAAACTATTGGCACGTGAAAAAAATTATGATATATGAAATTGAGTATAAAAATGTATAAATCAAATTTGTAAGAGAAATATAAAAAAGAAAAATTGAATAAGTTAATTAGTCAAAATTCAACAAAGTTTATTATTCAAATATTATTATGTGAACTTTTAAATTATTTTTTGATATTTTTATGTTTCTTAAGAAGTAAATTATTTTTAAAAAAATATAAAATTATTATATAAATGAATAAATATATAAAAAGATGAATCCACGTATAATACAAAGATAGAACACTAAAAGCACAAAAAAAAATTCACATAAAAATTTTCAATAAAAATGATAACAAATCACTAATTTTATGAACTTATTTTATGATACTTTTATGATTATTAACAAGCAAATTATTTTTAAAAAATATATAATTATTATATAAATGAAATAAATGTATGAAAGATGAATCTGCATATAATATAATACAATGATAGAAAAATAAAAAAATAATTAGTGTTTCATATAAAATTTTCCAAAAAATGATAACAAATAAAATGCACTGTCATATCATTAAATTAAAACAAAGATATTGAGAATTCAAATTGCGCATGTATTCTCCCAATTCTCGATCAAAGTGGTGGCTGCAATTTGGCGGTCTATTTGCTCCGGGTAGAACTCCCGTCCTGCTCGCTTTTGCTGGCTCGGGATGCCACAGAACATTATATTCTATTAAGATGTCGCTATCTCATTTCTAAATATCACGTACCGTCACAATTTAAGAAAATATAAATGTATATTTCTAATAATGACATGGCAATGACTCTGCATTTTAGAAAGTATAATAATATGCAGTATAAGATAACTAATGTGGTGTTTAATAAATTAAGTGCTCAAAAATTAAGCCCTTAATTAGTTAAACAAAGAAATAGGGAGAAGTGCAGCAGAAGTTCTATAAGTTTGGACTTTTTAACTTAGGTTCTATAAGTTTTAATTTGAATTTTTAAGTCCTATATGTTTGCTCTGTAGCACGTGTTAAGTCCTATCCGTTAACAACCATTAAAAATCTACTGATGTGGACTTCACTACGTCAAATCTGTCATAGGTGGCTGTTAATGGTCTACGTGGCAATTTTCTAGTGGTTAAAAATTAAAATGTTAGAACAATAGAGAAAGAAATTCAGAAATTAGCATAAGAAGTCCACATGGCAATTTTTTATTTGTTGAAATCTTTTTAAAAAAATTAAAATATAATTCATTATTATTTTTAACAATAAAACTATTTGAGAAAATAAAAAAATAAAAAAACCAATCTAAAGGGGGAGGGCGCAGGCGACCCAAATCAGAAATGGTGATCGGAATCGAGGCCCTCGCCTCTAGCTTTCGCCCCCTTTCGATTTTTTTAATTTTTTTAAATTTCTAAAATATTTTTATTATTAAAAATAATAATTAATTAAAGTTAATTTTTAAAATGTTTTTAGCAAATAGAAAATTTCCACGTGGACTTCTTATCTTAATTCCTAAAATTCTTATTTTTATTTTTATTTTCAGCTAATAGAAAATTGCAATGTGGACAATTAACAACCACCTAGAACAGATTTGACGGTGTGAAGTCCACGTTAGTAGATCCTTAATGGTTATCAACGAATAGGACTAGAAGCACGCTACGGAGCAAATATATAAGATTGAAAAATTCAAATTGAAACTTATAAGACCGAAGTCCAAAAAAGTCTAAATTTATATGACTTCTGTTGCACTTCTCCTGAAAGAAATGTATAGGAAGAGAGTAGGAATGATAAGGGCGAGAAAAAATTTTGTGAGGGGTAAAGAGCACCAATAAGTGAAAAATAACCTATTTCATTATCTTTCATATTTCTCTTTCTCTCATATTCAAATTTTCATGTAATTAACTCATAACTAACTTTTAAGCACTTGTTTAATTAAGTTGTAAACAAACACAACCTAAGTTTCGAAGTAGTTTGTTTCGTTTTCCTTTTGTGTTATGGCTGACAGAATCAATGAAGAACACAGCATATGAGGGGAACATTGATTCGTTTCCTGTTTTAACATAAAAAAAAATGATTGAAAAAGACAATATGCGAGGGAAACAAAAAGATGGTGGTTGAAGATGAGGATCACATTGAATTATAGATAAACTAAGGTCGTTGTGAGGAATCTCCTTTTTTTTTTTTCGTTATAAGTGAAATCTACTTGAAGTCGGTAGACATTGTGCAATGAAATAGAAATTCTAATTTATTTATAATTTATAATCTATAATCCTTAAGAAAGAGTGGAGCTCATCCAATTGTTTCTTGATTTTTTTTTGTTTTCTAATATAGAACACCCCTGTTCAGGCAAAATCTTACTTTGAAGTGCCCTTACAACCAAAGGTCACATACAGTTAGCTATACGTTTGTATCCGCCAAAACACATTTTATCAAAGAAAAACAAATGGATCCCAGCCATTCCAATACCCACTTCACGTTCGTCCTCCTTGTCGGGCCTTCACTCACAGACAACTGCTACTGTATTTGATTCATAGAATTCACGCCCTTTTTCGAATTCAGAGTTCTGGCCCTCTCCGAGTTCTTCCACTAAAACAGGTTGGTGCTCTTGCGCCTATCCTCCAATGGCAGACCTCTCGGGCGTGCGATCCTGCATTCAGGTACCACCCCATGACACCCCTTCTCCTTTCCTTCCAAGAGGACGCACAACCGGTTTCTTCAAGCCTTTTCAGCACTCTCATATAGCATCCATTCCCTTCTTTCCTGTCTCGGTCAAGTCTTTTATAGTAAAGTTCTAGAAATTGGAATGTTCTCTCTTCTTTTTGCTCTGCTTCGGCTATTCCTTAATCGTTCCTCATTCTCTGCAGTCCATCCTCATTTGTGCGCCTCCGAAGTGTTTGTGGAAATGCCTGTGCACCGTTGTCCCCCTTTCCTTGGCGCCCGCACTTTGTCACACCCTTACTGTCTGGCAATTTCATAGTTATGTAGGACATTGTTTTGTTCCAATAAAGTTATTGCTTCCCACCACCCATTTTCCTCTGCTATATTATGTTGTGATTTGCAATCCAAAGGGAATAAAAAAAAAATCACAAGATTGCAAGATGTTTTAAATTTCAATATGCTTGCTTATTTCTTTTTCGAGCATCCATTCTTCCAAATGGTAATGATAAGGAGTTATCTCCTTCGTTGGCCTCTCTGGTACAGTCTCTCCAGTCTCAAGCAGCCTGATGTTTATTCTATCATTTGGGACATCTGTATTTTTAGGAACCAATGTAAAATCATATCTTTTAAAAAAAAAATTGTATGTAGAGTAGACCTGTTATTTTAATGAATTGAACTTATCAACAAACTTTTGTAGTTAAACTATATTCTAGGGATAGGAACTCAGCTGCATCTCACTTGCACTATTGATTTCGTTGTCGTTCATTCCAAATTCGTTGTTACATGATATTCCTTTCAGGTGCTTCAAGTATCATCATTGACTTGTGCTTGTTGTGTCAGAGTCCAAATAAGCAGATACTTCTTCGGGCTTTGAGAGAATGTAGCAGTGTAGCACAATGGAAGAAAAGATAGACTTTGTGGGGCCAACTTTCTATTATTTCGCCTTCAGGAGACCACTACTATTTCATAGAAGAGTTTGAGATTCTGAACTTTCTAACTGAGTAAAGAAACTTCCATTTCTTGATTATGATGGTATGCTCGCAATTTTGCTCTTTATTGAAAATCCCTAATGCACTACTCCACCGGTGTGCGTCCTGCTTGATAAGTTCATAAGAATCTGACTGCAAGGTTTTGGATTGACATTATGCAAGCAGGTTTCATACTTCCTTTTTGGACGTCCATTCTTTTCAGAAAAATGAGGTGAGCAGCTCCATCTTTTTCCTTTTACATGTTCTGCTTTTTTCCATCAATATCTATAGGTGAACAAGAAGCTTCTAATCTTATGGATCTTCCAGACTAGGTATATTTTATTCAACCTTAATCAACACAGCTTAGAGAGGGAGAGAGAGGCAAACCCTTTATCAACCTGGAATTTTGAGTAACCCCTACTGAAAAAGACTTCTAGATTGCTTTTGTTTTTGTTCCCTTGCAGACTCTTTGTTGCCCAACTCACATACATATTCGTATCTTTTCCCTTAAAATTATTGTTATAAACATTCCCTTTGATTCTATGGTGCATACTTCGCCATTCATATTCAAAACTTTGTTTCCTAAAAGATAGGAAATAATGTTATCTTTGTTATCAAATTTGAATGATTCTCATTCTATCATGTAGTACTGCTCAAAAGAGTGAGGACGGTTCCTTCTATTTCGAAAATTGCTAAAACCCCAAGGATATGAAATTGATGATACCATTCAACTTATTGGACCTCACCTGAATTTATATAGCCACTGCAATACTTTACTTAAATTTCTGTCTAGGACTCGATGTTATTATGTGGAGCAGTTTTGAGCCATGCACTGGGGTCATGGCAATCCCCCTTAATCATAGCATCTTCTTACTTACTGTTTACTTGTGCAAAGAGAATCCAAAACTTGTGGGGCCCTCTCTATTCCATCTTTCGAGTCTTGAAGGAAACCCTCCTCCCCTTCAGACTCCATTTTTTGTTGACTCTATATATGTGGGCACCTGATATCTATGAGGATTCACTCACCCCAGATATAACATTCCTTTTTATTGTGCCTAAAGTACATATGTGCTGACATTTCACGTGTTTTTATGAATGGTTTTTATTCAGCTAGCCAATTTACCCTGAAAGGAAAATGAGATTTGGTTCTCTGGTGCTAGGCGCTCTTTTGGTTCGTAAGAAGGAAAAATGGATCATCCTTTGTTTGGCACGAGATGATAAAGAGAGAGCTTCGTTTATCGAGGGAGAGTGGATTGACTAAGCTCTTGCAACTAGCGGATTAGCTTGGAAAGAATGTTACCTTCTTTTCAAAGAGCAGTCATTGGTTTTGCTTTTCAACTCACATGTGCTGAGCCTGAAGAATTGCAGCGATTATGGTAGTTGAGGTAATGAATTTCAATTTTATATTTTTGCAGCTTGGAAAGATCACTGACTTGTAGATAAATATATTACTTCCATCAATGTTCTTGGAGCCCATTGCCGTCTCCAGAAGAAAAATTAATGACGTAAGCTTTTCAATTGTGCTTCAAATCAAAAGACTGCCTCATGACTGAGTACTTTGCTTGGAGAGTATGATTGACTCATTTGAATCTTTTTTTCCCCATCTAGATAGAACTTTGGTGGTAACTCTACAACGGTTACCAAGCATCTTTAAGAGGTTAGATACCAAAAATTGTGAAGAACTTGAATATAATTTTTTTAGAACCTGTCATTCCACATCCTTCTTGCATTTACTTTTGTTTTTCTCGAAAGTAAATTGAGGTTGTTCATTGAATTCTACAAATTACTGCATGGTTTTCTGGATGGATGATTTTTGAGGTTATCACCATTTTCAAGACTCAAGCACTAAAAAATGCGATTCATCTTTCTATCATTTCTTCTTAAGAAAAATCAGAAGATGGAAAATGATTCATGTATAATATACTTTGTTGAAGAACAGCGAGTGGGCTTACTTTTTGATATTTGCTATTTCTCCAATCTCAGGCACTACTTGATTTCTTAAAGTTGTTGATTTGATCCATTTGTATATTTAGGTTTGATTGAAACCTCATAATTTCATAGCAAAGGTACCATAGTCATGATCCTTCCTTGAAGTAGTTGTTTCGTTTTCTTTGCCTGAGATATGAGATTATTTTTGTAATTAAGAACATTTAGAATTCTGCCTCATTCCTATAAACTTGGAGATGTTATTATTGATTCGGTATCTTAAACTCAGATTTCTTTTTTGTATTTCTTGCGATTTTTGGAGATGTAAAAATCTGTGTTGTAAAACATTGTTTGCTTTTCTAGGAATTAAGGTTTCACTTCTTCTTATAAAGAATAAGAAAACAATTGAGGGTTCGCCATTTTTCTTTTTTGGCTTGTGTACTAAAAATTGAAGTACCATATGATAGGAATATATAATTGGTAAACTTCTGCGGATACAAACTTTAGCCCACTCATGGTTTATCCTATACTAAAAAGGGTTGGTGTATGCTAAAATACAGTTCAACATTTTTACATTCATACATTTATACCAATGGCTCAAAATTCAATTGGAGAGCGCTATAGGATCAGAATTTTTTCTTAATTATATTTTATATTGAAGGTATAATCTGATAAATAGATTTATAACAGTGAATCTCCAAGTTCATCAACATTTTTTTTATAGGTGTTCACCAACATATTTGGTTTGCTAAAAGTTGTTTTTCTCGAAATGTTGCTTCAATCTTGAGCCAATAGTTGAATTCTTTAAACTATCCTTCTATTTAGTACAAGTTTTTATATAAGAGTCTGTTTTTTTTTTTGGGGGGTAACGTAAGAGTCTGCATCTTAATATTACCAATATCAGTTTAAAAGCTTAGCTGGACCGATTACTTGAGTGATGTAATAAATAAATTTAGTCTGTGCATCGTGTTACTGCTTCCATACACTATTAGAGGAAATTTGCCGGCAATTTCAAACCCCATTCTCTTCTTGTTGGTAAGTTCCATTAATCCCTCTCTACGTTGCCCTCTTTGTCATCTATATAGATTAAATTGCAGATGGCTAGGACCGGTTGGTGATAATATGCCATCTTTCCTAATTGTGTCTCCATTTATTCAAAGATCTATTGCTCTTTGTTTTACGCGTTTCATTACCCTTCCTATACAATGGTTTGTTGATTGAAGTTTTTTTGATGAATTTGTTGATCGAAGTTTAGTTTTTATCAAATAATGGGAATGCTGGAGCCTATCATTAGTGGAATGTCTATTTAGAGTACATTTTACTAGACGTCTATCTTGAGGATCGAAATAGTCTTATTCTGAGATTGTCAATGTATAGTCTACGTATTGTTTGCAAATTATAGCCAAATTGATAAAGTAAGATATATTATTAATTTTTCTTTTATATATTTAGCTGTTCAAATTTTAATAAAATATTACATTTTTAAAAGATGATCATTATAAGTGAAGCAGTTGCTTTTTGATAAATTAGTATTCTAGTAACTGTAATAAAAAATGAAATTATGTGTCATAAAATTAACTTATGAAAAACCCAATTACTGTAAAATTAGTACTTTTAGTTCTTTTACCATGTAATTTCTTTGACAAATACACAATATTTTCGATTGAAAAGCAGACATGTTTGTTCAACATGACTAAATCAGTTATTACAATAAAAAAGCATAACGGAGATGTGATTTCTAGAAATATAGAGATACCTACCAAAATTATAACAGAAATTACTGTTAATATTCAATCAACCTCTCATAAGTAAATTTCCTATTGAAAAATTATTAATGTTTTAGATTTTTCATAATGACAAAGACAAAATTAAATAAATAGTAATATATACAAATTTCTCCATTATTACATTATTGATGTACAAGTTACATACAGCATCTCTTTAAAATATTATAGAGCTCAAATCTCTATTGCTAAAACTTATGGTTGTTTAGTGTAAAATGTTTCGATATTTTTTATATTAATTATTTTCCAGATAAAACAATTAGAATTGATTAACATCTTACAAAAAAATAAAGCTAGTTATTTACATTGGTACATTTAATGCTCAACAAATGTATAAATTCTCCCTTACATTATGCATTATAGCTTTTCCATGGTTTTTTTATTTGTTCTGTGATTGTGGGAGGATTAGTTGGCACTCTTACAATTGCCTCCCGTACTCTCAATTGAATTCAATCCAAAGCCATAGTCTTTCTTTTGTATGTTTCCATATTATTTATTTTCACTTTCCTCAGCACATGAAGGGAGAGTTTCCATGGGAGTGATTACGAGAGACTAGCAGAGAGAGGTGACTGGAAGAGAATTACAGAAAAAAGAGTTTTGATCGTGGGACGGTGATTTAGCTTCGAGGATTGGTTAAGGTAAGTCATCGTGATTTTCACTAGTGTTTGTGAAATAAAAATATTTTTGAAAGAAAATATTGTTTTGAAATCGACATTGTTTTGCAAATTTATGGGTCATGTATGAAATGTAATTAATTTGACTCTAATTTGGCACCGATAATTGTGGAACTTTCTTTGTGTGTGGAAATATTTGGCTATGATCCGGACCTCGCTAATGGAGATATACGCTAGACAATGCGATTAGATTGCAAATTGGCAGCTGCAATGTTCAGGCCTTGTCACGAGGCTATAGCGTGGGCATAGCCTTGTGGCTATGATTTGGGCTCCACCAATAGAGACATACACTGAACTAATCGTCTAGATTTCGATCTGTCAGTTGTGAATATCTAGGCCTTCGCACAAGGTCATAATGTGGGAATAGTCATCTGGATGCTTGTGTTTGGATTTGAATTGTGATTCCACATTTATCATAGTTGCCTGAATTGTTTGGTTTGCGCTAAAATGTATTTTTACATACATGATCCAGCCAGTATTAGTCATTGTCATTTGCTAGATTCTGCTATCATTAGTCATTGTCATTTACTAGATTCACGAACTTATCCCCAATCCTCTTTCCATATCTTCTTGTAGATTTAGGAGTTCTTAGAGGGCACAGCGGAAGAATAAGAATTTTCAAAAATTTATTTCTTGTCCTTCAATTTGTAATTTAATAAATGACACCATATGTTCATAGATTTTGTATATGTTATATATTTTTGTATATTTTATCGAGTTGAAGTTTTAATTTATCCATTATTATTATGATTTTATGAGTTTTGGTAATACGTTGGACTCGGGCATTCTCAATCCGGAACCGAGGCGTGACAGGAAATTAAGAGGCCTATGAAATTCAATTTACTATAACTTTTTAGTCCCTAGCTGAGGGTGATATCACCACCAAACATCATTTCCGTAACCTTGACAGCCGTCAAGATTCTCCTCAAGCTCCGGTTCTCCCCTATGCTTGGTTTTCCATCTTGATCTTCTCTTAAGACCCTATGCTTGTCATTGTTGCGTCCAGTCTCCGGCTTCAACCATCATTCATAGGTCTCTCAACAACTACAGGCTCTTTATCTGTACGAGGAGCATCATTTTTATGATGTGCTTTGACATGAACCGCTTTTCCCCTCGAGCGATAATTAATGGAGAACCTCGTGAAAGCTTCCATTTTCTGCGGCTAAATTGAGTTTCATATCCTTCATCATGAAGTTGCCAGGTATCCTTCTGCTTTCTGATCTCCCCCTCGATGGGATTTACGAATCCCGCACTAAACCTCTATCTTGAATGCATAGAAAAATTCGACCTTGTCAAACCCAAAGTTTTGACACCACTTGTTAGGAAAGGATCATCAAACACCTATGCACAGCGAGATAATCTGTCCGTATCTCCTATTATCAAAATAGGATATAAAAAAATGAATAAGAAAAATAGAGAAACATTGAGATTTTAATGTGAATAACCCCCCTAATATGGGAAAAAAACCACAAGATGATTTCCGACTCAACTTCACTAATCAATAGTGGTTACATTTCCTAAAGAGCATGCTCTTGTTTTAATCAACAACTCAAGAGAAACACTCTTGGATCAACTATTAATCACCCAACAGGGCGGATTTCCTCCCATCATCGATGTGCTACTATATTTTCTCCTATCTTTTATGTCTATTTCAGTCGTAGTTGACCTGGCTTAACTCCTGAATTAGTGAAAATATCTCTAATTTCCCTCCTCAGTCACTAAACAATCTAAGGGATTTGCTAACAAATCAGGATTTCTCAAATCGGATTTAAATCTAACAAACATAATTAATATCTCCATAATCTCTATTATGAGCTCATATGGACAACTCGAATCCATGAGATTTCTCTTCTCAATATTCCTAACACTGTGTCAAAATTTTTGTAATATGTATAGATTTTTTGTAGCGAAAAGGTATTTTCATTAATTAAAGATTAATTAACTTTTTGAGTAAAAAATATTAACAAAAAATTTAATCGGTGAAAAAAGAAAAAACTGTGAAATCTGAATGATAGAGGACAAAGAGAGGAAAGAGAGTGTAAGGATAGAGAGAGAAAGAAGATTATGAAAATAGATAAAAAAAAAAGTGGGAAAAATGGGGTGGTGGTTAAAAAAAGTAAGTGAGTTTACTGATTAAACCTTTCATTTAGTGGTTCTTATTTTATAATTTTATTTTGCCACAGTCAATTATTGTAAGTGAAAATTACACCACAAAGGCCTTTTGTCGAATAAGTAAAGTAATATGGATATATTTAATTTGTTCTATATGAGGCTCGGGGTTCTTTTCCATTACAATGGGGTCGGAGCCCAAATGCATCGCTGTTTTCATCGATTATCAATTATATAATACATGAAAGTCGAGTTGCTCGACGAGGAAGCGCTCTCTAAGCTAGATTAGTAAACTTTTAACAACACAATAAGTTACCTTTTCGTTTCTAGTTACAAGGAGGACCCGTGAGCATAATACAATTAAATAAAAATTCTGATAGCTAATAAAGGGGCATGGATAGTCCATTGAATATCCAACCTGAAACATATTGGTAATCAGGCGAGGCGTGCGTCCCTGTACTACACTCTCTGTTGATAAATTACCTTGCAATGTCATTAAGCAAATTTCTCCATGTTTTGTAGTTGGATCAAATTCAAGGAGTCTGTTTAATCAATTCACATTATTGGATTATCTTTCAAGTAGTATGTTGATAGTTTACTGTACTATTAAGATTCCTTTTTATCTCGAAAAATGTAATCGAATTGTAAATGACATGTCGAGATATGAATTTTTTTTTTACATAATTTAATTGTCTATGTACCATAAGTCCTAGAAATATGGTTATCATTCAACCACATTTTTTTCCCAAAAAAAACTCTCCATCCTTTGGGACCTCGATCCAACTTGCTTCCTTATATGTATATCTATGTGTGTTAAATGTATAGCTATACGAATATTACTCTCTTTATATGTGCTATTCGATGAAATTTGATTTAATGTCTTGAAATTAATTTATATGATTAAGCAGATTGCTTTTTAGTTTACCTATTTTAAATGCAATTATTTTTTGCTATCTAAATGTCTTTAATATTAATTTTGTTTTTATTTTTTTGGTGTGTATCATAGTATCCGGAAGTCCAATACGCCACGAATATTCATGTTCGAGCAGAGTCAGCCCACTGAGGGTTAAATCTTTCGCAACGTGGATTTTCATCATTTATAAAACTCGAACTTGAGACCTCATTTAAGGAGAACAAGTACTGATCCGCTTGAATCAACCTACGTTAGTATCTTTGATATTAATTTAAATGCCCAATATTTTAAATAGACTTGTTTCCTTTGAAGTTATGAATGTCAGTTGTTCTTTAGTTGTAAGGTAAAATAATATATATGTATATTTACATTTTTCATCTTATTCTTATTAATATTCTTGTAATTTTTAAAAATGCGATTTGACATGATATTTGCACTAAATTTCTCTGAAATGTAACGTTATCGCCTAGTTATATATAATAACTAGGCAATTCTATCTCCACCTTGTTGCGAGTCCGACAATTGCACCAATCTTTCTAATATGAGAACCATGATCTCATTTATCAAAATAAATAAATAAATAAAAGAACCATTATCGCAATATAATATGCCGTAAATGGCTTACTAATTTTAAGTTGATGAATCATACTTGTTTTGCATGTAAAAGCATCTAATAGTCATGACCGAGTCATATCCCGAGTGAGAATCAACCCCAGATAATAGGCTAGTGTAACCTTATATATCACCGGAAATAGGTTAGGAAATTTCTGACGCCACAAACAAAAGGAGACTGCTGAAATAGGTTTTCAAACGTTAAAAAAAATGAAAATATTAAAATTTGAAATAAATGAATAAATAAGTTGTGCCGCTAATTTTAAGTGGACGAACTTTACTTATAGTACCGGAGTTCAAAATTCATAAGGATCCAAGTCAAAGTTTACGATGATTAGTCTTTAGCCAATAAGGAGGTATAATATTGTATTTCACCAAAAATAAAATTAGGACATTTCTAAGTCACAAATAAAAAGATATTAGTTAAATTAGTGGCCAATTAAAATAAATTTTATGCATAAATTAAAAAATTTACGGAATAAAAGGTGGGCCATGCGAGCGGAAAAAACAGCCCCACTCGCGTCAAAAGGTCTTTTTACTGACTATGATTTGTCTTTATTAAAATTTAAAATAAATAAATAAGTGGCTCTGTTAATTTAAGTAGACTAACTTTACTTACTCCGTCAGAATTCGAAATTTATTAAGTGTTCCTCGCCAAGTTAAAGTCCAAGCAATCATAAGTCTCAGCAAATGGGGTGTGTCTTGCATTTCATCGAAAATAAAATTAGCACATTTTTAACTGTACAAATAAAAAGTGACTACTTAAATTTGTGAGCAATCGAAGTAAATTTTATTACACTTAAATAAAAAAATATAAAATAATTAAATTAGAAAAAAATGGATGTGGCGTGCACGTTGGAACAACCACCCTTGCTCGCCATCAAAAGTCCTATTGGAGCCGACTTTAATGGTCTTTATTAAATTAAATATATTAGTTAAATCATAATATAAATAAATGAAAAAGTGGTTGCGCTGATTTTAAGTAGTCAAATTTTAATGCTGGAGTTTGAAACTCGGTAAGAGGCATGGCCAAGTCAAAGCCTAAGCCATGATTAGTCTTGGCAAATTGGTTGACGTAATCTTGCATTTCACTTTTACCCAAAAAAACCTTGCATTTCATGTAAAATAAAATAAGGACATTTTTAACTTGCAAATAAAAATAGACAGTTAAATTGACAACAAATTGAAATAGGTTAATAAAAAACATAATAAAAAATGGTGGGGCATGGAGGTTGGAAAGATCATCCCGCTAGCCCTTAACTATAGGACCAGCATACTCAGCACAGAAAAAAAAGAAAAAAACCTCCAGGACCAGCTTTGATGGCCTTCTCACTTCTGAAACTTATTATAAAATGGTCCTGGCTAAGTTAAAGCCTAAGCATTGATTAGTTCAGCAAATAAGGTGATATAACCTTATATTTCACCGAAAATAACTTGAGACATATCTAATTGCACTATATAAATTGATGAACGATCAGAATAGGTTTTTGTATACTTAAATTTTAAAAGTTACATAAAATGTTAAAAAAAAATTGATGGGGCATGCGAGTGGAAAAAATCAATCCACTCTCCATTGGAGGTCCTATAAGGACTAGCTTTAATGGTCATAGAATAAAATAATAATATATATGTATATTATTTTTATATTATTTATTTATTATTGAAATTTGAATTTATTATATTTGTATTTATATTAAATATTTAATTTATTTATATTTATGTCTATTATTATTTAATATTCAATTTATATTTATATTTATAATTTATAAATTGGGGATATAACCTTGCATTTCACCAAAATTAAAATTAATAAATTTCTAACGGTACAAATAAAAGAAGGACTACTTAAATTAATGAACAATCGAATTAGGTTTTCTCAATTTAAATTAGAAAATTACAAAAAAAAAAAGAAGTAAAATAGCGGGGGGACATGTGGGCGGTAAAAATCACCCCACTCGTCATTGGAGGTCCCATGGGACCAATTTTAATGGTCCTTAGAAATATAAATAGATTAGGGGTTAACGACACGTATAGACGTGTGGTTTGTTCATTGTCTCACATTTAGCAAGTATTTTACATAATTACATAAACATGCATGGGTTTAAATTTCATCCCAAGTCTAGTATATCCGTCAACTTCCGTCAAAAGGCCCCTTTAAGTGATTGCGTTGGCTGGCCCATTATTGTTGAGTTGGAACCTGGCTGGCAATCAGTGGGCCCAGCAGTCACCCATGAACCCCATTTCCCCCCAAAACTCGTTGAGTTCTCCACTCGAGGCCACCCAATTCCTCGCAAAATTAGAAACCTTGTTGTCCCCAACCTCGACCCGCTTCAACCTTGGCGAGTTGAGGAGGAGGGACTCCACGGCCTTGGCTTTGACCCCGCAGCAGTGCACAAGGTCAATACTCTCAAGGAGCCTGCAGCTGCTGGGGACGAAACTGATGGTGGCATCCCTGAGCCCCTTGCACCCTCTCAGCCTCAGATCGACCAGGCAACCGCAAGAGGCGAGCATTGAGATGACCTGCCTTATTATGGAGCATCTCGTTGTAGGAGAGGTCCAGTTTCCTCAGTTCCCTCAGATGCCCCAACGTGGCCAGTAACCCGGGCTCTCTCTCGACCACGTCATCATTAATCAATGAAAGTTCCTGGAGACAACAACTCATGCCAATCCCAAAGATCTTTAGCCCATTACCAGTGACTAGGCAACAACAGCTCTGAAGTCTAAAGCTTGATGATAACGCTCGGAAATCCATAAGGACAAACTGGTGATCCCTCTTAAAGTCTGGAGGGAGCCAACGGTCGAGATTTTGCATATTGCATGAACTAGAATTAAGGAAATGAAGCAACCCATCATGACTTCACCATCGTAGATTAACAGAGAAGTCAATAACTCGCAATTTTCGGCCAATTGCAAGAAGACGCGTTGACTATACTTCGACATGTCCAGAGCTAGACTTCCTCAAGACTCGACAGGCACTGCCCGAAGACGAATAAGGTGCGTCATCACCGATACCTGCGCATCTTTTGAGTAGCAGTTCCTTGAACTTCGTGCAGCTCCTCCATAGTCAACAGAGCCCCAATCGCTGCCCCGAGTACCCGACAGGGAGAGGCTCTCAAGCCCTAATTCGGCCCTGGAATTCCCAAGAGGCGGTATTTCGGGTCTCCACCGATATGAGCCTCGACGCCATTGGAGGAAGTGACCAACACGGAGGGCTCCTTCAGCGAGGGGAAGTTGAGGACCCACGTGAAAAGGAGGGGCCTCAAGAGGGAGACGATAAGGGTGGTCCCATGGGCAAATTTCCTTGACAGCGGAGAAAGCAAGGAAAAGTTCCTCAAAGGGCCGGCGAGGAAGGGGAGGCAGGCGAGCTTATCATGGCAGTGAGAGGCGACGGCAGAGAGGAGGTGATCGTATAAGTCAACGAGTTTTGGAGGGAAATGAGGGTATAGGTGACTGCCGGGGTCCACTGATTGCCAGCTGGGTTCCATGTCAGCAATGGTGGGCCAACCAACGTGCCATGCAATCACTTAGTGGAGCTTTTTGGCAGAAGTTGAGGGATATGTTAGATTCGAGACAAAATTTAAACCATGTCAGTCTATGTAATTATATAAAACACGTGCTAGATGTGAGACAATGAACAAACCACATGTCTATCTGTGTCACTAACTCAATAATTTATAAATAAATTACTTGATTTTAGCTTGGCATGCGCTGATCTTATGTCAATTTTTATATGTCAGAAAGGTAATCAATAAATATGAACATACAATTAATATTGAAGAAAATAAAAAAAAGTACAATTAATATGATCTATCAGGTAGATATATAATATAATCATTTGTAGAGCCAAATAAGTTAAGATCATGATGATAAGCAATTACTTACTCTAGTCTCATGAAAATGCACACGAATAACATGTATATTAAGAGATAATAAAACTAAATATGTATATGTGCAGATATATGGAGTGGTAGATATCATATAGCGGTTAGGATGTCGGAAAATTATAGTGAGTCAAAAGATGATGTGTAAAATCAATTTATTTGAGTCTTATGTTTATGGGATCCTATTTTTTTTTTCAGTCATCTTAAAAGCTTTTAGTTTTTTTCAAAATTTCTTTAATTATATGTTACCATTTATAAATGGACATGTATCTAGAATTCATTAAATATAACCAAACCGGATATATTTATACTGAAGGTTCTTTTGATAGGAAAATGGAAATGCCAATTCACATGGAGTTGAGCACGTTAAAATATTTCTTGCTTGACGCAACTACATTTCGTTTTATAGAGAAGATAAAATAGGTAGTCAACAAATACGAACATGCAATTAATATCTAAGGAAAATGATAAACTAGGTAATCGACAAATATGAACATGCAATTAATATCTAAGAAAAATGAAAAAGAACATGCAATTAATATAGATAGGAAAAATCTATCAATTAGAATGTAATCATTTGTAAGTGAGAGTAAAAAAAGTTAAAATCATGACGATAAGTAAGGACATACTCTAGACTTATGAAAATGCACACAAGGAACATAGATAATAAGATATAATAATCCTAAATACGAGTAACCTAGATATTAGGATATAATAATCCTAAATATGTATATGCGCATGCATCTATATATATACATATATATATGAAGAGCGATAGATATCATATAGGGGTTCGGGTGTCGGAAAAGGTAAAGTTAGTCAAAAGATGATATGTAAACTCAATTTATTTAATTCATATTTATAGAATATTCGATATATTGAATTTGAAAAAATTACATATCTCGAAAAATTCTTTTTAATTAACAAGAAAATTTGTAGTTTTTTTTTTTTACAAATTTCTTGAATTATATGTTCCCATATATGATATGGACATGTATCCAAAATGCATTGAATATATAACCAAAACCAAACATAATGAAGGTTCCTTTCAATGGAAAATGGAATAGTCAATTTACATGGAGTTAAAGGTGTTGAATTTTTTAAATGTTGTAACGATGCTTTGCTCCTAAGCTTTTAGATATACTAGATGAACATGCCCTTGTAAATGGTTGCGATAATCAATAAAATTACTGTCCTATCTCTATAAAAATGATTTTTATCTTCATTATTGTTTACATTAAACATTATGGTTGACTAATATTATATATTTTCTTGAAAATTTGATATTTTTGTGCAATTATCTCAATCAAAATGTAAACCATCCAACAAAATATGAATAATTTAATAGATCCAATATTTTCTTGTATTTTTTGGAGACGTGTAAACAACCTATAAATTTACTCAAGAGTACGTTCTAGAGAAAGGAAAAGATCAGGTTAAAAATTAGTGAAGTTAATGCGTGGAACTTGAAGAGACTCTAAACCCTTAACTCCTTATTTGTCGAGAAAGCTTATGTAGAAACTCCTCAACATATGAATTGGAGGCTCTTGTTGAGCATACTTTAAAATACTATATATTTATATAGATAGATTGACAATAAATATAATTTTAGATAAATCTTATTTCGTTATGGATGGCAATCAAAAGGTCGTGGTTGAAGAGTGTTTAATATCAGCTTATGCATGCACCGGGGAAAGAGAATATAATGTCCTATTTTATATGGGACAATGACACTGTTGGTCCTAATTGTTTGGCATTTTTTGACTTTGAGTCCTAAAAGTTTTAAAACGGGTGACCGAGTCCTATAAGTTTGAGAAAAATGTCAACATTAGTCCTAAATCTGACCGACCGTTACCGTCAGCCTACGTGGATCTAACGCCGTTAAAGTATCCCTTACTGTGATGACGTGGCACGTTCCTATTGGTCCGACTTAACTAATAAACTTTTTAAAATTGAATATTAATCCCTCATTTTTTTCATTTTCGAAAAATGCCCCAGGTCGGCACTGTTCATCTTCTTCTTCAGGAAACAGGTGGAGCACTGTTCATCGTCTTCTTCGGGAACCAGGTGGAGCGTCGATTCCCTCTGGATGTTGTAGTCGGCGAGGGTCCGGCCGTCCTCAAGCTGTTTCCCGGCGGGATGCCCTCCTTATCCTAGATCTTGGCCTTCACATTGTCAGTCAATCATCAACGGCTCAACCCACAGCCTAAGAAAAATGACCATTTACTGCTTCAAGAAATTTCGCCGAAAATTCATAGACTAACCATCTTCCCGCTGATTAATAACAGCTCACTGACGACCGACGCGCACAAACCAATCAAGCAATCGCAAATCGAAGAACAACAAACCATTGCATTTGAGCAGGAACAAGCAACCCATTCCTGCCCTCTATTCGATTAGCCAAGAAATGACAGACAGAGATAACACCGAAGTCAATCCAAGAAACGAATACCCAGAAAAATTCAAAGCAACCCAACAAGAAAACCAACCCAGCAGAAAATAAGCAGGAAATCAACAGCACCTAGAAAACAAACAAAAAATACAAAAAATGATGTATTAATATTCAATCCGTCCTTCCAGACCGTACTGTTCTAGGGTTTTAGTCGTCAGTCTCCACCGTGATTCTCCGTCGCCGCACACCCCCCCACCCCCCCCCCCCCCCCCCCCCCAAACCAATGGCGGCTGACAAGCTTAGGGATTTGAGTCAACCGATTGACGTCGCCACCTGGTTGCTCCACCTGAAGACGATGAACAGTGCCGACCTGGGGCATTTTTCGAAAATGAAAAAAATGAGGGATTAATATTCAATTTTAAAAAGTTTATAATTGAGTCAGACCAATAGGAATGTGCCACGTCATCACAGTAACAGCTACTTTAACGGCGTTAGATCCACGTAGGCTGACGGTAACGGTCAGTTAGATTTAGGACCAATGTTGACACTTTTCTCAAACTTATAGGACTTGGTTATCCATTTTAAAACTTTTAGAACTCAAAGTCAAAAAAGACCAAACAATTAGGACCAACAGTGTCATTGTCCCTATTTTATATTAACTAGATGAAAGCTATTCATGGGCTAGATTTGTTGGATATTAACAAATCGATAATCACAAATAATATAAAATTCCATTCATGACTAAGATTTTGTCCATAAAGATTAATTTTAAAATTTTCATTTGCAACTACATATATGATTAAATTTTATTTCTTATTAATCATATTCTTGATCAAGCTTTTTTAATTTTCTCATGAAACCAATGCGATTTATAACCATTGAGTTTCCTGTATAGTTCATAAAGTAATACATATTTTTTTTTCTTTTTTTCTTTTTGCTTATAATGAGGCAATATAGCTGGAAAAGAAGAGTTTTTCTTTTTTTTAAAAAAAATAATACATACGTACATATATGACTTTTTGTTTCGTGAAGAATTTTTAGAGTTCTTGAGTGGTGTGACTTGATAAACAGCATGTCACTTGTTGCGTTATGATTTGTGAAACTTTAAAGGTCATTCAATCATGGACTACTTATATTCTATATGTCATATTCGATGAATTGATCTAGCTTTTATAATTTATGTAGATATAGATTTTACTTATCTATTTTTCTTATTATCATTCATTTATTTCTTACAGCTAGTACGTCAGGCATGACGCATGGCATGCTCATAAGCATTTACCTCATGTCGACTAATCCACCCTTTCCCACCAGAACGAATCCATCGCCTTCTTTAAATATTTTCCACCCTTTCCCACCAGAACGATATGTACTTTAAAATTCGGAAATTCACTATATTCTGATTAATTCAATTTGAGACGATTTATTTCACTAAGGATAAAGTTCTTTCAACGTATATTTTCTCAATTCACAAGACTCGAACTCAATATTTTACTTAACGGAATACGCTTCGAACTACTTGAATCAATTCAAGTTGGTGATCGATGTGATTCAGGATTGGACACAAATGTGATGATTAGTGTCTTATCTAAGACATTATACCCTATTAAAGCCCTGCTCCTAGAATAATTGGCGTATTAAGTTCATGGTTGGTATGGGAGAGAATAAGAATTTAATTGATATAATTTGAAATGTTATGTGATATATCTAATATTTATGGGATTTTGCATAATCGATAGATATGATCTAGTGCATATGCGTATCCCGTATCTACAAATAAAACTCGTTCAGTTCTCCATAAAATTTCTATAGTTGGACACACCTAAATTTTTTTTTTTCTATAGTTGGCTTGATTGTAGATTATGGATCGCTAACAAATTGATCTATATATTAAACTGTGGTTCCTTGAAAAGAACTCTACGTGCAATATGTTCATTCCAAGAAAATATACTGCTTTCTATACGTTAATGAAAAATTAATATCTTCCGCTAGCTATATGTTATGCTCAGCCGTCGACTAGCCTAGGAGCGCTATTATTTAGCAATACCGTTGGGTCTGCATATGTCGCTTCTGCATTTTTTAATTTTTTTCTTTCTTTGTAATGGGCTTTGTCCCCGGTTTAAATCACCAAAAAATTAATATCTTCTGCTTCGTATATCTACATATTTATACTGAGAAATAAAAAAAAATTCCTTATGAAGAAATATTTATAGAGGTTAATTTATTACAATATAATTGTCAGATCTTTGGATTCAAGCGCACATGTGGAACATGCATGATCAACAGAAATGCGGCACAATCAATCATTACGTCAAATGAAAATACCTCCTATAATGGCACCTTGGGGCGAGTGGAGACACAGTGGTCCCATGAGGGTGCTGGGGACGAGTGGAGACTTCTTCTCCCCTCACCACATTTTTTTTTTTTTAGATTCACACTTTTTTCTTAAAAAAACTTTTAGATTTTTTTAATTTTTTTTAATTTTACCTTTTCTGCAATGTTTTTTAATTTGGCTTGAATAAGCTGCAAGGTGATCCCGCCAACCCATTAGGCCAGTTGATTTGGTCGTTGTAAATGGATCGCTTATTTCTTATAAAAAATATGTTCTACCCCAACTTTATTTCGAAAAATCAGAAAAAAATTTGTATTATAAGTACTAGATATACGAATTAGGATACATGTAATATTTTCTTTTTTCGAATTTTAGGTTGTGAGCGGAGAACGTTTTCATATATAAGGTGTTTCTGTTTTTTCTTTTTCTTTTGTAACTTTCTTCTTTTGTCCTGTGTTTTAAAGCTCCTCCGACAATGTATTGGTGTAACCTGGGTAACCCGTCATGTTTAGGCCAGTTTTTCCAAAAAAAATATTTTTCCCTTTTTGCCCTAGATTTTTTCCCTACTATGTGCAAGTTTTTCCCTCTTTTTAAGATTAATATATATAAAAATAAGTCACTTGTGGAAGCAAACCTTAGCATTCACAAGTAAATATAACATCATGTAAGCTTTTCTCTATTTTTTTCTATCACTATTATAGGATTCGAATCCATGTACTTTACATTATTCTCCTTATTTATTTTACCTTCCTAAAGAGTTATACGTATGATACCTTAGACACCATATATATGAATATATATATATATATGCAATTCAGTTATAAGCTAAAACTCGCATATAAATATTAGGAAGAAAACATTGGCACATAAGAGGAACTCATTCCACCATCTATTAACTTAAAAGTCTAGATTCAGCATGTGCCAAAGGATTTATCCCTCGTTAATCTCTTATGTAAAATTAATATATAGAATAAACTTAATTGAATTGGCATGATAAATTATAATAAATTTTAATAAATATAAAGGTCTCCGATTCAAGTTTAGTGTCAATAAAAAAATTCAGCAAAAGAATTATTAAATAACGTTCAAGGCGTTAATTTTTTTTTGAATGAGTTTATTTAAAAGGAAAACACTTAAAGATAATATAGAATTATAAATATATATATTCTTTTGTATTCTCTAGATGTATAGAGATATTTCAAATTCGGAATAAAAATCTTGATATTACATCTATCTAACAAATAATTTGAGGTAATTTTTGGACCCGTGACGAAGGGCGGACATGTTCCCCAGTGCATATAAATTGGACACTACTATAAAATAAAATTCTGAAATAGGGAAAAGTAAAGTATAATTGTTACCGAAATATGTTAGACTTAAAAAACTAAAAAGAAAAAGAGAAAATAAATTGAATAAAGTTGCACAGTTAGGACACGAACTTCGTTTTAGAAAGGAAGAGGGACCTCGAAATGGTTTTACATTTCTCTTAATTTCTGGAAGATATATGTAACTAATAAGTATGAATAAAATTCTTCGGGTGGTCATACCTTTTATGCTGCTATCAAATCACAGAGTAATCACATTCCTCCCAAAAATAAAATAATGAAATGTATTTGTTTTTTATTCGACCCATCTATAATAACTAAAGCTATATATATGTGAAAATACATATAAAGAGCTGAAAGTTGTGAATAACGAAATGAGACTGAATAGTTGCATGGGCACGAATGGAGGGACAAGAAACATAAGCTTGTAACTAAGAGAGAACGGGTATGAGTATTTTTGGAAGTTAAGTATGAGCAAACAAGAAAAGAATCAGCTTCATACTTTTAGTGTATAAAGTATATAGACATATAATAGAATTTTCTATGTATTTACAATTAGAGTAGTTTTTTTTTTAGTGTTATATCGAGCGCCTACGCCAACCAACCTCGTGACAGGTTAAAAGAACACAATTGTAAGAAAAGGAAAATGGGAAATGCTTTTAGTAAGTTTCAAATATCAAATGGTTAGTTAAAGTTTGAAAATCAAAATGGAGCATGCATGGTGATGTTGGGATGATGTTCGTTCCTCACCTGGCTCTCCTTTGATCTATTTTCTCCTCTCTTTTTTTCCTAATAAAAACCAGAGCCTCATCTTAATCCCATATCGGGATGATTTCACCGCAATCAAATTTCCTTTTTTCCCCTGCTTTTTATTTGAATCATATAGATAAGAAGAGGCAAGGGATATATTTTAGACGGTTCACGTTATAATTAAGCAGTCAAAGTTATTAAATAGTTATGGACTACAAATAACTTTTTTTTTCGGTAGGACTACAAATAATTTAATTACACACATAATTATCACGTGACAGTACTGTTATAGTAGTGAGATTTTGATACGGATTTCACTCTGTAACAGTTGCTTGCAAGTGGAAACGAAGTAATTATAATTGAGTTTGTAGCAATGAGATTCTGATGGCTCTTTATTTCTTTTCTTTTTTTAATTTCTAATAAACCTGGTTTGTAGCCAAATAGTTGGTCTAGCTGCTATAATAAATAGGAAATCATAACAGAAGTGTTTACCTACCTAAAATGAAGAGCAATTTTTCTAAGAGAAGTTGAGTTTTCTAGCTAATTTCCCTGATTAAGTTCGGTTTGGAAAAATACTTTTGATAGTTCTCAAATTTCTTTTTTTTTCCTAATTGAAAATCTAATTAGTCGTCCCTTTTATTTTCAATTATATCAATTCTTCTCCTTGTAATTGGAAAGTTCTAATTGTTGTTAGAGGATGAATATAAGTTAATCTCATACTAATAATGGTCATTTAAAATTTTATATATTATTAGTTTCAGGTGTCGAAATTTTTTTCTTACTCAAAGACACTTTTCTTTACAATTAATTATACAATGAAAATTTTAAATTGAAATAATTTTTACTATATCATAAATAAGAGAAATAATAACAAATATCAACTCAGTGACATGATTCCTAAATTCTCTAAAATGAATTTTTCTTTTTGCTGAATGATTATCTATAAAGTGAACAAAATTGGAAAAGAAAAATAAAAAGGAAAAAGACTTTTCCAAAAGTCTCCCTCAATTATTGAGCTCTCTTCCCCTTCTATAAATACCACAATATTCACATACCGAAAGCAGCTAAACCACATCTATTTGAGGGTAGAGAGAGAGAGAGAGAGAGAGCGGCAAATTGAGACGAAATATGGCAAGCCCCCAAGGTAAGTCCTTTAGTCGTAGCCATTTAAAAATGATGCGGCCTCTCGTTTTGTTATATATTGCCATTATTAGCCTATTAAGATTTAAGGCCCTGTTTGATTTGTAAATTTGATTTTAGAATCATGATTTTGATTTTAATTCAACACACTCCACAACAAAAATACATGTTTTCCAAGTCAAATTTATAATCTCATCTCATTTATCATTTTTCACAATCAAAATCAAAATCAAAATCAAACTTACTTTAACTCTAAAATCAAATGCACCATAAAAGTTTCAGACGAAAAGGTCCGTACCTAATTAATTGGTGTACTTGACCGCGCTTGGCCTTCAAGGCAATACTTAGTGAAATGTATGATTTTATTGTACTGCGAACAACTAATGGCAACGGGGATTATCTTGATTCTGAGGTTATAATCAATGATGAGTTGTACTGATTTGTTCTCGTGCTTGACCATCAGCACCAACGAAGATCGAAAAGTGGCCGGACTGTGTAGGAAAGAATGGAGAAGCTGCAGTAAAAAAAATCAAAGACGAACGCGCTGACCTAGAAGTGAAATTAATCACTTATGGTGATCCCTTACCTCCTATAGCCTACGAACCGAAACGCGTTCTTGTTTTCATCGGTTCGGGCGATTACGCCAACATCGTCGTCTTGGTCCCTACAACTGGCTGAGTAATCACGGTACCATATAAAATAACATAAATAAGCTCCTTATAAGAGGAGCCTGTTCGTGGATGTGATAAAAGCAATGTTATGTACTAGTTACCCAAGAAAAAGGGAAATGTTATGTACTTTCTCTTATCAAATAAAATAACATAAATAAGCTCCTTATTAGAGGAGCGTGTTCTTGAATGTGGAGAAATAAATGTTATTATTATACTTTCGCTTCGTCTTAATCTGGGTATCATGTTCGGTTTACATATATTCGTTCATCATATATTTCAATTTTATTAGTGTAACGGGACAGGCGTTGCTCGTGCATTGTTAGTGGAAATATTAGTTTATTTATACCGCATTCCTGTTAAAATATTGAGATATTTACCCCATATATTCCTTAACTGTCTAATATATCTCATGATTTACATTTTTCTCAAAATCTATCCCGCCGTTGTATTTCCGTCAACTTTTGACAGTCTTGCCACTGTGATCCTTTTTATCCGGGATAGATTTGATAAAAAAATTAAAATCATGTGATAGATTTGAAAAAAAAATTAATACTATTGAATAGATTTGAAAAAAAAAATTAAAACCATGGGATAGATTTGGAGCCTACTAACGTTTCATTAACGGCACATATAATATCGGAATATATTTGGAGCAAAATGTAAATCATGAGATATATTTGACAATCTTAAAAGCATAGGATATATTTAAAAATCGGGTAAACCATGGGATATATGAGGTAAAAACTCCTAAAATATATATATGCCGTAAGGTAAGGCAATAGTATGTGTGTGTGTATATATATATATATATATGTATATGTATGTATGTATGAAATGCCCAACTACGAGCATTTGGTAATATTCAATGTTAATAGTAAATTTGATGTGCTATTAGTTGCTTGTATATTTCATTGATGTGCGACGTCTCATAAATTATTTCCTGCTCAACGTAACAATGTGATATTCATTAAACCAAAAAAATTTATGAGATAGTATAACATTTTACTTTTGTGTCAATTTTATCACAACCTTTTAAAACTACACTATTTAGCACAACGTTTAGGAGTATACTGTTAATTAAATGGAAGGTTGATGTGGACCCATGTGGAAGAATAGTGGTCCCAAAACTCTTGTCACATGCGGAATAATCCATATTTTGACCCACCCGATGGCATTTTACTCACCCGACTCCCTCGCCGTCAATATCCAAATCTCATTCCCGCCTCTTCACTTACAAAATTACTCTTTCTGAAAACAACCATACCATCAATAGAATGAAAGAAAAACCACATATTAAACTTATTGCAGTTCATATAGTGAACAATAGGTGAAAAATTGTTAGAAAAAAAATGGAAGCTCCTACTTGTCAAATGAAATGCAAACTGCTGTGGGAAAATCGTTTTCTTTTGTGGGAATAAAAGATGGATAAGTGTGAAGAGAGAGACTGGCAAGCTCATGGGTGAAGAAGTGGGAGAAATGGCAAAGTGTTGAACTGAAGAGAAATTTGGAGCTACAATGAGACGGGAGATGTGTGAGGAGACGGGAATGAGATTCGGGTATTAATGGCGAGGAAGTTAAGTGGGTAAAAGGCATCGAACATGTCGGAATATGGGTTATTTTGTATGGCAAAAGTTTGGACCCATTATTCATCCACGGGTGCGCCATCTCAACCTTCCGTTTAATTTTCACGAAAAATTTGACGTCATGCCATAATTGACACTACACTCTAAACGACGTGCTATATAATGTAATTTTAAAACGTTGTTATAAAATTGACGTAAAAATAAAAGGTTATGCCATAACATATATTGCTTCCATCATCAAATTCTAAGGGCCAATGAAGGAGTATTGCTCTTATTGATTCGCCTCTAAGTGACATAGTCAGAGCACAAACTTATAAAAAAAGTAAAAACTTCTTAACATATTTGTCTCACTCCCAACAGTCTTCACAAACATCGAGCATTATGCTTCTCTCTATAAGCTATTTATATCTATTGTCTTGTATATTCCAACGCAGATACTTGAGGATATCCACATCATTTTTTTGTTTTACATCAGCGCAGTAGTTTCGTCTTTCCCTGCCGCCAAATGAGATGTTTAGTCATTTTCTTTTTCGTTAATAATGTTAATAATCATTGAAAAAGAATAACAATGATATGTAATAGCAGGAGTAATCCAATATAATTTAATTAATAATTATTTCCACAAAAATAAAAATTAATAATAAATGAGTGGGTTGATGTATAGGACACTTGTCCTCTATCGATAGAGGACACACAAGGGAGATGAATTCAACCCACTAAAAATACCAAAAGTTAAAAGATATTTGAGACCTTGTAGAGGATAAGTTCCAATAGAACTCACTCTTCCAAATATGAAACCCCCCACTACTCAGTATTCCAATGAAGCAATGGGAACTGCAAATTTAATTGGCAAATACATGCATTGTAGACAAACAAATGCAATACAAGCAAACAAATTGCAATATAGATTCAAAGTGAAGAACGGTTAGCTGGGACTTGATCTGTTCGCATGAGGATGGAAAGGGTTTAGGTGTAAAGAATCTGGGCAACTGGATTAATACTTCATGTATTATGAAGTTCATTTGTTTATTATTCAAGCAAGCAGGATCTATGTGGATTGCAGGATCTAAGAGAAGACGAGTTTTCTAGATAATTTCCCCGATTCAGATCGATTTGGAAAAATACTTTTGATAGTTCTCAAATTTCTTTTTTTTTTTTCTAATTGAAAATCTAATTAGTCGTCCCTTTTATTTTTAATTATATCAATTCCTCTCCTTGTCATTGGATAGCTCTAATTTTTGTTAGAGGGAGAATATAAGTTGGATATTATTATCTAAATCTCATACTAATAACGGTCATTTAAAATTTTATATATGATTAGTCTCAGGTGTCGAATTTTTTTTTCTTACTCTAAGACACTTTTCTTTATAATGAAAATTTTAAATTAAAATAACTTTTACTAAATAAGAGAAATAATAACAAGTATTAACTCAGTGACATGATTCCTAAATTCTCTATAATGAATTTTTCTTTTTGCTGAATAATTCTCTATAAAGGGAACAAAATTGGAAAAGAAAAATAAAAAGGAAAAAGACTTTTCCAAAAGTCTAGTCTCTCCCTCATCTATGGAGCTCTCTTCCCCTTCTACAAATACCACAATATTCACAGACCGATAGCAGCTAAACCACATCCATTTTCGGGTAGAGAGAGAGAGAGAGAGAGAGAGAGAGAGAGAGAGAGAGAGAGCGGCAAATTGAGACGAAATATGGCAAGCTCCCAAGGTGAGTCCTTTAGGTCTATTTAGTCGTAACCATTTAAAAATGATGGGGCCTCTCGTTTTATATTTTGCTATTATTAGCCTGTTAAGATTTAAAAGTTTCCGACGAAAAAGGTGCGTACCTAATTAAATGGTGTACTTGATCGCGCTTGGCCTTCAAGGCCAAACTTAGTGAAATGTAAGATTTTATTGTACGGCGAACAACTGATGGCAAGGGGGATTATCTAGTCACTAAGGTTTTAATCAATGATGAGTTGTGCTGATTTGTTCTCGTGCTTGACCATCAAATGAAAACCTTTCTTCCTCTGCTCTTTCATTTTATTGACATACGATTAAAATCAGAACAAATGGGACGGACGAGGAAAGTGGCCGGAACTGGTAGGAAAGAACTGGGACTATGCAGTAGAAAGAGTCCAGGCAGACCGCCCTGACGTGACAGTGCACAAAATCACTTTTAACCCAAAACGCGTTGTTGTCTTCGTAGATGACTCCGACATCGTCATCCTGGTCCCTACGACTGGCTAATCAATCATGTTACCATATAAAATAACATAAATAAGCTCCGTATAAGAGGAGCCTGTTCGTGGATGTGATAAAAGCAATGTTACGTACTAGCTACCCAAGAAAAAGGGAAATGTTATGTAATTTTTCTTATCAAATAAAATAACATAAATAAGCTCCTTATTCAAGGAGCGTGTTCTTGAATGTGGGGAAATAAATGTTATTATTATACTTTCGCTTTGTCTTAATCTGGGTATCGTGTTCGGTTTACATATATTCGTTTATCGTATATTTCAATTTTATTAGTGTAACGGGGTGTTTTTTTTTAGCCGAATAAAAGGTCAGGTCAGATTATTAGTTCGTTGTGACTTTTCCAATTAAGAGAATCTAATCACCACGAAATATTCCTTTCATCATAGTTCGCTGAGACTTTAGTTCAATTTGATCACCGCAGCCCCACCAACATACTAGTGAATTAAATCCAAAGCCCACTGGATAAAGTATTATGGGTCGGCCACCGCCATCCCATAATACACTCACATAGTGACGAGCTCTACGTCCTTAGTGAAGTTCGAACTCGTAATGTTCAAGTGGGGCGCTTGATGCTTAACCACTACACCATCGTACCGATGGTAGAGTAACGGGGTGTTGCTCGTGCATTGTTAGTGAAAATATTAAGCATTATATTTTGTTTATTTATACCACATTACTGTTAAAATATATACCCTGTAAGGTAAATAGTCGGTGTCGACCAATCCCTTGAGTCCTCCAAGGTTATGTGCGAATCCCGAGAGAACCAAAAGACCAATCGATCTACCTGGAAGTGATCTAGGAAAAACTCTCATGCTTCGACCTGGACCGCCTGATATCAGGCAAAGACCCAAGTCAAGACATGCGAGTTGTTCCTAAACGTCCATGCTACTCGGACAGCGGGTCTGTGGTTGTAAAAATTTAAGTTTTGAAAAGGGCACTATTGCCGGTTCATGACCTATCGACTTGGTTACCGATTATTAACAAATATATGCAAGTTATTAAAGGCAGTGTTATCAGAACCGAATCGGATGATGAACCGGAAGGGGTATGGGGTCATGGGTCCAATCGGGGGTTCGATGGGTCGGATCGCATGTTTATTAAAATAAAATAAATATTCATATTATTAAAAAAATTATGATAATTAAGATAAAAGTATGATGATTTAAAGAAATATAACAATAGTATAAGAAAGTATCTATATTTAATATTTCTTACTTCAAAATAAATATTTTATTTTAATAAGTACTTAAAAGTAGAGTTAAAAGAACAAAAAAGTGGTGGTAGCTTGGTTGGTAGTATGCTAATATGAAAAATAAGAGGTCATGAGTTCAAATCCTTACACAACCAATCAATTTTTACATTAAATAGAAAACCCATAAAAACCTATAGAACCGACCGGTTCAATGAAATTTTACTTAAAATCGACCGGTTCAATGGGTCCGATGGTTCAAAGTTGCCATTTCGATTTTCAGGCGAATCGGACCGGACATGGTGCCGGTTCTCGGTCCGACCGATCGAACCGGCCGGTCCGGTCCAGTTCTGATAACAATGATTAAAGGTCCAGTGAATTAATTAGTCAAGTGGAACGTCCCAATTGCCCCATGTGTGGAATTATTGAGTTAATTAAAATTTTACCGAATACTTTAGTTTACGGGTTTCAAGCGGTCAGGACGACTATTGGTGGACTACATGTCTGATAAAAACTCTAATTTCCAACCGTTTTGAAATTAAATTCAAGTTTAACCGACTTTACGTGATTATATTAATTCGTGTGAGATGTGTGGAATTATTGAGTTAATTAAAATTTTACCGAATACTTTAGTTTACGGGTTTCAAGCGGTCAGGACGACTATTGGTGGACTACATGTCTGATAAAAACTCTAATTTCCAACCGTTTTGAAATTAAATTCAAGTTTAACCGACTTTACGTGATTATATTAATTCGTGTGAGGTTTTAATTAAAAATGACAATAAGCACCGCAAACACGAATATGGTTACACACAATCACGTCAAATGGAATTTACCGATTTTAAGCTCTATTGATCAAATAGGCCGATTTAACATATTTTTTGATTTTATTCCTTAAAGCCAAATGAGCAAGAGATTCAATTCTTATGGGTTGGTTCTCAAATCAAACAACCAATTTTAAGTCCAATTCTTTAAAATTTCAAGTTCACGCCCGATGTCGATTTTTACCACGACATGCCGGTTTTAAAACACGAATTCATATTAACACCAGCTCGTGCTTTTCCTTTCTTTTTTTTGAAGACTCATTTCACATCATCATCATCTATATAATCATTGAACCGACCGAAGGATGGGCCCCAATCATGGCGCTAAGGTCCGAGAAAATGTACCTTTCCCGAGATAGCTCGAAAGGACCGTGAAACGGGGCACGACAAAGGGTAGCAGCAAGGGAGCATGAGTGGGCAACGGCTGCGACTAGGGAACACAAAATGGGGCAGCATCAGCTGGACAGCAGCTCGGGAACCCCTGTACAGCAGAGGGGATCGTGGCTGGAAATCGTTGAGGGGACTCGGGCCTGCACAAGAAGGAAAAAGGCAGCAGAACAACAGAAGGCAGAGGTGAACAGAATGGGAAAACAAAAGAAAAGGAGAGAAGTCGTAACTTAGCCCGGCTAAAGGCTCGGCAAGGGGGCAACCGTAGAGAAGAGGGGACCAGTAGTCAACTAAAGCATCGGCAGTGGCGATAGTAGCTCAAGGAATCTCAAGGAGAGACAGCATGACGGCTCAGCAACTCGAGGGAAGCACGGGCAACACTGCTGCAGGTTGATAGAAACTCAGCTCGGGATCACGGAGGTGTCGGCTGTCTGTGATCAGAAAATGAGTCGGAGACGTGAAGCTGGCCGGTTGGTCTGTGCTTGAGCTGACGGGTGGTGGTGAGAGCTCGAGAGAGACAGAGAATAAGAGGGATGAGAGTCCGAGAGAGCCCGACAGTTCTGAGCTGTTGTTCTGTCTTTTTTCTGGGAGCCGTGAGGGAAGAAGGAGAGAGTGGACTGGTCTGTTTTGTGACGGGTTGTTGAGATGTGTGGGAACGTGCCAGAGAGGGAAAGAGAGAGAGTGAGAGCAGGCTGGTGGAGAGAGCTCGAGAATGGCTGCCGCCATGGAAACCCAAGCTGGGCATCAGCTACGACGGGATGGAGAAAAGAAAAGGAAGGTCACGGGCTGAGCAGGAGGAAGAAGCTCCAGTCCAGCTGGGAGAAGGCGTCAGCTGAGGGAAAAGGATAGCCGTGAGCTGGAGGGAGGAGAGGGAGAGAGAGAGAGACCGGCTGAAGGAGAGTGAGCTGAGAGAGAGCGAGAGGAATCGAGCTGAGAGAGAGGGAGCCAGCGCGTGAGCTGGGAGAGAGAGAGCGAGAGGGTAAGTCCAAAAATGGACGGAAGTGTGAGTTGAGGGCTGTTCTGCTGTTCTGTTTTCTTTCTTTTTTTTTTTTGTTTTTCCTGCTCGGTCGGTCTGCTATCTGAGTTCGGACTGAGAGAGTTGCAGGTTTCATCCGAAAGGGAAGAATGGGGCCGGTCAGAGCTATAAAGAAAAGGGAGAAGCAGAGGAAAGAAGAGAAAAGAAAAAAAGAACAGGAGGATCCCGTTACAGAGGAAGAGAGAAGAGGAAAAGAAAGAAAAAGGTCGGGCCGGTCAAAGGGGCCAACCCCTTTCTGACGTTTTTTTCTTCTCATTTTTTTTGTTCTTTTTTTAAATTTCTTACGGGCATCTTTGGAAAAATCGATTTCTCGAAATCCGTCAGTATTTTCGGAACTAGAATTTTGAAATGGTAGAATTCGACAAATAATTGACTATATGAGAATTTCAATTTGTATCAATAGAGATCGAATCTCGATAAAATTGATATCGAATCTCTAACGTACGTCGATCGTAATTATTCGATTATTTCTGAATTTCTCGTATTTTCGAATGGACATCCGAAAAATAATTTGAAAACACCATTGTGCTCAGAGAAAATCAAGGATCGATATCATTTGAAAAAATACTTTTCAATCCCGAGCATCGACTCGAATTTTGCAAAAAAAAAAAAATCAAAATTGCTGCACGTAAGGATTGAAATTCTTATCTTGTCAACTGATCATCAAAAAAATGACCCAGGACCACCATTGCATTTAGAAAAATTTAACGATCGATGTGCTAGTTTCACGGGGCGCAACGGAAGCGAAAAAGGAACAGAAATTCAAAATTTCCTACCCGTGAAACTAATTCCAAGACCTACTAGAAGAATAAGAGTAAATAAAAGCGTACCTGGAATATTTAAAAATGTCGACCGAACGTCCCACGCGTGACGCCTCTATCGGTATCCACACCGACTTTGTCGACGAGTTTTCGAGATTGGCGATGCTAGCGGCCAACACTCGAAAGAAATACCGATGCAACACCCGAAATTTTCAGACTAATGGACCTTATTTGAGTTGAACAATTCAACTCAAATTATATATATATATATACTTATATGCACACACATGCATACACTACGTGTATATATATATATATATTAGCAAATATATATGCAGCACACATATATATATATATATATGTCTCTGCTGATATCTATATATATGCACATTGCCCCCCTTTTTATAAGCAATATGGGGGGGACAATTCAAGTCCCTGGCCGATGTGGGACTAACCCAAATTGGGTTTCCACATTACATGTGTCCATACACATGTCTATTCACGTAAAAGCCATGTGTCACCATATTGATCGTGCATCAATTAGGTCCATTTAATCTAATAAATCGAGTCTAATTAATCAATAAATTTAATCTCATTAAATATCCGATTAATCGGTCGCACCATAAATCATTTACTCTATTAGACGATTTTATTTGTTTCAAGATATCTCGTCAATTTAGTCGTAGTGTGTGACCCTGTAGGTTCCCAATTACGTTGACAGTAATATGGAAATCTCTATTTCAATATCACAAACAGTGAGCGGCATCTAGCAATGCATTACTGTTACTCAAGTAATCGGAAAGTCAATTTCTCGACGAACCTCGTGACCTATATTACCGTGTAATATAATCCATTGTCCTCTATATCTCTATTGAGCCCAAGGCATGGTCGATGACATCCTTGTATGGCTCAATATCTCTCTTTCTTGGTTTACCAGGTAAGTCTATCAGAACAAATGAGCTCGATATCGTTATATCGACTCATTTGGGTATGCATACACTTTTAGACTTAACCACCAAGTGGCCGTGAGATATCGCTCCCGTTTCGTAGGAGGGACAAATCCTATCTCGGTCACTCACATTCCTCTCCATGCTCTGTGATATACCCAATAACTGTCTTTATAACCAGCCTGTTACGGTGGCGTTTGACAGTATCAAAGTATATGACATTACATGTAGGAATCCATGGTGACCTCAAGTCAAAGGACCATTACACTATAGTCACTTTGAGATATGCTAATGACAGTCACGTAACAACCCATGTAGCAATCTCATGGCGGATCAGTCCAATACACATTACTCTTAATGTATACATGTGGTGTGATTTGATATCTCCATATCCATGACCTATGAGATTTGGTCATCAATCAACACTCACACTAGTCTAATCGTATTACCGTTGTCCTAATTAACGATAATACTTTGACTATGGACATTTAGGAATAATGTTCAGTAATTATAGGATCTCACAATCAAGTCACACTTGATGCCTATTGAACCTACTATTCCAAGGACATTATTGTGTAAAATCATATTTAGCGCAATCTACACAATAACAGATATGCCTCGTTTTATAATGAAATAGATATCATATTACAAAACTGATTATAGATTGCCTCTAGGGCATACACCAATTCCCAACAATCTCCCACTTGCACTAGAGCCAATCTGGCACATGTCTTATGCCAATAGATCTAGTGTGAGCCTCGTGCTTGCGCTGCACAAGAGGTTTCGTAAGTGGATCTGCGAGATTCTCATCTGTTGGTATTCTGCATATCTTCACATCTCCTCTGTCGATGATCTCGCGAATGAGATGGAAGCGCCTGAGTATATGTTTGGATCGCTGGTGAGACCTGGGTTCCTTAGCTTGAGCAATGGCTCCATTGTTGTCACAATAGAGATCCACTGGGTCTGCGATGCTAGGAACCACAACAAGTTCTGTCACGAACTTCTTGATCCAAACGGCCTCTTTTGCAGCGTTAGAGGCAGCAATATACTCGGCCTCTGTGGTAGAATCGGCTACTGTCTCCTGTTTGGAACTCTTCCAACTCACAACACCTCCATTCAGGCAGAACACATACCCTGACTGCGATCTACTGTCGTCCTTATCGGTCTAGAAGCTAGCATCGGTGTAACCTCTTACAACGAGCTCTTCTTCGCCTCCATATACCAAAAACATCTCCTTAGTCCTTCGTAAGTACTTAAGGATGTTCTTTACTGCAATCCAGTGTCTTTCACCTGGATCTGATTGGTATCGACTCGTCATACTCAAAGCATACGAGACATCGGATCGAGTGCATAGCATAGCATACATGATGGATCCAATAGCCGACGCATATGGAATCTTATTCATGCGGTCCCTCTCCTCTCGAGTAGAAGGACTCTGAGCCTTCGAAAGGCTTATGCCATGTAACATGGGCAGCGACCCTTTCTTAGAATCATGCATGCTAAAACGCCTAAGCACTTTATCTATGTATGCACTCTGACTTAGGCCAAGCAGTCTCCTGGATCTATCTCTATAGATCCTAATACCTAGCACGTAGGTAGCTTCGCCTAAGTCCTTCATAGAGAAACACCTTCCCAACCAAGTCTTTACAGACTGTAGGGAAGGAACGTCATTCCCTATCAGAAGTATGTCATCTACATATAACACCAGGAAGATTACTATGCTCCCACTAACCTTCTTGTAAACACAGGGTTCATCTTCATTCTTGATGAAACCAAACTCTTTGATTGCATCATCAAAACGAAGATTCCAGCTCCTAGAAGCTTGCTTCATCCCATAAATAGACCGTTGTAGCTTACAAACCTTTTCGGCACTATGTGGATCGACAAAACCCTCAGGTTGCGTCATATACACATCCTCGAGGAGATTCCCGTTCAGGAAAGCAGTTTTGACATCCATTTGCCAGATCTCATAATCATAATAAGCTGCAATTGCAAGCAAGATCCTTATGGATTTAAGCATAGCCACCGGGGAAAAAGTTTCGTCATAGTCAACACCATGAACTTGTCTGAAACCTTTTGCCACAAGTCGGCCCTTAAAGGTAATCACATTACCGTCCATGTCAATCTTCTTCTTGAAGACCCACTTACACCCAATGGGTTTTGCCCCTTCAGGTGGATCAACCAAAGTCCATACTTGGTTAGTGTACATGGACTCCATCTCAGATCTCATGGCCACCAGCCATTTCTCAGAGTCAGAGCCTATTACGGCTTCCGCATAGGTTGTAAGCTCATCATTATCTATGAGCAATACGTCATTATCTTGAGTCACGAGAAATCCATATCTCTCGGGCTCATGACGTATCCTACCAGACCTACGAGGCTCATGTGTCACTTGTGCAGAAGATTGTGCCACAACAACTTGTGGTACTTGCTCTGCAACCTCACCCGTCGATTGGTCAATATCATTTTGTGGTAGAACTTCCCCAAGTTCTAATTTCCTCCCACTAGTTCCTTTGGAGAGAAACTCTTTCTCAAGGAATACCGCAGTTCGAGCAATAAGCACTTTGCCCTCGATGGGATTATAGAAATAGTATCCTCGAGTTTCCTTAGGATACCCCACAAAGTAACATTTGTCCGATTTAGGGCCAAGCTTATCCGAAGACAATCTCTTCACATAAGCTTCGCAACCCCATATCTTTAGAAAAGACATCTTGGGACACTTCTCATACCACATCTCATATGGTGTCCTTTCAACTGATTTCGACGGAGCATTGTTTAATATGAGAGCAGCTGTCTGTAGAGCATATCCCCAGAAGGAGTCAGGTAAGTTTGCATGACTCATCAAAGATCGAACCATATCTAATAAAGCTCGATTCCTCCTTTCAGCTACACCATTCCACTGTGGTGTTCCAGGTGGAGTCAGTTGAGATAAAATCCCACACTGTTTAAGATAGTCAGCGAACTCATAGCTCAAATATTCACCTCCTCGATCTGATCGAAGAACTTTAATACTCTTACCCAACTGATTCTCCACTTCATTCTTAAATTCTTTGAACTTTTCAAAGTATTCAGATTTGTGTTTCATCAAATACACATATCCAAATCTACTGAAATCATCAGTAAATGTAATGAAGTAGAGATACCCACCTCTAGCAAGCTTGTTCACTGGTCCACATACATTGGTATGTATGAGAGCCAGATGATCACTAGCTCGCTCACCTTTTCCGGTAAAAGGGGCCTTAGTCATTTTCCCCATTAAGCAAGGTTCGCATGTCTCGATTGATTCTAAATCAAACGAGTCCAGTAATCCATCCTTATGGAGTCTAGAGATGCGATTCTCGCTAATATGGCCTAAACGACAATGCAGGAGGTAAGTCGGGTTAGAATCATTAGATTTGAGCCGTTTGGTTTCCACATTATAAATAGGCGTATCTAGATCAAGAACATACAGACCATTACTTAAATGTGCACTGCCATAATATACATCATTCATGTACATAGAACAACACTTGTTCTTGATAGTGAAACAAATCCCTTCTTGTCCAAACAAGAAACAAATATTATGTTTCTACTAATAGCAGGTACATAATAACAGTCGTTAAGATCTAATACTAGCCCAGTAGGCAAAACTAGGTGATAAGTCCCTACAGTTAATGTAGCAACTCTTGCTCCATTTCCAACTCGTAGGTCCACTTCGCCCTTTGCCAACGATCTACTGTCCTTTAGGTCCTGCATATTTCCACAAATATGAGCACCACACCCGGTATCTAATACCCAAGATGTAGAAGTAGTAGATACATTGATCTCTATAACATGGATACCTGAAGTGGAAGTCTCACTTCCCTTCTTCTTCTTCAACTCCTCCAGGTATACCTTACAATTCCGCTTCCAATGTCCAGTGTTGCCACAATAGAAGCAGTAATCATTCTTCGCCACCTTGGCTTTAGGCTTCAACGCATCCAAGTCATACTTGGATGCACCTTTAGCCTTCTTGCCTTTACTCTTGCCCTTGCCCTTTCTTTTGGTCCCCTGGACCATTAGAACGGACGTCCCCTTGCTGATATCATGCTCAGCTGTTCTCAACATGTTAAGCAGTTCAGGCAATGGTTTATTGTAGTCATTCATATTATAGCTCATGATGAACTGACTATAACTGCTGGGCAGCGACTGTAGGACTAAATCTGTGGCCAACTCTTGACCCAGAGGAAATCCCAGTCTTCCCAGAATCTCGACGTACCCAATCATCTTGAGTACATGAAGACCCACTGGACTGCCCTCAGTCAACCTTGCTTGAAAAAGTGCCTTAGAAATCTCGAATCTCTCATGTCGGGCCTGCTCTTGATAGAGTTGCCTGAGATGCACGATCATATCGTACGCCTTCATGTTCTCGTGTTGCTTCTGAACCTCCGAGTCCATGGTGACTAACATGAGACATCCGACGTTTACGGCATCATCATGATGCTTACTATAAGCATCTTTCTCAGCTTGGGGGGCATCGTCAGGTGGTGGCGCAAGAAGAGGTTGCTCTAAGACATACAGCTTCTTTTCTTGGGTGAGAACAATTCTCAAGTTTCGATACCAACCAAGGAAATTATTCCCTGACAGTTTGTCCTTATCAAGGATGGATCGCAAACAGAAAATACTAGAAGTGCTCCCTGCCATGGTAACTACCACAGAAATATGCAAAATAAGTATTATGACATTACAATATTTAATGAGGACTCTATTAAATATTGCTCTCACTATTTATGTCAAATCAATGACCCTGAACATTGATTCAGAGAATATCATTCTCATAGTACTTCAAGATCCATATCTCACCAAGCTCTGAGTCAGCGAGGGCTGATTCACCCAAAACTGGCTATTTAGGTAGGGAACTCACTTTCCCAATTGCATCACATGCAACTCTTGATTAGTTGGGTGAATAACTCCTTATTCGAATTTATCTTATAGATCGATGCCCAACTACATGCCTCTGAACTCCTAATCCTATTAGGCTTGCTCAGTTAAGTCCGGCCCACTGGTAAACACCACGTCATACTAGGATAGATGAGGGCATCCTGCGAGAGCAAGGTCTACACACTCATCGATCTTGGTCTTGACTAGCGTTACACGGTGGAAGGATAAGGACTTAATATTTTGAGAAATTTTATTAATATTTAATCGATCTCACCATACACTATTATGTAACAATTACATAATAGTCCAAACGCATAACTATTATACTAACACAACTAGGACATTGTCCATGTCTAACAGTCATGCACCGCAAATATCAAACATAATCACACCAGTACCAAGCATAAAATCATATTTTATGCTATTATCTACTCGGATTCTAACTAGCTAGGCTCTGATACCAATTGCTAGTTTCACGAGGCGCAACGGAAGCGAAAAAGGAACAGAAATTCAAAATTTCATACCCGTGAAACTAATTCCAAGACCTACTAGAAGAATAAGAGTAAATAAAAGCGTACCTGGAATATTTAAAAATGTCGACCGAACGTCCCACGCGTGACGCCTCTATCGGTATCCACACCGACTTTGTCGACGAGTTTTCGAGATCGGCGATGCTAGCGGCCAACACTCGAAAGAAACACCGATGCAACACCCGAAATTTTCAGACTAATGGACCTTATTTGAGTTGAACAATTCAACTCAAATTATATATATATATATACTTATATGCACACACATGCATACACTACGTGTATATATATATATATATTAGCAAATATATATGCAGCACACACATATATATATATATGTCTCTGCTGATATCTATATATATGCACATTGCCCCCCTTTTTATAAGCAATATGGGGGGGACAATTCAAGTCCCTGGCCGATGTGGGACTAACCCAAATTGGGTTTCCACATTACATATGTCCATACACATGTCTATTCACGTAAAAGCCATGTGTCACCATATTGATCGTGCATCAATTAGGTCCATTTAATCTAATAAATCGAGTCTAATTAATCAATAAATTTAATCTCATTAAATATCCGATTAATCGGTCGCACCATAAATCATCTAATCTCTATTAGACGATTTTATTTGTTTCAAGATATCTCGTCAATTTAGTCGTAGTGTGTGACCCTGTAGGTTCCCAATTACGTTGACAGTAATATGGAAATCTCTATTTCAATATCACAAATAGTGAGCGGCATCTAGCAATGCATTACTGTTACTCAAGTAATCGGAAAGTCAATTTCTCGACGAACCTCGTGACCTATATTACCGTGTAATATAATCCATTGTCCTCTATATCTCTATTGAGCCCAAGGCATGGTCGATGACATCCTTGTATGGCTCAATATCTCTCTTTCTTGGTTTACCAGGTAAGTCTATCAGAACAAATGAGCTCGATATCGTTATATCGACTCATTTGGGTATGCATACACTTTTAGACTTAACCACCAAGTGGCCGTGAGATATCGCTCCCGTTTCGTAGGAGGGACAAATCCTATCTCGGTCACTCACATTCCTCTCCATGCTCTGTGATATACCCAATAACTGTCTTTATAACCAGCCTATTACGGTGGCGTTTGACAGTATCAAAGTATATGACATTACATGTAGGAATCCATGGTGACCTCAAGTCAAAAGACCATTACACTATAGTCACTTTGAGATATGCTAATGACAGTCACGTAACAACCCATGTAGCAATCTCATGGCGGATCAGTCCAATACACATTACTCTTAATGTATACATGTGGTGTGATTTGATATCTCCATATCCATGACCTATGAGATTTGGTCATCAATCAACACTCACACTAGTCTAATCGTATTACCGTTGTCCTAATTAACGATAATACTTTGACTATGGACATTTAGGAATAATGTTCAGTAATTATAGAATCTCACAATCAAGTCACACTTGATGCCTATTGAACCTACTATTCCAAGGACATTATTGTGTAAAATCATATTTAGCGCAATCTACACAATAACAGATATGCCTCGTTTTATAATGAAATAGATATCATATTACAAAACTAATTATAGATTGCCTCTAGGGCATACTCCAATTCCCAACACTATGTTGTGTAGAAAAATATTTTTCAGCCTCAAGTTTCGTTTCGAATTTTGAAAATTGAAGTTGACTCATGTAAAACCCGAAAACATCCCATAAAGTATTTTTTTTCTAAATAATGTAAAATTGAAGTTAATTTAAGAAAATGCTTTGATTTCAAAAGTCGTGAATGCTCGAGTAATTAATCAAAAGTACTTCCCTCCGATGGATGATAAAAACGACGATTTTGCTCCCTCCTCCTCGTGACCATGCTAGGTTGTCGGTTTTGCATTCTTGTTGCGTTGTGCTCCTCCATGTATCGCACCCAGGACCGTTAAGTTGACATGGCCGTCCCGACTGTGAATAGTAACCTGATGATTGCCCGACGATTTTCTGTCGCGGTTGGTCGTTGTTAGAAGTGTTGTTGATGCTCTCCCTTGGAACTGATGAACCAAAACGGAGTGCTGACAATATTAAGGCGAGACCTAAAGCTAATTAGCTCTCTAAGGTCCAAAATTGAAAAATTAAAATAAATTACAACCCAAAATTTAATTAAATACAACCCATGAAAAATTAATTAGATCCCATAAAACAGCCAATCACATAGGTTTCCTAAAAACCCATGATTATCCTCATGCCACGAAGATATAAGGAAACTTATAACATAAAAGAAATAAATTTCGTGCCATTTTATAACTTTTTACAAAATCCTTCAAAAATTTTATATTTGGAATTTGCAAATTTTGTAAAAAAAATACCAAATATCATATATATGGCAAATTTGACAAAATTAATTATTAACATCTGATGTCAATATTTTAATTTTCATGATGAATATCAAATATTCAATCAATCATAAAACACATTTTAAGGATTTAATTTTGGTAAGAGATTAGCTTGGAAAACAATTTTCCAAGAATGCCGAAAATTGCTCATAACGTGACTGCTTACACCTCGGGACTGCCGCTGCCTTTTTAGCTGCTAACAGACAAGAAAACAAGCTGCCCGTGACCGTAACAACCGCATTTGACTAGCATATTTTATCCCCCAACATGGCAGCTAACTCGGGTAGTCTTGGCTGGTCCGAAGCCTGGAGCCACAGCCAAGAACAGCCTCGAAAGGACTGTCCGCAGCTGCGGACAGCACTGCACAGCAGTTACAAGTCACATGCACAGTTGCACACCCGAGAAGGGCAGCAAGCAACCGTGTCACCACGTGCAACCACGAACCCTAGCCGTGACTCTTGAGCGACATGTTACAGCTGTGAATCTTATTCAAACCCAGCTGCTCTCATCCCAAGTCATTTCCACCTTCTCAGCTGCCCCATGACCGTCATTAGCATTGAGCCACCATGCTTCACCCGTGAAGGGCAGCAAGCGGCTGCAATTCTCAGCGTGCAGCCATGAGACCGAGTAGGTGATACACGGGAACACTTCTCGTGCTAAATCGACAATTGATTTATCGAACATTTCAACAAATCCAAATTTCAAACCAAAACATGGCACATCTATGCGCATCTAATACGAACAAAAGGGTGGCTCTGATACCACTTGAAAGGAAAATCGAATTAAACGCAGCGGAATTGTAAAATGATAATTAAAATTTTTCATCATATGAATATCATTTCATGAACCGGAATCGTATTCCGGGTGTGGTATAGCCTTTTATTCGAATTAAACAACACAACTCTATAATTATTTCTACAAGGATTATCGGAATATATCTATCGAAAACCTATCCTTGTAGATGATTGAAGCCGACCAAACGTGCGGCCTCTAGCCTCGTCCATACAGGCTGTTTGTCTCCAAGGAATCGCAAGGCAGTCTCGGACGTCCTTCTTGGCAACTGAAAAAGAAACAACACAGTTTTAATCGGCAGCACCAAAAACAAAAGGCAGTAGGCTTATAATTTTTTTACTTAGCCGTTTGCCTCTCTGATCTCTTTCTCTCTTTCGGTTTTTTGTGTGTGTATTCACTGCCCCGCATTAATATATAAAACATATCCATATATATTTTACATAATGAGTCGAATGACTCTTGAAATTGATTTGCAATTAATTAATCAATTCACAATTAATTAATTTATTGCTATTACTGTTATACACATAAGTCATCTTATGACCAAAACTTCAAGAAAGAAAGACTATTACGCTCTCGACATAAGTTTTACGAATTGAAATTGCATTTGAATGCCGCGCGTAGTGTGAATTGCCCGCTAGTAAAGTATAAATCCAAATACTTTACACAGGAAATATAATCTTATTTATAATCCAAATTGCATTATAAGTATTTTATCTGTAGCGACAATAATGTTGAAACTACCCAAAATCGAGAATCTCAAGCACGAGCAAGCCAAACAACAACTCAAAGCAACTAAATAGAGTACAAATGGAGGAGAATCAAGAGACCGAGATTTACGTGGTAAAACCCGAAACAGAAAACATCCATGGAGAAATCCACTAGATGATCGGAAGATTACAAGTGTACACACTCTTGATCACTCAAAGAATCCAAAAGCCCCAAATTGCAGGAACTATAACCCTCTCTTCCTCTTCTCTCTCTCAAATTTGCATAAATATGGTCTTTTTGTCGTTATGTTTATAGGAGAAAGCCAACGAGATATAAAGCGGTCCTAAACTGGGTCAAATGAGGTGAACCCTTGTCAATTTGAGTGGAAAAACACAAAGAAAACTGAGTCAGGTTGCGGGTCGAGCTCGCCGAGATTTCAGCTAAGCTCTCAGATGATACTACAGCATGCATTGCGATGCTGTGACTCTGACAGAGAACCATAAATTTTCCTTCAAGCGATGTTGCGGCACGGTGCGGCAGCATAGGCAGAAGATTACTTGAACTGCTAATAAGCTCCTCTAATCCCTCTCCATCATCTTTGTCGATTTCTTTGTCGTTCTCTGAGTCTCCCAAGACTCACGAATCTCCAAGTCTCCAAGGTCGAATGCAAGGTACCTCGATCAACATTATCAATAATTTATATCTAAATCTATTGATATCTATAATCTATATCTATAACAATTATAAAAGTGTGGAACTCAACAAAATATTTCTTCATTTTTCATAATTTCAATATTACCCTCTCATGAATCTAGACATATTGTAATATTGTACTTTACCATTCATTGAATCCAATCACTATTATATGTTCAATGTATCTTGACAAATTCTAATTCATTCATGTATCTACCACATAAGCATCCATCTATTCACTTCATTTAGTGTGACCGAAGCATTTATGATTTCACACATAAATACATGCCTCTTCGCTTCATATGTTTACATATTAGAATGAAGAAAGGATACGTACTTTCAATTGCAAAAGCACGCCTCTTCATTTCATCTAATCTACTCTATAACTATACTTCTACACTTATATATAAAAGTATGAAACTCCTACCCGTGTTTCTCCATATTTATTTTCGAAAATACCTTCAAACTTTCAAAAATATGCATCTATATCCCTAATGGTGTCTCTTCGATTAAATTCCTCATGGATAACCGTATGTACCTTTTTATGTGCATTCTATACATATTGTTCCTTTCTAGATGCACTATTTCATTGATAAATGTCTCTCATAATATCTATCTATCTATATATATATATATATATATATATATATATTATCTTTTATAGAAGAACGGCAAGTTCATCCTTGTGATTTTACATGTAGAGATATCAGTTGTACTTTTTTTGGGTCTTTTTTCCCGATAGTCACTATTTGCTGCCACGGATCCCTTCGCCTGTCCTTCGCTAGCACCAAACTTAATCGTTACTTTTCCAATAGTCACTTTGCTGGTATGGATCCCTTCGCTTGTCCAAGGACTTTAACTGCTCCTCATGGGTGTAAATTTCTGGCATATTTTCTTCCCAAAAGCATTGCTTCCTGGCTGCACCTACTTGTACTTTCGCAATCGCTCCCTCCTTTCCCCGTTTATTATCGATCCACCACAGGAAACTGCTACAAATCTCCCATTCCTCATTCATGATCCTTTTGATTTTGCTGAGTCATTCTCTGATGCTTTAATTCTTTCTTTCCATTTTCACATCGCACTCTCTAGCTTACCAGAAAAAACAAAAAAACAAAAAAAAAAAAAAAAAAAAAAAAAACAAAAAACATCGCACTCTCTATCCTACCCCATCCTTTACGCTTAATTACGTTGCCCTTTCCATATATAGGGTCATATATATATATATATATATATTTGGTTATAAAGGAGGTCCAAGACTTAATACAATGAAAGAAAAATCATAAATAACTAACTTAAGGGCATGGGTAGTTCCATTAGGTATCGAACATGCGACTTCTAGGCCAACAAGTGAGGATGTGCGTTGTCAGCATCCCATTTTGATCCACTAACTCCAGAGAGGCGAAATCCATTGGAGGGAAATATTTTCAGCTAACTGCTCGAGCATTCGTGACTTTTGAAAACTGATATTTTCCTAATTTAACACCAATTTACCATTTTTCAGAAATAATACTATACATGATGTTTTTGGATTTCGCGTGCATCAACGTCAATTTTTAAAATTTGAGACGAAAACTCGAGACCGCAAAATATTTTATTGCACAACATTGATCCATGAATTTTTTTGAACGCAATGATGGTTACGGGTAATTTTTCTGACATCCAATTAAAAAGACGTTAATTTTAGTCTTTACGCGCATCGAATTCAAATTTTAAAATTTGTTAAAAAAAAGTCAAATCGGTCGTTTGACTTTCTTTTACCGTTGCTTCCCGTCCATGTTTTTTCCGTTCTTTCCTGTTTCCTTTCCTTTCCTTTTATTTTTCTTTCTTTTCTTTCCTTCCTCTTTTCTTTTTCTTTTTCCTTCTTCTTCCCTGCTCTGCGCCTCCTGACCCGAGCCTGCAACCTTTCCCTTCTTCTTCTCCTGTCGACCTCCCGCCTGCAACTTCGAAAGCTAAGCCACCTGCTCCCGCCCCTTCCTACTCTCCGACTTCCAGAGCTGGCTGCAGAACAGCCATGGCTATCTTCCTCTGCACACACCTCGTCACCCCTCTTCTTCCAGTCTTCTTCTCTGCGCCTCTGCCCTGCAATTTCCCGAAAGCTGAGCCCCATCACGATCACCCATCTTCTCCCCTTTCTTCTTCTGTTTCTTCTTTCAACAGCCGACTGAAACCAGCAATCTATCCCTTCCCTCTGTTCCTTTCTTTTCCCTTTCTAGCCGAGGCAAGCTAGGGACCAGTCGCCTCTTCCTTCCCTCCTCTGATCACATGCAACCCTGACCCACCTGTCACACTGCAACAGCAACTTCTCCCTCTCCTTTGCCCTCTCATCTTCACGTTCGGAACGGGCAGAAGGTGATGGACACCCCATCAACTTCCTGACACTCTCGAGCAGCTCTCTCCCTCGCGCAACTCTTTCGGGACTGGCTCCCTCTACCTCTCGGTTACTCTCTCACAACCCTGGACTCTCCTCAGTGGACACACACGGCTCCTCTCCAGAACCTTACGATTCTCTCACCTCTGGAACCCTCACCTTCTCAGCCCACATTTTCCCGAACGTGCACCCTTTGTCACGCCAGTAAACACTTGCCCTCACCTTGATACTTCCGGGTTTTCTTTCGGCAGTCCAGGTCCCCCTCGCCACGCCCCTCAGCTGGGATCTCACTCCCTTTCGCTCCCATTTCCTCTCAGTTCTCGCCTCATCCACAACATCCAGACCGCGGACGACTTCCTCTCGGCTTGTCACCCACGGAGACCATCTGCCAGTTCGCGTCCCTCCCCCGACTCAGTAGCCCGAAGTCTCGCCGCCCCAAGATCGCCTCCAGCTGCGCTCAGGGACCTCCCGGGGTCGAGTGCAACCGCACACAGCCACCCAGACCGCCCCTCTTCCTCTCTGTTTCACCTTTTTGTTCTAACCGGGCCGGTTTCTGTTTTCCGGGTATGCGCAGACAACACTCGTGAAGAGCCATTCCAGACCACTTCCAGGAGCCTCCAAGGAGCCCAAAGCCACCACGCCGGTTCAGAGTTGCAGCCGAGATCCTTTGCACCAACCTACAACCTCTTCCGGACGTTTCTTCATTAGTCGGGTATGTCCTGACCCGACCGGGCATCCGACCCACCCGACAGAATCGACTCTTGTTTTCTTCCCGATCTAGGTACAAATCCCGACCTAGCGGCATGTATAGGACCTCATCTATGTATATTATGCTTGTTTACATGATGATAATCTGAAATGAATGCTTGCGGACTGTGTGGATGAGCGGAATTACCTCGAACCCGTTTTTTATAAACTTTCCTAACTGTTTCAGTTTAGTCCCTGCCACTACTTTTATTTTTTTAAGACCCGCTCTAAACTTTCAAATCTGTTTCAATCAAGACCTGGGCTATTTTCGACATTTTCAGTCCAGCCACTGAACTTTTCAGGCGATTCAGATCAGTCCAAGAAACTTTTATTTCTATTTCAGTTCAGTCCCTATAACATTTTTCCCTCTTTTCCGATCAGCCCCAAACTTTTAAATTCGTTCCAAACAGGTTCTGGTCTATTTTCGACATTTTCAGTCCAACCACTGAACTTTTCAGGCGAAAATCAGTCCAGGAAACTTTTATTTCTGTTTCAGTTCAGTCCCTGGAACATTTTTCACTCTTCTCCGATCAGCCCCAAACTTTTCAATTTGTTCCAAACAGGTCCTGGGCCATTTTCAGTATTTTTTGCGCAGTCCTTTACTTTCCATACGCTTCAAAGCAGTCCCGAAAACTTTTATTTCTGTTTCAGTTCAATCCCTGGAACATTTTTCTCTCTTTTTCGATTAGCCCCGATCTTTCAAATTCATTTCAAACAAGTCCTGAGCCATTTTCAGTATTTTCTGTGCAGTCCTTAACTTTCCAGGCGATTCAAATCAGTCCGGGAAACTTTTCTAACTGCTTCAGTTCAGTACCTGCCGCTAATTTTATTTTCTCCAGATTAGCCCTAACTTTCAGATCTGTTTCAATCAAGTCCTGGGCCATTTTCAACATTCTCAGTTCAGCCACTGAACTTTTTAGTCGAATTTCCAAATCAGTCCTAGTTCTTTTGAAATTATTCCTATTCAATCCTTGGGCTATTTTAACCAAAAAGTATAACCAAAGGATTTCCAACCTATCCTATTTAAGTCCCTGACCGAGAGTATGCATGTTCTATTAATATGTTTTTGTCTTGCTCACTATGCGTACATGATATGACGATACGTGTTTTTGTGTTTTTCTCCGCTTCCATGAATCGGCGCCGTTTTATCCATTCTGTCAATATTATGTTTGTGTATGCTTACATGCTTGTATCCGTTTCTCGTGATCATGGCGGCGCGGTTTAGTAAAATATGTGTGTTATAATCATATTTGTTATGTGAATGCATGCAACTATATGTTTTGTTAGGCATTGATCGAATGATAAATTATATGTTAAACGCATTAGTTTTAAGTTAATGTGCATGGATTTGGGTATTGATAGGGCCGGCAATTCGTATCGTGTCGTGTTTATACGTGTCGTGTCTAAACGGATTCGTGTTATCGAAGTCATAACCCGTACACGACACGATTATTAAACGGGTCATGTTTTGGAAACACGGTTATATTCGTGTCAACCCGTACACGACATGTTTAAACCCGTTTATCGAAACGTATCATAATAGGTACACGAATACACGACACGATTATAACTAGTACCCGGACACGATTATAACCGGTACCCGGACACGTTTACACGACCCGTTTATCCGATAAACCCGATTACCCGTATACGTTTACACGACCCATTTATCCGATAAACCCATTTACCCGGACACGTTTATACGACCCATTTACCCGTTCAATCCGGTTACCCGGACACGTTATACGACCCGTTTATCCATTTATTTCCTCCATGCATTGCACAGTTGCACTGCAGCTCAACAAAATTTCAAACAATACAATTCAGATCTTACCAATACAATTAGTTCCGGAATTATGCAAACATGACATGTTCATCGACAATTCCACTAGCAACTTAATCATTAAGGAGTTCCACCATCAATGTCAAAGAACGAGACTCAAAAATGAATTCATCAGTTCATAAATTCAACCCAGTAAATAACTGTCTTGCTTACGACATCAAATGAAAAGCTGTAATGAACGAGACTAAAAAATGAACTGTCTTCTGATTCTCCTTCAGACTCTTCATCCAACACTTTTTCCTCTTCATCGTATGGAACGTCAGTTTCCTCCAGGAGATGGTCAATTGAATCACGCCTCTCACCTTCACCGTTGCTCTCGCTCTTGTACATCTGGATATAAACAACTGAACACTCAGTATCTGAATACATAAATGCTCAATATCAGGGACAAACCGTTATCTTTTCAGCAGATAAGTCAACAAAATCTTTTCAATAGTACAATGTAGATGCTTATAGCATTCTCACAGGATTAAGCCCCCGAAGATTTACATATGGTTCAACAGAGACGATTCCCAGTGCACAAGTTTCATAATGCATGAGGAAGGAGGAAGGGAGGGAGAGAGAGACAATACTAGAAAGATATTTTGAGCTGTCAAACAGTTAGGTGTTACCAAACACAATCGTAAACTGAACGAACAAAAAGGAACACAAAAGCAAGTCTATGTTTAGGCTCACTGCAGAAAATTCCTTTCAACTTAAAGAAGAAAGAGGCTTTGGTGTCTAACAAAGGCCCCGCCCAACCAAGGCCAACAAGACAAAAAGAGTTTAATACAGACAGAAGTAGCAACTCTGTAACTCAAGGGGCATCCACTATATAAATATGGGCTACTTGCAGGCATAAGTCTACAATGCAAAAGCCTCCAGAAAAAGCAGAACAAATAGCTCAAGAATCATCAAATAACCAAGCAATACTTTCCCAAGCTCCATAAACACGAAGAATAGCCCAGCAATAACCAAGCACTTTTGCCGGTCACATGTTCTAAAACTCAAAAAGCTTCATAAACTCTAAGGAGTAACGGCAGCGCAAACACAATTTTTTTTGTCTTACGTGAGATCACTCCTCAAATAGTCATATTCTTTCTATACATTTTGTACAGACAACAGGGGAATCCAAATCTTGGCAAGTCATGTTCCCCAGCAGAACATAAAAAATAAAATATAAAAAATAAAAATCCATTGATCTTTAGTAAGCATGAACATACGATTGTCTGAGGTACTCGTAATCAATGTCCTGCGTATTGAAGTAAATGCGAATCATGACAATACTTCCAGCTTATCTATATAGTATATACAGAATGTGTTCTAAAATCGATGCTAGTACTCAAAGAATGTTGAACTTTGGAAGACGAACTCATCAGAACTAGTCTCATATAATTTCCTCAAGAGGAAGAAATAGCTAGCAGCCAAGTAAAAATATCTTCCAACCGAGTTCTCCTCCAAGCCGCCTCACCTAATTCCTCTCCGACAATAGAAACAGTGACGAGAATCAGCAAGCATACCTGATACTGGAAGGTGGACGCGAAGAGGAGTATGTTGATGATGAGGAACGTGACGGAGAGGATCAGAGCGGAAACCGTGTCCGATCGAGATCCAATCGAAGCTCCGGCGACGGAAGGGGAAGGATACTTCCAGTGAGGTTCTCCTCCGGCCAAAAGGCAACGAAGACGAGAGATCTTTGACTGGACTGTGAAGACGATCGAAGTCGTCCTTGACAACAGGGGAGGCTGGATCTGCAAGAAGATGAAGGATGAAGGGGGGCTGGGGGGGTGTGTGAAAGACTGAAAGTTGAAATCGGGTACTGCGGCTACTGCTAATGGAAATTTCGAAATTAGGGTTAATCTAAGGATATTTTCGTAAATTCAGTTAGATAAACGGGTTAATAGGTTACACGATTACAGTAACACGATTAAACACGGTTAAATAAACAGGTTTAATCGTGTATAATCGGGTTACACGGGTTCAACCTGCTAAGACACGTTTATTAATCGTGTCTAAACGGGTTGGACCCGTTTAACCCGAATATCAAAAATACCCAACCCAAACCCGTTTAACTCCGTGTTGTGTCCGTGTCGTGTAATCGTGTCGTATCAAATATTGCCGGCTCTAGGTATTGATGACTATCTCGGGCCCACGAGGGTCCAAGAGTGTATCGACCATCATTGACCGGTCATCCTTGACCTTCGAGGACCTGTATCACTTCATAAACCCGTAGTATCCATGACATAAGACGGTAGTCACTAAAATAATTCCACACACGGGAAGATGGAACGTATCATTTGGTTAAGTAAATCACTTGGCTTAAGTAAATCGCACGAACCGGTTATTAATTTGTAATCGCGTTAACGAATCATGAAAAGTCAGGAACGCCCTTTTTAAAACCCATAATTTCGAAAGCATCTAGATACTTAACGCGCATAGCATGGGCATCTAAGGAATGTTCGTGCACCTTGACTCAAAGTACGGGCCCGATTTTAGGTGGTTCGGGTTAGGGTGCACGAATTTTCCTTAGTCCACTCTCGGGCGGTACCGACTATCGACTTTCAGGGTCGACATGACCCTGATAGACCCAAGGGATCGATCAGTACCGGCTACCTACTTTTCGTGAATCGCCGACTCCATAGGCGTTAGGGTGATTCAAACACTTCGATCTACGTTCGGATGCAAGTATCATTTGCATAGCCCACTTCGTTTGTTTTCAGTGTTTTTGTCATCCTACCATAGATGCGGGTGGTTAGATCTGTATTTCTGTAACAAAACATGCGAAATCTGACTAATCCTTCATCCGACTTAATTAAACATTAGAAGATGGTTAGTCGGGACTCTAGGTTCCAAATCTAGTGTCAAAATATATGTTTGGCATAATCAGTGAAATCGCAATAACACTATACAAAATAATCTTAAAACGGACCCACTATACAAAATAGTCGACCTAGAATTGCATTCTAGCATATTTATCTACTCGCCTAGGATAGGGATATTGTTTTCCAATCAACTCCGGTTAATAACTGATTAAATCACGTAAATTTGGTTTAACGCACAACTTGTTTGTATTTGTTTGAATTTGTCAGTTTTTTGTCAGTTTTCATAAGTTTCTATTAGTTTTTATCTGTTTGATTTGTCACAGTTCGAACCAAAACCCATAGGTCACGCTTATCATAGGGTCTAACGCCCCAAATCATCGACCACGAGGTCCAACACCCCATGTACATCGAGCGCGCGTAACCCAAGTGCGGAATGTGGTCTAATCCCGAGTGTGTGAATCGCGATTAGACATCACCCGGGAGCTCGAATAGTCCAATGATCATCGTGAGAATCGATCGATTCTCGTGCCGCCCGTTAGTTCGGTCGGACTTGACCCTCGGCTCATTGAGCCCTCGTTACTTTAAATTATTTGTCAGTTATTCAAAATGCACGATGAGCCGAGTGGAATATTGGCCTAATGCAAGCCGTTCGGGATCCATCTATTGTTTTTAATTGTATTTTGTAATTATTCGAGAGTATACATTGCGAGAACATTTATTTATATATTTACTCATTTATTTGTAAGGATCACCAATCGGTGAGCGAGAGGTCTGAGTTTCGAATAGGTCGAATTAGTCTATTGTTACTTATGGAAGCGTAAACCCAAGACATCACGGTCTCGGTTCTCGTGGGAATTCGACCATTATGGTCCGGTGAACCGTCAAGCGAGGATAGCGAGCCAATTCCTCGACGTGTAGGTTTACCTTTCCTTCGAGTCCTTGGCCTAATTCGATCAATTCATCGGGCGAGTCAAGTGCAATCCTAAATCATGCGGTAAATAAATAAAATGACAAGCCTAGCAAGCTAGAGTACCAAAAGAGCGTATGGGATGTAAGCCCACACGTAATAGAACCCTTGAATTCGGAATTTCCGGTTCCATACAGACCATTGCCTTAACATTTAGGTGTACCTCGTACCTCTAGACTCGAGGGACTCCACGGCCCTTGACCTTTGGGTCGTAAACAGTAAGTGGCGACTCCTTCTCATGTGCGTCCGTCGCGCGTTCCCGGGAAGATGGACACTCCCAAGTTGCATTGCATAAGTGCACGCATGCATGCCTCGACGAGATGAAATTCGGGTGTGCACAGCTTGGCAAGAGGGTTCGGGTTCGATCTCGCTTTCTTTGTTTGCTTTTTTATTACCGCTTTCAGCAATTTTTCATTTGTCTACTTTATGCACATTTACTTTGCACACCTGTATCCGCATATCATTCTAGCTTTAGGCACCTATGGGTCGCGTCCCACGACCGGTAATAGGAAGCATAGGTTAAATAGGGGATTCAAAGTAGGGGTACGACGCGTAGTTCGACTGTCGCTGAGGCCTTGAAAAGAATCTCACCCGATTTTAAGAAATTGACACCCTTGAAACGGGAGCCTCCATCTGTAGGTAGCACAGTCTTTGTAGTACCGATACAATGCATTGTGCTAAGCCTCTGTGCAAGCTTTCAACTCGACTTCGAACAGTCCTTGAGTCGGCTTACGTGCCATTTGAGTCTTTTCTGTTTTGAGAGAGATGTACGATGTATCCTATACATTAAGCCGTGGGCATTTATTTTCTGCATCCATGCATCATCTAATTTTAAAATTAGGGTGTCATTTGATTGATTAATCCTAAATCGGTCTTCCTTTCATCTTGGTAAGAGATGTCGTACTCGACCTCCTTTCCGCACCTTGACAGGGTTACCCCACCGCTCGAGGAGATCAGCAGCGTATGGGCATATTCGCACCAGGTTGACCGCGACTATATCAAGACCTTTGTCGGGGACATATCATCACTAGCCATCCGCCGACCGGATTGAAATTTCCTTGGAGCAGCTGTAACATTTTGGGATCTAGTACACGCCATCTTTAACATTCAGGGCACCAAGCTCACGCCTACTATCGAAGAATATCGCACTCTTGTCGGAAGAACTGCAGCCACCCGCGGCATTGTGGAACCTAACTTCCACACCACCCGACCTGTTTTGGTATCGTGCCTACTCGGGGTGCATAGGTCTCAGCTACAAGCCGAACTTGCATGTTCCGGTGGTACTGAAATAGTTTCCGCGAAACTCCTCTGTTTTATCGAAATACGAGCTCGCGAGGTTCAAGGGGATCTTTTCCAAAAGAATTTATGTCATGCGATCCTACTCTTAATTTTCGGGACTCTTTTATTCCCTCACTCGGCTGATCACATAGACACAGCCTTAGCTAGCGTTGTCCTCCAAGTAATTGGAGGTCGCGAGTACGAGGTGACCTTATTGGCCGAAACCATGTGGTCCCTCGATCGCGTTACGAGAAAGACCGATCGAAGGTTGAGAGGGTCCCCAATCCTTTTACAAATTTAGCTCCAAAGCCATGCAAACCCCTTCGGCCTTGCTCGCCCTGTTATGTTTTTCACATGTCCGTAGTCGATCATTTCGCGGTTATTATCTCTGTTACGTATGGAAGAATGCAAAATCTCCGAGTGAATCAAAATCTTTCGCGAAATATCACTTAAGGGGTTTAAGTAGCGTGCCGCGTGGATGCCACCCGAACCCATGGCCCTCAGGTGTGGTGATTTTAACGGGGTACCACTCCTGAGCCATGCGGGGTCCACCACTTACTTTTCGACGCTAGTGATGAGGCAGTTGGGTAGCTTATAGACGGTCCCCGAGGACACGACGCAAACCGAATTCGAACACACTTGACGGGTTTGATTAATTAACATCCATTATATTATGGATATAATAGTAAATGTGAGTTTTGTAATCACCCACCGGCACCTCCATTTTTTTCACCTTTTTCTCCTTCCTTCCTTTCTCTCTCTCATATGTCTATCGATATTTGAACCTTGCCATTCTCCAATTATCTCTTTACTCTTTTCTATCGTAAAATTATGGCAATTTCTCTAAGAAAAAATTATGGAAATTCACTTTTTTAATTAAAATACTATTAATTAAAACATTTCACGTTGATAAATTATCTTGGGCATTTTATCTCAATGTTTATCATGATACCAATTCATATAACGGAAGAATGGAAGCCGAGAGGTGGGCTATAAATTTCTGGGTATTTGATATATTTCCAATCTTAAATGATTTCGTACAGCAAGTATACATATATACTCACAGATTAAAAATAGAGAACTACAGAATAGCACGAATCAAGGATAAATATTTAGGAAGTTCTCTCCAATTGAATTCCGATTGTGCTGTCAAGTCCTTGCCATTTTTGGACTCTGATTTGTCGGTCGTTGACTGATTCTTGGTATCCTCCAGATCCTTTCCTTCAATACATATTTCATCTTATCGTATTGGCATGCGTCTTGTATACATATACTCCATGTGTTTTTATATGGTGTAACACAAATTGTGCCCTTATTTAGGTGATCTAGTTTTTATATTTGTCATGAAAATTACTTTATTTGAATATGAAACTCTGGTTCATTTTTATGTTTTATTTATTTTTAATACAGATTAAATGAGAAATAGAACACTAAATAAATGGGATTTAGGCTTATATATGAGTAATATAATATTTTTTTGCTCATTATTAAATCTTTTTTAAAATAATTTTTATTAGTGGATATTTAAAGTCAAGAGAGGTAAAATGTGCAAATGGAAAATAAGTTGTTTTCATTCGATAAAGAATTGAAGAGATGAAACATTAGAGGATTGATTAATTAAGGGTTCTATCTATATTATTTAAAAATAATTATATATTTAGGGCATTTTTGAATAGTTGAACAAAGGGGGGGGGGATTAGTAAAAAAAAGGTGAAAATAACTCCAGCCAAAGAAAAAAACTAATTCTTATTTTGATGGTGGTGGATACACAGCAAGAACCCTATATTTATTATGATAATATCCCCTTTTTTTGTTAGATATTAAAAGCTTGACAAATCTGCCCATCTTTGAGCGCATGTGCTCCATATATTTCATGGTCTTTGAATCGATAATCCTGTGTGCATGCAGAGAGACAGAATTACTGAGAAAAAGTGTACTGCTCGTCCAAAAATATTTGCTCAGAGTATGCTCCCTTGCTCTGTTGTTTCTTCGGTGAGCTAAGCTGTATCTTCCTTATTAGTTAACCTTTTTTTCTTATTCCTATTATCTTTCAAGTACGTATTAGTTTCATCAATAATCCCTTTCCTTCAAAATTCCCGCTACTACACATACATGCCCTTCACCTTTGAGTGCTCTAATTCCTTCGCACGTGGTATAGTCATTAATTTCATTAGTAATTTCATTAATTTGCAGTGTCCCAAGTAAAATGAAAAAGAAAAAACCTTTCCGTAGAATCTACATTATTCAAAATTTGAAAATGTATTCCACGAGCAACGCACGTGATTCTCTTACTAGTAAAAAAAAAATGAATGAGCTAACAAAGACATCATAGAGAATAACTTATCCAAAATTTAAAAAATGCAACTATTTGATATTCCTTCATAGTTATTTTAGCAGTGATTTTACCAAATTGCCCTCAACGATTGTAATCATATTGAAAAGAAGAAAAATAGCATGTTAAATGCGGGGAGAAAACTGTAGAAATTGTTATGTCTATCACTACCCACAACTTTCTCCTGTCATCTCTTTGCGCCACGTGTCCCACACCCCCCCCCTTTCCCTCTCCATTCCTCTTCGTTTTTCCCACCCCACCTCCCATTCACTTTTAGTTTTTTTTTTTTTTCCATATCATAATAATTTGTTTTACTTGAAAAGGAATAATGTAATTTTGCTCAATCAGCCTTGCCTAGCGCAAGTGAAAGCTCAAGTTATATAGAACATATAGATTTTCAACAGCAAAACTATTGCATTTCCCCTTACATGTCTTAGTTTTGTTTCCAACATGAATATCATACCATTAAACCAATACGGTTAGCAGGTGGTTAAAGGGCAATATCGAATAACTTAGTGCTTGAACTTTTGGAGTTATTTGAAATAATGATTCCTTAGATATGAGGTACTATACCTATTAAATGTTAAAATGCGCTATTAAGAGAGATTATTCAAAAGATGTGTGCAAGCACGAACTCAGGATTTTGGTTGAAGGGGGGTCTGCAGTCCCAACTCCCCTTGGTTCATCCCGGGATGTGCCAATCTATGTTGTCTTTTTAAAGAGCATATCAATACCAAATACACTTTCCTTCAAATGATTTAACAAGTTCGTTACACTTAGACCAATTTCAATTTTGTACAAAGAAGCACAAAATTAAGTCCGAATATATATTATTTTTAAGGGATACATGTTCTAAATAGTAAAGTGAAATTTATCCAGGTATGATGAAGGAAATGGTCTAAATGCATCGCAAGACTGTGGATGGAAATTAAAATTTATTAAAATAAATCAAAAGAGTAAAATGGACTTACAAGAAATATTGATAAACAGGTTATTGACATTCATAATTTTATAATAGTTATAGATTAATTTTTATAATTAGTAGGGATGATCCCGTAACATTACAAGATAGCTAATAACAATTCCAGGATGGCCCATAGAAGTATATACAATGTCCAGCAAAATTGTGCATGAAACCAAAAGGGTGCACATGGAAATGTTTTATAAGTTTCACATATCAAATGGCCGGATAAGTTTGAAATATTAAATGGGGACCACGCATGCAGGTGACCACTTGGTTCCAATTTTGTGCTGCCATCACTTTGTTTTATATCAAAGGGGACCACTAAGTTGATTACCGGCTCCTATTATCTAGCATCTATTTTTTTTAGTTTTTCTTTTTTACTTTCATATTAATCCCACTGCTTTTATTATTATTATTATTATTATTTTTCAGTTTCAGATGAGGTTCATGGACTTAGCATAAAATAGATAGAGGGGAAGATATAGAAGCACAGATAATCACATTAGTAAGAACATAAATCAGGATCTCTTAATCCGGGTCAAGGACTGTTGCTTTCATTGCTTTTAATTTTATTAACCTGGAAAAGAGAAGAGACCAGCGGAAAAAAAAAAGAGGACAAGCGGTAGACTCCTATTTAAATGGCTACGAAGCACAAATAAATATTGTACGATATATATGTATCGTGGGACAGCTGCCTTTTAAGAGCTCAATTGGCATGTTAAAAGTGTGTAAGAAGCAACGGGTCCATATACATTTAAACGGGGATGGACCGAGGGAGGGCTGGAAGTGACAGTTGACCCCTATAATTTTTACGTATTAAAAAAATTTATGTGTAGTCCTTCAAATTTTAATGAAATTTCTTATTTTTACCCCCCAACTCGAAAAAACTATCCTATAGTTTGTCGCCTTAAGAATCTCGCCCCCTAAGTCCAAACCCTAGGTCCGTCCCTGCATTTAAAGGATGAAATAAGAATTTTGAAAAAGTGAAAAGCATTTGGTTGTATTTTTTAATTTTTTAATAATTAGATATAAGTTTCACAATATAACCATTTGTTTGAATTAGTTTTATTTTTACAATATCGTAAACAAGCAAAATAATAACACATGTTAACTTAGTAGACATGTTGTGGGCACCCGAATTTAATCTCGTCGGGGCACGCGTGCGCTCGCCTATGCAACGCGGCTTGGGAGTGTCCACCTTCCCGGGGATGCGCGACGGACGCACGTGAGAAGGAGTCGCCACTTGCCATTTTACGATCCGAAGGTCGAGGGCCGACAAGTTACCCGGGTCTAGGGGTACGGGGTACACCTAATTGCTAAGGCATATGGTCTGCGAAACCCGAGGTTCCGAATTCGGGGGTTCTGTTACATGTGAGCCTATATCTCGCATGCCCTATCGGTACTCTAGCTTGTCTAGGCTTGCCATTTTAATTTAATTACCGCTTAATTAAGTTCCGCTCATCTTACGCGTTTTGACACCGTGAATTCGAAGGAACACTCCGACCGTCCATTCTCCGACCGAGATTCTTACATGAATAAATGTACAACATGAATCCTTACATTGTTCTCTGAAATAAATAAAATACAAATTACAACAACTGAATCCCGGTCGAATCGCGTTCGGTTATTATTCCACTCGTGCTCACCGTGTGGTTTTGAAAAAAAACTGGAATTGAAATTAAGATGCGCGCTCAGTGTTAGGGGGTTAGACCCCGTGATCTACGGTTGGGGCGTTGGACCCCTTATGGATCGTATCCTAAGGGATCGGGCTCGATCCGCATAACAAAACAAGTGCAAGAATGTAACAAAACGGACATAAATAAACAAACAATGGGGTTTTGTTATTGCCGAATTTACGTGAATTAACCGATTATTAACCGGGGTATTTTGGCATGCAAATCCTACCCTAAATAGACAAAGTGGGTACAAGGTGTGAATCGATCAAGGGTCGCATCGGGAAGATATTTTGCATTTTGCATTATTTTCCGAGGACTTGACGTACATGACGTCTGTTGTCAAGTCTTGTGTTTGTGGATTGCTTTTAGGATTATTCTATGTTGTGACACTACGGTTGTTACAAATTATTACCGAATATGGATTCCGCTCGTAATTCCTAGAACTTAATGCCTATCCCGCTATTGCCCGTTTTTGCCTTAACCAAGTATATAATTAATCTGGTATTTGTATTTTGAGCCCATCCACCGAACTAACTACCCGAGACTATGCTAGAATAACGAAAAACTCATCGGTCGGATGGAGCGGGCTATGCAGATGAACCTGCGCCTAGATAGGTAGCCCATCCCTACCCTGATACCGTAATGTTTCTCTTATTCTAACCCTAGGGGTGTCGCTAAGTTGCAAATAGACGATTTTGCCCTTGAGGTAAAAATTATTTTCGGGAAAGAGAGATTACGCGGTGCGGGCCACCTCGGCCTATGACCGGCGCTAACCGATCCCCTGGACCTTCTAGGGTTGTCAAGAACCCTAAAAGAGCCAAAAGAACGGTTAATCTATCCGGAAGTGATCTAAGAAAAACTTCCACGTCCCAACCTGAGTTTCCTGAAATCAGGTGAGGCCTCGAGTCGAGACGCGCAAGTCCTTCCTAGACATCCATGTCACATCGAACCACGTGTCTCGAGTTTTATAAAATTTGCAAGTTTTGAGAAGGGTACCAACGCATGTTTGCAACCTATCGACGCGTGTTACCGATTTATTATCAATTCGTGCAAAATTATTAGGGTCAAGTGATTTAATTAATCATGTGAACGTCCCAATTACCCATTAGTGGAATTGTTGATTAAATTAATTAATGTTTTTGCCAAATGCTCTGAATATACGGGTTTCAGATCGTTGAGCCGATCATTGATAGATTGTCCGATGCGAATCCTAATTCCCAACCATCTTGGGATTAAAAAATTGATTTTAGGTCTAGTTTACATGATTAATCCGATTCATGTGAGGTTTCGATTAAAACGAGAAAATAAAGAATTTAAACACGGATCAGGGGCACATTATCACGTCAAGCACAACAAACATGCAAATTTACATAACCGGTGCCGCCATGATCATGATAAACACATACAAATATACACACAAACACGATATCAACGAAATCGATAAAACGGCACCGATTCATGGAAAGCGAAAAATCATGCAAAGTACACACGTTGTCATGCCGTATACGTATAATTACAGGAATAAAATATTTAAACATGGCACATACGTTGTCGGTCGGTGATCCAAATAGGAAAGGGCTGGATATCTTATAAAAATGTCCAGGGACTGATTTGAATAATTTTAAAAGAACAGGGACTGATTTGAAAATTCGAATAAAGTTTCGGGGACTGATTGAAAATTCTGAAAAATTGGGGACTGTGTAAGAATTACTGAAAATATTTCCAGGACTCCTTTGGAATAAATCTGAAAGTCCGGGCTGATCTGAAAAATAAAAATGTCCCAAGGACTGAATTGAAACGACACGAAAGGTTCCGGAACCGATTTTAGAAATTTATGGAAATTTCGAGGACTGATCTGGAAGTATCAAAATGACCGGGACTTGAACGGAAATAATTTAAAATTCAGGGCTGATCTGAAAAAGGCGAAAATGACCCCGGGACTAAATTGAAACAACTTGAAAAGTTTCTTGGGATGCTTGAAAAATTCTGGAGATTTCAAGGACTGATCTGGGAATATTATAATGGCCGGGACTTGACTGAAAATAATTTTAAAATTTGGGGCGGATCTGAAAAAATAAGAAATGCGTCCTCTGGACTGAAATGAGACAAAATGAAAAGTTTGTAAAATCGAGTTCGCGACGAATCCGATCACCCACACGACCCAATAACGCTCATTTCACATCATATTCATCCAAGCAAGCATAAACATTCAGAAATGGAGCCCTAAACATGCCACTAAGTCGAGGATTTACCTAGTTCGGGAAGTTGAGGGGTGATTCTGTAAATAAGGAAAAATTAAGAAAAAAAATTTAAAAATTCGCCGGGTAGTTGGGCTGCTGAGGGAGGATTGGGCCGGACTGGGCCTGCTGGGAATTGGGCTGGGCCGAGTGGAGTTGGCTGTTGCTGGGCCGGGCTGGATGGATACCGCCGGGCCGGGCCGGATGATTGGGCTGGGCCGTGGCTGGACCGTACGGATTGCTGGGCTGGGTCGGCGCGATCGGCCCTGGTCGTTACGGGCGTTCCCTGTACGATCCAAAAAAGAAACCGACCCGATTAATGTCGGAATGGGAACCGAGGGGGAGAGGCGAGCTGAGGGAGCCCGGAGATGGGCGAATCGGTCGAGCTAAGGGTTCGCTGGGCTGAGGGACGAGCTGGGAATTTTCGGGCGTGAGAGTGAGCTGGACCGTGGGCGAGCTCGTGGTTTCGGGTGTGAGCTGGGGGTTCCGGAAGTTCGAGCTTCGGGTTTCCCTTTCCTTTTTTTTTTCAGTGAACCACTGTTCTTTCTCTCAAAAGAACGAGCTGCCGAGAGAGAGGGAGGATCCGAGCTGAGGGGTCCGAGTCCGGGAGCTGAGGGCGGATCGTCCGAAAGAGCTGAGGGAGAGAATCAGTGAGCTAAGGATTTTTTTCGTTTGTGAGTTCCTCCCTTTTTTTTGTGAGCTTCGGTTTTTGTCCCGAAAAACCGAGAGAGAGAGAGAGAGTCGGCGTTTGCGTGTCGGAGATCGTTGGCGTGTGCAGAGAAGTCGCGTGCGCAGAGGAGTTGGCGTGCGGCAGGCTCGGGTCGGATCGCAGCAGGCTTGGTTCCGACTCTGTCAGGAGGAAGAAGGAGAGAAGGAAAAGAAAAGAAAAAAAGAAAAGAAAGAGCCAAGAAAGGAAAGGAGAAAAAGGAAGAAGAAGAACAGGAACCTAGGGGGGAGGGGGCGTCGAGTCAATCGGTCGAATTCGACGCGCGTACAAATCGAAAATTCCTCTCTTGATCAGGAGTCAGAAAAATAAATCGAGACCACCATCGCGCTTAGAAAAATTCATTGATCGATATTATGCGATGAAATTATCTCCAATCTCGAATTTTGTCTCGGATTTTGAAAATTGACGTCGATGTACGCGAAATTCGAAAACGTTTCAAATAGTATTATTTTTTTGAAAAAAATTACAAAATTGGTGTTAAGTTAGGAAAATATCATTTTCAAAAAGTCGTGAATACTCAAGTAATTAATTGGAAATACTTCACTCACGAGTGGCAAAAATGACGATTTTGCCCCTATGGAGTCGGTGGGCCAAAATTGGGTGCTGACACATGTTATTCAAGTCCCTGCTTGCACTTGCAAATAGTCAATTTTGAGTTTGTGAATGTTATTCCTAAAATCCCAAGTTCAAGTTCTCATTAGCACATCTAGTCATAACTATTTACGACTGATCTGATTTCTCATCTTATATTGCTATATATTAAGAAGTTTCGCACCAAAAAAAGTACGTACCAGAATGGTATCGAACATTTTTCTCCCCCGATTTTCTAAATTATCATGTCTCTAAGTTGTATTGAGTTGTACTAATTTCTTTCCTCTTTTAATTGATTGTATTAGCTAGTAATGATCGGTTAAAATTTTAGCAGGAAAAGGCTCGTGGCCGGATCTGGTAGGGAAAAAGGGCAGTAAGAACCCAAATGTTGAGGCATCCACGATCAAAGAGGGCAGCGCCATCACCATGTCCTGGATGGAGCCATTTTACAAATAATCTGTCATGGATTTATTGGTACTGCTCTTTTTTTCTTGCCAAGAATGAGTTATGATAGAGCACATCTTCTTTATCTCGACGAAATGGGTGGAGTGGCTATTGCTAATGAGTCGTGTTACAGAAGAAGATACAACAGATATAGGAGCCCTCTCTTGAATATGATGAAATAAATGTTACTTCTGTCTCGATATATCTTAATACTAGTTTTCTATCCAGTGCACGCACGGGTTTATTTCCATTTCTAATTGTAACTATTTACATTTGAAACACGAATTTTCTGATTTAAAATAATATATATTTTCAATTATTAATTATAATTTCAAATATTTATCTAAACTTTTTGTTTTTAAAAATTAGAGTAAGTTAATTATTTTTGCCACATATCAAGAAATTATTACAATAATATTTTGAAACTACTTATTTCAATTTATACGCATCACCGTATTTTTGTTAATTATTAATATAAGTTGACGACTATCAAGTTTAATAATGAGAATAAAACTTTATCCCCTCGTTTTTTAAAACAATATTTGTGATATTTTTATTTTAAATTTTTTTTTATTTATGAGTTTAAGATCATAACGCTATATCATTATAGTTTTCATTTATAATTTTTGTAATAATTATATTGAATTTTGAAAAATATTGACTTCTTTAAGACAATAAAATATTTTACTTATCAGAAAGCACATATATATGTTCATATATTATATATCAGAGAGCACATATATATTTTCCATCTATATATATATAGATGGTCATATATTATGTTCCATTTGCATTTGTTCTGTGTATTTCAAATACGCTAGACATATGGCCCTCACTATGCGCGAAATTAGTAAATTCAGATTATATAAGTTTTATATATATATATATATATATATATATATATTTTCCCCTTTTGCAATAAGGTAAACCTTAGTCAACTTCAAAAACGGTTACAAAATGGGCTTTTCCTTTACATATTTAGTTCTAGATAGCACAAGCAGTGATTGCACTAAACCCTTCTCATTGATTTATTTTCCCCGATCGATCACTTAGCAAAATTAGTTAGTTGTTCATCCATGAAGCATGTAGAAGATATCCGAATATTAAGATATACATAACCTGTATATACGCATGTACATAGTAATCGTGCTAGATATGATGGATTTAATATATAACGGCTCTAACATATAAATTTTTTCGTCCTGTCGAGAGTGACTGAAGATCATGAGAAACTTATTAACTTTTGAAATAGAAGAAGATAAAGATTAAGGGACTTAGGCCAATTTGTTATTGTAAAAATACCCACTTGGGCCTACACGGACTCGAGCCCATCTGCAACCCAAAAGCTTAAGGCCCAAGTGGATATTTTACATGGTATCAGAGCGGGTTATGCTTCCGCGCGCTCATGTGGGCTCACACCACGCCAGATTCGATTTCGAGGTAGCCAAAAGTGCATCTCATGTTAATCAGGCCCAAGAGTGATCTGGTCCAGTTCCGAAGTAGCTAAATGTGCACCTCTAGTTAGGCCCGAGTGTGGAGCTCGATGCTAGTTTGGTATTTGTCCCCCCTTACCCGAGCACGGAAGAGGATGCCCGGCTTGGGTCAGTTGTTAAGAGCGAGTGTTTAAGGGCACGTGACAACGTGTAGGCAGAAATAGATCACACATTGCACGTGAGGGCGAGTGTTACGAAGTAAAATGGGATAAATCTCACATCGAAAAAGAAAAGGAAAATACATGGGTTAATATATGGCTTGAGTACCACTACTTATAAGCTTGAGCTTTTAAGTGGATATGGGTCCAGGCCAGTATAAACCCAAATGAAAATTTAATATGGTATCAGAGCGGGTTACGCTTCCGCATGCTTACGCGCGTATGCGCATTGACTCACACCACGCCAGGCCCAGTATGTCCAAGTGCAGCCAAGAGTGCGCCTCGTATTAGTGTCCCTCCTCGCCCGAGCACAGAAGATGAGCCTAGCTCGAGGTCAATTGATGAGGGCGGGTGTTTAAGGGCACGTGATAACGTATAGGCAGAAATAGACCTCACCTTTCACGTGAGGGCAGGTGTTGAGAAGTAAGATCGGATAAATCCCACATCGAAAAAGAAAATGAAAATACATGGGTTAATATGTGGCTTGGGTACCACCACGTATAAGCTTGAGCTTTTAAGTGGATATGGGCGCAGGCCCGCATAAGCCCAAATGAAAATTTAATAGTTATAATATACTCGTTGGGCCGTGCACTTCCAGTAGATTGAGTGTTATGACGAAAATATCCGGTGGCCATGAAAATTCTATTTTCGACCGGAACGTGAAAAATGTGATTTTGCATCCACAGTCTCCTTCTTCAATTTTTGGCATGCATATTGGTTCTGGAAGCCCAATATACCCCAATAAGTCCAATTCGAGCCGGATCGGTTCACTAGAGATAAAGCTAGCTCTTCCAACAAACATTTTATCCATTCACATAAGATTCAAATATGAAATTTTATTTAAGAGAAACAAGTGTTGAACTATTTGAACTAATTCACATGGGTGACTTTTCTTCATTTTCAATTATTGAACCCTCTCCTCCCGAGCCCCAACCCTTCTATAAATACCAAACATTCATACCAAGAGATGCTCAACACATCCATTCCATTTAAAAGACGCATAGAGAAAAAAAGAAGGGAAAAAAAAAGAATAAGAGAGAGAGAGCATCAGACGGGGTTTGAATTATGGCAAGCATCAACGTTCCTGGTGAGTTCTTTAGCTAGGTATAATTATTTAGAAATGTGATTCCATCTCTTGTCTCATAATACAATTTAAAAGTTTGACATCAACATAATACGTACCGTAATGGTGTCACGACGTTGCTCAGCCTTATCAAGGCCATAATTTGTGGAATGTAAGATTATACTGTCTTGAACAACTTTTTGGCCCTGGGTTTCCAAATTATATGGTCACTAAAGTTGTAAATGGGTTGTATTACTTTGTTGTTGTGCATGACCATCAGGTGAAAAACTTCTTTCTTTGCACCTTTATTTGATTACGATAACAATGATCCATTGATGAAATTTGACAGGAAAGAGCTCGTGGCCGGAGCTGGTAGGGAAAAATGGGGGGGTTGCGGCAACAACCATAATCAGTGAGAATCCAAATGTGTTTGTGGTGATAATCCCCCCGTCTATCACCGCCGTCACCGGCCCCTACTTAGGCAATCGTGTCCGTGTCGTTGTCGATGACTCCTGCATTGTCACTGCAGTCCCTAATATTGGGTGAACAATCGTGTCACTAAATTGAATAATATGAATGAGCTCCTCAATATGTTAATTAGGGGAGCCGATGCCCATCGCTCTTAAAAGTTATGAAATAAATGTTCTTTATTCCGTGTCCGTCTTAATCTAGTTATATGTGTTGTTTATATTTGCTCTTCGTCTATTGCAAGTATACTAGTAGAAGAATCACGTACTTTGCATGAGAATCATATCTTAATCATATCACATTATTTTACAAGTATGAATATTTTCGAAATAGAAAATACATAAGTAAATTATCACTTTGGTTCCTAAATGATTTTTCGGCCATCAATATGGTCCCTTGTAATTATTTTGCCATCAATCGACGTAACTTTCCCAATTCTATGATAAAAAATGGTACGGTCGTCAACTCTATTAGGAAATGTGATGGAAGGCTGACCTAGAGACTCATGTGGTTCATGGAACCCTGAAAATAACAAATGAGAGACCCGTGTAAAAAAATTCAGTAAACATGACCCACATTACAAACCTGATCTTAAAAAAAAAACCGAGAATAAATTCGAATAGCTCTTGAAGCCTTTGTACGGGGTTTCCCAAGAACTGGTTAGCGGAGTTGATCACATACCAAATCTTCTCCAAGAATGAACATCAACAGCACTAGGGATGGACTCTCTACGTATTAAGCGAGAACCAAACGTTCCACGGCACAAGAACTTTTAGCACGATCTCTAATGGGAGCACTCACTCGAATGATTCTCTCTCGTTCCCTTGTGTAGCTCAATACACCATGCATCCGCCTATACATGCATACGTATCCTAGTGCGTATATATATATATATCAGACTCAGGCTGACATAATACATGCAACCGTTAACCCAATTAATCCATATCTGTCCATATCCATATATGTATAGTAAAATTGACTGCACTTTGCATTAAATGGGATCATAGTTAGTATGGTTAAAATGGTCAATTTATAAATTTATAACAATGAAATATTTAATCGGACATTATTATGTAACTTATATCGAAAAACAATTAATTGATCATATATAGGACTAAATCATAAACTATTGGCATGCAGAAGAAATTAAAATATATGAAATTGAGTATAAAATCAAATCAAATTCGTAAGAGAAATTTGAAAGATAAAATATTGAATAAGTTAATTAGTCCAACTTCATCAAGGTAATTATTCGAAGATTATTGTGTGAAACTTTAAACTGCTTTTTGATAATTTTATGATTCCTAAGAAGCAAATTATTTTTAAAAAAATATATAATTATTATATAAATGAAATAAATGTATGAAAAGATGAAACCACGTATAATACAAAGATAGAACACAAAAAAATAATTAGTTTTCATATAAAAACTTCCCAAAATAATAACAAATCATCAATTCTTAACTTATGGTCATATAATTAAATTTCGCTCATATGTTAATAAATGTTATCTCATTATTGAACAAAATAGAGTAGATTTAATCACATTTATTTAATTGGATGTTAACCTAATTCCTATTAAAATATTAAAATTGTTATTATTATTTACGAACTTATGATAATATAAAAAATTAAACAAGGATGTCAAAAGATTTACATATTTTAAAAAATGGGTAATGAAGTAAATATATATAAACTTATCTTAACGATTCATTTACAATAAATCTCTCTTACTTGCTATTAAATAAATATATAATATGATGCATACTAATTAGGACTATTTGTTGAAAAATATATATTAACCATGCAAAATTACTCTAATTTTATTATTTAATTATAGTATGAAACTTGAAATTAATTATTAATTTTTTTTACAGTATTAAGAAGTCAATATGTTTTTTTAATTCAAAATAATTTTTATGAAAATGATATATAAATTTTTTAAGCTCATAAATAAAAATATAATTATTCAAAAATTATATATTATTTTTAAGGGATACATGTTCTAAATACGTAAAGTGAAATTTATCCAGGTATGATGAAGGAAATGGTCTAGATGCATGGCAAGACTGTGGATGGAAATTAAAATTTATTAAAATAAAACAAAACAGTAAAATGGAATTACAAGAAATATTGATAAACAGGTTATTGAGATTCATAATTTTATAATAGTTATAGATTGTAGATATATAGATTATTTTTTATGATTAGTAGGGATGATCTCGTAACATTACAAGATAGCTAATAACAATTCCAGGATGGCCCAAAGAAGTATTTGTATATACAATGTCCAGCAAAATTGTGCACGAAGCCAAAACGGTGCACATGGAAAATGTGTTTATACGTTCCACATATCAAATGATCGGATAAGTTTGAATTATTAAATGGGGACCACGCATGCAGGTGACCACTTGGCTCCAGTTTTCGTGCTAGCATTACTTTGTTTTATATCAAAGGGGACCACTAAGTTGATTGCCGACTCCTATTATCTAGCATCTACTTTGTTTTGGTTTTTCTTTTTTACTTTCATATTAATCCCACAGCTTTTATTATTATTATTATTATTATTATTATTATTATTTTCAGTTTCAGATGAGGTTCATGAATTTAGCATAAAAAGATAGAGGGAAAGATATAGAAGCACAAAAAATCACATTAGTAAGAATAGAAATCAAGATCTCTTAATCCAGATCAAGGAGTGTCGCTCTCATTGCTTTTAATTTTATTAACTTGGAAAAGAGTAGAGGCCAGCCAAAAAAAAGAGGACAAGCGGTGGACCTATTTAAATGGCTTCGGAGCACAAATAAATATTGTACGATATATAATGCTGTGTTTGATTTCGCATTGGATTTTGATTTTAAAATTCTGATTTTGATTTTAATTGATTTGTAATGATTGTATCGTTAAATTATGAGAAAAAAATATGAAAAAGTAATGAATAGTTGAGATAATTTATTATTAAAAATTGAATTGAATAGTTAAAAAAATTGAAGAAAAATGAAAAAGTAATAATTGTGTTGTTGACTTTTGTTGTGTAGTGAGTAGAATTAAAGTTAAAATTAAAATTTTAAAATTAGATTGAGAAATCAAACAAAGTATAAGTATCGTGGGACAACAGCCTTTTAAGAGCTCAATTCGCATGTTAAAAGTGTGTAACAAGCAACGAGTCCAAATACATTTAAATGGGGGTGGACCGAGGGAGGATTGGGGGTGACGGTCTCCCCCAAAATTTTCACGCATTAAATAAATTTATGTATAGTCTTTTAAATTTTAATGAAATTTCTTATATTCACCCCTAGCTCGGAAAACTATCATATAGTTTGCTGCCTCAAGAATCTCGCCTCCCTAAGTCCAAATCCTGGATCCATTCCTGCATTTGAAGGATGAAATGAGAATTTTGAAAAACTGAAAAGCATTTGGTTGTATTTTTTAATTTTATAATAATTAGATATAAGTTTCACAATATAACCATTTGTTTGAATTAGTTTTATTTTTACAATATCATAAACAAGCAAAATAATAACACATGTTAACTTAGTAGACATGTTATTCAAGTCCCTGCTTGCACTTGAAAATAGTCAATTTTGAGTTTGTGAATGTTATTCCTAAAGTCCCAAGTTCAAGTTCTCATTAGCACATTTAGTCATAACTATTTACGACTGATCTGATTTCTCATCTGATATTGCTATATATTAAGAAGTTTCGCACCAAAAAAAGTATGTACCAGAATGGTATCGAACCATTTTCTCCCCCTATTTTCTAAATTATCATGTCTCTAAGTTGTATTGAGTTGTACTAATTTCTTTCCTCTTTTAATTGATTGTATTAGCTAGTAATGATCGGTTAAAATTTTAGCAGGAAAAGGCTCGTGGCCGGATCTGGTAGGGAAAAAGGGCAGTGAGAACCCAAATGTTGAGGCATCCACGATCAAAGAGGGCAGCGCCATCACCATGTACTGGATGGAGCCATTTTACAAATAATCTGTCATGGATTTATTGATACTGCTCTTTTTTTCTTGCCAAGAATGAATTATGATAGAGCACATCTTCTTTATCTCGACGAAATGGGTGGAGTGGCTATTGCTAATGAGTCGTGTAGCAAAAGAAAGATACAACAGATATAGGAGCCCTCTTTTGAATGTGATGAAATAAATGTTACTTCTGTCTCGATATATTTAATACTAGTTTTCTATCCAGTGTGTTGCACGAGTTCATTTACATATATTCTTATACCATTTCTAATAAATTCAGATTGTATAAGTTATATATATATATATATATATATATTTCCTTTTGCAATAAGGTAAACCTTAGTCAACTTCAAAAAGGGTTAAAAAATGGGCTTTTCCTTTACATTATTACTTCAAGATAGCACAAGCAGTGATTGCACTAAACCCTTCTCATTGATTTATTTCCCCGATCGATCAGTTACGAAAATTAATTAGTTGTTCATCCATGTAGCAGGTAGAAGATATCCGAATATTAAGATATACATAACCCGCATATACACATGTACGTAGTAATGGTGCTAGATATGATGGATTTAATTTATAATGGCTCCAACATATAAATCTTTTCGTCCTGTCGAGAGTGACTGAAGATCATGTGAAACTTATTAACTTTTGAAATAGAAAGAAGGTAAAGATTAGGGACTTAGGCTTATAATAAACTCGTTGGGCCTTGCACTTCTAGTAGATTGAGTGCTATGATAGAAGAAGTCAAATCTTGATTGGCTGTTTTAGATATTATTCATAGCTGTTAGCGACGAAAATATCCGGTGGCCATGAAAATTCTATTTTCGACGGGAGCATGAAAAATGTGAATTTGCATCCACAATCTCCTCCTTTTCTTCATTTTCTAGCATGCATAATGGCACCGGAAGCTCAATATATTCCAATAAATTCAATTCAAGCCGGATTGACTCACTAGGATAAAGTTAACTCTTCCAATGTACATTTTCTCCATTAACACAAGATTCGAATCTGAAACATTATTTAAGAGGAAGAAACGCCGAACCGTTTGAACTAATTCACGTGGGTGACTTTTCTTCATTTTCAATTATTGAACCATCTCCTCCTGAGCCCCCGCCCCTCTATAAATACCAAACATTCATACCAAGAGTTGCTCAACACATCCATTCCATTTAAAAGACGCATAGAGAGGGGGCAAAAAAAAAAAGAATAAGAGAGAGAGAGAGCATCGGACCGAGTTTGAATTATGGCAAGTATCAACGTTCCTGGTGAGTTTTTTAGCTAGGTATAATTATTTAGAAATGTGATTCCATCTCTCGTCTCATATTACAATTTAAAAGTTTGACATCATGGTATCACGACGTTGCTCGGCCTTGTCAAGGCCATAATTTGTGGAATGTAAGATTATACTGTCTTGAACAACTTTTTGGCCCTTGGGTTTCCAAACTATCTGGTCACTAAAGATGTAAATGGGTTGTATTACTTTGTTGTTGTGCTTGACCATCAGGTGAAAAGCTTCTTTCTTTTTTCCTTTATTTGATTACAATAACAACGATCCATTGATGAAATTTTGACAGGAAAGAGCTCGTGGCCGGAGCTGGTAGGGAAAAATGGGGGGGTTGCGGCGACAACAATAATAAGGGAGAATCCAAATGTGTACGTGGAGATGATCCCGCCATCTGTCACCGGCATCACCAGCAACTACATAAGCAGTCGTGTCCGTGTCATTGTCGATGACTCCTGCATTGTCACAGTAGTCCCTAGTATTGGGTGAACAATCGTGTCATAAATTGAATAAGATGAATGAGCTCCTCAATATGTTAATTAGGGGAGCCGTTGCCCATCGCTCTTAAATGTTATGAAATAAATGTTGTTTACTCCGTATCTGTCTTAATTTAGTTATATGTATTGTTTACATTTGCTCTTCGTCTATTGCAAGTATACTAGGAGAAGAATCACGTACTTTGCACGAGAATCATATCTTATTATTTTGCAAGTATGAATATTTTCGAAATAGAAAATATATAAGTAAATTATCACTTTGGTTCCTAAATGATTTTTCAGCCATCAACTTGGTCCCTGGTAATTTTTTTGCCATCTAACTTCCCAATTCTGTGATACAAAATGGTACGGTCGTCAACTCTGTTAGGAATTGTGATGGAAGGCTGACCTGGAGGCTCATGTGGTTCACGGAACCTTGAAAATAACAAGTCAGAGACCCGTATAAAAAAATTCAGGAAACATGACCCACTTTACAAACCTTATATAAAAAATAAATAAATAAACCGAGAATAAATTCGAATAGCTCTTGAAGACTTCTACCTGGTCTCCCAAGAGCTGGTTAGCGGAGTTGATCACATACCAAATCATCTCCAAGAATGAACATTAACAGCACAAGGGATGGACTCTCTCTATCTATTGAGCGAGAACCAAACGTTCCACGGCACAAGAACTTTTAGCACAATCTCTAATGGGAGCACTCACTCGAATGATTCTCTCTCGTTCCCTTGTGTAGCTCAATACACCATATATCCGCCTATACATGCATACGTATCGTAGTATATATATCAGACTTAGGCTGACATAATACATGCAACCGTTAACCCAATTAATTCATATCCATATCCATATATATATATATATAGCAAAATTGACTCCACTTTACATTAAATGGAGTCATAGATAGTATGGTTAAAATGGTCAATTTATAATTTTATAACAATGAAATATTTAATTGGACATTATTATGTAACTTATATTGAAAAACAATTGATTGGTCATATATAAGACTAAATCATAAACTATTAGCATGCGAAAGAAATTAAAATATATGAAATTGAGTATAAAATTAAATCAAATTTGTAAGAGAAATTTGAAAGAGAAAATATTGAATAAGTTAATTAGGTTAACTTCATCGAAGGTAATTATTCAAAGATTATTGTGTGAAACTTACACTAGTTTTTGATAATTTTATGATTCTTAAGAAGCAACTTATTTTTTTAAAATATATAACTATTATATAAATGAAATAAATGTATGAAAAGATGAAACTACGTATAATACAAAGATAGAACACTAAAAAAAATTAATTTTTCATATAAAAATTTCCCAAATTTTTTTTCAATTGGGGGTGGTGGCTGCAATCAAGGCTTCACCCGCTGGAATCGAAAGAAACTCCATTTTTGGGTTTCACGATTCCGGTGCGTGTGAACGGACTAATAAGTTCCGTGAGTTTGCAGGGTGTTCATGTGGGCATTGGAGATTATTCAACCGAAACCTGAACACATTGTTAAAAAAATAAAAGGAATTTCATAGTATTTTATTTATTAATTAATACTGAATTCAAATATCATAAATGAACACGTGTGAAAATTTGAGGAAGAGAATATAGAAAAAATATATCGACATAAATTACTATTGAGGCTAGATGTATATGGGACATAGAAACAAACCTAGGAATTTTCGTGGCGCGAAAAAACACGTTCTTTAGAGTTATTTGACCCAACATGAAATTTAGTATTGAGTCTAGTCAACGCCTATTCCTAGAATACAATAAAATCTTAATGAGTCATGAAGTAAGCAATTTCGACTGACTTATTGCTCGAACTTTTGTGATTATTTTGAAATAATGATTTATGACATATGAGTTACTGTATCTATTGAATGTTAAAATGCACTACTAAGAGATGTGTCGATCAAAATTCTGTTCGTACAGTCATATCTATATACCAAATACACTTTTATGTTCATTCAAAGTACTAAACAATTTATACTGACCAATTTCAATTTTGTGGTAAGAAGCACAAAATTTAACTCCAAATATATATCATTTTAAGGGATATATGTTCTAAATACGTGAAATAAAATTTATTTTGTTACGTATTATGAGAAAAATGGTCTAGATGCATTGCAAGCTAGACTGAGGATGAAAATTAAAATTTATTAAAATAAATCAAAAGAGTAAAATGCAATTACGAGAAATATTGACAAACACGTTGTTGAGATTCGTAATTTCATAATAGTTACAGATGGTAGATGTATAGAATTTTTTTTTATTATATTTAGTAGGGATAAATTCCGTAGCATCACGAGGTAGCTATAACACAACAAGTCGAGGATGGCTCATAGAAGTGTAAAATACCCACTTGAGCCTACACGGACTTGAGCCCATCTGCAACTCAAAAACTTAAGCTGATAGGTTACTGGATCCAAGTCTCATATAAGCTTGTGATTTCTTTTTCAATTTTTCGATGTGGGATAACGTATCTCAACACCCGCCCTCACGTGGCAACGCATGGTCCAACACGTGCCACGTGCCTTAAACACCCGCCCGCCCTTAACAACTGACCCGAGCCGGACATCCTCTTCCGTACTCGGGCAAGGGGGGACAAATACCAAACTAGTCTCAAGCTCCACACTCGGGCCTAACTAGAGGTGCACCTTTAGCTACCTCGGAGCTGGACCGGACCACTCTTGGGCCTGATTAACATGAGGCGTACTCTTGGCTACCTCGAAATCGAATCTGGCGTGGTGTGAGCCCACATGAGAGCGTGGAAGCATAACCCGCTCTGATACCATGTAAAAATTTCCACTTGGGCCTACACATACTTGAGCCCATCTGCAAACCAAAAGCTTAAGCTCTTGGGTTGCAGATGGGCTCAAATTAAATTTTCATTGGGCTTATACGGGCTTAGGCCCATATCCACTTAAAAGCTCAAACTGATAAGTGGTTGTACCTAAGTATCATATAAACCAATGGATATTCATTCATTTTTTCAATGTGGGATTAACATCCTCAACACCCACCCTCACGTGCAACGTGTGGTCTATTTCTGCCTACACATTGTTAGGTGACCTTAAACATCCGCCCTCAACTGCTGACCTCGAGCCAGACTCATCTTCCGTGCTCGGACGAGGGGGACTAACATGAGACGCTCTTTTGGCTGCTCTCGATATTGGGTCGGCGTAATATGAGCCCACGTGGACACGCAGAAGTGTAACCCGCTTTGATACCATATTAAATTTCCATTAGGCTTACACGGGCTCGGGCCCATATCTTTAAAAACTCAAACTGATAAGTGGTGGTACCTAAGTCTCATATAAACCAATGGATATTCATTCATTTTTCCAATGTGGGATTAACATCCTCAACAAGAAGTATATACAATCTCTAGCAAAATTGTGCACGAAGGCAAAATGGAGCCCATGGAAAATGTGTTATATATATATATATATATATATATATTTCACTATCAAAGGGTCAGATGAGTTTGAATATCAAATGGGACCACGCATGAGGTACCACTTGGCTCATGTTTTCGTTCTAGTACATACTTTGTTTTTTATTAAATGGGACCACACAAGGTGATCACATGCTCCTATTATCTTCTATCTATTTTATTTTTGTTTTTGTTTTTGTTTTTATTTTCATATTAATCCCACTGCTTTATTTTTATTTTTTAATTTTTTCAATTTCAGATTAGATTCACGGACCCTAGAATGAGATAAAGGGAAAGACATAGAAGCACAGAGAGTCCCATTTGTACAAATAGAGATCAGGATTTCTTAGTTCTTGTCAAGCAGAATGTCATTCTCATTGCTTTTAATTTTATTAACTTGTAAAAGAGAGCATGCCAGTAAAATAAAATAAAATAAAATGGAAGACAGGCGGTGGACCCCTTTTCAAATGGCTACGCAGCACAAATAAATATTGTACGAGATATATGTATGTATCGTGTGACAACAACAAACTAAGAGCTTAATTCTCATGTTAAAAGAGTGTAACAAACAATGAGTCCAAATACATTTAAAGGATAAAATGGGAATTGCAAAAACTGAAAATTGCTTGGTTGAATTTTAATTTTATAATATATAATTAAATATAAGTTTCACAATATAACCGTTTGTTTGAAATAGTTTTATTTTTACTATATCACAAATATTGCTATATATTAAGAAGTTTCCCACCAAAAAGTATGTACCATAATGGTATCGGACAATTTTCTACCCCGATTTTCTAAATTGTCATGTGTCTGAGTTGTATTGAGTTGTACTAATTTCTTTCCTCTTTTAATTGATTGTATTAGCTGGTAATGATCCCTTAAAATTTTAGCAGGGAAGAGCTCGTGGCCGGATCTGTGGCTGGATTTGGAAGTACACCGTGGTATTCATAAGTCCAATATAACTCAACAAATCCAATTCGAGTCGTGTCGGCCTACTAAGGGATAAAACTAGCTCTCGCAACGTAGATTTTCTTCATTCAAACAAGATTCGAATCGAAGACCTTGCTTAAGAGGATTAAGGTGCTGAGCCATTTGAACTAATTGACAATAGTGACTTTTCTTCATTTTCAATTATTGAACCCTCTCCTCCCAAGCCCCCACCCATCTACAAATACCAAACATTCATGCCAAGAGTTGCTCAACACATCCACTCCGTTTAAAAGACTGACGCAGTGTACACGCAAGCAATAGTCACAGATTCGTTGATTCTGCAGAATACCGGAATTACGACATTCAATCTCCTATTGATTCTTCGAATTCTTAAGAAACCAGCATCAAACTCGAATCAAATCCGAGAATGGGCGAAAGAGTACAGTAACTCCAAAACTTTATTGATAATCCAAAAAATCTGTCTTTAGCCCTAGGGCTTACATCGCTTAAATAGGAAAAAAAAATAAGAGAGAGAGAGAGAGCGAGCGTCAGACCGAGTTTGAATTATGGCAAGTATCAACGTTCCCGGTAAGTTCTTTAGCTAGGTATATTTATCAGGAAATGTGATCTAATATCACGTCTGATATTACGATTTAAAAGTTTGACATCAACACAGTACATACCGTAATGGTATCACGACATTGCTCGGCCTTATCAAGGCCATAATTTGTGGGATGTAAGATTATACTGCGTTGAACAACTTCCGGCCCCACGGAAGTTGTAAATGGGTTGTACTACTTTGTTGTTGTGCTTGACCATCAGGTGAGAAGTTTCTCTCTTTGGTCCTTTATTTGATTACAATAACAATGATCCATTGATGAAATTTTGATAGGGAAGAGCTCGTGGCCAGAGCTGGTAGGGAAAATGGGGGGTTGCGGTAACAACAATAATCAGTGAGAATCCAAATGTGTATGTCGAGATAATCCCCCGGTCTGTCACCGCCATCAGCGGCAACTACATAAGCAGTCGTGTCCGTGTGTTCGTTGATGACTCCTGCATTGTCACCAGAGTCCCAAATATTGGGTAAACAATCGTGTTACTAAATTGAAAAATATGAATGAACTCCTCATTCCTCAATATGTTAATTAGGGGAGCCCATCTCTCTTGAATGTTATGAAATGAAATAAATGCTGTTTACTGCAAATCTTTCTTATATGTTTTGTTTACGTTTGCTCTTCGTGGATTGCAAGTATACTAGTAGAAGAATCACGTACTTTGCAGGGGAAGCACATCTCAATATTTTACAAATATGAATATTTTCGAAATAGAAAATATATAAATAAATTATCAATTTCTTTCCTAAATGATTTTTGAGTCATTCAATTGTTCCCAGGTAATTCTTTTGCCATCAATCGAAGTAACATTTCCAATTCTGTGACGCTAATGTGGCTCACAGAACATTGAAAATCACCAAGTGAGTGAGATGTGTAAAAAAAAAAAAATGTGTCAGGAAACATGACCCACATATAAACCTCCGACATAAGCCATGGGTAAATTCTAATAACTTTTGAAGCTTTTGAGCCCGGTTCTCCAAGAAATCTTTGGCTGAGTTGATCACGTACCAAGTCTCTTCCAAGAATAAACCCAAACGGCATCAGCGGTGGATTGTCTCTGCGTTAGGAGCGAGAACCAAATACGTTCTACAGCACAAGAACCCCTCTCAGACGATCTCTAATGGGAGCACACACTCGAATGATTCTCTTTCCCGTTCTCTTGTGTAGCACAGTACACAATACATACTTTTATACATGCATACATCCATATCCGTTTATACATAAATAATATATAGCAAAAGAGAGATGCCAAATTCTCCGATTCGGAGCCTGCGAAAGCAGAGAGAAATGGCAAATTTGTAATTATCATGAACAACATGGGCATTTCTTGCAGCAGAGACGTTCGAAGGAATGGGAGGATCACTTTTTCGGAGGAACAAGCTTTTGTCAGCGACTCCACCTTGCATTAAGGAGTCATAGTAAGCAGGGTTAAAATGGTTAATTATAATTATATAACAATGAAATATTTAATATGGTATTATTATGTGACTTATATTGAAAAGTAATCAATTGATCATATATAGGAATATACCATAAATTATTGGCATGTGAAAAAAATTAAAATATATGAAATTGAGTATGAAAATGTATAGATCAAATTCGTAACAGAAAAATAAAAAAATATTGAATAAATTAATTAGTCCAACTTCGTCAAAGGTTATTATTAGTCAAAATTTTGTGTGAAGTTTTAAACTATTTTTTGATACTTTTATGATTCTTTAGATGCAAATTATTTTTAAAAATATATAATTATTATATAAATGAAATAAATATTTGAAAAAATGATTTTTCGTATGATACAATGATAGAACAATAAAAAATAATTAGTTTTTTCACACAAAATTTCCCCAAAAAATGATAACAAATCACTTATTCTATAATTTATGGTCATATAACTGAAATTAACTCTATATTAATAAATGATCTCTCAGTAGTGAACAAATTTTTAAAAAAATTAACAGAGTTAATTTAATCATGTGAATTTCATTTATTTAATTGGATGTTAACCGAGTTTCTATTATAAATTTAAAATTATTCTTATATTTATGAACTTATGATAATATAAAAAAATAAACAAGGATATCACAAAACTTACCTACTTAAAATGGGTATGAAGTCAATATGTATGAACTTATCATGATGATATCATCTACAACAAATCTCTCTATATACTTACTATTAAATTAATATATAATATAGTACTTACTAATTGGGATTGTTTGTTGCAAAATTATATTATCCAATTATTGTCTGAAAGTATTTTATTGTGTTAAGTGTCAGTACCTCATTTTGGTCCACCGACTACAACAAAGTCTTGAACTAATCAGGCCATAATATGAGCTCCAGCAGAAAACAATCAGACAACGTCGGTTCACTATTCAAGGTAAGATCGATAGGGCCGACCAGGCGACTCAAGAAGCATGATGACAAAGGAAGGTTTCAGGGCCTCCTAGAAGGTTTGCGAAAGGATGACAGATCATGCCCAGACAAGCAGTACAACGCACAAACATGCAAACATGCAATTGAATCAATTAGTGTTGCTTCAGTCACTCGAACAGGGCAAAGTCGACTCTCAAGCTCCCAGTGCATCAAGTCATGATAAACCAACATCGGGCTCGTCGGGATCACCCTCCTGCACACACCAACAATACCTTGTCTTTTGGGTTATAAAATTTGAATGTGCACTTGATTGAGACCCGAACTTCTCCAACATCTCTTGAATCCATGCGGACCCACGACCACACCCACTTCCCCATTTTTATTCATTTGCAAACTAGCTCCATTCTCTCTTTTTTTTTGCAATCTAGCTCTTTTTCTTTTATTATTTGCAAACTAGCACATTATTTTTATTATTTACCAACCAGCCCTATTATTTACAAATTGGCCCCATTCTCTTATTTTTCACGAATTAGTCCCATTCTTTATTTCATTTGCAAATTAATACCATTCTTTCCTAATCTACCACATTTCCATCCATATTTCCCATTAACTTACTTCCAAGTCCCCTCTTTCCTATTTTATTTTACATTTGGCTACTTTTTCTCCTTTTATTCTACTTTAACTTCTTTCCATTCTTGAACCCCACTTCCAAGTCAACTTTTTCCTTTTCAAGTTTGCCATTTAAACCCCTTTTCTTTCCTTCATGACCCATCTTTCTCCTTTTACACTTTTATATTCCAATTTTTCTTCTTCCTTGAATGCTTGCCATCCAAAGCCTTCTCCCCTCTTTCCCCACACTATATGACCGAATTCTTCTTCCATTTTCAGCAAAAATAGCAAGTTTCCCCACTTGATTTCTCCTCTTCATGGCCGAATCTTCCCTTTTCAAACCAGTTTTCAACGGTCTCCAATTTACCTTCATTACTTGCCAATCAAAAGAACCTTCCTTTCTTGCCACTCTCCCTCATTCATTACACATTCATTTCAGCAGAAAAAAAATCATTCAAAAAGAAGGAAAATTCGGCCACATGCATTCAGCAGAAGAAAGGAGGAAGTTCATTAACGGTTTTCCCGTTTTGGCGCAATTTTCCGATCTTGGATCATCCTTCCTTTCTTGCCAATCTCCCTCATTCATTACACATTCATTTCAGTAGAAAGAAATCATTCAAAAAGAAGGAAAATTCGGCCACATGCATTCAGCAGAAGAAAGGAGGAAGTTCATTAACGGTTTTCCCATTTTGGCGCAATTTTTCCGGTCTTGGACCATCCTTCCCTTCTTGCCTCTCTCCCTCATTCATTACTTATTGATTTCAGAAGTTTTCAGCAGGAATAGGAGGGAGAATCTCGGCTAGGTTCAGCAGAAAAAAAAAAAAAAAGAAGTTCGTGGGAATTTGCCCAATTTTTGGCATCGTTTTCCAATAAAAACCGCTCTTTCTCTTCTTGCTTTTCAACCTCAATTGATCCTCATTTTTTTCAGAAAAACTACAGGAAGAAGACAGGGAGGAGAGGCAGGAGAACAGGGGAATTCGGAGAAAAGGGAGCTGCACAGAAGAGAGAAGAAAAAAATCATTATTGCCGGAAAAATGCCGTTTTCCAGTAACCACCCATCCACCTTCACCCAAACCCAAAAAAAACACATACCCCACCTATCTTTGACCCTCTCAATCCATTGGTGATGTCATTTTATTCGTTTGGAGCCTCCAGCAGCCCCAACCAGGCGTGACCAGAATCTGTCCAGAATTGGTTCTCGGGTGGCAGCCGAACTTATGGCCCGAGCCATTCCTCTAATCGAGCCACTTCTTGGTGTTTTTGGCTCGAGCACATCCTTAAGCACTCCCCAAGGGTCCTCTCGGAGCAAGGAGCCATCAAGCAACCCATTAAAACTCACTCAAACTCTCATTTTTCCTTACCGGGTCCAAAAAACAGTTTTGCTTTAACCGGTTTTTGCATGTTTTCGGGTTAACACAGGTTCTTGCACGCCACGAGCCACCCATAGCCACCTTCAGCATCCTCCTAGGGGTCGTGACAGCCCGGGCCAGCTTGTGCAACCATCCCGAGCCACCGGTGCAAGCTAGCCAAACCGGGTGCCCTCTCGGCTGAACAGTACCGCCCAGGCATCCGAACCCCAGCAAGCCTTTTCCAGCCATTTTTCTGACTTGTCCTTGACCCTTGAGGCTAGGTATAACTTTCTTACAACTCAGAGAAGCTAGAACTCATAGATCCTTAAGCTTGTGGGGTGATAAGGCGGTATTTATTCATTTTCGTTGCACTTTTTCGTTTTTCTCGTTTTATTTTGGTTGTTTTAACTTGTAGCGATATAAGTGTATGGATGAATGTGTGTAATATGTCGTGCATGATGGGAAAAGGTTAGGCTCGAGGCCGAGGAGACCATCCATACTCAAGGAAACTGAGAGATCCCGCAGGCATACCTTTTAAGGGGCCGAGATCCTCTTGATTCTCTTGGGTCTTGGTGGTCTCCTTTGCCCAATCTTGGCCGTGTCCCCATGTTTCTCTATACTTTGTCGATGCATGAGTTGGTGCCGTTTTATTGATTCCGCCTAATATTGTGTTTGCATAAAATTCCTCCTCGAGATCATGGCGGCACCAACTTCGTTGTTATTAATCGTTATCAAATATGGCACGCAAAGCACAAGAAAAACGATTAAAACCGAGGTAAAGAGACCATTTCCGACTTAAGGTAACCAAGAAATCCCGGGCATACCTTTCAAGGGGCCGGGATCTTCCTTGATTTAATTAAGTAAAAAACGACCTCTTTTCTTCGGTTTGAAGTCGATTCTCGGTAACTTGCAATTACATATATGAAATTCGCCAAAAATTGGACAAGTTAATTGAAGAAAAGTGAATCCATAAACCCGTGCATGAAAAGCACAAGTCCATAATCATTAAAAGATTTGCACATACAGGTAAATAGACGTGTAACTTGGTTAAAAGCAAAACATTAAGCAAAAGTACACGAATTGGAAAATAACCGAATATTACATCGATGGGCATAAAACGGGTTCTTCTGTCATGACATGCAGAATTTGACTAATTGTGCACTTGGCACAATCAACACAAGCAATTAGGCAAAAAGGGATAGCTTTTGGTTTCTTAGGCAAAAACATGCATTTCGGGTATAATCAGTGAAGCCGCAGTGACACTACACTGAATAACTTTAAAACGGATCCACCCATGTTATGTCAGCTTCGCACCCTCTGCATGCTCACACCTTGTTCTGCCTAGCTTAGGAAATTATTGACAAGCAAACCCTGGGGCATAACTGACTAAATCCCGTAAATTTGGCCTAAACACACCGCTTTTCTGCATCACATGTTTTGTCTGTCTTTATCTACGTTCACATCCCTTATCTGCATTCTCGTGCTTCGGGCTACTTTTATCTGCATCCACATGCTTTTACTTGCTTTTGCATGCTTTGTCTGCACTTGTCTGTTTTTGTCTACTACTCTATCAATTTTTATCTGTTTCCTATCCATTTTTGTCTGTTGCTCGCTGTTCTGTCGCGGTTCAAGTCCGAATCCATAGGGCACGCTTTGCAGGGGGTCCAACGCCCCCCAAACGTCAATCACGGGTCCAACACCCATACACACCAGTGTGCGCAACCTAAGTGCGGAATCGGGTCTTGCCTCGACTCACTGCTTCGCTCTTAGTGGCGTCTATGTGGAAGACAACTCAGATCGGATAAGTGAGTCATGGTCGGACATGACCCGGGAGCTCGACCTATCCTACAACTGTCTCAAGAGTCAAGCGACTCTTCTGCTATCTGTCGCTCCGGTCGGACCCGACCCCGGCTCTCTGAGCCCGCGTTGCATTAATTCACTTTTTCGGTTCTTCCAAAATTCACGGTGAGCATGAGCGGAATATTTGACTTGATGCAAATTGACTGGGTCCTAGTAATGTATCGTGTCTGTATTTTGCATTTTTCTTGAGAGTACACTGTAAGAATCCTCTTATGCATTTCCATTTAGTCGGTTGTAAGGACCCCGGTCAATAAGTAGAAAAGGCCTGAGTGTTTAATCGAATTTACGGTGTCAAAACACGCGAGTCAAGTGCAACTCTCTAAATCATGCGGTAAATAAATAAAATGGCAAGCCTAACAAGCTAGAGTACCGGAAAGGCATGTGGGATATAAGCCCACACGTAATAGAACCCCCGAATTTGAAATTTTCGATTCTGTACAGACCATCGCCTTAGCATACTAGGTGTACCTTATACCCCTAGACCTGAGCAACTCACCCGGCCCTCGACTATCGGGTTGTAAACAGGTAGTGGCGACTCATTCTCACGCGTGCCGTCGCGCGTCCCGGGAAGGTAGACACTCTCAAGCCGCGTCGCATAGGCGCGCGCATGCGTGCCCCGACAAGACGAAATTCGGGTGCGCACATTAAGAAGCAAATATGTTTCCCAAATTCAGAATAATTGTTATAAAAATGATATATAAATGTTTTAAACTCATCATAATAAAAATATAATTTTCAAAAAAGTTATGGTCTTATAAATGCAAAAATATTATATAAGATTAGCTCTATGAGTTTAAACTCATAAAATAAAGGGCAAATTATAAAAAAAACCCAAGTTTTGTAAAAAGTCTCAGTTTTGTCTTAAATTTTGTTTTGTAACAAAAAAAACCATAAGTTTTTCTAAAATGTCTCAAAAATGACTTCCGTTATAACTTCCGTCAATTTTTGCTGCTGATGGTGGGTCCCTTTAACAGTCCACGTAGGTCACACGTAGGTAAAAATTGACGGAAGTTATAACAGATGTCATTTTTTAGATATTTTAGAAACTTATGGTTTTTTTCTGTTACAAAACAAATTTAGGACAAAACTGAGACATTTTACAAAACTTGGGTTTTTTTTTAATTTACCCTAATATAAAAATAAAAATATAAAATAAGAATCTCAATTATTTTTTAACATACGAGCGAAGTCAAGTTTTATTTTTATTACTAAACTTAATATATGTTAATCTGTATTGATAATTAACATAAATATGATAATGCATATCAATTGAATTAAATAGTTTCAAATATTATAATAATTAACTTGCACTGTGGCAAAAAAAAATATTTATAACTTATTCTTTTTTATAAAAAAATGTTATGGTAAATGTTTGAAATTATTATTTATAATTGAAAATTTTATTATTTTGAATCATAAAATTTGTGTTACAAAATGTGAATAATTACAATAAGCAATGGTATAGGAATATATGGGAATGAACTAGAGCAATGCACATGATAGAAAACTAGTATTCTTGTATATGCCAGACTTCGGCTGACATAATACGTGCAACCATTAACGCAATTAATTGTGGGTTAATCACAAGAGATAATTGCGGGAGTTACAAAGATATCAACTCTCTTGTAGCCGGCAAGTAATTGTCGATCAATTCAGCACTAATCCATAAGAGAGAGTCGTATGTGTTTCGTATGGTTCCTTATGGGCGGACCAAATGTCAGCATTTGCTTCTCACACTTCTGGAACTCACCAAATTGTGATATGCTCACAATCTATATATATATATATATTATTTGTATCCCAAGCAATAATAAAGATTAGAGAAATATATTTATTAATATAGGGTTAAAAAGTCAATCTACTACGAAATAAATAGGATTAGAAATGATATTTACTGATATAGGGCTAGAAAGTTCAATATCTAAATAATTTACTTCTATATCTACTTTAGATTAATTTAATTTAAAAATAACAAAATTAGAAAAGAATCTGTACTTGAATTAATTTTTGTAAATTTATTTGCCCTCAATCTAGAAAATTTTATCTATAAAAAATTAAGTTCCAAGTGATAAGTTAATTGTACGAACTATAAAGGAACTAAAAATTATAGGGTAAATTACAAAAAAAACCCAAATTTTGTAAAATGTCTCAGTTTTGTCCTAAATTTTATTTTGTAACAAAAAAAATCATAAGTTTTCTAAAATGTCTCAAAAATGACCTCCGTTATAACTTCCGTCAATTTTTACCTACGTGTGACCTACGTGGACTGTTAAAGGGACCACCATCAGCAGCAAAAATTGACGGAAGTTATAACGGAAGTCATTTTTGAGACATTTTAGAAAACTTATGGTTTTTTTTGTTACAAAACAAAATTTAAGACAAAACTGAGACTTTTTACAAATTTGGATTTTTTTTGTAATTTTGCCCAAATTATAAGAAGAAGTTAAATATATTATTAGACTATTACAATGCAAATCTCCTATAATTTAAAATTTATGCTGAAAAATTTATTGTAGCAAATAAAATTTATATTATATATAACAAATTAACATGATGACAAATTATCTGCACTTTGAAATCCTACATAGTTTATGAAAAGTACATTATTGACAATGAAACAATAATTAATTTTGAAAAACGAAAAATTTCTCCACCTGGGAAAGAAAAAGAACTATAGTCTTACATCCAAAAGCAAAAGGTCCAACAAATCTACATAGAAAAATTAGTCGTGTAACACACGGGTAAAAGGACTAGCCATTAACGAAAGTGGTTCATATGGGTGAATGTGCCATGAGATCGCTGAGCCACACAAGGGGGGAGATCTAAATCTAAACCAAATGACTTTTTTTGATATAATTTTGGCATATTTGATATTATAATTAAAAAGAAACAATAATTAAAAAATCTTGAATTTTGAAATTTAAAGTCATACTTTGCTATCTTATATATGTAAAAGTACATCAAAATTTTTTTAGGATATTAGTAAATCTAAAATAATTACAAATTTAAGTTAAACCCAAATAAACACTAACATTCGACATTAAAAACTAAAAGAAACTAACCATTCAAAGACTGTGAATTTTGAATTAATTTTAAATCATATACTTTAGGGAAAATAGCCTCATGTAGCATAATTTTACCTTATTTTCACTTCCTAGTACGTTCTTAAAAGTCGTCACGATCTAGCACGAATTACCATTTTATTCCCGGATCTAGCACACCACCGTTAAACTCCGTCTAAAAAAACATTAAAACAACCGTTAGATGGAGTTTAACGGTGTGCTAGATCCGGAAATAAAATGGTGATTCGTGCTAGATTATGACAACTTTTAAAAACGTGCTAGGAAGTGAAAATAAGGTAAAAACTGTGCTACATGAGATTATTTTCCCTTAAAAAAATATTTATCACTCTTTCCGGTATTTGATTTTTGACAATTTTTTGTGAACTGTATGATCTCAAAATGAGGTGAAACTTTTACCCCATATTCCTAATGTTATTATATAGCTGCATACAAATTTTCAGATTTTTCTAGTGGTGAATTTTTAGATAAAAAATATTTACCTCTTTTTTTGGTGTTGTGATTTAGATTGCTTTTGTGAATCGTCCGATCTCAAAATAAGGTGAAACTTTTACCCCACATTTCTAATATTATTATAAAACTCCACATAAAATTTCAAATTTTTTCTGGACAGTGAATCTACAAATAAAAAATAATTACCCTTATTTTCGGTGCTCTGATTTTGATAGTTTTTGTGAACCGTCCGATCTAAAAACGAGATGAAATTTTTTTCCCATATTCCTAACATTATTATAAAGCTCCTCACAGATTTTCAGATTTTTTTGGGCGGTGAATCTTCAAATAAAATATTTTATCCATTTTTTTGATGTTCCAATTTTGATAGTTTTTGTGAATCGCCCGACCTCAAAACAAGATGAAAATTTTACTCCATGTTTCTGATGTTATTATAAATCTCCACACAAATTTTCAAATTTTTCTGGGTGGTGAATTTTCAAATAAAAAAATATTTACCTCTTTTTTATGTTGTGATTTAGATAGCTTTTGTGAATCGTCCGATTTCAAAACGAGGTGAAAATTTTACCCTATGTTCATGATATTATTATAAAGCCCTGTAAAAAATTTCAAATCTTTTTGGGAGGTGACTCTTCATATAAAAAATAATTACCATTCTTTCAGTACTCTGATTTTGATATTTTGTAAACCGTCCGATCTCAAAACGAGATGAAACTTTTTCCCCATGTTCCTAACATTATTATAAGCTCCTCACTAATTTTCATATTTTTCTGGGTAATGAATCTTCAAATAAAATATATTTACCTATCTTTTCGGTGTTCTGACTTTGATAGTTTTGTGAATCGTCCAATCCCAAATGAGATGAAACTTTTACCCCATGTTCCTGATATTATTATAAAGCTCCACACAGATTTTCAGATTCTTTTGGGCTTTGAATCTTCAGATAAAAAATATTTACCCATTTTTTCGGTATTCTGATTTTGATAATTTTTGTGAACCGTTCGATCTCAAAATAGCTTAAACTTTTAACCCATGTTCCTAATATTATTATAAAACTCCACACTAATTTTCAGATTTTTCTGGGAGGTGAATCTTCAAATATAAAAAGGAAAATTACCTCATATAGCACAGTTTTTATCTTATTTTCACTTCCTAATGCGTTTTTAAAAGTTGTCACGATCTAACCAATCACACCATTTATTCCCGGATTTAGCACAAACCGTTAAACTCCGTCTAACGGTGTTTAACGGTTTTTTAGACGGAGTTTAACGGCGTGCTAGA